>NC_047035.1:167574754-168226254 GCF_011762595.2 Tursiops truncatus | reverse complement strand
ACCAGCTTCTCATATATGAGAATGAGAAAAGTATCAAGAGGGAAGGCATCACCTCTAGCAGGCAAGTGCTGTGAGTTCCTTCTGCACTGATGGTGACCTTATCCATCCATCCCAATGCAATCATCCCTGCTAAGCTCCAGGCAACAGAAACTATCCAAAAATAAAACTCATAGCTATAAAGCAGAAACACTTTCTCTGACTAACCAACAGGCTCTCATCTAGAGGGACTAAAAACACTACTTTAGCCCATTAGCATGAGGCTCTCATCAAGGAGATCTCCAGTCACCCAGGATCACCCACAGTCCCTTCTGAGGACAGACACTCAGAGCACAGGAATAAGCAACGCATCCCCACTTTTCTGGCAGAGCCCCATCAAGGCTCTGGAACTGTCACTGGAGATGCTGCACGGAACCCTCCACTCCTCTCTTGGGAGGCACAGCCGCTGGAAGCCTCCCTCCTCAAACTCGGCTGATGGCCCACGAGCAGGGGTGCACTTCCAATCCCATTAGTGGTGCAAGAGGCCCTTCTCTTCTTGTTCGCCACACAGACTGATGGCCTTCCACCTCCTTTCTAAACTCTACCCAGGAAGCACATGGACCCCAGAGCTCTGTCCTCTGCCACCTGGTCCCAGAGTCCACTCAGGAATAAAGACACTGCAGCAGGGGAAGTCTCCCCTCCTGGGCTTTGCTATTGTTGCAGTACTGAAATGGGAGAGAGAAATTCTGGCAGCCTTACTTGGAACATTTTCTCAGAGAAAACAGCATAAAGGGCAGTTAAATTCCACTGTATCATTAGTACGATGGTTCAGCTATATTATGGATTAAGTAGGTTTTTATAGCTGGCCTGGGAAACTAATCTACGTAACATTGCTTCTACGGGAAAATTTGTTCCAAGCCATAATCAACAATCTAAAAACTTTGAAATTCAATCCCATTCATGAAATGAACGGCTGCCTATATCCAGTTTGTGAAGAATCTTTACACCTTCCTTAAAAATGACTAAAAATTACAGTGCAGTCTTAAACTTTATTATTCATGCCTAACAATAAAGCTAATATATTAGAAAATGAAAGTTTTTTTTACTAATTCATTTCACATTTATTCTTAAATCTTCTATTAAAATACTCCCACACGAGATGAACATATTATGTACACAACCTACGTCTGCTCATGAACATAATTCTGATGCACAGCATGGTAACGTACCTTCACATATTCCCTCTGCAACATGAATTTAATGATATCTGTTATGGATTCTTTAATATCAGCAGGAAGATTCTGGAAAAGAAAAAAGAGCATAACTAAATTTTGGAAGCTACAGTGTTACAGACTGCATTTATTCTAACTTTATATATTCTATTTTTTAAAAATCAGTTAACAAAAGCATTTTTCGTGAAACCTCACCCTTTTCCGTAGCTTTCTGAAAAGGGGTCTGAGATAGGACTCGGTCTGTTTCTGAGTAGCACTGTTGAGTTTACCCTGTACACTGCGCTTCACATAATCCTCTCTGGCATTCAGCTCCTTAGCCCAAACACCAAGAAGAAACTGTGGGAAAAAAGGGTAAATTTAGACTACAATGCCACCCAGTGGTTCTGTAAGCTTAAAAGTTCTCTGATGCACAAAATGGTATACACTCATCCTTAGAGTAAATGTCTCGACTGATTAAAACATCAACCAATATGTAACTAATGAACTATCTCTGCTTACTGCGTCACGTATGTTTTAATGTAGTACCTTTGGCAAGTCACAGACTTCCCTATTCTACACCTCTCCCAGCTCAGATGCGATCCATTTCCCCTGAAAGAGCTATCAAATTTCACCGGCAACTGCTTGACAGAAATAAACTTTTATTTGTATTTCTATTACATAAAATTCAACCTACCTAGACTCATCAGCCATAATGCCATATGTGCTGTGATATTTAATCAATCTTCCAGGGATGATGTTGTAGTATTTGGACTTTCTACTTTTGCAGTAGAGACCACAATTCAATTAAAAATTCCCTCTAAAGTGCCTGACCAAAGGAGAAGGAAGGAAAAAAACGAACGAAAATAAAAGAAACTATGACCAGCCCCCACCCTGCCCCAGAAAACTACCCAGGTGCCCCCTGAGTTAAATGCACAAAGAGCATCCTTCCCAGAGGCAGGTAAACACTGAGGGCTGAGGAAGCCATACTCCCCTAGCGGTGTTACCTATGCATGTCCTACATAGGGAGAGGCTGTCACTCAACGAGGAAATTCTAGTTCATGCTAGATCCCACCACGCCCTAGCTAATTCCATGCCAAATCCTCAACAGATTGAGAATCTTGATGACTAATTATGTTGTATTTAAACTGTAAACACAAGTAAAAGCATTTCTTGCATTTATATCTCTAGTTCTGAACACAAATAATGTGTGAATAAATGTTAAAAGGAATCTGGGATTTGCACATACGCTACCTAAACCACTCAAAGAGGAATTCCGGGAAGGATGAATGAGCTAAATCGCAAGTCTCTGAAAGGCTGCTCGAGTTTTTGCCTTTTTCCCTGTCAACGTCTTCCCACCTCCTTCCCTTCCTTAGTGTCATCATCTCTCAGAAAAGCTTCTCCTTATTGCACTCCTTCCCAGAGTGTTTAAAAACAAAGTTTTAATCCTTAGAACTTCTTGTTCATTCCACTGCTATGATTCTTTTCGGTGTATTTACATTAATAAGTCAGCTTTACAAGTGCTATGAAGAAAGTAAATATACATTTTCTTTGTTAAACCTCTATATCCAAGCACATAGCAATATCATAAACACCGTACGTGCAGAAATGTTTAGTGAGGATTTCCCTTTCCAGTCTGTAACTCTTAAACAATTCAAAAATGAAAACCCCAAAAAAAAACCCAAAAAACAGAAAGTAAGACCAGTTCTTAACTAAAGAAAACATGTCCTCCTTTCCTAGCCAAAAAGTACATACCTTCAGGAATTTGGTAATGATGTCCATGTCTTTATGATCATCACCTTTTCCTAAAGACTCTCCCAGTGCCTGAAGAAAAAGAGTGCTTCTGTTCATTAGTCAACAGCAACAGCGGAACACATACACTAGCAACACCAGACTGAACACGGCTCTTTATTACATACACGTATGGTCCAATTTTGATTTAAAACCCTGATGGAATTTCTAGATAGATTTAAAAAAAAGACAATTGGCCATTTTAAATTTAGAGAGCATGTTATCTTTTATGACTCAAAGAGGGAGTAAAGGGAATGACTGCTAATGAACATGAACAAGGTTTATTTTTAGGGGAACAAAATGCTCTAATCTTAGATTGTGATGATGGTTGTAGCAACCTGTGAATATACTAAAAACCACTGAATTGTACACATTAAATGGATAAATTGTATAGTATGTGACTATCTCCAAAGCTGTTTGAAACGAAGGAAAAAAGAAAAAAATGTCCAGAACTGGTTGCTCACACCAATTATTGCAGTAAAATTTAGGGGGTCGAGGTATAATTAAAAGGACATCTTCCTTAACTACAGTCTCACTCACAGCATGCAATGTGGGTTAAGAGCCAGGAACAAAAGGTGACAGAAAAAATAACTATGTTTTATTAACCATTAAGAACTTTAAACTAAGTCATTATTTTTGCTCATGCTAGATATTTAGATAATACAACTTTTAAATAAGATTATATATATCACTCCACATTCAACACACTGGCAAAAATAAGAAAGCAAGATACCGCCAGGTGTTGGCAGGGATGCAGGGATACAAGACACTCACACACTGCTGGTGGAGGGTGGAGACTGGCAAACCCATTACAGAGAGCAATTTGGCAGTACTCAGACAAGTTAAACACATATCAGAAGCAATCCTGCTTCTGCTCCAGAGGGGTCATGTGCAAGACTGTTTGTCACAAAGCTGTCTGTGGTAACAGGGAGCTGGGAGCAATCTCACTGTCTGTCGTTATGGCGAACAAAAAGTAAAAGGCAGTGAATGCCACAGTGTATGAAATGCTATGTTAACAGTTAAAATCAAAGGTTTACATGTACCTAAGGTATCAAGGATGGAACTTAACATAGTTCTAAGTGGGAAAAAAGTGAACAGAATGAAGAGTTTCACAGTAAAATATCATTTATGTGTATACCAAAACACATGCCGACAAAACACTACTGGTTCTACAAGACCATCAACAAATCAAAGGATACACATCAAACACATCAGAATGAATACTTTTGAAGGCAGGAAGTAGGCGAATGCGTATAGAAAACGAGAAAAAGCGAGTGAATAAACACAAGGCACGAAACAGAAGAAGGGCCTTTGTAGTGACCAAAGACGCCAGCACGCTGTACACTGAAGAGTCTGAGGAGCCCAACCATCTGCCGCAGGGAATGAAAGGCGTGACGGGGAACCAGGGAAGGTGGCAGGGGGTCACCTCTAACTCTTCAATTGTGGTGTTTTCTTCATGAACTTTCAAATCATTCTGGGTGTCTTCCTCTCCAGGTTCTTGGCCACCCACAATTTCATTCAGGTACTGCTGATCAATCTTATCCAAAGCTGCCTTCAGATCATTCCTCAATCCCTGAGGAAAGGTAAAAAGTTACATCTGGTATGAAATTTCACTGATGTTTCACTTCTGATTTTTTCTCTAATAATGAGTATAATCCACTTTTTTCTCCACAAAGAAACTCAAATAATATTTCAATTTATTATACAGCTATCACCACCATCCAAGCAAAGTCAATTCTTATGAACATATTTAAATTTAAAAGAATGTACATACAATAGGTAATCTGATGGTCAGAAAAATAAAACATACGAGTGACAAATCCAAATAAGAATAGGCGTTAATGCTGTAATTTTCTAATGAGGCCCTAGTGAAAGTGACCAGGTCTCCACTGGTCCCCAACCCATTCTCCTGGTTCACTGAAAATGTCTAACAACTGCAACTATTGATACTTTGAACTCCCAAAACATTTGGAAATGTCAACAGTATAAAACCAGGGTCTCAACCATATCCTAGGATTTCACTATGTTTCTAACAAACCAGCAAATTCCACATTCTATTCACTTCCAGTTTGTGACCACTTGGTAAAACTGGAAGCCTTAAAGCTAGACCCTCAGCATATACCACATTCAAAAATTAACTCAAAATGGATCAAAGACCCAAATGTAAGAGCTAAAACTATAAAACTCTTAGAGTTACCTAACAAAACAGAAAACAACCTGATTTAAAATGGGCAAAGGACTTTAACAGATGACATACAAACGGCCAGTACATAAATGAAAAGGTGCTCAACATCACTAGTCCTTAAGGAAATGCAAATCAAACCACAGAGAGATGCCACTTCACAGCCATTAGGATGAATATTATCAACAGAAAACAGAAACTAACAACTTGGCTAGGATATGGAGAAACAGACCCTAGTGCACTGCTGGAAATGTGAAATGGTACAGCTGCTGTGGAAAATGGTACGGCAATATCTGAAAAAGTTAAACATACCCACACCAAGATACATTATAATGTCCAAAGTTAAAGACAACTCCTACAATACAACACAGGCGGAGCAGTCTTTGACATAAATCTTAGCAATACTCTCTTTAATCAGTCTTTAAGGCAAAAGAAATAAAAGCAAAACCAAACAAATGGGACGTGATTACACTTGAAAGCTTTTGCACAGCAAGGAAACCATCAACACAAAAAGACAACCTACTGAATGGGAGAAAATATTTATAAATGATGTGACCCACAAGGGGTTAATATCCAAAATATACAAACAGCTCATACAACTCAATATCAAAAAACAACCCAATCCAAACATGGTCAGAAGACCTGAACAGACATTTCTCCAAAGAAGACATGCAGATGGCTAACAGGCACATGAAAAGATGCTCCACATCACTAATTATTAGAGAAATGCAAATCAAAACCACAATGAGGTATCACCTCACACCTGTCAGAATGGCCATCATTGAAAAGTCTACAA
This sequence comes from Tursiops truncatus, assembly GCF_011762595.2. Classification (NCBI taxonomy): domain Eukaryota; kingdom Metazoa; phylum Chordata; class Mammalia; order Artiodactyla; family Delphinidae; genus Tursiops; species Tursiops truncatus. The sequence continues at coordinate 168,220,301 of NC_047035.1, read as the reverse complement.
AACAAAAGTTGCAGAGGATGTTGAGAAAAGGGAACCCTCATACACTGTTTGTAGGAATGAAAATTGAGAGAGCCACTATGGAAAACAGTATTCAGGTTCCTTAAACTAAAAACAGAACTACCATATGATCCAGCAATCCCACTCCTGGGTATATACCCAGAAAAAGTGAAAATACTAAATTCGAAAAGATACATGCACCCCAATGGTCACAGCAGCACTATTTATGATAGCCAAGACATGGAAGCAACCCAAGTGCCCAACAGGTGACTGGATTAAGAAGATGTGACACACACATACACACATACACACACACACACGCGCGCACACACACTGGAATATTACTCAGCCATAAAAAAAGAATGAAATTCTGCCATTTGCAACAACATGGATGGACCTGGAGAGTATTATGCTTAGTGAAATAAGTCAGAGAAAGACAAATACTGTATGATATCACCCATATGTGGAAATTAAAAAATAATACAAATGAAAGTATATGCAAAACAGAAACAGACAGATATCGAAAACAAACTTGTGGTTACCAAGGGGGGAAGGAAAGGAGAGAGGGACAAATTAGGGGTATGGGAGTAACAGATACAAACTATTGTATTTAAAATAGATGAGCAACAAGGATATACTGTATAGCACAGGGAATTATACCCAATATCTTGTAATAACCTATAATGGAATATAATCTGCAAAAACCTGAATCACTATGCTCTATACCCGAAATTAACACAATACTGTAAAACAACTATACTTCAATTAAAAAAAAAAAGTTAAAGAAGAAGAGCATCTTAAAAGCAGCAAGAGAAAAACAGCTTGTTTTGTACAAGGGAACCCCGCTCCCCCATAAGACTATCAGGAGATTTTTTTCAGCAGAAACTTTGCAGACCAGGAGGGAGTGGCACAATATATTCAAAGTGCTAAAAGAACAAACTTCCAAGAACACTCTACCCAGCAAAGTTATCATTCAGAATTGAAGGAGCAACAGTTTCCAGAGAAGCAAAAGCTAAAGGAGTTCACCATCACTAAACCAGCCTTATAAGAAATGTTAAAGGGACTTCTTTAAGCTGGCAAGAAACGGCACTAATTAATAACAAGAAAACATATGAAAGTATGTATCTCACTGGTAAAGGTAAATATATAGTAAAAGTAGTGAATTAATCACTCATAAAGCTAGTATGAAGATTAAAAGACACAAGTAGTAAAAACAACTCTAACTACAACAATTAGTTAAGGGCTACACAAGACAAAAAGATGTAAAATGTGGTATCAGAAAAATAAAACGTGGAGGGAGGGGAGTAAAAATGTAGAGCTTCAGAATGTGTTCAAATTTATGAACTTTTAGACTGCTCCAGTTATTTCTAAAATAAATAAATCACAGGGATATAATGTACAGCATAGTGACTAAAGGTAATAATACTGTATTGCATATTTCAAAGTTACTCAGAGAGTAGATCTCTAAAAAAAAAGTCCTCATCACAAGAAAAAAAATTTTGTTGTAACTCTGTATGGTGATGAATATTAACTACATTATTGTGGTGATCATATAAAATCATTATGCTGTACACCTGAAATTAGTGTTATATGTCAATTATACCCCAGTTTTTAAAAAGTACGTAAGAAACTCTAGTATTTGGGACAGGCTTGAATAAGATTAGAATACAGCAGGTTGTAATAAATTAATATTAAAAGCTAGGAGATTTTTCAAGTAATGAAATGAGCAGTAGAAAAATTAAATCAGGTAACAAAAATTGAATAGTTCACATTACCATTTTAAACTACCTTTTGATAAGGAAAATGACTCGAGATAGAAGAGAAAAAATATCAGTGAAATGAAGCATTACAAAACCACTTACTCTTTCCAAGAATTTAAGTTAGGAAAGTTCAGATAGGACTGAAAATAAAGAAAAACAAATTGATGTGCACATTAATAATATAAATGAAGAAAAATTTTTAAATTCATTATGCTTTAAAAAAAAGTTAGGTTTTCCCTGGTGGCGCAGTGGTTGAGAGTCCGCCTGCCGATGCAGGGGACACAGGTTTGTGCCCTGGTCCGGGAGGATCCCACATGTGGCGGAGCGGCTGGGCCCGTAAGCCATGGCCACTGGGCCTGCGCTTCCACAGCCTGTGCTCCGCGGCAGGAGAGGCCACAGAGGTGGGAGGCCCGCGTACCGCAAAAAAAAAAAAAAAAGTTAGACACAGAATCACCGTATGATCTAGCAATTCCACTTCTGGGAATATATGCAAAAGAAGTGAAAACAGGGACTCGAACAGATATTTATATACTTGTGTCCATAGCAGAATTATTCACAATAGCCAAAAGGTAGAAGCAACCTACATGTCCATCGAGGGTGAATGGATAAACAAAATGGGGTCCATATATACAATGGAGTATTACTCAGCCTTAAAAAGGCAGGAAATGCTGACACCTGCTACAAAGCAGCTGCACCTTTAAGGCAGCATTCTAAGTTAGAAGGCCAGTCCAAGGAGCCTTCAGATGACCTCAGCCACAGCTCACCTGACTGTATCACATGCAAGACCCCAAGCAAAAAACTGCCCAGCTTACTTAGCCCAATCGAACCACAGAACTGTGAGGGAGAATGATAAATTACCTTAGGTTACTAGGTTTCAGGGTGGTTTGTTACCATCATAGATGACTGAGAAAGATTTTATAATAATGAATTGTTTTAAGCTGTAAGTTTTGGGGTGGATTGTTACACAGCCACAGATAACCACACCTGTCTCTCACTGAAAGAGCAAGTTAATAAGGCCACAGAAGATCTGAACACCACCACTGTAACTGACATTTATCCAAAGCATAAAACATACTCTTTTCAAGAGTCCATGGAATATTCGCCAAGACAGACCATAAGCTGAGCCATAAAACAAGATTAGAGTCCTAAAAGTAAAGCTAAAATTATTAAAGTTTTAGAAGAAAATACCATCTCTTTAAGACCTTAGGGTAAGCAAAGATTTCTTAAGCAAAACACCAAAAGCAATAACCATAAAGCGAACTTCATCAAAATTTGGAAGTCCTGCCCATGGAAAGGCACCATTAAGAGAACAGGTAAGGCCTAGACTAGGAAAGAATAGACACAAAACATGATCTGTATATCTGACAAAGAATCCAGAATACACATAAAGAACGCCTACAACTCAAAAATAAAAAGACAAACAACCCAACTGAAACATGAACAAAAGACACACTGCATAGAGAAAGATATGGCCAATAAGTCTATGAAAAGATGCTCATAATCTTTAGTTATCAGGGAACTGTGAATAGAACCACAATGAGATACTACCACAATACAAGAAAATGGTTAAAATTTAAAAGACTAACAATAACAAACGCTGATGAGACACTGGAAATATTTGGCATTTCCTAAAAAGCTGAACACACGTTTACTCTTACTATACAGCGATTCCACTTCTAAGTATTTACCAGAGAGATAAAAACATATTTACCCAAGAGGAATAACACAGATCCAAAAAAGATCTGTGTAAGAATGTTCACAGCAGTTTTATTCATAACAGCCCAAAGCTAGAAACATATTCTGATATATTCATACAGCTGAATATCATCAGCAATGTAAAGGAACAAACTACCAACATCCACAATAACATGGACAAATCTACAAAATATCACACTGAGCAAAAGAAGCCAGACACACATCCTCTAAATTCACTGGTGGGGATAGAATTTAACAAGGTGGCTGCCCAGGAGTGGAGGAAGTAGAACCCGGGGACTGGCCAAGGAGGAGTGCTGGGGAACTTCCATGTGTGTGTGATGAAAATACTCTATATCTTCATAAGGGTAGTGGCCACACACTTGCATGTATTTGTCAAAATGCACTAAACTGCATACCCAAGATGTGTGCTTTTTAAAAGAAAATTAAAGAAAACTTGGGACTTCCCTGGTGGTCCAGGAGTTAAGAATCCACCTTCCAATGCAGGGGACACAGGTTTGATCCCTGGCAGGGGAACTAAGATTCCCACATGCCGCGGGCAACTAAGCCCGCACGACGCAACTACTGAGCCCGCGCACCACAACTAGATCTCGAGTGCCGCAAGTAAGACCTAATGAGGCCAAAAAGAAATAAATAAATAAATACTGAAAAATAATAAGTAAAAAAAAATAAACTCACGCACACACAAAATTTAAAAAAAAAGAAAACTTACATTCAGCAGCAGTAATCTGGCAACTTTATTTTTCCTTTTTTCTCTATAGTAATGCAATTAGTTGAACTCTGTCGAAGTCCATACTATTCTCATTTATATGGTACAACGACATTCTTCTACCTTTGTTCTGACTTCTTACCTTGTTAACTTCTGGTGTAAGGATCTCTATTTTTCTTAAACGTTGAAAAGCATCATAATCAGTTTCTCCAAAGAGTCTGATTGGTTCTCCTCTTTCTCTTAATCTCCTGATAACCTATTTAAAAAAATATATCAAACAACAATAGTAATTCCCTATGTCATTAGTAATAGTAATTCCTATTTTAGGAGACCAAACACTTATTTTGGTAAGTGAAAAGTAGATGCAGAAAGTAAGTTATATTTCTTTTTCTTTAGTTTCCACTAACAGATATACTGAATTATTGTCACACCTTAAATAACCCTAATGGTTTAGGTCATTTGGCGAGTGTTTCAGAAAGGACCAATCTGTGTAGTAGAATACATAAGAAAAACATTACGATGGGAGGGAGTGATAACATTTATAAAGAGAAAAAAATAAAATAAAACCAAGCCTGGAGTCAGTGATAAGTCAATGACCCTAGATAGCCATGAGTCGGCACTGCAGTACTACATTAAAACCAAAAACTAGTCCCTCAGAAGAGAAAGTGAGTTACAACTGGAGGGAGGGGGACGTGCAGGGCTTTTGAGGGCCTGATAATACTCCTCCTTGACTTCGGCCATCGTTACACGAGTGTGTGTTTTGTAATTATCCAGTATGTCGCACATGTTTTACACACTCTTTGTATACATGTGGTATTTCATAAAAAGGACAAACAAGAATTATAATTAAGAAAATAAGTTATAATTTTAAAAATACCAAGAACTTTATCTGGGAACATAAATAGTATCACACTTAGAAACCACTGGGCTCCCACTGGATTAAATGAAACTCGGTATTAAAAAAACTTAAGAGGTCGTCTAGTGCTATCTCCAACCCATGCAGAAATGACCTCAAAAACACCTTCGTCTGGTCCCTGTCTGACAAATGACAAAAATCACACCTCTTCATGAAACAGCCCATCCCATTTTTGGACAGATATGTTATGCTTCTCAAAATAAATGAAAAGCTACCTCTCTCAATTATCTCAGTTCTTCTTTATGAAACGACAGAGAATATTCAATGCTTTTTCAAAATTAGAACTGTGGTCAATGGATATTTTTAAAAATCTCAAATATTCTTCGTTTCAGGCCAAGTATTCAGAAGTCCTTCATCTAATTTTCACACACAGCTTCTGGAGTCAGCCCTCCTTTCCTCTGAGAGTTTCCTTTTGCTCAAAGTTAATTTCGTTGTGTACCTTGTGTACAGTCTGAATTCTTTTTTCACAGGAATATCTTTAAAATTTTGTTGTTGGTGTTATTGCTGAAGGAAAATAATAGTTGATATTGACCAGGGTATCGGCAAATACTATAGCTGAGAGTATGAACTGCTATAACAAGTCTGCAGGGCTCTCTGGTAATATGTATCCAAAGCCTTAGGCATGTATATAGTCTTTAGTCATTAGAACAGACTCCAGAAATCATGTTTCTAGAAAATTTTCCAAAGCAAAGTAATCATATATTATTACACATGCAATGACATCTGTATGAGGGTGTTCATCTTAGTATGATCTAAAATAGGGAAATGCTGAGGCAAACTAAATGACCATTAGCACAGAATTGATTTTAAAAATAATAAAATAGTTTTTAAAATATTATGGGAAATTATGCAGTCATAAAGGATCATACAGATCTCTGTATTTTGACTTAGAAAGATGTATTAAGAGGAAGTAAGTTACAAAACACTAACTTTCTTTCTTTTAATACATAATTTATATTATTTTAAATAATTTAGACAACTTATCAAGTATAATTATTTAGAATATATGCATTTAATTATACTTAGAATGTGTTTAGTTTTTAAAGTTCAGAATGATACATTCTTTAAAAACAACTTAAGACATAAGATATTAGACAACAGTACCTAGAAAAGCAGAGATTAATTTAGAACCTCATAAAGAAAATTGAACTAGAATACTGTGCAGCTGGCCAGTTAAGTCATTTTATATGGGAGATAATGACAAAAGTTATTGGAAAGAACTAAATGCAAATGCTGTGGAGTTTTTTTCCCACAAAACATTCATATAAAAACTTACCTCTTGCCTAGAAAGAGTCATGGGTAATTTTTCTTCTGCCAGTTCAAGTTCTAATACTGGATTCGATGAAGTTAATGGTTTCTCGTCCTCCTCTTTTGGCTGTATCTACATTAATAGCCAAAAGAAACGAAATTCTCCTTTTAAAATATAACATGGTTTAACATTTATCATCCTATATATTAGGTATTCACCGAAATTAAACATGTTTTAAATATTGAAGGTTTTCTAAATGTTCCTCTGAGCAAAGAGCTCATAATCGATGTACATGCTTGTGAGAGCTCAGGGAGACCCAAGCAGAGACCATGCACCCAGGAGACAGCATTCTTGCTACAGAAGTATAATGGTTTCCACAATCAAAAACTTTAAAAGGCTGAAATTTAGACTCATTTTCTCCCTAGACTCCATGATTTTTACTTTCTTCTTAGAAACAATCAGCTTGCTTCTCCTCTTTGAGAAAATCATCTTACAGGGTTATTTGATCCTTGCTCTGGGTTTAAAATGAAGACCAAAGAAAGGAACTGCTCTCTAACAAAAACCTGTGAAGCCTCAAGCTCCAGCTCTTTCCTCTCCTGGTTTTCCTCTCCTGATTTTTGAAAGGTGTTTTTCCAAATGCACAGGAATCACTGCTGGATATGCAGAAAACTTTCCGATGCTACACAGAACTTGCCCACAAACTGAGCTGTGAATCTTGTGGGAAAAAATGAAAACCAGCACCTCTCTACTCATAGTACAGAAAGAACAGAGTGGACATTCTTGCTCATATGAACATGCAGAGAAAAAAATTTCTTTATATGTTTTCTTGAGTCTGCTGCCCAAGTCACAGTTTACGAAAATTGAGTTCAGCAATTTATAAGCCCCACTGTGTGGTCTGTAAAAAAGATACTGAAACATGGTTTTCCATCTGAACCATAAGACAAATCTTAGATGCCAAAAGAAGATCAAAAAACAAAAAAGATCAACATTAAGGAAAAACTCACATTCAGTTAAGAAAGGCTATATGGTTAAAATGATATAATTTATGATTCTATAGATTAAAGATTATGTTTATCAGTGTTAACAGTGGTAACAGAAAATTTAGGTAAAAAAACTAAACTTTCATATTTTCACAGACCAAATTAGCATCAAGCCTTTAAAAAAAACGGTAACTGGTTTTTATAAAAGAATAAAAGCAACACATGCTGTATTTTCATTACTACCAAGAAGGAAATATTAAAAGGCTTTATATCGAAAACCCTGTGCTTTCTTTTTAAGCATAAAAACATATATTGCTCCCAAAATCTCAGGATAAAAAGCATTTTCAATTATAGAATGGCAGTGAATAACTTTAAGGAAAAGATCTAAGACATTCTGTCAGCTGGACTCAAGGTTACAAGCAGCACCTTTACAGTAATGATTTTGCTTCACTGCTTTCCTCTATATAAGCAAGAAAGTACTGCCATTATCACGGAAGCAATCTAAACAAAGCAAAATCGTCACTGTTTAAATTATTTTCCTACCTTATCAAAAAGTTGAAAACAATCAAATTCAGGGATCTGGGAAAGCAACAAGTCAGCAGACTAAAACGCATGGTTAAGTGATTCTTATTCTAGTTCAAGTGTGAGTTTAGATAATGCTGGGCAAACAAAAGATGAGAATTCTTCTTTCTGAATATCTATCAATTCGATGGTTATTTACATAAAACGTATCTTAATTTCCTAAACTAGAAGCAAATGAAATCAATGTACCTATGGAAAATATCAAAATATAAACTTTCATATTTTAGAAACCTATCAGAAATACATTTTCAACACTTGCCCTCTCCCAAAAGTACCAAAAGAAAGCAAACGCATATACATACCATTTGCATTCCTCATGCTTCTTTCTAGAAATGCTCTGCCAGATAAATTTCCAGAACTTTCTCCATTACGTGCACAAGAGTATTATTTTATATTGATGTTTCACAAGCAAAAAGTCGATTTCAAATTTATGATTTGTCAAAATTATTTCAATAGAACCTCTGAACTTTGTTTAAAAAATTATTCAACTAGATTTAGCCTTCTTATAAAATAATTTAAACACAACTTCACCTCGTTACCTTTAACCCCTCCCAATAAAAACCCCAATACATTATTAACTGGTAATCTCAAAGATAATTTTAGTCATGCTTCTAAAGTATACAAAGTCTTCCAGATAACTCATTTATTTCTAACAAATATTTCAAGATCACATTTTCTATCCAATAGACTAAGCAGTGTTTGAAATGTGATACCTTATTACACAAAATGACACTGTATCTCAGGCAGAGGTACTTAGGGCCAAAAGGGATTATTAACATTGCAAACGTAAAAACAATGGCTTAAAATATTCAGGAGAAAGCAGGGAAAATACCACTGCTAATGCCACTGTTGTTGAATGAATAAAATCTTTTGAATCCTTTAAAACTGGACTTTTATTGGGAGAGGTGAGGAGAGGAGTGGTGGTGATGGTGATGAAAATGAGGCAGTATCAGATCCAGGACTTAATTAAAAAGAAAAAAAATCAAGCTTTGATCTCAAGCCACTTCATGCTGTCCACAAAAAGCCAAACCATTCCAAGCCAAAAGTCATGCATGTATTTTCCTGAATTCAAGATTAAAAAAAAAGAAAAAGGAAAGAAAAACAAAAACTCATACCTCTCCAGATGGCTTCTCATTTATAGGCTAATGTATAACATTAATAAATTGAACAGAGATCAATCGTTTTGACACTTTAACAACAGCTGTATAAATTTAAACTCAGAAACATCAATTTAACATAAAAGCAGGCATTCATACCTTGTAGCCACATCTTTCAAAATATGCTTCCTCTTCTTTTTTTGCAAGTTCACTACGCTTGAAATATTTTTTATTTTCCTATTGAAGAAAGAAGTAAGTTAATGTCTTTGGGTAAAATTTCATGTCCCTTGGTCAACAACCTTGCCAGTTTTTCAAGAACTGTAAAGTTTTTTCGTTCACGGAGATTATACTAATTTCCTGAACACACCACCTGTGCTCAGCCCCTGTTCTAAACATGAGGTATTTCTCTTGCAGCATCAGTTTGACGGACATATCCAACAGCACAAAGAAGAAACCACCCACATTTTCCAAATGTTCACATTGTTTTTATTTAGTTTCTCAGTGTCTGAATTCAATTTCTACAAATGGATTCATTACGAACCACGTAAAATGAGACACTCTAATTATTTTCTCCTAACAGAGCCAACCAAACCAAAATCATGGTAGCTTCAGCTGACATGTTAAATCTCATTACGAAGAGAGCTCCAAGGGTGTGTCCAAATTCTTTTTTGTCATCTGGAACCTTAATGATCAGCTGTATTAGTATTAAACAAGTTTTTATAATAATCGAGACAGAATGGTTTTGGAGAGTCTCTTTAGTAAAAAGATGGTTCAAAGGTATTTGTTTTAATATGACATGCTGTTAAGAGACAAACTCTAAATCTAGTGTGGCAGGTGGAAAAAAAACGGTTAGTTCTTTCCATGCTATGCATAAAATTATCCTGTTAAAAATGCAGTCCCCTGATCATTTTGTAATGTATAAAACTATCAAATCACTATGTTGAACACCTCAACTAATGAAATATTTTACATCAATTATAATGTAAAAAACACAGTCCCTAATTTGTAGGCTTTTTACTATCTGCTTCTTAGATATTATGTCATTGATAACTTAGCTCAAATAAAGATACTGCCCTACTTTACCAGTAGTAACCGAAACAGTACCTCAATAATACCTCCACACATGTAGTTAGCACCTCACAGTTCCAAAGCTCACTCACTCAGGCAGTTATCATCAATGGATGCTAAAACCCTGACAAGAAAGTGTGACGATGAACAACGGAAAGATAAGGCTGCCGCACTTGAACCCACTGCTCAAGTTTGGCATCAATGCCACGTACGTCCTATGTGAAACACATTGGAAGTACACAGCAGACCACTTAGAAGTGTTCTCCCTAAAAATCTAAATCGGAATCTAATCAAACAGTTAACTTCCAGCTTCCTAGAAATGTAAGGAATAGAGGAAAAAGCTCAAAACACCACTGGGAAGCAATCAAACACGAGCACATTTTACAAAACTAGCCCCAGTTTCTCCAACAAGTTGATGCATAAAAAAAAGTGGGGGACCTGGAAAATGTTTGCAATGAAAAGAAACTAAGAGTCATAATAAACAAATGTAATGAGTGGACTTTGTGTGGATTTGATTTGAATAAACCAACTGTAAAAACATATGTATGTATTTATTTTAATTCAATTGGGGATATTCAAATGCGAGAGGAGTATTTGATGGTATTAAGGACCCAATTTTAATTTTGTTGGTGGTGATCTTAATTCTATAAAAACATGGTCTTATTTTCTAGAGTTATGTATGTTGAGGAAAGACAGGAATTCATTATACAACTCTATTGGTGTGTATGTTTAAAACTAACAGCTCATAACAGTTTTTTTAAGTTCATTCATTAACTCAATAAATATTTACTGACTTTTCTGCTGTACCCCAAGCACAGCTTTACAGGTATAAAGATGAAGATGCTACCCGGCGTACAGAACTGATGGTATCACCTGAACATCAAAACTACTCTAAGAAATGTGGGCGCAAATAATACTAATCCCACTGTGGAGGTGAGAAACCTGAGAATTAGAAAGTTCAGGTGACTTTCCCAGAACTCAGTGAGCCTCATGGGTTAACAGAAGCAGGATTAAGAACACTGGTCCTTAAATCCTTTGTGCTGATCTAGTATTCAAGTTACAGTTCTTCACTCCCAAAACTCGTTTCAGCATCATAAATTGTTCCTTTTGACTATGTAGCATGTACTCATCATATTTCAAATAAGTGCGTTGACAAACGTACTGGCGGCCTCTCAGAATGAGCTGATACGTAGGAAGAAAGTAAAAGGACTCTCCAGGCCGGAGACCATGGTCCAATCTTTAACGATGGTATCTTTTACTACCATCTCTCAATTCCATTGAACACACCTAACAAAACCTTATGCCTTGAACATCAATTCTCAAAATGTGGACTTCTGGGGGGTCCCTAAGACCTTTTCAGAGGTTCCACTAGGTAAAATTCATTTTCATAATAATACTAAGATATATGTGCCCACCCCTTTTTCACTGTGCTCAGACCTGCACTGATGGTACAAAAGCAATGGTGACAAAAACTACTGGAACCTTAGCATAAATGAAGGCTAAGTTTATGTACCAGTGGTCATTGTATTCTTCACCACCATGCACTTGCAGGAAAATAGAAAAGCCAGTTTCTCTTAAGAATATCTTGATAAAGTACAATTTTACTAAATCTCATCCCTGGAGCACATGGCCTTTTAATATTTGGTATGACGAAATGAAATGAAATATATGAAGCACTTCCGCTATATAACGGCGTAGGACAGTCCCCTCAAAGAAAAGCAAACTGGTTGATTATTCAGACCTGCATATCTGGCAAACAGTTTCTCAAAACTGAACAGAGCAAACCTGTCACCTAAAGGAAAACAATGATAGTATTTGTTGCCTATGATAAAATTCCACCTGTCAAGCGAAAATCAGAAGGGTAGAAAAGTGGTATCCCTCACTGTGAACTGGATGGCTTCCCAATACTTAAAGGCTTTTCTGATGAAATCAGTGGTGACATTAACAAATGTAATTTTTAAAATATTGTCTAATGAAACACACCAACATTTAGAAGATCTGCATAACTCAGCAAAGTTGAAAAAACTCATGATGTTAACAAACGCAAGAGTTCACAAAATCATGCACAGGCAAAAGATCTATGACCAGGATAAATCAGAATAGATCTAGAGCAGAACAGGTCAATGGGTTTTAGTACACGAAAAGTCTATTGATATGTGTCAGAATCTAAGCTCTTAGCTAATCTTTAAGAAACTTACCACTTACCCAGTTTTGGCGTAGTATCAAAGAAAAACGTCCACAATTACTGAAAAGGCTATTAAAATACTCCCTTTTCCAACTACCTCTGTTTCAGGATGAATTTTCTTCACATACTTGAACAAAAACAACATATTGCAACAGGTTGAAAAAAGAAACAGGAGAATCCAACTGTCTTCTTATATACCAGAGATTAAAGAGATTTGCAAAATGTAAAACATGCCATTCTTCTCACTAAATTTCGTTTTGGAAAACATAGTTTTCGTAAAAATGTATTATTTACGCTAACATGATGGATTTTTTATTGTACTTGTACAGAGAATATAAATATACATTTTCAATATCCCAGTTTTAATTTCTAATAGAGTAATTATCAATAAATCCATTCTACATAAACAAAGCTCTCTGGAGCTATCAGTAATTAAGAATGTAAAGGGGTCCTGAGACCGACAAGTGTTCTGTCCTACAAGAGTCCACTTGCTGGCACTGTCCACGCCTGCACCTAGCTCTTAAATGCTGGGAAACCACTTGCGTCCCAATGTTGCCCACTGATCCTGATGTATTTACCCATCTTTCTCTCCTATTGTCTACACTGATCATTATTCATTCTCCATTCTCTCAAACCTCTAAGCCCTTTATTTCTCCCCTTATTTCCAGCAAATGACTAAGTCACTCTACAGAGAAAAGGGAAGCCAGCGAACAAGAACTCCGAATTCCTCCCAGCACCAATCCCTTCTGCATCTCAGAATGGAAGAGGAAACCCTCGCCCTAAGGCCAACCCCTTCCAGCTGTCTTCCAAATCTCAATTTCTCCTGCCTTTCTCATAGTCAGTTATCTATTTTCTGCATCTTCACCTTTTCCTTCTCTATTGGCACAAATGATCATCACTTACATATGTTCAAGACTCTGCAACCTTAAAGGAAAAATTCGTTACTCTGTGCTGGGTATCATGCTAAGTACCAATTACAGCAGAAGGACAATAAAACATTTCTCTATTCGGTCTCCATTTCCTCACCTCCAGTTCTCTTTGCAGCTGCCCAACAACTGGGAGTCCATTCTTAATGCTCCATTGAAAAATCCCCTGAGGCCATAACTAACTAGGTGCAAAACTAAAGGATCTTCAAGTCAACTGCTAATTCCCTCCTTCTTCAATTGCTTTCTTCCCTTGGCTGTCAGACAACTTTCTTGTTTCTTCCTTACCTACTGGTTTGTTCAGATTTTCTATTTCTTGTTTTTTTGTCACTTATTTCACTTTGATTTTCCAATTTATTAGAACATTTAGAACAATTAGAACATTAGAACAAATAAACAATTTATTAATGCATTATTTGCCCTAATTATTGTTTTATTATTTACTGTTTTCCAGTAACTTTCATATTGGTTACTATAGTTCTTTATTGTTTCAATTTCAGGGTTTCCTCAGTTTCTGTTAAACGAGGGTTTTTTTTTAATTAAGTGGTTTCTATATTTTTATAAATGAAAAAAGCAAGTGCAGAAGAGTGAATCTAGTATGCTACCGTTTGTATTCAAAAAGGAGAAAAGATATTTGCTTCTTCACATTTGCTTTTATATGCATGAAATAACTCTAGGAGACCCCAAAATTGAAAATGTTAGCTGCTTTGGAGGAGGTGAACTGTACAGCTGAGGGACATGGGTAAAAAGGAAACTTTTTATTGTACACCCTTTAGTATGTTTTGAATTTTGAATCATTTGAATGCATTACCTATTAACAATACATTTAATTTTTGAAAATTAATTTGCTTTTCATTTTAAAGAGTCCTAGTGAGAAAAATATAAACATTTTGCTTCATACTATGTGACCCCTCACTTCAGGGCAACAAAAAGTTGTCAAAAACAAAAGGGTGGGGCTTCCCTGGTGGCGCAGTGGTTTAGAGTCCACCTGCCGATGCAGGGGACACAGGTTCGTGCCCCGGTCTGGGAAGATTCCACATGCCGCGGAGCGGCTGGGCCCGTGAGCCATGGCCGCTGAGCCTGTGAGTCCGGAGTCTGTGCTCCGCAACGGGAGAGGCCATAACAGTGAGAGGCCCACGTACCGCAAAAAAAAAAAAAAGTTCCCTACCATGTTTCAGATGTCACTCTGCACACTTTTGTTTAGAAACAAGAGCAGTTTATATAAGAAAAGCAAGTTAAGCAGTGACTTCTAATTATAAAACATTATTTTATAAAGCACACTGAAAACATACTTTGAAATACAAAGTATGGTGGATACATTCATGACAGAATTGAAATTGTAGGATGTAAGCATTAATAATACACCCCCCTTTATAGGTAAGTCAGACAGGGTAGAGAACTTGCCCAAAGTTAAAGAGCTCTCTAGTCATGGAGCCCCAATGAGACTTTAGGACTTGGTTACTCATTTCACAAATTTAGTTTCCTTTCTGGCTATACTCGAAGATTTTGAACTCTAAGTTTGCTGAATTAACGACAGAATATACAACAGAACCCTCCAAACACAAGTCTGAAAGTGGCTGGTAAGGATTTTAAGACACCATGTGAACTGACAGTACATTTATTTGGGTTCTCTCCTAAAGCACCTGACCTTTCCTTTGGGCCTCTCACTCCTGCAGATTTTAGAAATGAGTTGAAAAGGGTATAAAGAGCACTTCTCCTTTTAAAGACAGAACCTAATTCCTGTGTGGTGCTTCATACATGTTATTCTTGGACTTTGTCCAAGCTGTACTGTCTGGATTATAAACTGAGATTCGCGGGTCTAAAGAGTACAAGTCTTTCTACCACATCACCAGAAACGTCGGCCCACACTAATAAGGGAGAGTCAAAATTTAAAAACCACAGGCAACATGACTGTCACCATTTCATTAATTAGAATCATCATTCCTTCAATCAGATTAAGGTTTTTAGTGTTTATATAAATGAAACAGAAACATCATCAAGAGTTCTACAAAAAGACACGGGAGAGCTAACAAATACACAGCCTGGACATCCAAAGCAGAGCAATACGTGTGAGATCACGAACCACACGGCAGGGTCCGTTTCTGGCTGAAGAATGCAAATAAGCCTTAAAGAGCCTGAGGTAATAAACCTAATGGTTGGGCACTCAAACACAATTTAAAGAGACACAATGATTTTCAAAGTGAAAGAACTGTCAACTGTCAAGGGATCCTGTTAGCTAGGCAGTATGTATTCTCAATGATGCCATCCAAAATAGAAAACTATACCAAAATCTCCCCTGCACAGGTGAATTCTATGTACTTCATAATCATATATATTTATATCATTACATATAAAATTATGTAAAAATGTATGAAAGAAATAACACCAATCTTACAAAGTCTTTAAGAAAATAAAGTTAAACAGACACTTACTGTATGATCCAACCACTCCACTCCTAGGCATTCACTCAAGAGAATGAAAGTATATGTCCATACAGAAACCTGTACACCAATGTTCACAGCAGCTTTATCATAATAGCCAAAAAATGGAAATAATCTGAATGCCCATCAACAGGCTAATGAATAAACAAATTGAGGTATATCCATACAATGGTGGAATACTGCTCAGTAACAAAAATAATGAAGTCTTGATACAGACAAATGCATAAATGAATCTCAAAATTATTAGGCTGGGGGCTTCCCTGGTGGTGCAGTGGTTGAGAGTCTGCCGATGCAGGGGACGCGGGTTCGTGCCCCGGTCCGGGAAGATCCCACATGCCGCGGAGCGGCTGGGCCCGTGAGCCATGGCCGCTGAGCCTGCGCGTCCGGAGCCTGTGCTCCGCAACGGGAGAGGCCACAACAGTGAGAGGCCCGCGTGACGCAAAAAAAAAAAAAAAAAAAAAAAAAAAAATGATTAGGCTGATTGAAAGAAAGCAGGTAAGAGAGGAACATACTGAAAAATTCTGTTTACATAAAACTCTACAAAATGCAAACTAACGTAAAGTAACAGAAGGCAGACCGGTGGTAGCCTGTGTACAGGGTGGGTAGGGCACAGGTGGGGCAGGAAAGCAGGATCACAAAGGGGCACAAGGAAACACTGGGGTGAGATGAACATGTTCACTCTCTTCATTGTGGTGACAGCATCCAGGTGTAAACATGGCAAGACTCACCGAACTGTACACTTTAAATATGTGCGGTTTACTGTGTGTCAATTATACCTCAATAAAGCTGCTTAAAAAATAA
Source organism: Tursiops truncatus (assembly GCF_011762595.2). NCBI lineage: Eukaryota > Metazoa > Chordata > Mammalia > Artiodactyla > Delphinidae > Tursiops > Tursiops truncatus. The sequence goes on along the minus strand of NC_047035.1, from coordinate 168,203,880 downwards.
ATAGCACAATATGGAAGCAACCAAAGTGTCCATCAACAAATGAATGGATAAAGAAGATGTGGTATATATACACAATGAAATACTACTCAGCCATAAAAAAGAATAAAATTTTGCCATTTGCAGCAACATGGATGGACTTGGAGGGCATTTGCTAAGTGAAACAGACAAAGACAACTACCGTATGATATCACTTGTATGTGGAATCTAAAAAGTACAACAAACTAGTGAATATTTTAAAAAAAAACAGACTCACAGATATAATAGAGAACAAACTAGTGGTTGCCAGTGGAGAGAGGAGAAGGGGGAGGGCAATATAGTGGGAGGGGAGTAAGAGGTACAAACTATTAGGTATAAAATAAGCTACAAGGATGTATTGTACAACACAGGGAATAGAGCCATTACTTTATAATAACTATAAATGGAATACAGCCTTCAAAAATTGTGAATCACTGTACTGTATACCTGTAACTTATATAATATTGTACAGCAACTATACTTCAATAAAAATAAAATTAAATTAAATAGTGGTAGCATTTACACTGCCTGACATTACAACTCACCAGAATGCGACAGCAATCGAGACAGTGTGGCACAGGCATAAGGATCCACAAACAGATTAGGACAAGGGAGCAGAGCACCCAGAACGGAGCCACAGTTAAACTATTACTGATTTTTGATGATGCCAAAAGCAACCAAAGGGAAAAGAAAAATATTTTCAATAAATGGTGCTGGAACAAATGGATAATCACATGGAAAACAATAAACCACACCCCTACCTCCCATCATACAAAGAAACTGATTCAAAAAAAATTTTAACTGTTTGTTATAAAACATGAAACCATAAAGCTTTTAGCTCTTATAATAAGAGTATCTTGGGCTTCTCTGGTGGTGCAGTGGTTAAGCATCCGCCTGCCAATGCAGGAGATATGGGTTCGATCCCTGGTCCGGGAAGATCCCACGTACCGCGGAGCAACTAAGCCTGTGCGTCACAACTACCGAGCCTGTGCTCTAGAGCCTGCAAGCCACAACTACTGAGCCTGCACTCTAGAGCCCATGAGCCACAACTACTGAGCCTGCGCTCTAGAGCCCACGAGCCACAACTACTGAAGCCCGCGTGCCACAAATACTGAAGCCTGCGCACCTACAGCCCGTGCTCCACAACGAGAAGCCACCGCAATGAGAAGCCCAAGCACCGCAACGAAGAGTAGCCCCCGCTCGCCACAACTAGAGAAAAGCCTGCGGGCAGCAACGAAGACCCAAAGCAGCCAATAATTAATTAATTAATTAATTTAAAAAAAGAATATCTTACTCTCCTGAGTAAATGTCTAGGAGTGGAATAGTTCGTTCACGTAGCAGGCCTATGTTTTCTTTTTAAGACATTACCAAACTGTTTTCCAACAGGTTATACTATTTTATATGCCTAGATAGGATACGGTCAACAATCACCATGAAAAATTGGTAAGTTGGCTTATTACATACACCAGAATGGCTGAAATTAAAGACTGACAACACAAACTGTTGACACAATGTAAAGATCTGAACCCTTTTACTTTGCTAGTGAAGGTGTGACACGGTCCAACCACTTTGGAAAAAGGTCTGGTGGATTTCTATAAAACTAAACCCATAATGTACACCATGGCATAGCAATTCCACTCCCTATCATTTTCCTAAGAGCAATGAAAACACGAGACTTGCACAAAAGAGTCCACAGCAGATTTACTCATAATTGCTAAATCCTGGAAACAGCCCAGCTGCCCATTATCAGAAGAACAGATTAACAAACTGGGTCTATTTGTATAACGGAATACTTCTCAGCAATAAAAGGAGTAAACAACTGATACATGCAACAACATGAATAAAATTCAAAACATTATTCTCATTAAACAAAGTGGGTCATATAAGAGTACACAGTATGATCCCATTTACGTGAAGTTATAGGGCTGGCAAAACCAAGGGACAGTGGAAAGAAATCAGTACAGCAGTGTATTCTTGGGGGAGGGGCTGACTGGAAGGTGGAACGAGGGTAGTATCTGCACCTTGATACAGACTGGGATACACAGGCATATGCATTTGTCACAATTCACTGAATGGTAGGTACACTTATGATTTGTGTATTTCTTCATACATAAAATTTTGCTGACATACCAAAGAAAGTATAAACGAACACTGAACACTAGTCAATGATATACACGCCAAATTATATTTTGGCAATTATGTTACATTTTAGGGGTAAAGTGTATCAATGTCTGTAAATTAATCTGAAATGCATAAAGATCAGTACATTGTCTTCATGACCCTGTCTGCAGCTGGAAAACACTTGTCTATGGATTTGCTGTTCCAGAAGAGCCGCCTCACCTCTGGCCATTTCAATTGGTTTCCCAGCCTTTTATGGTTTATCTGTGAGAGGTGAAACAGTAATGACTTAGCTTGTGAGTGCCTCTCGTCAAATTCTGGAGAAGCAGCCTTCCACTACCCTAAAATGTTCTGCCTGTTTTACTATTCTGAGGTAAAAGTACTTTCTGCATTGCTAGATGGATTGATGAATGGATATACAATGATGGAGAGATGGACAGTTACATGATAAAATATATTAAAATATTAATCGCAGGTTTAATCGCAATATCTAGATGGTAGGCGTATGGGTGTTCACTGTATAATTCTTTTGAGTTTTCGGTACATTTAAATTTTTTCACAGTGAAATGCTGAGGAAAATAAATCTTCTTTGCAGATGTCAAAACATGGTATCAACATGACAAACTCCCTACCACACTGTTTTCTGACTATACCAAAAAAACATGAAAGCCTCCTAAATGACCACTAAAGAAAGAGGCACTGGAGAGGATTACAGAAGACCGTGCAAGCAAAGCAAGGAACAAGTGTGAAGAAAGGCAAGTTCAAAGGCCTGAATAAATGAAACAGGTTTAGAACTGGAACAGCTGATTAGTGGTAGGGATAAATGGGCACAGAGATTTTCACCAGCCCAGAAATGACTGGTTCTTGACCTTTTTGTCAAAGATCACTTTATTTTTTTTTATAAATTTATTTATTTATTTTTGGCTGCGTTGGGTCTTCATTGCTGCGTGCCAGCTTTCTCTAGTTGCAGTGAGAGGGGGCTACTCCTCGTTGCGGTGCGCGGGCTTCTCACTGCAGTGGCTTCTCTTGTTGCGGAGCACGGGCTCTAGGCGCGCGGGCTTCAGTAGTTGTGGCGCGCGGGCTCAGTAGTTGTGGCGCGCGGGCTCTAGAGCGCAGGCTCAGTAGCTGCGGCACACGGGCTTAGTTGCTCCGCGGCATATAGGATCTTCCCGGACCAGGGCTCGAACCCGTGTCCCCTTCACTGGCAAGTGGATTCTTAACCACTGCGCCACCAGGGAAGCCCCAAATATCCCTTTAATAATATCATCAACAGGAGGAGGGGAAGAGGGGTCACATGTATACATACATGCTAAATTTTTTATAATATTTCAAGGAACTGATGGATACTCTGAAGTCCATCCAAAGGCTCCACTTAAGAACCCCTGTTACAGATGGCAACTGAAATCTAGAGGTGAATATGAAATTAATGTAAGAGAATTTTCCGTGTGAAGAGAAAGTAGCCTAGGCCTGAACTTTAAGGAAAACCAACATTTAAGGGATAAAAACTAAACAATAAAAAAACAAAAAAAGAAGAAGCCTGTAAAGGAGATCAGGAATAAGCAGCCTGAGAAGAAGGAAAAACAGGACGCTGTGGGGTAAGAGACATCAAGGGAAGACTGAATAAAGTGGACCAGGGCTTCCCTGGTGGCGCAGTGGTTGAGAGTCCGCCTGCCGATGCAGAGGACACGGGTTCGTGCCCCGGTTCGGGAAGATCCCACATGCTGCAGAGCGGCTAGGCCTGTGAGCCATGGCCGCTGAGCCTGCGCGTCCAGAGCCTGTGCTCCACAACGGGAGAGGCCACAGCAGTGAGAGGCCCGCGTACCGCAAAAAAAAAAAAAAAAAGAAAGAAAGAAAGTGGATTAGCCGAGTGCAAATGCTGCTGAGGTTAAGAAAGCATGGAAATCACTGCGGCCCCTGATTAGGATGGATTTAGTGCAACTGTCAGGTAGAAATCAGGTTAAGGAGTGAGTAGGAAATAAGAAGAAGCTTGGCTGTAAAGAAAAAGGACAGCTGTGTTTTAAAAAAAAAAAAAAAAGATGGGAGAGATGTGTATGTCTCAGTGCTGCTGGAGATAAGCCAGTAGAGACTGAAGACACAGAAAGAAAAGAGACAAGTGCTATTCAGATTCTGATAATGCTACAAAAGATGAGAGCTGGGCTCCAACATGTAAGTGGTAGGTTTGACCCAACATATAGCCAATATCTCATCCACTTTAACAGGGGAAAGGTGAGGAATTTCTTGCCTGATGGCTTCTCTTTTCTCTGTAAAACTGAAAGTAGGTTCCTTAAAGAAAAGCACCAAGCATTACTTTTTAAAAAAAATCCTCTGTGGCACACAGTGTAGTATCTTGAATATAGGAAATATTCAAAAAATTTTGGAGAAAAAAACAAAGCTAAAATTCTACACAAAGTCCATGCTCAAAACTGCAACTAATAAAACTGCTAATTAAGCCCCACTGAGTCGTGCAGTAGCCTGGCTTTCCACATAAATGAGGCTTTGCAGTTCAATGAAGACTCACCAACACCGGGGCGCCAAAGCGCCGGCATTCTAGCGATACAGATACCGCACTTACCTCCAAGCAGTTACATCACGTAGAGCACTTAGCACAGCTGATAGGAGGTTAACAAAGGGGCTCTCACAAGCTGAGTGTTTACTATCCAACTCTCAGACTAACAATAAAAAGCTGGGACACCATGCTATCGATAGGACGGATAAACAACAAGATCCTACTGTATAGCACAGGGAACTATATTCAACACCCTGTGATAAACCATAATGAAAAAGAATATATATGTATAACTGAATCACTTTGCTGTACAAATCACAGCAGAAATTAAACACTACATTGCAAATCAACTATAGTTCAATAAAGCTTAAAAAAAAAAAAAGCTGGGACATCACTCAAAATGACCAAAGAGGAGGTGGCGCTTCTGGAAAAACAATACAACAGAAACAGGTGTTCCCCAGCTACAGAAAAGGATAATGAAAAGGATTCACTGACCCCCAACCAGAATTGTTTTTAAAAATGAAACAGGATGGATTAAAACAGTGAAACATATGATAGAATCACATGTAGTTAAGACAAGAAATGTTGCATGAAACTTTTTTCATACGTATCTGATGAAAATACAGATTTATTTCTTACTGTGGCTAGGGCAGTGAAAAAAAAGATGGCTTCGTCATCCGTGGAAAGAGCATCCTAACTGCCCTATGCACCAAGCAGAGCTGTTGTAAAGCTCAAATGAGAAAGCATACTAGGGTGCTTTTCACATGTTAATTTAATTTTAAGTAATTTAATCGTTAGGTCAACCCTATCAAAACTAGTTCTATGTTCACAGGGTGGAGATAAATAAACAGCCTGTCTGTAGTGGTGAAGAGAGCAAGCTTTAGAGTGGGAGAGATGGATTCAAATTCAGACACTATCTCTTGCTAGCTGTGCGATTCTGTAAATCAATCTAACTTCTTTTAGCTTCAATTTCCTCATCTATAAATGGGAGTAGCAGTAATTTTATGGGACTGCTGTACAAATTATATGAGGTATGAGACATGAAGCATTCTGCATAATGCTTTGCAGATTACTATTAATATTACCAGAACTATGACATTCAGTATTTTAATCTCCATTTCATGTATTTCCTTTGCTGGTATTAATTGGGAAATCAATCTTACCTTCTGGCCAGGGTTATCTGAGTAATTAAATCTACTATCAAATTACAAAATGAAAGACATCCCAGAAAAACAGTTTATATGTGATGATAAATTAAGAACAATTATGTAGAATCAGTGTTTTTGTAATTGATCATTTTTAAAGGCTGGTCTATATCCATGACAAAGAACCTGATTATGCAAACAGCACCGTAAGCCCTGAGAGTGAGCTGAGCTCTTCGTGATTCAATTCTCCCTCTAAAGCACTTTAAATTTCAACACCTGGTTCTAACACGCACTATGCATTTCAACATCTAAATTAGCTTTTTCAAATACTCCGAAACCACTCATCAAAAGAAAAAGGCCCCTGAGTTACAGATGAAAATATCAAGTTACAGCTATGGACAAGCTCTCTCCCCAGCTTCCCGCGCATTTGCTAAATAACATTCTGTTTAATTAGCTCCACTTTGTTAATTGTTTTTAAAGTTTCAAAGATTATGAAAGCTGCCATCTGCCAAGCTAACAATCCCAACTTACTTGCACTACATCATAAACATCAATCATACACGACATCCAAAGACCTAAGTCAGACTGTTCTCAAAGTGTGGTCCACAAGATCCCTGGAGTCCTTGAGACTCTTTAAGAGGGTCCCTGAGGTCAGAACTATTTTCAGTACTAAGGTATTATTTGCCTGTTCACTCTGTTCCCATTTATACGAAGGGTGAAAAGCAATGCTTCACGAGAATCAAGACAATAGCACTAAACTACCAGCTGTCACTGATTCTTCAATGCTCAGCACTAATGGGGGAGGGGCGGCAGTTTCACTTAACTATCTCCTTGATGAAGTAGTAAAATTATTAACTTTATTAAGTCTTGGTCCTGGACCACATCTTTGTAATATCCTGTGTGACAAAACAGGAAGTATACATAAAACACAAACCCTTCCTAAAACGACAGAAGTGAACGGCCAGAAAAACTGGGGCACGTCCGAAGAATACCGGCAGATGGGAACGGGGATAAGGGACAGGTGGGGCGGCGGGTAGGAGAAATCGCCAAAATCTCGGGTTTTCCTGCAATTCCTACACCTCCATCCCAAAGGCTCCCAAGTGATTGCCAAGGGCACAGCGGTCTAGAGGGAGCCGCTCCGGGGTAGCGGAGGGGCTCTGGCTAAACCCAATCCGGCAAGGACCCTTTCAGTACCGTTCCCCGCCCCCCAGACTCCCCTCCCCCACGCAAACGCTCAGCTCCTCCGTCGCCAACGCCCCACGACCCCAAGAATCCTCACCACCAACAGGTTCCTGTCCTCCACCAGCTGCCGCTTCCGGAGGATCTCCGATTTCAGAATGTCCATCTTGCTGCCCGGGTTGAAGCTCGAGTTTTCTTCTTCTCTCTCCGGCTCCCGGAACCAAGCCTTTTCATCCAGCCAGCCGCCGAGAACCCACTACACATAGCGAGCCCAAATACCGAAGGGCAACAACTGACAGAGCCGCTTCCGGCGGAAGCTGAGGTGAGCGAGAGGAAAGAGCGCCCCAGGACGCCTGTTGTTGACGAAGCCGCTGAGGCTTAGCGCCCCTGGCGGCGCCCTCCGGCAGCGCGCTTGTAGTTTCCCATCCGTAGATACGTGAACAAACGTGGGCTGAAACACGAACAAACGTGGGCTGAAACACGAGTCTTCTAAATCGATGCTGCATTGTTTAATAAGTTATATACCTATGTCAACTATACTTCAATTTTAAAAGGAGAAAAAAGTTATTATACCTACTTGTACGTGCTAGGTCAGGTGCAAAAGCTTCTTAGCAAAACACCTCAATTATGTTCATTAATGCCAGATCTTTACTTATTATACGAGAAGTCCACGTCGGAGTTCCTGAAGTTACCTGCTTGCCAAAATCAATGTGCTGGAGTGAGAAAACCCTGGACAATAATACTAGCTCAAAAGTATAGTGTTCATTGCTAGCCTGTGAAACTTCCAGTAAACTTAGGCAATTACATCCATTTAAGTCATTTCAGAAGTAGAGTTGTCTCTCCTCCCTGCGTTCTAGATTGCTTACATATCTTGGTGATAATTGAACATTTACTCCAGGAAACTGAGATGATCTCTTTGGTCACGTGTTCAGCAATCAAGATTTTCAGTGAGATGATTGGAGATGTAATCAGAGATTTTCATTTTTTAAGTCCAACCCAAGAAGCAATATTAAATTGGGGAAAAAATTATATCAGAGATTTTAATTTTTAAAAGACCTAAAAACTGGGGCTTCCCTGGTGGCACAGCGGTTAAGAAACCGCCTGCCAGTGCAGGGGACACCAGTTCAAGCCCTGGTCCGGGAAAATCACACATGCTGCAGAGCAACAAATCCTGTGCGCCACAACTACTGAGCCTGTGCTCTAGAGCCCATGAGGCACAACTACTGAAGCCCACGGGCCTAGAGCCTGTGCTCCGCAACAAGAGAAGCCACTACAATGAGAAGCCCGCGCACCGCAATGAAGAGTAGCCCCCCTCCCCCTCACAGCAGCTAGAGAAAGCCCGCGCGCAGCAGCTAAGACCCAACGCAGCCAAAAATAAACAAATAAATAAATAAATTTATTTTTAAAAAAGACCTAAAAACTGTTTACAATGCATTTATTTTTGGTTCTATGCCATTGAAGCTGTTTTTAAATTTCTAGTTCAGTCATTACTGAACAATATTTGACACGTTACTTTTCCCCACCCAAAAAGGAAAGATATTATTCAGTTCAGTCGGTTCGTAATGGGTGACATGGTTTAGCAAAATAAAAGAGGTTTGTTTCGATTTACAAAGTATTTTTATTGTATACGTGTGCGTTGGGTTATATTTCATCTGAAAGATATCTGACTTTTGCCAGAAATAAATTAACATAGGAAGTTAATTCACTCTTTGAGCTAAGATGCTTTGCTAATTTTTAGGGCTTTTGAAAGCTTTTACCGAAAAAAAAAAACAAACTCCTTCAACGAATAAACATGGTAACATTCTTACATGGATTTCTGTTTCCTGAGTCACCTATAATTCAATAAGCAAATAACAATTTTTTAGCTTTTTCCTGATTTAGGGTTTAGAAATTATGACACAAAAACCTGAAGAGTTGACGCAGGTGATTGTAACAGTAATGGAAGTTTACAGAGAAGAAGGAACAGCTGGCCGGATGGGAGATAATTCATGTAAACCAGGGAAGATAGTCACTTCTGTAAAAAGGCTCCTTTTAAATTTCAGACGTTCATTGATTTTGATGTTTATGTAAACATGCGCTTTAAATCCTGATAAGGGCCTGAAATGGAAGAATAGGAGAGTTGTGTGCTTGAACAAGAAAACTGATAAGGAAGCTTTTCAATATAAAAGGGGAAAAAAGATGACCAGGTGAGCTTAGAAACACTCAATCCTGATTCTAAGGACTCGTATGTTTTTCAAATATGCAACCCCTTCCATCACAACAGTTACGTAAAAAGGGATATGTCGGAAACAATCCAAATGTCGTAAATGGGGGAATGGTTAGGTAAGTCATAGTTCAGACGTACAATTGAACAATATGTTCAAAAAAAATTCAGTGATATGAGAATGCTCATGACATAATGTTTAATAAAAAAGTAGGATAACAAAACTAGAAAAATAGCATACAGTCTCCATTTGGTAAGAAAAGCATATAAACCTAGAAAAATGATTGGAAGGAAACATATCCAAATATCAGATTGTTACCTGTCAATGGAAACCCTGGTGATTCTTCTTCTTTATACTATAATTGTACAAATTCCATAATTTGGAAAAAAAATCCAGAGAGCAGTCATTTTCTGTTTTATTTAATTATTATTGAAATTCTTTATAAAATTTCAGCACTACTACTTTAGAAATTATGTATGATAAATTTTAAATAACGCCAGTAAAGGAAAACAAAGGATCAGACAAAAAAAAAGAGAATTTGTTTCAACCTTCATACTTATTCAATCAATATTTAAATGTCTTCTATGAGCTCTGTAGTATATTAAGTTCTGTGGCTTAAACCAAATACAATATATAATCCCTACCCTTGAGGATGTTACCAGCTAAAAGTTAAATTATAAAAGATAAATACAATTTAGTAGCATGTATGGGGCTATTTAAGGTATTCACAGGAATTAAAAGAAGAAATAGTAAAAATCAATATATATATATATGATTGATGAGATTATTCTTCTGTTGAAATAGCCCATCCTAAGAGAGTATCTGTCATTTCTGGAGAATGGAGGAAATACCAAATTTACTCAGGACCATCTGGGTTTGTTTTGTTGCTGTCCTAAAGGATAGAATGTCACTTCTTTTTTGAAAGCTATACAATCTCATATAGGGAGTACCCTGGTGGTCCAGTGGTTAGGACTTGGCACTTTCACTGCCAGGGCCAGGGTTCAACCCCTGGTCATGGAACTAAGATCCTGCAAGCCAAGCAGTGTGGCCAAAAACAAATGAAAAAAAAAAAATTTTTTTTTTAAATCTCATACAGTAGCCCTCTGTCTTCAACATGCCTCTGAATAACCCAGAGGAGTTTTTGAAACCCGGTCTGGGGGTCTCCATCCCCCAGAAAAGGTCAGTGGAGGAGCCCAAGAATTTGCTTTTTGAACAAGTTCCCAAGTGAGGCGTTTGCTGTGGATCCAGGGACCACACTTTGAGAACTACTGATCTAATATATTATTTTGGAATCTCGGGCGGCAGATGAGTCAGAACGTAGGTTTGCACGAAGTCCTGATAAACAGGACGGGGCAGGAAGCTGTGTCAGTGTCTGCAGCACTGTTACGGGGTCTCTCAGGGTGCCTGCCCGCTCACAGTGGTGCTTCTACAAATTTCCTAAATAGAAGATGCAGGCTCCATTTGGATCCAGCCATATTCACAGGCCTGCTTTTGTGTGGTCACACCGTGGGCTGGTAGCTGACCTCATCCGGGCCAGAGTCTGCGCCCTAGAAAATTGACACTGGAATTGAGTCAGTCTTTGCAAGTGCAGAAGGTGTGACCTGGAGAGTGGTGGAAACCGTTCCAGTGGCATGCTTGAGCCAGACCAGTCCATTCTGACCTGCAAGAGCCCACTGCTCTATTTTTAAGAATTTTGGAGTCAGCTGTTAAGCACAGCCATGGTTAAAAGTTAAATGTTTATTAACAATTAAATACAATATGTTAGAAACAATGGTAATAAATACACAGAACCTATTACTTACTAATTATATTACTGCATTTTACTATTATTTATGCTCTTGGAGTTAGTTATGACTGTTGCACCGTTGTGGTAGAAATACAATATAACGTTGAATATATATAACTGCATGTCTTTCCCTGACGCCACAGTTGAGGACCTCATGTTGGTAGCTTGAAATTAGCCATAATGGGAATATTTACACCACAGAAATTGGCAAATGCTACCAATCTGGACTTGATTTATTGTTTTGTTGATTGTCTAAGCTTTAAAAAGTTATGGGGAAAATGTTAAAAATGTTAATAAATGTTTCTCAACCTTGGGCCAGATAATTCTTTTCTGGAGGAGAAATGTTGCTAACCCTACCCAGTAGATGCTGGTAACACCCCTTCTATAGTTGTGCTAACCAAAAATGTCTCTGGATTTGTCTCTGCCAAATGTCCCCTGACAGGCAAAAGCTCTCCCCATTTGAGAACCACTGATAAAAATGAAATTTAAAGCGTCGTGTCTATAGCCATTACATAGTAAAGAAGACAAAGATCTGAGGAGATATTCTTCCAGGATTTGAAAACTACTATGTGATTCAACGAAGTCTCTTACATCACTGACAAACATGTGAGGTTCTGACGTGCATCTTTGTTGTTTCACTTTTGTTTTATTCATTAATTTAAGTAAGGATTCATGTCAAAGCTGGACGCATTCATCAGTTATTACTATAGGTTGGCTGGGAACACAAGAGTTCTAAAAAAGTCAATGAAAGCATTCTGTGAGAATCAATTGGCTATATGGAATCTACAATAAAGAGTACAGTATCATTCATTACTGCCTATAAATTGTCCTCCATATCCTTTATAGCAGTAAAAATTATACGAATATCTGTGCCTACTTCTTTTCCTTCAGGGGCCAGTTTTTAAACATTTACCAGCACAGCACTGGCCATTACCCACTTCCCATGTGGGCTTTGCTAAACTATTCAGCAGAGAAAGTTTGAATATCAAGGACAAAAAGTGAAACAGGTTTGCAAGAAGAATCATGACTGACAGACAATGGAGAGGCCTCGGCCTCTGGATTTCCAATTCTCTACTTTGGTCTTCCAGGAGTCTAGCTTCCACCTCCATGCCAAAAACACTACTGAATTTACCTTTTTAAGGTGTACTTTTTTCACATTTTACTGTTTCTGAATCCAGGATGCATTTCACAACAAATGTGTTTGTAGTGAGTGCTGTGGGACTCTGCACAGACACTCTGTTCAGGGCCAAGGCACCCATCCCCCATCTGCCAGGCGCTGGGGACACACAGCTGCCTCCCTCACGGGTACAGACCCAGGGTGCAGGGACCTACCTCAGCCAAGGTTACAGCCCCTCCCAAGGGGGTGCCCACCACCAGTGACCGACTGGAGATTTCAAGGCCCAGCCCCATTGCCTCAACTTAGGGCAACTCTAAAGGGTCATTTTAGCTCCCAGCCCCCCAAGGACCACAGCAGATCTCAGTTGACACTTCCTTGCAGTCCAGCTTCTCCCTCTGCCAAATCCTACCTTCCTCACTTCCTTACAGATGCATCTCCAAGATCAGTCTCTAGGAAACCACAAACACGCGTCTGCAAAGAGAAGAAATGCTTTGACCGGTAGACACAGGTACTGCGGTTCAGTTGTTAGGAGACTATTAAATCGGCATGCTAGTTTTTACATCAGTCATTTCTGTGAAAAACGTTGGCCAGTTACTCCAGAGCTGGTGACACTAGCAAAACTGAATTTAAGGATGCTCAAAGTTGAGAAGCAGAGCTTGGATCCTGGTAGGTTTGTGACCCGGGTTGAGAGACCAGCGGACAATCCCCACTGACATCTCTTTCTCTTGGACTTTCCCAGTGATGAGAGGGACAGACCATATACCACATCAGTCCCCTTTCCTTCTTCCTTGACATTTCTTGTCTGCTCTGGTCATCCCTTCCATTCTCTTTGTCCCAAAGCTTTCATACTGTTTTATTAGTGGGGTATATGAAATGAATGGAATAAAGAGTGAGTCCAGCGCCATTTGCAACAACATGGATGGACGTAAAGGGTATTGTGCTTAATGAAATAAGACAGAGAAAGACAAACACTGTATGTTTTCACTTATATGTGGAATCTGAAAACTAAAACAAACAAATGAATATAACAAAACAGGAACAGACTCACAGACACAGAGAACAAACCAGTGGGGAGAGGGAAAGAGGGAGGGGCAAGATGGGGAAGGGGATTAAGAGGTACAAACTAAAAGGTATAAAATAAAGTTACAGGGATATATTGTACAGCATAGGGAATATAGCTGATATGTTATAATAACTTTAAATGGAGTATAAGCTATAAAAATATTGAATCACTATGTTGTATGCCCTGAAACTAACATATTATTATAAACCAATTATACTTCAATTTTTTAAAATAAATAATAAATTGATTAAAATTTTTTAAATAATTAATTAATTAAAAGAGTGAGTCAGGAGAAAAAATATCAAGGTTAGGAATAAGAATGGAAAAATAACCAAGGATAAAAAAGGCATTTAAGGAAATATGAGAAATCCTACCTGCAACTCAATGGAAAAAAATTTGAAACCCCAAAACATATGAATGATTTCCTAACAGAAATTTAAGCTACCAAAATTGTTCAACAAAAGGTAGAAAACTGAAATAAGCAATAACAGCAGCAAGATAGAAAAGGTGATTGTAGATCTCCCATTTTAAAAGGCACCAGATTCAGATGTTTTCACTGCTGAGATCCACATAATCTTTAAAGAACAGATAACCCAAACTTTCTGGGCTCAGAACCCCTTTCTATTCATAAAAATTCTTAGAGATTTCAGAAAGGCTTTGTTTATGTGAATTATAACCATCAATATTTATCATACTAAAAATTAAAACAAAGTATCTTAAATTATTAATTCATTTTAAAATAACAATAGTAAACACATTACAACTTAATAGAAATAACACATTTTTGTGGAAACATGACGTTTTCAAAAACTTTAGGGAGAAGAGTGGTATTCATTTACATGATTGCAAATCTATTTAATGTCTAGCCTAAATAAAAGAAATCCAGATTCTCACAACTCCTTCTGCATTCAATCTGCTGTAATATGTTATTTTGTTTAAAGTATCTGAAAAAGGGAATTCCCTGGCGGTCCAGTGGTTAGGATTCCGCACTTCTACTGCAGGGATCACGGGTTCGATCCTTAGTCGGGGAACTAAGATCCCACAAACCTCACGGTGCGGCCAAAAAAAAAAAAAAAGTTTAAAGTATGTGAAAAAAATCTAGCTTCACACAGCTATGGAGCTGGAAAAGACGAGTATCTTAATCAGATAGTTGTGGGCTTTCTTCTTTGATACTATATCCAAACACGACAAACGGTAGTTTTGTAAAAGTTAGTTGCAGTGTGGAATCTGAAATCGTATCGATAAACTTTTCCTACTCTGTTACATTAAAATACATCAGTCTATCTTGAACTTTATTTGTTATTTTTAAAAAATTTTTATTGAAAAAAAAATTTTTATTGGAGTATAGTTGATTTACAATGTTGTGTTAGTTTCAGATATATCTTGAACTTTAAATGTATCTTTACTTGTGCATGATTTTGTAACATCATGCATTGGTCATTTGGAAAATATTAGTTCACTGATTTATGAAGGTCTTCCAAACATTGACATACTATATTACATAATATTTTTAAAATCACATTTATTAATATCACCCCTTCCGTCTCCTTAGAAAAGCCTTTTATTGTTGGTGGGAATGTAAATTGGTGCAGCCACTATGGAACAGAATGGAGCTTCCTCAAAAAACTAAAAATAGAGTTGCCATATGACCCATCAATCCTACTCCTGGGCATATATCCAGACAAAACTACAATTCAAAAAGATACATGCACCCCAGTGTTCATAGAGGCACTATTCACAATAGCCAAGACATAGAAAAAAACCTAAATTTCTATCCACAGATGAATGGATAAAGAAGATGTGGTATAGATATAGACATAGACATAGACATAGATTGATATATATATATATATTTATATATATACACACACACACACAATGGAATACTACTCAGCCATTACAAAGAATGAAATAATGCTATTTGCAGCACCATGGATGGACCTAGATAATCTAGAGATTATCATACTAAGTGAGGTAAGTCAGTAAAAGAAAGACAAATACAATATGATATCACTTATATGTGGAATCTAAAATACGATACAAATGAATGTATCCATGAAACAGAAACAGACTCACAGACATAGAAACAGACTTGTGATTGCCAAGGGCTGGGGGAGGGAAGGATTGGGAGTTTGGGATTAGTAGATGCAAACTATTATATATAGGATGAATAAAAAACAAGGTCCTACTGTATAGCACAGGGAATACTATTCAATACCCTGTGATAAACCATAATGGAAAAGAATATGAAAAAGAATACATATATGTATAACTGAGTCACTTTGCTGTACAGCAAAAATTAACACAACATTGTAAATCAACTACACTTCAATAAAAAATTTTAAAAGTCTTTTAATTATAGGGGAGATATTAAGCTCATGGTGTCAGATACAATTTACTAATTGTAAAATGCTAGTTTTTACTGAAATCTCATATTTTATCACTAGCAACAAATATTGTCAATTGCTTCCTTTAAGTGGCAGGCTCACTTTGTCCTTTTGCAAGAAAATATCTCCTAATGCCCAAGTCTGAATAACCATATTCTGTCTATTGGTTATTCTTTTAAGTAAAAGTAATATCCCACCAAAAAAAAAAAAAAATGAAGCTAGTTCAGCTTGCAGTTCAAACACCACACATGCTTTTCCTAAAGCTCACCATCAGACTTTGGGAAACCAATGAGGTGAGCCCTAGCTCCGGACTACTACCTGGAGGTAGTTTCCAGGATACAGCACAAAGGCAAGCAGAACCCAGTTGTCTCACTGACTTGAGGAAAAGAGTTCTGGGAGTCTAAGGAAGCTACATTTGTAGGGCAGAATCCCAGGAGAAGAGAAGCATTGAGGAGGAGATCTCAAGGGATCTGCAGAGGGGGCCCTTCAAGTCATTAGCTGAATCCTGATCTGCATATGTTTAGATGAAACTCCCAAGGCTGCTGAAGAACCACCATAAAGCAGAGGCCACACTATGTGCAGAACTCACACAGGGATAGGCATACACGAGGCATAGAACAGAGTCTTCAGAAAGGAATCACCTACGTAGTGATGATCTAAATGATCTTAGATTTCAGGCTGCTCTGACTCACCCTTTTGAGCCGGCCTCAAAGGGGTCAATCAGATTCCAACTAACTGAACTGTGTGTCAGGTCAAAGGCCAATATTTCTGAAGGAGTACAACAAAATCCAGCACCTAACAATATAAAAATCCAGTGTCATGAAATGCAAACAAAACTTTCAGGCATGCAGTAGATATAATCCACAACCAAGAGGAAAATCCATCAATAGAAATAAACCTAGAAATGACAGAGATGATGAAATAGGAAAGTTTCTAAACCAGCTATTATAAATATGCCCCAGATGCTCAAAAATGTAGAGGAAAACAAACATAATGGAGAGAGAAATGGAAGAAAAGTCATTATATAAAGAGGAACAAAGAAAAGATTGACTACAGACTTCCTATTACAAATGATGCAAGCCAGGAGACTTTTTTTTTTTTCTGCAAATAAAATTGAGAGAGTAAATCAGCAAACTGCACTATAAGAAATGTTAAAGAAAGTTCTTCAGCTGGAAGAAAAATGATACAAAAGGAAAAAGAAGAGTGTAGAAATGCTAAACATGTATACAATATATAAAAGATTTTTTCTACTTTTTAGTCTCTTAAAAGAAATTAACTACGTTTTTAAGAAAGGTAATTTACTATTTAATTAATAATTGCATTAAATGTAAATTGCCTAAATAGCACAATTGAAAAGCAGAGATTATCACACTAGATTTTTTAAAAAACTGTATATGTCTACAAGAATCCCACTTTAAGTTAAAAAAAAATAAGTTAAAAGTAAAAGGATGGGAAATGATATATGCATGCAGCCATTAATAAAAAGAAATTGGGAGCAGCTATATTAATATCAAAGAAAGTAAATTTCAGAATAAGGAATATTACTAGGGAAAAAGAGGCATATTTCAAAATGATAAAGTTGTCAATGTATCAAGAGACATAACAGTCCTAAATGTGTATGGACCTAATAACACAGTGTCAAAATACATGAAGCAAAAACTGTTAGAACTGAAAGGAGAAGTAAGCAAGTCACAATTATAGGTAGAGATTTCCACACACCACTATCAGCAAACTGGTGGAATAAGTAGACAGAAAATCAATAAGGATAGATCACTGTCATCTAACCTGACTTAATTAAAATGTATATAACACTCCACCCAAACTTCAGAATGTACGCACACTGTTTTAAAGTGCATTTGGAACATGCACTAAGACAGATCACATTCTGGGACATTAAACAAGTCCCAGTAAATTTAAAAGAATTTAAACCATACAATGTATATTCTCCGAAAACAAATAAAGTAAGCTACAAACCCATAACAGAAAAATATCTAGAAAAATCCTCAAATATTGGAAACTAAACAACACACTTAAAAATAACCCATAGGATCAAAGAATAAATCACAAGGGAAATTAGAAAGTATTTTGAACTGAATGAAAATGAAAATGCAGGGTATAAAAATTTGTGGGTTGGAAACAGAACTGTCCAGGCCCTGATAGAGTCATTGAAGAAATTACCAAATATTTAAAGTAGCATTAACACATCTTTTGGACAATTGCTTCCAGAAAATGGAAAAGGAGGGAATACTTCCCAACTTATTTTATGAGGCCAGCGTTCCCCTGATACCAAAACCAGACAAAGACAATACAGAAAAAGAAAACTACTAACCAATACCTCTTATGAACTTAGACACAAAATTCCTTAATATTTAGTAAAATATTTAGCAAATTGAATCCAACAATGTATAAAAAGAATTATATATCATAATAAAGTGGAATGCAAGGATCCTTCAACATCTAAAAATCAATGAATGCAATCTACCATATTAATAGGCTAAAGAAGAAAAGGCATATGGCTACCTTAATTGACAGAGAAAAAACATTTGACAAAATCCAACATGCACAGCAAGACAACAAACTAGGAAAGAGCATTTACAGAAAACCTACAGCTAATATCATATTGAATGGTTCCCCATTGGCTTGGATAAACAACCCGAATGTATATCAACTAAGAAATGAATAAACAAATTGTGGTATAACCTTTTCAAAGGAATAATAACTATTCTGCAATAAAAAAGAATGAACAGCTGAGACATGCAACAACATGAAAAAGTCTCAAAACATTGTGCTAGGGCTTCCCTGGTGGCACAGTTGTTGAGAATGCGCCTGCCGATGCAGGGGACACGGGTTCGTGCCCCGGTCCGGGAAGATCCCACATGCCGCAGAATGGCTGGGCCCGTGAGCCATGGCCGCTGAGCCTGCGCATCTGGAGCCTGTGGTCCACAACGGGAGAGGCCACAACAGTGAGAGGCCCGCATACCACACACACACACAAAAAAACATTGTGCTAAGTGAAATATTCCAAACACAAAATACCATATACTGTATGATTCCATTTTTATGAATTCTTTAAAAATTAAAACTATAGTGATCGAAGGCAGATTAGTGATTGCCAGAAGCAGAGGTTGGGCTAGCAATTGACTCCAAAGGGGCAGGAAGGAGCTTTTGTGGGGGGGCAGGGAATGGAACTATTTCTATAATACGAAGTGGTTCAATATATCATGAAGTGGTTACAAAAAAAAAAAAAGACACTTCTAGACACTCCCTAAACTTCCTATCATCTCATATATTCCATAGTCCTCCAACTGCATCCGTTCCTTATCACCCCTACCACTCTCTTCTTCATGCTAACCACCACACCCAAAATATACACACTCCACTAGTTTCGGGGGGAGGGCACCATTTGTGACCGCAGCTGCTACAGTTCATAGCACCCAAAAGGAGGGACAAAACGTTGCAAGTTGGCAGTAGCAATGATCATGAGAAAGCTGGCATGAACAGCCCCCAAGTGTTAGAAAAATCTATCAAAACACAATTATATGCTCTATTTCATCCATCTTGAGATGCTCTTTTTTTTTTCACATTTTAACTTCTCTGACACAGGGATGCGTCTTTCAGTTGATGACATCATGCAATTGTCATTGGCTATGTTTTTCTTTTCCTTAGCGATACATGGTACACCTTAGAACTGACGGCATCCCCGGAGTCAATAAACTGCAGGATGGCTGGACAGAGGATACACAGGCTATTGCTGTGGCTTACAGGGGTAAGACAGCAGAGATGGGAGCAAAGTCTGAATCTAGAGGACTGGAACACTTGCCCTGGGCCAGAGTCTCCCTGTTATGTTTGAAATTAACAGCCCTGTCCCCACCTATTCCTGTCCCTGGTTAAAGCTGAGGAGGTACCCTGGCAAGTCGTGCCAACAGACTCTGTAGCAAGAAGTCACTAAGAGGGCTTCCCTGGTGGCGCAGTGGTTGAGAGTCTGCCTGCCGATGCAGGGGACACGGGTTCGTGCCCCGGTCCGGGAAGATCCCACATGCCGCGGAACGGCTAGGCCCGTGAGCCATGGCCACTGAGCCTGCGGGTCCGGAGGCTGTGCTCCGCAACGGGAAGAGGCCACAACAGCGAGAGGCCCGCGTACCGAAAAAAAAAAAAAAAAAAAGAAGAAGTCAGTAAGAGAAATTGCTGGAAGAGACAGTGCTAGGGAAAGGTAACAAGAGCAGGCTCCATCTCCAGCAGATGGCGCCACAGAGAAGACACAGAGATGGGTTTGGGCCTGGCTTGCTGGAGTTAGAGCATGGTTGGCCAACTGCACTATGAAGTTAGGTGACTAAGGAGCGGGCCACAGTGCTACTAGTGGACTAGAGGACAGGACCTCTCCACTATAATGACTTATCTTTCTGAACGTCAGTTTCTTCAACTGTAAAATGAGGGGTAATAATAGTACCAACCTAAAAGAATGAGTACATTGATTAAAAAGGCATATAAAGGGACTTCCCTGGTGGTGCAGTGGTTAAGAATCCACCTGCCAATGCAGGGGACACGGGTTCGAGCCCTGGTCCGGGAAGACCCCACATGACACAGAGCAACTAAGCCTGTGCGCCACAACTACTGAGCCTGCGCTCTAGAGCCTGCAAGCCACAACTACTGAGCCCGCGTGCCACAACTACTGAAGCCCGTGCACCTAGAGCCCGTGCTCTGCAACAAGAGAAGCCACCGCAATGAGAAGCCCGAGCACTGCAACGAAGGGTAGTCCCCGCTCACCGCAACTAGAGAAAGCCCACGCGCAGCAACAAAGACCCAACGCAGCCAAAAATAAATTAATTAATTAATTTTGAAAAAAGACATATAAAAAACATATGTGATGCCGCGGAGCGGCTGCGCCCGTGAGCCATGGCCGCTGAGCCTGCGCGTCCGGAGCCTGTTGCTCCGCAACGGGAGAGGCCACAACAGTGAGAGGCCCGCGTACCGCAAAAAAAAAAAAAAAAAAAAAAAAAAAAAAACATATGTGAGGACTAAAAACAGTGCCTGCCATATGGTAAGTATTCAATAATTTTATGTATCATCATAGTCATTTCCATAAATATTTAAAAATACATCCAATTCATTCATTCACTCATTCTTTCAACAAACATACTTAGCAGTTATGATGCTAGGAGCTGAATAGTTTATTGTATTTTGTTACTGTTCTTTACGTCTTTTTAATCTGCTTAGAAATTGCCTGTAGCAAATGCCAGGTCCTCATAAGTTTAACTTACCCTCCTCAACATATTTTATTTCTGTTCCATCATCCTGCCAGTTAAGCAATTAGTTGAAAATACAGCCAGAGTTTTTACTCTTTATATTAAAACCAATACTATTGACTCATCACAGGATGTCCCTGCTGTTAGCATGCCAACAATGATATAGAAAAACACAAAAGGCTGAAAAAAAGAGAAACAGAAAGTGGCTTTGTCACTTAAGGAGCTGTGATTGTAAGACAGTCACTTGCAAAATGAAGACAATACTACACTGGCACAGATTTTTGGGAGAAACAAATGAAATTTTTTTTTTTTTTTTTTTCAGTACGCGGGCCTCTCACTGTTGTGGCCTCTCCCGTTGCGGGGCTTCAGACGCTCAGGCTCAGCGGCCATGGCTCACGGGCCCAGCCGCTCCGCGGCATGTGGGATCTTCCCGGACCGGGGCACGAACCCGTGTCCCCTGCATCGGCAGGCGGACTCTCAACCACTGCGCCACCAGGGAAGCCCAAACAAATGAAATTTTGAACTTCCCTGGTGGTGCAGTGGTTAAGAATCTGCCTGCCAGTGCAGGGGACACGGGTTTGATCCCTGGTCCAGGAAGATCCCACATGCTGCAGAGCAACTAAGCCCGTGTGCCACAATTACTGAGCCTGTGCTCTAGAGCTGGTGTGCCGCAACTACTGAACCCATGTGCTGCAACTACTGAAGCCCGCGTGCTTAGAGCCCATGCTCCTCAACAAAAGAAGCCACCGCAATGAGAAGCCCGTGCATAGCAAGGAAGGGTAGCCTCCACTCTCCACAGCTACAGAAAGTCCACACGCAGCAACGAAGACCCAATGCAGCCAAAAAAAAAAAAAATATATATATATATATATATATATAAAGTTTCTAGACTTACAATAAATTGTGATAAATCTGCTTTAAAAAAAAGAAACAAATGAAATTTTATATGTGAAAATGCATAAATTTATTATTATGAGTAGACCCTACTCATAATAGGTTTTGTTATCAAAAATAACATACTACTCCAAAACTAATATGTCAATTACACCTCAATTTTTTTAAATTAGAAATTATTTTCTTTTGATTGATAAAGATTTTTAGCAATAAATATATTTATATAGTAATTTCCTACTGAAGAATTCATGAATTTAGGTCTCAGAATTCCTAAGAGAGCTAAGAGACAGAACTTAATATGTTACTCTGAGTTTATATACCATTTTTTATTGTATTGAAGAAAGGAAATTATCCAAGATTTATTAATGGGCACTAGTGCTAGATCTATAATTTGTATTTCCTACTTCCCAAATTTGCATTTCTCCCCTTGATTCTAAGACCCTTAGCCTTTCAAAAGGAAAAACATACTTTTAGACCAGAGGTTTCTCAACCCTGGCTGCTCAGTAGAATCATCTGGGAGCTTTTGAAAAATACTAATGCTCAGGCCTTACCAGTTACATCAGAATCTCTGAGTGCGGAGTCTGGACATGTGTCATTCTAAAAGCTTCCCAGGTGATTCTAATGTGATCCAATGTTGAGAATCACTAGTAGTGAATTAAGTGTCAGTGACGCAATTTAAAAATCACACACGTGCAACAATACACTTTCTGATGTCAACTTCTCACCTGACATGGTTTTGTTGAGCAGGACCTGCACACAAGGCACAGCGCTGAGTGTTGACTGTCATGGCATCCCCATCACCCTTTACTTATACTTGTTGAGGTTAATAGTCCACCTTACTGTATAGATATTTGTGTACGTATTTAAGCCAACTTTTAGAATATACCTTTCTTGAAGACAAGAACGATGACAGTGCCCTTTAATGGCAGAACTTCACTAATTCTTTTAGTTGCCCGCCTTATAATTTCACTGTAGAATGGCCCTGTATCCCATCTCCCCAGCTTTCACTCCCACCTTGCACCTCCCCTCTGACTAATACACCTATTTTCTTTTCCTATTTTCAGCTTTCACATCCACACACTTAATTTCGTTTTCATAGAATTCCATTCACCATTCATACTCATTCTTCCAAATGTTTCCCCCCACCCCAAAATCACCAGAATGGCTTTACAATTCTTCCTCTCCCTCCATGGTTCTTCCCTTACAGTTTCACCCTTTTCCACTTCCTGCTGACTCTTTGCCTCATTCCTTCTCCCTACCACTTAACCGCCTTTCTTCTAAGTTCCCCACAAGGGGTATTAGCCCTATTCAAAAGTCTTAGTTGCCTGAGGGACAGAGCTGGGCTGTTCCGGAGCATCACTTCTGGCCAGTGTTGGCGAGGCATTCCATGAGAGCTCGACCTTGAAACAAAAGAAAGGGTAGCAGTGGGGAAGACCAGATCACCCATTCATGCATACTGGATAGGCAAGGTGGGGGACAAGCAGTGGGTGAGGGTATGGGCCATTGCTGAAACGCCAAGTGGAAGAGGTAAGCCAAGAAGAATAGACAGCAAGTTCATGGATCCAGCCAAGAGGAGATAGGTTAGAGTCAGGGACAGATAGAGAGGAAACATAGGTAACGAAGTGCAGAGATCAGAGTCCGTGAGCCAGTTAATGAATGGACTATTTACAGCTTCGAGCGTGAACAGCACTCCACACCTCTTTCTGCTGTACCCTGTCAGTCTTATAGCCCTTAGATGCTTTCTCACTCGGCTCGTTATAGACCTTCTTCCTCAGTGTTACCACATTGGGACTTGGTGGCATAAGAGGTGAAAATTGCTATGAAGCTATAGTCCTTAGACGGTAGACAGATACGTTATTCTTATATGTGATTCCTATCAACAGGGGGAATAAGGAGGTAATGCCAGGAATTATGGGGGCTGGGCTGAACCAGGCAGAAGTGCTGACCCAGAGAGGTGGAAGCAGAGGTAATCTTAGGGGTAAATGCACGTTACTGTTGTGAAGAGAAATCGAAAGTCCATGCTGAAAGGACAGCATCAAGCATGAGATTGGAGGGACAAGTATAAAGCCAGAAATAGGAGGAGGGGCAAGGGATCAAGAGCCAGAGGGATCAGAAATATGTTCATGAAGCCGAGTGCAATCATGAAATCAACACTCATCGGCCCAGCCTGTGCACAATGTATCAGGGCAGGCATTCGTGAGGATTGGACTCGTGTGCTAGGGGTAGCTAGCCAGCTTACGGACACAGGGTCAGATTAATTTCCTCCAATAGGTCCATCCTACCAGGCAGGATAGGCCCAGAGCTGCCCATCTGGGTTTTCTTGATGGAGGTTGGAGCTGCTGTCTTGGGTGTGTGTGAGTAGCCCGTGGCCATCCTTCAGTCTGTGCCCCTCCCACGGGACCAGCGTTGGAACAGGTCTCGAAGGCTGTGGCTACATCAACCTCACTAATCATTTATCTGGGCCTCAGGTAAGGTTGCTGGGGTGAGTCTTTAGAGCGTGTAATAGAGGACAGGTGCTAAAACGTGTGGACTAGCAGGTACAGGGGGAACTGAAAACGGAAGGCAATCGGAGCTATGAACTTTGTAATTCCGAACTTTGTAACAGACTCCCCGGCAAGTACAGACGGGGAGGACGGTGGAAGGAGAGCCAGGAGATCTCCCATCGGAATCATTCCCCTTGCTATCTGCTGCTTATTGACCATGGCCTTGGATTGTAGTGTCCCTTGTAATGCTGAGGGAGTCCTACTGGTGTTTCTGAGCAGTCTGAGCTCCTGTACAGAATTGACCAGGAGCTGGGCTCACAGAGGTGCTGGCTGATACCAGGAAGAGGTGGTAGTAAGACCATAAATACCACAAAAGGGTGTATTCAGGGGACATGAGTTCAGAGAGCCGTTGTTTCTGGACTACTCCCTTATCTTGTTCATCTTTGCCGTCATTAAGGTGCACAAAGAGTGCCACTTTCCAAGCTCCTCTGAAAATTGTTGTCCACGATAAATCCTGCAGCTGCATAAGAATATCTGGGTTTTGAAGATGGGGAGTTCCAAACTGTCCCAGGAGAGTCATTAATGCAGACAATGTTTCAGACTAAATCACAAGACATAGGGTCCTTGAGCACAGTCCTGCCCTGTCCTCCCCCAAATGGGGGGTAGAGGATCCACTTGGGGGTCCTCTACCCTCAGCATAACTTGGTGACAGTAAGCGACAGCTCTATCAGAAGCTCTTCCTTGGCCTTGTTACAACCATCCTCCAATCCCGTAAGGTGAATAACATCACCACCTGGGCAGACAGAGACACGGCATGATCAAGTGACTCGCCCGGTCACATAGCTCTGAGCAGAGGACCCAGAACTTGAACCCAGGTTGGCCTTGTTTCAAAGTCCATGATCTTACCAACTAAGTTAGCACTGCCTCAAGGTAGAGGACAGTACTGGGGGACAATAAAGCATAGCTGAAGGCCACGTCAGTCAGATGACGGTCAGGGCTTGTTGATTTCAACATTAGTTCTCATCACAGCCAAAAGGGAAGGGAAAGAGAGTACAAATTATGGGCACCTGGTGTTCCAGAAAGGCACTGGAGCCCAGCTATGCTAGAATCCATCTAAATCCAATGTGGAGGTTTTCAGTGAGTCTTTGCTGGGCTGCCTAGAAAAAGATGTTTTCGCTGTTGTTGCTTGTTTGTTTTTATTTCTTTTTATCAAGGGCCAAACCTGCTTCTGATGGTTAATTGATGACTTTCTCAAAATGGCTATGTTTATACTCACTCAAGGCTCATTCTAGGGCCTAGGAAACATCGGGACAGCAATAAATTAATCAAAAGAATCATTTAAATCAAAGAAAGAGTCTAAATAGGAAGAATTACAGTATCTTTAAAACAAACACAACCATATTATAGAAATTTGGAAAATAGAGAAAATAAAATCACATGTAATTCCAACTCTATTACACAATCACTGTTACCATTTGATACAATTTATATACATATTTTATATGCATATTTATAGACTTGTAATAATTCTGTGCATATTATTTCATATCTTCTTAAAACAATATTATATCATATGCACTTTTCCATCTAGAGTAATAATCTTCATAAGTTTACCTAGTTATATAATATTTCATTAAGTGGGCTATAACTAAAATTAATTTAAATCATTCCTCTGCTGTTGGATATTTAGGTCATTGCAAGTTTTTGCTATTATAAATTATTCTGCAGTGAACATCTTTATGCAAATGGCATTTTATTTGCATAAAATATTTTAGATTCATTACTTCTTTTTTTGCGGTACGCGGGCCTCTCACTGTTGTGGCGTCTCCCGTTGCGGAGCACAGGCTCCGGACGCGCAGGCTCAGCGGCCATGGCTCACGGGCCCAGCCGCTCCGCGACATGTGGGATCTTCCCGGACCGGGGCACGAACCCGTGTCCCCTGCATCAGCAGACAGGCTCTCAACCACGGCGCCACCAGGGAAGGCCTAGATTCATTACTTTTTATATTTCCTACCACTCTAGGCCAGATCTTAAGCACCACACAGCTCCATTAATGAATTCATGTGCTAGCCAGTGTCCCCAGCTTCTGATCTACCCTGCATAACACTAAGAGATTAATCATCCTAAAATGCTACTTTCATCATGTCACTTTCTTACTTAAGATATCCTTCCCTGCCTGCCCTCCACCACGTGGTCTAATTGGACTATTCTATTATAACCTTTACAGACCAAATTGGAAGTAGATTGGGGCCCCAATGGCTAATCAGCAGGACCCAGGAAATAAACTGGAGCCAGTGGGACTAGATTTAGAATACACCAAGCCAGGAACAGTGTCGGGTCCCAAGATGCGTGTCACAGTGTCTCTGGAGCAAGAAATTCTTGGGTCCAGTTCAAGTTGGATCCACCCAAGAGGGCTCATCCGGTAAGGAAGGGCCAAGCCTTAATGCTTACTGAGCAGTGGTAATGCACGTGGTCAGGATGGACCGGAAATCAGAGTCCACGGGAAGTTGATCCAGTGGATGGAGCAGTGTCACCCACACTGGGCGCAGAAGCCAGCAAAATCTAGACAGGGCATCAGAGCCCAGTAGGTCCAGGTTTGTGCCATGGTTCCAGAACTACCGATTACTAGAGTGCAAACAAGGAGCAGGACAGAAGCCCGGCAGTATGACCTAGGATTGCGTGGGGAGCAACAGGAAGGGCCGTACCTACAAGCAGCAGGCAGGCTTGTAAGCAGTCAGGTTTTCAGGGAGTCACTACATTAGATGTGTGGTTGACAGCGGCAGACGACACCTGGAACTAGCGGGCCCGGTTCTTAATCAATTACCCATAGACAGAGAAAACGTATGACTCAGAGACTGTGAACACTTAGCCTGTGGGTGCGGGCACCCACTATCTGTAGGTGGCAGAGACTGACATCCAGAAAGATCCTCCACCAAAGACAAAATAAGGAAAACACACGTCTACGTGTGTATAATAAAATGCACATGTCTGCAGCAGCCCACCAGCCTCTCAGCACTCCTTTTGCTCTTTGGTTAGAAGACATTATATGGTTAAAAAGATAGATAATGCCCTATCAGTTTCACATAAACAACACTCTAGTGTAAATCATCTATTTCTCCACAAATTAGGAATTAGCCGAAAGCTGATTTAGGTTGAGGGCAGAAAGAAGGCAAGAGAAATTCGGAGCAGGTAGTGCACTATTAGCCATTGTATTAGTCAGGGTTCTCCAGAGAAACAGAACCAATAGGCCATATATATAGAGAGAGAGAGAGAGAGAGAGAGAAATTTATTTTAAGGAATTTTAAGGAATTGGCGCATGCAGTTGTGGGAACCGGCAACTCCAAACTCTGCAGGTGGGCCATGGGCCAGCAGGCTGGACCCAGGGAAGAGGTGATGCTGCAGTCTTGTGTCCCAAGAACTCCTGGAGATAGAATTCCTCCCTCTTTGGGGAACCTCAGTCATTTTCTCTTAAGGCCTTCATCCGATTGGATGACCACCCTCAAACCCCATTATGGAGGGTAATCCGCATTACTCAAAGTCTACTGATTTAAATGGTTGGTCATATTGAAAAAGCAACATCTAAACTGGTTTTTGACCAAACAACTGGGTACCGCAGCCTAGCCAAGTTGACACACAAAAATAACCATCACAGCCATGAAGCAAATCGGGGTCGCTGAACCCCTGGGCTTGGGAGAGAGATAAAGACAAATGTATCTTCTCCCACCTCTTCCTAGATGGTGTGACCAAACCCAAATTTCTCATTCTTATGTTTAAGAACTTAGTCCTCGTGGCGCCTGAACACAAGCCTTCACTCGAGTCAGGTCAGCTCTGCCTCTTTCCCATTCACTAGCGTTCACTCGCGGCCACCCCTGATGCTGTGAATCTCAAACCTCTCTGCCTGTCCAGTCCTCCCAACTCCCTCAAGAACGAGCTCCCAACGATACTTCTCTACCAAGATCTCTTTCGCATGTGGGCTCACACCTGTGGTGGCACTGTCCTTCTGACCAGCTCGTAAAGGAAAGATACAACGCGGCATCAAAAAAAGCCACCGTTAGAGGAATGAAACCTGGAACTAGGATTCTCCCCTCTGCATGTTAGTCAACCTGAAAGACCAGCCATACGAAGGAACGCGTTTGAGAGCCATTCTCCACCTACTCATGAAGCTCGAGAACACGGCGGGGACTCTTCAAGGTCAGCAACACTTTTTCACAGCTGAGTCCTGGTTCCTTTAAACCTTCCCGTATTGCATCATATATTTAGTTGACTGTAGCCAAATTAAGCACAGATGATAATACAGAGTTGATTTTTTATTTTTGAGATAAAATTTACATGCAGCTAAATGTATAGATTTTAAGTGTACAATTAAATGAGATTTGATTCATGTATACACGTGTGTAAACACCACCCTGGTCAAGATAAAGACATTTCACTACAATGCTTTCCTCATGGAATTGACTTTTTAAATTTCTTCTATTTTTCTTTAGTTTTTAAATTAATAGAATTTATTCTTTAAGAGCAGTTTTAGGCTACAGAAAAATGAGCAGACAGTGCAGAGTTCCCATGTACCCCGTTAATCCTCCAACCAAGCTTTCCTTACTCTCAGCATCTTGCATTAGTATGGAACGTTCGTTACAATCGATGAGCCTATATTGATACATTATGACTAACTAAAGTTAACCTTCTGGGTAGACTTTGCGTTGTACGTTCTACGGGTTCTGACAAATGTATAATGACGTGTATACACAATTACAGTATCATACACAATAATTTCACTGCCCTAAAAATCCCTTGGGCTTCACCGATTCATCCCTCTCTCCCTCCCCTAACCCCTGGAAACCACTGGTCTTATTGTTTCCGTAATTTTGCCTTTTCCACAATGTCATACTGTTGAAATCACACAGGGTGCATTTTTCTGATTGGCTTCTTTCACTTAGCAATATGAAGTTAAGTTTCCTCTATGTTTTTTCATTGGCTTAATAGCTCATTTCTTTTCATCACTGAATAATATTCCATAGTGTGAATGTAGCACAGCCTGTTTATCCATTCACTGACTGAAGAGCTTCCAGGTTTTGACAATTATGAATAAAGCTGCTGAAAACATGTGTGGGCAGGTTTTCATAAGGACATTAAGTTTTCAACTCATTCGGGTAAATACCAAGGAGCATGACTGCTGGATCATATGGTAAGATTATGTTTGGGTTTATAAAAACAAACAAATAAGAAAAACTACTAAAGTGTCTTCCAAAGTGGCTGTATTCTCACCAACAATGAATTAGTTACTGTTGCTCTGCACCCTCACTAGCATCTGGTGTATCAGTGTTTTGGATTTTAGCCATTCTAATAGGTACGTAGTGATATTTTATTGTTGTTTTAATCTGTGATTCCTTAATAACGTATGATGTTGAGCACCTTTTCATATAATTATTTGCCACTTGTATATCTTCTTTGGTGAGGTGTCTGTTCAGATCTTTTTCCCATTAAAACAAATTGAATTGTTTTCTTATGGTTGAGTTTTAAAAGTTCTTTATATCTTGTGAATATCAGTCCTTTAACAGATATGTGTTTTGCGAAGATTTTCTCCAACTTGTGGCCATTTCTTTCTCTGAACGGTGTCCCTTGCAGAAGTTTTAAAAATTTTAATGAAGTCCAACTTATCAATTTTTTCTTTCATGGATCACGTTTTAGTCTTTTTTTGTCTTTTTTTTGGCCACACCACATGGCACGAGGGATTTTAGTTCCCTGTTCATCTGTCGATGGAAACTTAGGTTGCTTCCATGCCCTGGCTATTGGAAATAGTACTGCAGTGAACACCGAGGTGCACGTGTCTTTTTGAATTACGGTTTTCTCAGGGTATATGCCCAATAGTTGGATTGCTGTGTCATACGGTTAAATACCTTACTTTTAAATGCAAAAGGACAGCCCATGATCACTGGGCAATTGAGGAACACCTCCAGTGTTGTTCTTTTTCAAGATTGCTTTGGATATTTTAGGTCTTTTGCCCTTCTACATAAGTGTTCTGATTTTTTCCGCCATAGATCTGTTTTGTCTGTTCTAAAACCTCATATAAATGGAATCAAATCGTATGTATTCCAGCTTTGTTCACTCAGCATACTGCCTGTGAAATTCACCCACAATGCTGCATGTACAAGTAGTACATTCCTTTTGATTACTGAGCAGTATTACACTGTATATCATAATTTTTAATACATCTTCCTACAGATAGATTTTTTTTTCTCCAGAGTTGGGCTATTATGAAGAGAGCTGCCACAAATATTCTCATCCAAGTCTTTGAGTGGATATACGGTTTCGTCTCTCTTGGGTATATACCTAGGAGAGAAATTATCAAACCTTTTCCAAAGTGATTTTATAATTTTACATTTTACTCTCAGCAATTTCTGAGGGCTCTGGTTGCTTCACACCCTCCTCTCAACATTTTCCGTCATCAATTTTTTAAAAATATATTAGCCATTAGAATGGTATCTCACAGGTTTTATTTTGTTTTCAGAAGTGCGTATTTACTTATTTTGGAAACAATCTCCAACTTAAGAAAAGTTGCAGGTAAAGTACAAAGTACATTAGCCCACTTGAACCAGTTGAGAGTAGTTGCCAGTATCATGTTCTTTACTCCCAAACAGTATTTTCTACAGAAAAGGATATCTTCCCGCTTAATCACACCTTCGTCAAAATCAGCAAGTTTGCATTATTACATTACTACTATTTAATCCTTTTATCCCATTTAAATTTTACCAATTGTCCCAATAACATTCACATACGTACATTGTATTTGTTTGTCACATCTCTTGAGTGTCCTTCAGACTAGAACGGTTCCTCAGTCTTTCCTTGATTTTCGTGACCTTGACAATTCTGAAGATTACAGAATAGTTATTCTGTAGAACGTCCCTCAGTTAGATTCAGCTAATGAATCCTTGACAGGAGGATTGCAGAAGTGATGTTGTGTGTGTTTTTCTCATTGCATCCCGTCAGGCGGCTTTGACTTCCATTTGTCCCGTTACTAGAGATGCTATCTCTGCTCATCTGATTAAGATGATGTCTGCCACGCTTCTCCACTGTAAAGTTACTTTTTCCCTTTGTAATTAATAAGTGCTTTATGAGTAGGTAATTTCAGACTATGTAAATATCTGTTCCTCATCTAACTTTCAACTCATTCACATATTTATTTATTTCAAATGTGGATTTATGGATTCTTGTTTTATTCAATGGCTTCTAATTCATTACTATTATTTATTGTGATGTCATACTGTCCCAGATTTTGCCAGTGGGAGCCCATCCAAGCTGGATTCTCTGTCCTTTGACGGATCACCACCATTCTTTGGAGATTTACTTATTTTCTGGCACAAAATGTTCCAGGCTTATTTTGTACGTTCCCTACCCCAGTCCTCAGATCATTCATGTAGTCAAAAAGCCTTGATTCTTTTGGTTGAGAATGTTTTTCAGAAGTCAAGATTAGGCCTTTATATGTGCTCATTGCCATTAGGATGTTGATGCTTTTGAGCCTTGTCTGTGATCAGAGCTAGAAATTATATGGGTGCGTGTGTCTACGGATATATACATCCACATATATACATATATTCATGGACATATATACAGGTATATATGTACATACATACACATATTACATCTGTATTTATGTGTTTACTTATGTATATTGAAAGCCATTGATTCACATGAATTCCAATACTACTGGTTCATTCTAGTTTCCTGCTCTTATGTTTGTAAACTCCCTTTTCTGACCATAAGAAACATAATACCCACTATCATTAATATACTTTCTGCTATTTGTTTTCTATTTGTCGTATTCATTCTCTGTTCCTCTGTACCTCTTTTCCTGCCTTCTTTTGGGTTATCTGAACATTTTATAGTATTCTACTTTGATTTCTCTGATGGCTTTTTAGCTATATAGCTTCCATTATTTCTAGTACTTGCTCTAAAGATTTCAGTATACGTCTTCAGCTTGTCACAATCTACTTAGGGTTTATATTGTACTACTTTACATAAAATGTAGCAGACAACACAGTTATAATTTGCAGTATGCAGTCATATGACTTTTCAAGAAGTTAAGAAAACAAAAGAAAATATGTACATACCCTTATATTTACCCAAATACTTACCATTTCCTGTGCTCTTTATTGCATCCACTGAATCCAAGTTACCATCTGGTGTCATTCCCCTTCCACCTGAAAAATTCCCTTTAGTACTGCCATAAGAAATACTAAATATACAAGTCTGCTGGGGATACATAGTCTCAACTTTTATCTGAAAATATCTTTTTTTTTTTTTTTTTTTTTTTTTGCTGCACCGCGTGGCACGTGGGATCTTAGTTCCCCAACCAGGGATCGAACCCACTCCCCCTGCATTAGAAGTTCAGAGTCTTAATCACTGGACCGCCAGGGAAGTCCCAATCTGAAAATATCCTTATTTGCCTTCGTTTTTGGAAAGATAACTTTGCTACACATAAAATTCTGGGTTAACAGTTTTATTTATTTCAGTACTTAAGGACATCATTCAATTGCTGTCAAGGGTTGGGCTCCCTGGGAGACAGACTCTGAAATGGAGCTTATCCAGCAGTTTGTTTACTAAGGAGTTTCCTTGCTATCAAAAGCTTGCAAAGGGGAAGGAAGCAAGAGTAGCGAAAAGGAAAAGTTGGGCTGTGATGCACGCCCTGTAACAGCCTCAGCTGACCCTCTGGGGGAGATCTGGAGCAGGGATGGCTCTTTGGATTGTCTTGTATTTCACCAAGATGGTCAGTTCTTTATGCTCCTGCATTGATCAGTCACTGGCTGAAGGCATTCCAGGAAGGGACATGACCTTGAGCGAGGCAGCTCTCTACAGCTGAGGCAAAGCCTGAAAGAGGCTGACAACTGAAGGCTCCTCGCAGCTGGGGCAACAAGTTTTTCACTGAGGGAATCTGGGTGTGCATCACGTTCTTCTGGCCTCCATTGTTTCCGATGAGAAGTCTGCCATCATTTGTATTATTGTTTCTCTTTATGTAACGTATAGGTTTTATTTTCTCCTGGCTCCTTTCTCTTCAGATTTCAGCAGTGTGTCATGGGTCTAGTGTAGTTTTCTTTGTATTTCTTCTGCTTGTGGTTCACTGATCTCCTTGGATCCATAAGTTAGTGTTTCTAAAGTTGGAGGTTTTCAGCCATGATTTCTTGAAATATTTTTTCTTCCCTCTTCTCTTTTACTCCATCTGGCACTCTCGTTACATGGATTTGACTGCTTGGTATTGTCCTACAGCTCTCTGAGGATCTATTTATTTTTCTTCTATACTTCCTCTCCTTTTTCTTGAATTTGGACAATTAGTCTTCAGAGAGTTCATTTTTAATATCTTCACCCAGATTTTATCATTGTCATCTGTGGGAAACCAACCAGGCTAATCCCCCACTACCAGGAGCCGAATTTCCCAGTATTACTATTTTGCTCCATGCTGGAATCACACCCCCTTCCCCATCCCAGTTTTCTTTGTTAGTAGAACAGAAATTGTATTAAAATGTCCATCCTCCTCCCATGTATCTCTGGGGGCAAATCCTGATTTGTCTATGCCAGTGCTGTAATTCATTTCCCCTGCTTCAATGATATGTTTAGGAAGGGTCATCTCTCAGTCAGGAAACTAGAAGCTACTCTTTGCAGGCTAGATATAAAGGGTTCTAATACAGGGAACTGGTGGTTTACCCAGAAAAAAGGCCTAAGGGAGCGGTGGTCAGATAAATCACAACTGACCTTCTCAACTTGAAGCGCTCAAAACTCACCTTGAAGTTTCTCCGAGTATCACATCCGCTCACCGTTCTGGCTAAAACAGACGGAGAATAACGGCCTCTCCATCGCTCTGACTCAAGGGTGCCTCCTGTCCACATGCTCTAGTCTGGAACCGTACGCTCAAGGGGATTCTAGCAAATGTCGCTCCTGCCTTCTCCTCTTCAGAGCAAAGGAGACCTTAGAAGGGGTGGTGACAAGGCCAAGTCAACAACGGGTAATCCAGCACGTGTGCCAAATCAGCGGCGCGGGAGGCAAAGGGAGCTGGAGAGCTTCTGATAAAGATTTATTTGCTGATAAACTGAAGAAAACAAAGACTCACAGTAAGAACAGTCTCTCTTCGTTTTCCACTGGATTTTTTTTCCATGTGACTCTTGGAACCAAAGCCTCGATCTTATGATCACGAGAGGAGCCAGTTGAGATGCAGGCAGACAGCATCTGTGTGAAGCTTGTCCAATCTGAATTTCCTTTATGTGAGAATAAATGTTATTATTTAAGTCATGTTCAATTGTTTTTTTTTCTGTTAATTGTAACAGATGTAACACATTACTTAGATCATGGAGGTAGATCCCAGAAGAAACCATTTACAGGAGTGAAAATGGGAGCCTTGATAGAACAAGACCAGGGGTGATGAGATGTGGTGCAGAGCACATTGGTTTTTATTCTATGCCTCATGCTATTTCACATCACAAAGAGGATATATGTACTTGGACAAAAAATTGAATTAGAAAAGGGACAGTCTGACATCTCATATCCATCTCCACATTGTGCTTTTCTCGATTTACTCTGATCTATAGAACAAAAAGAAACGGCAGCTAAATGCAACCGTTCATCCTTGCTCTTATTTCAGGCGATCATCAATTCCAGCTGCCCGCTGAGGAGCTTCCTAAGTGAATTCCATTCTCATCCCCCTTGATCTACTACCTGTCACCAAAATAATCATTCCTCGGGGCAAATATGATCACATCCCTCTTCTGCTTAAAATCCTTAATCGAGGGACTTCCCTGGTGGTCCAGTGGGTAAGACTCTGCGCTCCCAATGCAGGTGGCGGGGGTTCGATCCCTGGTCAGGGAACTAGATCCCGCATGCATGCCACAACTATGAGTCTGCATGCCACAACTAAGAGCCTGCATGCCGCAACTAAGAAGTCCGCATGCCACAACTAAGACCTGGTGCAGCCTAAATAAATATTTTTAAAAATCCTGCTCTCACTAGGGTTGTCGCAAGTGGCTCTGAGGAAAGCCAGTTTGGGGGGTGTCTTGCTCTCGCTGAGGGGGCACCTTGGGAACGATGGAGGAAGGAGATAATCGCAGCACCAACCTGCCGGCCGCGGGGACTGCAAGTCTGGAAGAGCAGCTGCAAGGATGGAGAGAAGCGATGCTGATGGCAGATAAAGTCCTCCGATGGGAAAAGGCCTGGTTTCCACCTGCCATCATGGGTGTGGTCTCTTTGGAGTTTCTGACTATCTACTATCTAGATCCATCCGTTCTGTCAGGTGTTTCCTGTTTTGTTATGTTTCTGTGCTTGGCTGACTACCTTGTTCCCATTCTAGCGCCTAGAATTTTTGGCTCGAATAAATGGACCACTGAGCAACAGCAGAGATTCCATGAAATTTGCAGCAATCTAGTAAAAACGACACAGAGCTGTGGGCTGCTGGAAACGCCTCTTTACGCTAAAGGAAGAAAAGCCTAAAATGTACTTTATGACCATGATCATTTCTCTTGCTGTGGTTGCTTGGGTGGGACAGCAAGTCCACAACCTCCTTCTCACACACCTGATAGTGACTTTCTTACTCTTGCTTCCTGGACTAAACCAACATGGAATCATTTTGAAGTACAGTGGAATGGCCAAAAGAGAGATAAACAAGCTTCTCAAACAAAAAGAAAAGAAAAATGAATAATGCATCTGCTTTATCCAGTGTGATTAACGGCGTATACGTTGTCCTTGGGGACAGTGTCTGTTATGCTGTCTGGATACTAACACGTTACAGAAGTAGCTCTTTGCTGTCCCTCATTCTGCCCTTAGTTAGTAGAAATTCCGACTTGCCAAGTAAGGCTGTATGCCCAGTGTCTTCATGGGTATGTTCTCATCAGCTGGCCTTATATGGACAACTCATTCATCATTACCACCTGTCTTGGTTTTTCTCACCCAGGGTTAATTGAACTCTTATTTTTAAAATAATACAGTGGTGAACGTCATCCTTTAGTACAGTTAACAGTGGCTTGGGATAAACGTTCAAGTTGATCTTTGCTGTAGCTGGATACAAGATAGTGGTCTGTGACTACAGGAAGCTGGTTCTACTGTCTGCTTCCACAGTCTGCTTAAACAACTGTCTGGCTTCATGAATATACAAACCAAGTTTACCACTTCTGATGAAGAGACCAATTAAGATTCACTCCTCATTCTATCTTGATACCGTGGGAGAAGAATCCTCGTGGAATAAAATGAAACTAATTCCATGGCCTAGTATGTGTTGGCTTCTCCCTTGTGCAGAATTTAGCAATTTGTTGGAAACATTGATCCTTCCTCCCAAATGGGGAATCTGACAGGCTTAGAACTCTTGTTCCCTTGCACTTAAACTTGAACTTAGTACATCCTTAAAGACTTTTAAGTAGCAGGCTTACACGAGATGGTATTTAGGATTTTTAGCATACTTTTAATTTCAGATTTTCAGCTAACTGAAACTAAAGTACATACGAAGTTAAGAGTCATGTCTATGGCCTTCCCTCCAAGACCAGCCAATAAAGAACAAAACTCATCCCGTGTTTAGTTCAGTAGAAAATCCTACTAGTTTTTCAAGACCGGAATAAGCCTTTAAAGGTAAGCCTCAAGATTCTCATTTTATGGTAACACTGGCCGCTTTTTGTCCCCATAGATGGAGTGGTTGAAATCTGTAAGAATGAACCTCCGAGGGCTGGAAGCGTGACATATTTGGGAACAATTCTTAAACTGATGAACTAGCTGTAATATAGTTTTGGGAATTGATTGCACGGATGTTGTAAAATCTGGACCTTGTGGTATATCTGTTCCTAGATAAGTGCCGTTTTCTCCCCTTCAATATTGCTGTAAACAGTGGCACCCAGGGAGCATATGTTTGACTTTTCTTTTTTAATGTTTCGTATACAAACTACCATGATTTACATGTGTTTCCTCACTGTAAATAAACTTGTCTTCCTATCTGGATTTTTGTGTGTATGTGTGCTCTACCAAGTAACTACTTCTGCAGTTTTAATCCTGTATTATTTCTTCTACTTTGTTTTGTGTAAAAGGGGAAAAAGAAAAAAGCTGGAATCCCACCACCCCCCCCCCAAAAATCCTGAATCGGGATAACCAGCAAGGACCTACTGTATAGCACAGGGAACGCTGCTCAATGTCATGTGGCAGCCTGGATGGGAGGGGAGTCTGGGGGAGAATGGATACATGTACGTGTATGGCTGAGTGGCTTTGCTGTGCACCTGAAACGATCACAACATTGTTAACCAGCTATACTCCAATATAAAATTAAAAGTTACAAAAAATCCTTAATCGGACTCACACTGTCTCTACCAGATGAAGTCCGAATTCTATAATATGGCACCCAAGACTCTTCATGATTGGCCCCTAACACTCTCATGTACATATTCCAGTTATTCTGAAAATTTTACTTTTCTTCACACACGCCATGTTCTCTCAGACGTCCATTCCTTTGCATACACTGGTTCTTTGGTTTGGAAGGTCCTTCCTAACTAACTCCTTTTACAGCTACCTCTTGTGTGAAGATTTCTTAGCACTACCTTCCCCCACAGTCCTTCTGCAATCTTTTCTTCCCAGTCTGTCATGAATACCTATAGCCTCCATCAGCACCAGTTAGATTACAGATCAAAAGTCACTTACTGGGAAGTCTGAAATCCAGAAAAATCTATGAAAATGAAAATATTTTTTGGTAACTCATTGGATGGCAAAAACTGAACTATTTGTATTTATAACCTCAATGGATTCTAATTTTGTTGCAGAAATATTAATGAGTTTCATTAGAGTGAAGCCTCAGACCCTACTGGCGTTCCTATGTAACATGTAGCATATATACCTGAGGCCCATTCCAAAAATGGCTACTGCAATATTTCTCGTGCCACAAGTTCTAGAACTTTCACTACTCATCAAGAGGTGAGTTCTATTTCCTCTCCCCTTGAAAATGAGAGTAATATTAATATGGACTTGATGAGTAAAAGCAGTGAATGACACCCATTGACTTCCAAGGCAGAGTCATTAGAGATGATATGCCTTCTGCCAGTTCTCCTCTCTCTCAGAATTCTTCCCTTGGAACCCAGCCACCATATCATGAGGAAGCCCAGCCACATGGTAAGACCACTTGCCCACAGCCCCAGCTAAGGTCTCAACCACCAGCCAGCATCAACTGGCAGATGTGTGAGTGAGTGATGCCTTCGGATGTTGACTGCCCTTGGCATTCAGGTGCCCCAACTGTTGGCCGAATGGAACAAAGACAAGGTGGTACCACCACGCCCTGCACAAAATGCATATATATGAGAAAAATAAACATTTTTGTTGCTTTAGGGCACTAAGTTTTGGGGTAATTGTTCCGCAGCCGTAGTCACTGGAATCCCATCTTCACAAAAATGTGAAATATTCTTAATTCCAAAACCCATCAAAGGTTTCAGATATGTATACTCTAACTGTGCATTTATATATCAATTTTCCAATGGAATTACAAGTTTCTAAGAACAAGAACTAAGTCTTTTTATCTTAGTATTCTCAAAACCAATGTCTAAGATTAGGTAGGTCCACGAGGCATGTTTATTGAACGAATTTTGAATGAATGGGTCAATAAACAAATGAATAAACACAGTCCCAAACAAACAGTTATTTTAAAATAGTTTTGTGGGGGACTATACTTTCATTTAACTCAATCCATTGCTCAAAAATCGTTTAGAATGACTTATTTTTATAATTATTTTCAGTTGAGGAGCTATACAAAAAGTCTCATTAATGTTGCTACTTTGTTTTTATCCAAAAGTGTTACCTGTTATGATTACATACTTTACCCATCACAGTATGTTCCAAATTGTCTTTGGCTGTTTCCAAAAGTCAAATGCGTCTTTAAGGATGAAGATTTTCCATTACTGAGAACAATCAAAATAATTTGACGTAAACTCTGAAGGTAATTCCAAAACAGAGACCCCAGTGTTTTTGAACAAGGCAATGTTCAAATGCAACGCAATGATGCATAAATGCAAAGATTTCAACATCCACGTCGACAACTTCGGGGAAAAAATTCCATTAATTTGGAGTGTAAGTTCTACTTTGCATGACAGAAATGTTTATCTCATGGTCACACATCATGTCACACATATATTTATCTATATGAGGGGAAAGGGAGGAAAGGAGGTAAAGAGGAAATCCACAGTGTCATGAAGACATGAAAAGATGATGTCAATTTATTTTTTTAATGTTCCTGTTGAGAATAACTGTTTTAGTGCTCCCAGGGAATCTTATAAAGATGGAACAGACGAGGCACTAGTTTTACAGTTTTGCTGCCCAACATCTGTTTGATCAGAGTTTGGTGGATTCTTACTGCCCCGCTTTTCCCCCTCTTCACTTTGTATGAACAGCATAAGCTAGGTTGCATGTAGGTGTACCCGAGGATAATTCACATCCCAAGGAAACATCACTGTGACAGCAAAAGGTCATTAGATAAATATAAATATTAACCACAGTGTCTCAGAAAATGCCAAAAGGGGACAGATCTTACCAACCCCAGCAAAATTTCTTGAAAATCCTCTTTCTTTCTTTCTCCTCTCTGAAATCTTCACAGGAACAGTGCCTCCAGACTCCCTTTTTCTCTACATTTCCCCTCCAAACTCCCCTCTCCCCCTCTGTCTCATATCCCCCCCTTCCACACACACACACACACACACACACACACACACACACACACATCGCCTTCTTCCTTTTCTGCATTACCGCTCTCATCTTCTGAACCTGTTCCTTTCTCCTTTTGTCTCTTTCTGAGATCGGTGGAACTGTCCTCAGCTGCATTTAATTCCCTCCCTCTCCCATGAACCTGGTGCAGGGCAACCCGGGACCAGAGACACAGTGCCGGTGAAGACAGGATTCTCCTTGCCAAGGTGAGAAGCGGGAGAGGCTGTGAATCCTCAAGTATTTTTTTCTCTTGTCATACCAACAACTTACAGGCAGAATTACGTTTCACTACACAGCATCATGGGCAACCTTAACCAGATATACTGTTAGGACATCATCAGGTACAACATGGCCCGGCTATAGCGCCCAGGTGAACAATTGAGGGAACATACTCACTGATAAATATTGCTGCAGTCCTGCTGGAAGCTGGTTAA
Source organism: Tursiops truncatus (assembly GCF_011762595.2). Lineage (NCBI taxonomy): Eukaryota > Metazoa > Chordata > Mammalia > Artiodactyla > Delphinidae > Tursiops > Tursiops truncatus. The sequence continues at coordinate 168,163,616 of NC_047035.1, read as the reverse complement.
ATTGGTATTGATTTCAATGGCTGGGTAAAGCAGTCCTACGAGGAGGTTTCTCACATCTGGGGCTACCTCATTCCTGAGGACCTCTTCCTTTTCCGGGTACCTCAGCACCACTTTTCTAGGCCTAAGTTGGTGTTTAAAGCTCCGGAAAGTCCCAAGAGCCCTCCTACATCCCCATCCCCTCCCCTTCTCTCTGGCCTCTGAACCCTGGGTGAAGTTCTGGAGATTAAAGGGTAGGGAAGCTGCCGGAACGGAAATTCCTGTTAATGATAGGGTTGCCAAATAAAATATAGGCCACCCAGTTAAATGTGAATTTCACGTAAAGAATGAATGATTTTAAAAATAAACTATAAGTCTATCCCGTCAATATTGGGGGCATACTAAGAAATTATTCATTCTTTATGTGAAATTCAAATTTAACTGGGTGCTTCTGTTTGATTGTTTGCTGCTACCTAGCTCTGGTAACCCTAATTTATGATAATCAACCACGAGTGAAAACCTTAGGCTTCAAAGTGGGAATTCCTAGGCATACACTGCCTCTTGAGTTACCCACAAGAAAATATACCTGAGACATCAAAATATCAGAAAAGCAGTCTCTGAAAACGTCAAGATCAGACAGAGGGAGTCTGCAGCATTAAGACGCTTAAGTAGCTGGAAATGTTTTATTGGTGTCCTACAGACAGAGACCAAGTCAGCTGGTCCTTCGAATATATGGTGTGGTAGCCACATGAAAATGTACTTGTCAGCAAGTACAGATGAGCTCAAAGTCTCTTCTCAGCTCCAGGAAAGGGAGCTGGGAATTTCAAAGCAAAGAGCTTATAGGAATGTTTAAAAATCGGAAGGAAATCTCCATTGCCAAACTGACATGAGGCAGATCAAAGATGCTACAGTGAAATAGAACTACACCGACCCGGAAAACTTAAAGACGGTTGAGGGTAGCCATCGGCCAAAGTGTTCAAAAAACCCATGATTTTTTTCTCCTTGAAAAACACTAATACAATTGAGTAGAAAAGTGAAAATTTGGAGTGATAAAATACAGTCTAATCTGGCTAATTTGCACTTTCTTATCTTCAATCCTGATCATTCTCATAAAAGAAAAAAAAAAGACATTTCACCCTAATTCTTCAGAAAATGAAACTACTGCAGTCTCACTTCATAGGGCTAAATCATTATTTTAGAAGCAAATATGGAATATATTTTTACATAGTTATACACTATTTCAGTTAAATTAGTAAAAATTATTAGAATTGTATGATGTATCTATATAGATTATTGATTACTAATAATCAAATTATAAAACCAGAAGAATCACCAAATTACCCAAGTTTCATAGCAGATATCTAATTTATTTGTTTTGCTTTGCTGTTTTAAAAACTATTGCTACATTACCTCCACTAGATACAGATCTCATCAAAGCATTCTTGAGCAAAGGTTTTTAACGACAGGGCTTCCCTGGTGGCGCAGTGGTTGAGAGTCCGCCTGCCGATGCAGGGGATGCGGGTCCGTGCCCCGGTCCAGGAAGATCCCACATTGCCACGGAGCGGCTGGGCCCGTGAGCCATGGCCGCTGAGCCTGCGCGTCTGGAGCCTGTGCTCCGCAACGGGAGAGGCCACATCAGTGAGAGGCCCGCGTACCGCAAAAAAAAAAAAAAGAAAGAAAAAGAAAAAAAAAAGGTTTTAACTACAAAGGATTTCACAGGTGAAATGAGCCTGTTTGGTCCCCCAGCAAGGATGGAACAGAGCCCGTACAAGATTAGGGGCAGCAGTAGCTATGGAAAGCAATGAGTGCGAAGCAGCTTCCTGCTCATACAACTATCCCCTGTTGCCTGAATAGGATGGGGGCTCCCAGGTGAGTTTGAGTCAATGGTAAGATTCAGCCTGAGCAAAAGCAGAGCTTCCCTGAGAACAGATCAGGGAACTAGGAAGAGGCTTCAGAGTGAAGGCACAGGCAGTAACAGATGACAGTGCTGTTTATGTCTCCTCCGAAGAAGTCCAAAAACGACTTCGCACGTTCAGCGCTCCGTTTGAAAGGATGCTATTCTGCTGAAATATGACTTCAGAGTCATGATGGTTAATTTTATGTGTCAACTTGACTAGGCCATCGGGTCCCCAGATTGAACGTTATTTCTGGGTATATCTGTGGGAGTGTTTCTGGATGAGACTAGAAGTTGAATCAGTGGACTCAGTAAAGTAGATCCCCCTCCCCAGTGTGGGTGGGCATCATCCAATCCATTAAGGGCATCGGTAGAACCTTGAATAGAAAAAGGCAGAGGACGGAGAAATTTGCCCCTTTTGCTTGCTACCTGCCTGCTTGAGACGGGACACTGACCTTCTCCTGACCTTGGACTGGGATTTGCACCATCAGTTCCTATGGCTCTCAGGCCCTCAGACTCAGACTGGAATTACACCACCAACTTTCCTGGGTCTCCAGCTTGCAGATGCATTTCATGGGACTTCTCAGCCTTCGCAATCACACGTGCCAATTCCTCACATAAATCTCTTTATCTGTATGTCTACTGTTAACCGAAAACAATAAACCGGCCAATTATTTTACCAGGAAAATGGGTTTATACTGGGGCAGCAAAGAGTTGCCATTCACGGTACGCAGCTATGGCGAACCACCTGCAAGTCTGGTAATACACAGGAGAGGAAACTTTATAGAGGAGAAGGGAGAGTTGGGCGGGGCTCTTACAAGCAAAGAGTCCATTGGAGGAAACTGAGAGTTGGAAGTATAGTGGCTTTTCATTGGCTGAGTTGTAACAGTCTCTAATTGGCTGAGCTGTTGCCAGACACAGAGAAAATTTTTCTTCCTCCTACTGGCCGTATTAAAGTAGTGTCACTTCGTGCTGGAGATGCAAAGTAGGTCTCTTACTATTGGCATCTGTATTGACCTCAAGCGGTATGTGTGTGATCACTGTTCTGCCTCCCAACTCCATTTCAGTGAAGTTCCCTTCATTAATTTTCACAGTATGTATATGTATTCTATATGTATATGTATATCTATATATCTATAGCTCTTCTATTGGTTCTGTTTCTCTGGAGAAGCCTAAAACAAGTCCATTAAGCATCACAGAGGGAAATGAACCCATACTCGCCAACCTGGAGGCCTCCTCCGGCACGTCCTCTCTCCCATCCACAATCACTCACCATCTGAATTCCATTTCCTATGTTTCATTCAGCGTTTTAGAAGTGACGGCCCTGTAAAAACAGCAGCTCTTTCTCATTTTAGCAGCTAACCAAACTGTAAACTCACCGAAGGCAGGAGAAGTCTCTCAGATCTGTATTTCCTAGGGGCCTAAAACCTAGAAGCAAGTGCTTTGCGCATAGATAGGGGTTTCAGTGAATTAATGAGTGTAATCTCCGAATTGCTAACATTTGCAAACAGTAATTAGCATTGTATTATTAATCTCCAAAACCAAACAAGACTGAATCACAGAGACCAATCTGCCTTCACAGTTCTCACCCAGACTCCTTCAGAAAAAGACCGAAGCACTCTGCCAGGGGAGTGGAGAACAGACTGCAGCCTCCGGAGGTATGGTTGTGGCTTTACCAAACTTTGACCAGCATTAAATTAGCCAACAGAAAATGAATGAAAGTCCTGTCAGCATGTTACACACATCGGGGAAAAGAACATAAGAAATCGTATTAACAAAATACGCCTCTCTTTCTATAGAATTTGTTCCTTTGATCTTTATCCCAAACCTTCTTTGACATAATTAACTAAAGACTGAAAACCGAAGATGTGAAACAACAAAAGCCCATTAGATTACATAGCCCACGTTATTGGGCCCCATGTACAATTAAGTGTTCTTTATGGAAATATTTTCTAGAACTTTGTCTAATCCATTTCCAGTAGACTTGCTCTAAATGTTTCAAAGTCTTCTTCTGAAGAACTTATTCCAGTTAGGCACATCTTTGATACCTGACTGTTATTCTGAGATTTCTGTTTCAATTTGTCTCATTTCATTTTTGCCCCATTACTCCTACTTAGACCCTTTCCCCGTCACCATATTGTAGATAGTTTTCATATTCCCTTTTAGGCATAATTTAACCATGCTTCACACATTAACTTGAGTAGACTGTATATGGTATAAATTACAGAGAACAGCGATGTGTGAAGACATACTGTGAATAAATTAAAGCATTAATTTCAGGCATATCAAACTAACACTTTTCAAATTTGTGGTTCCTATAATTTTCAGACCTGTTTCTGAGGTCTTTGGAATGGGGGAATTGAATGGAAAATTAGTCTAAAACTTTTACTTTTATTTCATAGGATGGAGACCGGCCATTTCCATGAATATTTAAAAGAGGAAGAATTTTAAAAGGTGAATTTAACACAGAGGACCTACTCAGATTTAAGGAGATGTTGACATTCAGACATACAGGTGAGAAAGACTGTTTAGCAACTCACCAGACGTAATCACCACCAATCTAGCAGTGAAGAGAATTAATGCTATTGCCAATCAGGAGAGGACTTTACGGCCCTCTGAGTATTTGTGCAACTTGGTACAATGAGTCTGAGTTGACTGAAGAAGAGAACATGTTTATAATATGAAGGGAAGATTTAAAAATGAGAACCTAACTCAAATTTAACCGAAATCTCTAGGTGGAAATGAAAATATTCCCAGCACAGGCTCTCCTGGGATCCTGGGGTTTCTGGTTTCCACAACTGATACAGAATCACAGGATATACATGGAACTGGCACCAAAACACACACACACACACACACACACACACACACACACACACACACACACACACACTTCTTTTTAGGTAGTGAGACTTGAGAAGAAGGATCAAGTTCATTCTTGTTCGCAGTTTTATTACTCTTCATAGTATTTATCACTTATGCCATGCCTGACACAGAGTAGAAGTTAATAAATGTTGGTTGAACAAATTCATTTATTTGGCACTGATTTCTCTAGTTAAGGAATCAAATAGAAAGATACCATGCGTACTTCTCTGCTAACCCTCCCCCCGCAAACCAATATAGAATGGGAAAAAGTTCTTTAATTTCCTAAAGGTAGGCTTTGAGATAGTATTAGTCCTCAGAATATAACTGGGAAGCATCTAACATCTCACCATCTAATGAAGGTCCTAAAGATGACGCTCATGAAGGCAGAGGCAGTGTCCCATTTTTCTCTTGATATCAGCTCATGACATGGGCATGGGATGAGGTAATAAATAAGAGCCAGTTGGAACAGCTGACCTACACTGTGTTAGCCCCCTATCTGAGCGCTTACATGCTTTCTTTTTGGCTGCACTGGGTCTTAGTTGCGGCATGCAGGATCTTCACTGTGGCATGCGGGATTTTCTTAGTTGCAGCATGAGGATTCTTAGTTGCAGCATGCAGACTCTTAGTTGCGGCATGCATGCGGGATCTAGTTCCCCAACCAGGGATCAAACCCAGGCCCCCTGCTTTGGGAGCACGGAGTTTTACCTACTGGACCACTAGGGAAGTCCCCGTAAGCACTTACATGCTTTAATCCATTTACTTTTTACAATAATTCTGCGTGGGGGTATAGTTCTTACCCACAGTTTCCAGTTCTTACCATAAGGCATTCTAAGAGGATTAGTATCAATAAGTAACGGCCAGTTATCAATGTATTGTCTCTCAGCTCCAAACCCACCCTTCTGTGAGCGGGAGGCTGGCGGAATGTGAGGCTGTCAACAGAGGGCGCCAGAGAGACACTGCAAGGCCACAGCCCCAGGAAGACCCTCCATGGCAGGTATTCAGGTGGGAGCCCGGTGGCTAGCTTGGAGGAGTCCAGCTGCACTTCGGGCCACAGTGTCCTCACTGGGAGCTGTTTCTGCAGACCAGCTCTGGTCCCACCTTCGGGAACGTCTCTCCCCACTAGCAGGCTACGTGTTCACGAGGTAGCCACAGCTTCTCGGAAGGGGAGTGACTCCCAGCCTTGGGGTTGGGGGTGGCTTAGGGGGATGGAGGTGGAGGTGGGAGTGGGCCCCTCCCTTCATCCTAAGTCCCTTTATTGTCTCCTTTCCTTCAGCCAAGACGCAGTGGCTGCAACCTCTGTACCCCTTGGATGCTTTTTATCCCGTTTAGGAGCTAAGCTCCTTCTACTGGTTAGGAGTTCTTCATATTAAATTGTCCCGATATAGTGCTGGGAGGATGCTGTATTATATCACACCCCGAACTGACCAAGATGGTGCCACTAGGAAGCAATCAACCTGGACTTCAAAGCCAGGAGGTCTGATACCAGAGGACACGCTCCAAACTTCAATGCTATGTTGTCTCAAACATTTGGGAGAAAATCCAGGTTAACTTCCCCTATGGCCTGGGCACCACTAATGCCGCAGGAAGAATTTACTTATTACCTAGGAATTTCATTCAATGGCAAAGATGAGAATTGTGATACAAGTACGGCACAGACTAAAACCATGACCGTGGATTTCAATATTTCAAATCACTTTCACATGCAGGATTTTACCCAAACAACTTTGTAGAGGGAATAAGCCATGTGTTATTATTCCTGTAGATATAGAAACTGAGGCCTGGAGACATTAAAAATTTACATGGGTAGTTGTACTAAGGTCTCCCAACTCCCTGCCAGAACTTTGTCTATAATATCACCGTCTTGTCTTGAAGTTTAGTTGCTCTGGAGTCAATCTGACAAGGAGACCAAAAAGACCCACGTCCTAATTCTTGGAGCCTCTGCGTATGACCTTATATGGAAAAAGGGTCTTTGCAGATGTGGTTGAGGATCCTGAGGCACAGAGATTATCCTGGAGAATCAGGGCGGCTCTAAATGCCATCATAAGAGTCCTTATAAGAGACAGGCAGAGGGCTTCCCTGGTGGCGCAGTGGCTGAGAATCCGCCTGCCAATGCAGGGGACACGGGTTCGAGCCCTGGTCCGGGAAGATCCCACATGCTGTGGAGCAACTAAGCCCGTGCACCACAGCTACTGAGCCTGCACTCTAGAGCCCGCGAGCCACAACTACTGAGCCCGCGTGCTGCAACTACTGAACCCCGCGCGCCTAGAGCCCGTGCTCTAGCAACAAGAGAAGCCACTGCAATGAGAAGTCCGCGAACCACAACGAAGAGTAGCCCCCCGATCACCACAACTAGAGAAAGCCCGCGCGCAGAAACGAAGACCCAACGCAGCTAAAAATAAAATAAAATAATAAATAAATTTATTTAAAAAACAAAGAGAGAGACAGGCAGAGTGAGACTTCACACACACAGAGAAGGTGTCATGAAGACAGAGGCAGAGACTGCAGGGATGCGGCCACAAGTGAAGGAATGCCTGCAGCCTCCAGAAGCTTGGCCTCCAGAAAGAGGCCAAGAAAAGTTCCCCTCCAGAGCCTCTGGAGGGAGCACAGCCCTGCTGCCACCTGAATTTTGGCCCAGTGGGATGGATTTCTGACTTCCGGCCCCCAGAACTGTGAGGGGCCACCAAGTTTGTGGTAATTTGTTACAGCAGCCTCAGGAAACTAATAGATTGACAAATTCAAGTTTAAAAGAAAAGCATGCATATAGAAAATAATTTCTTTTTCTTTTCTTTTTTGTTTTTTGGCCGTGCCACGCAGCTTGCAGGATCTTAGTTCCCCAACCTGGGATCGAACCCACACCCTCAGCAGTGAAAGTATGCAGTCCTTACCACTGGACCACGGGGGAATTCCCTAGAAAATAATTTCTTAATGTGATATAAAAAGATCTATACGGTTGATCCTTGAGCAACACTGATTTTAACAGCACGGCTCCACTTATACTGTACTTGGATTTTTTCCAGTAATAAGTGTTACAGTACTGCATGACCCGCAGTTGGTTAAATCCTCGGTTGCAGAACCTCTGATGTAGAGGAAACACAGATAAGGAGGAACTGCATATACAGAAAGCAGACTATAAGTTACATTCAGATTTTTGACTGCGCCAAGGGTCAGCGCCCCTAACCCCTGAGCTGTTCAAGGGTCAACTGTAAACCTACTTTCATTAAATTTCAGAATGTTAAGAACATTCAGAATGAAAATACAAGCTACAGATTAGAAGACATTTGTAATATAAATATTCTACAAAGGATTTATATCCAGAATCTAGAAAGAACTCCTTCAAATTAATGAAAAAGACCAACAACTCAAAAAGTTTTAAACGGCCAAAAGTCTTGAACAGGCCCATCACAGAAAAGGATATCCAAACGACCGACAAGCACATGAAAATGTGCTTAATGTCACTGCAAGTTAAAATCCCAATGAGAGGGCTTCCCTGGTGGCGCAGTGGTTGAGAATCCGCCTGCCGATGCAGGGGACACGGGTTCGTGCCCCGGTCTGGGAAGATCCCACATGCCACGGAGCGGCTGGGCCTGTGAGCCATGGCCACTGAACCTGCACGTCCGGAGCCTGTGCTCCGCAACGGGAGAGGCCACAACAGTGAGAGGCCCGCATACCGCAAAAAAAAAAAAAAAAAAAAACCAATGAGACAATGGTGTACCACTACACCCCGATAATACCAAGTGTTGGTGAAGATAAGGCACAGCCAGCACTCGCATACACTGCTGGTGAGAGTGCAAATTGGTACAACTACTTAGGAAAACTATTTTACAGTACCTGCTAAAGGCAAACATATACATACACACACAACACACACACACACATAATTCAGAAATTCCACTCATGAACATATACACAAGATAACATGTGCTTATATCCACCAAAAGACACAAACTGAAATGTACAAGAATATCCATCAAGAGTAGAATGGATAAAACTTTGCAGTATGTTTATATAATGAACTAATATAGAGCAAAGAAAAAGAATGAACTCATACTGTACCCAACAACAGAAGTGAACCTTGCAGACCTAATGTTGAACAAAAGAAGCCTGACACAAGATGGTACACACTGTACGATGCCTTTTTTTTTTTTTTTTTTTGCAGTACACGGGCCTCTCACTGTTGTGGCCTCTCCCATTGCAGAGCACAGGCTCCAGACGCGCAGGCTCAGCGGCCACGGCTCACGGGCCCAGCCGCTCCGCGGCATGTGGGATCTTCGCGGACCGAGGCACGAACCCGTGTCCCCTGCATCGGCAGGCGGACTCCCAACCACTGCGCCACCAGGGAAACCCTGTATGATGCCATTTTTATGAAGTTCAAGAACACGTGAAACCAAGCTCTAGTGATAGAGGTTAGACTTGCGGCGTCCTTGTAAGGGGTATCTGCTGGGAGGGGAGCAGCTCCCACAGGGGAGCTGACCGGTGTGCTGGAAGTGTTCTAGATCTTAACCTGGAGGGAGGGCAGTTACACGGATGTAGACGGAAGCAAAAGAAATTGATTGAGGTGTACACTTAAGAGGCATGTTCTTTACTGTATATAAGTTAGATCTTAATAAAAAAAGAACATTAAATTTTTATCTTAAAGAAATGGCAGAAAGGTAGTAAGGTTAACGTATCACATTTAAGAGTCAGGAAACCGGTATGGCATTCGAGTTTCACTAAAAAATGGTCTTATGAAAACTGATTGTCCTCATTTGCAAAATTGGAATATTAATATCTACCAACCTCCTATAGCAATTAAGAGCATTAGATAATGTGTAAGTATTCTTGAGTTCCTATAAGAGAAGCCTCATATAAATATAAGGTAACATTTTGGGTGACACATTCCAAGATCTCATTTTCACTTAAGTAATCTCTTACAGATATTACCTCCTGTCTTTTAAGTTACAGTCGCTAAACTCATAAAGTAAATGAAAGTGGAAACTTGAGTTATGCCAGCAACAAATTGATAAACTGAGGCTCCAGGAGGGCCGCCTCTTATTCTTTCTATGACCCTTCTGAAGGGCGATCATCATAAAATGAAAAGTTAATACTTATTAAATCTTCCTGAAGGATTCAGAATCTACTTACAGGATTTTCAATTCCAGAGACTCCAGTCAAAGATTTATAAACAGCCTCGAGCCCTAATACCATCCTGCTTATCTGCTTCTTTGTGAGGGTTAAACAATAACCAGGTGTAGTCATATCTATGTACACAGCATGGTTGAAATCATATAATTCCTCTGCATCTGAGCCGCCTCATGTGGTAGCACTGGCCGTATGTAGCTGTCAAGCACTTGAATTTGGCTAATCTGAATTGGTTTGTCCTCTAAGTGTAAAATACACACCCTTTTCAAGAGAGTGTACACAGAAAAAGAATGTAAACTATCTCATTGATATGTTTATATTGATTACATGTCAAAATGATAGTATGTCTAATATACTGGGTTAAATAAGATATATTATTCAAATAAATTTAACCTGTTTATTTTTACTTTTTAAAAATGTGGCTACTACAAAACTTTAAATTCCATTTATGGCTTGCATTATATTGCTGTTGGACAGCAGGGCTGTGAATAAAGATGGAGATCTTCATGATGCTATTCCTCTCAGGACAGAGTTTTCAGAAATGGAGTTTTAAAAATTAGGGTTAAGATTGCTTAAATGTTCTCTGGCCAAATTACCTGTCTTATGTCAGAGATTAAAACCTACATTTAATCCTTATAATCAACTGAGTTTTAGAATGGTCATATGATAAGATATTTGGCCTACCTGAAGTCATGGAATATTTGACCAGTTTTCCCTGAGCTTTAATCATATGTAAACCTGCGGTTCTAAAACCTTTGGGGAAACTTGAACTACTGAAACAGAGACGTGACCTTAGTACGTCTCCTACAGGACTATCCAGAACACCCCGACACAAAAAGTATATTCAATTAACCAGAAACAATACTGCTACAAACTGAACTGTGTCCCCTGTCCCCGAACTCTTATGTTGAAGCCCTAGCCCACAAATGTGATGGTATTGAGAGGTGGGGCCTTTGGGAGGTCATTAGATTTGGATGAGGTCATGAGGGTGGAAAAAAGTCAAGGAGAACGATCATTATTTTAAAACATTATCACAATGAAACATTTTTTCTTGACTGTATCAAAATTATTTTCTTAAGCAAATGGAATTCATATTCCCACTTGAACTGAAAATGCTAAGTTTTTAATATCCCCCTAGGGATGTGCTTCCTGGTGTGTCACCTTCAATGATTTTATCATAGCTTGAGCATAATAAAAATCTCATTGTATGCTCCAAGGCATGAACGATCCTAAATGTTCCTCCATCAGTACAGTGCTCAGCCTTGTGGCTTCTGGAATAACATTTTTGTTTGTTTGTTTTTATTTATTTTATTTGTTTATCTTTGGCTGCGTTGGGTCTTTGTTGCTGTGTGCCAGCTTTCTCTAGTTGCAGTGAGCGGGGGCTACTCCTCGTTGCGGTGCGTGGGCTTCTCATTGCGGGGGCTTCTCTTGTTGCGGAGCACGGGATCTAGACACGCGGGCTTCAGTAGTTGTAGTGCGCGGGCTCAGTAGCTGTGGCACACGGGCTTAGTTGCTCCACGGCATGTGGGATCTTCCCGGACCAGGGCTCGAACCCGTGTCCCCTGCCTTGGCAGGTGGATTATTAACCACTGTGCCACCAGGGAATTCCTGGAATAACCTTTTTAAAGGCATTACAAAAAAAGAAAGAAAGGGTCCCAGCCCAGGGAGCAGCCTCATATGCTTTGTTTCTTTAGAAATCTTCAAAACATCTTTAGGTGTTTGGTTTTAAAGAAAGAGGGGGAAAAATGGTAGAGAACCAAATAGGGTAGTTGATCAACCCTTGTTATCACGTTAATCCCTTCTGCCACCTTTTAGAACTCCAAAAAATCTATACAAAATTTTGTCCTGCACATATTTTCTTGGAAAAGGCCCTGAGCTCTGAACATAATCTCCAAGGAGACAGTGACCAAAAAAGTAAAGAACCTCTTATTTAAGGGTTTGCTTTAGCGCACTCGGTGAATGGTCCTCTCTCTCACCTCCATGCCAGGTATAACCAGCCTCCCCACTTGCCACATACAGGCCACCTAACATAAGACCTCGGAAGGCATACCAGGCTCTGCTTCCACTCGTTGCCGGGTTACCTTGTTCCTTGATTTAATTTCCTGGTGTGTATATGTTTACTCAGGTTGCTGTCTCCTCATTTGAACGAGACGCGCAGTGGAACCTGTTACCACACTTATCAACATACCCTTTCCCCTTATTCCTCTCTACTCTTTTGAGGCCACCTGAACTTGTCACAGTGCTGGATGGGTTGTCCATCTCTTTACTCTCTTTGTGTTCTGGTCTAGAGATGATCAGTTTGGTGGCGGTACTCTTAAGCTTGTCAGATCACATTTCTGTCCCGCCAGTCCCAGGTGGTATAGAATTCTCTTCCATTCCCACAATAAAGTTGTTGTGAGAAAGCAATGGTGTGCTCTTAGCTCCCTAGAAAAGAATATTGTATAAAACTAATACAAGCTTTCGGTTTCCTCCAATTATTCTGGCATTGTCACACCAGAAGGCAGAGCTCTCTGCACCTGCCTTGGCCATTTCTTCCCTAAGAGTCAGCAGAGCGCTCGGGCACCCCCTGACGTCGCACCGCTCACCCCTTCCGCCCTCCCCAAAGCCCCCATTTCAAGTTCTCTCCTTGAACATAACTCCCGATCTTCCTACAACCCTCCTCGTATTGGGGTAAAGAACTGAAGCTCACTCTTTTCCATACTCGGCTCATCAGTCAATTCTAAAATCTCTTTTCCTTGCAGAGCGCAGATGGGTAAGTTTTTGGGTTTCGGTTGATTTTTTTTTTCCCCCTAAAACTTGCCTGAAACCAGTGAGTCTGGCCCTCGCACACCCGGAATCCCAAGGCGAGGAGTGGGCTGGCCAGGAGGGTCCCCGACACCCAGGGCTGTTGAGAACGAGATCGGCCCCGGGGAGCGGCGAGGAGACGCAGGCGAGCTCGGGGCCCGGAGTCGGGCCCCCCGGGCAGCCGCGCCCCGACTCGCCGACCCCCGCGGCGCCGGCGTCCGGACCCCCGCGCCGGGCAGGGCCCTCGGTCCTGGGGGGACCGGAGGGCCGGCCGGCCGGGCCGAAAGCGCCGCGCCGCGGCCTCCGGCTCCTCCTCGAGGCCAGGCCGGTGGGTGGCGGCGGCCCGGGTCCCCGGGGATGGCGGCAGCCGCGCTCCGCCAGCAGGTGGCCCCGGGGTCCCGGCGGCGCCGCCTCCTCCCGGCGCCCCTCCTCCCGCGGGGGCGGTCAGCGCCCCGACCCGGCTGGCACCCCGCCGCCGCCGCCGCCGCCGCTGCCGCCGCCGCCCTCAGCCCGCCCGCCGCGTCCCCGGGGCCGCGCTCGCCGCTGCCGCTGCCGCTGCCGCCGCCGCCGCCGCGTCCGGAGCTGCGCCCAGGCCGACCCGCGGCGAGCGCCCAGGGCGCCGGCAGCCCCGGCCCGCCCTCCCCGCCCCCAACTACTCGCTCCCCAACGGAAAGTTCGGCTCCGGCGGCTTCTCGCCCGGCAGCGGGGATGAGCCGGGGTCGGGGGGCGCGCTGAGCGGCGGCCAGGAGGGGGCAACTTCTCCCGGGAGAGCGCCTCCCGCCGGGCCCCGCCGGCCGCAGCCCCCGGCGGGCTCGAGTGGTTTTTCCCTTGCCTGTGCCTCCCCCCTGCGGATCCAAGAGACGGACCTAGGTCCCCGCGCTCCCGCTGCCGGGTGACAAGAGCCAGCGCCGCCGCCGCCGCCTCGGCCGCCGCTCCCTCCGTCCCTCCGCCCGGCCGGCTGGCCGCTCCCGGCCGCAGCCCCTGCCCTGCCCGCCCGCCTGCCCGCCGCACCATGGAGTTCTCGGAGAGGAAGCGGAGCAGGAAATCCCAGAGCTTCAAACTGGTGAGCCGAGGTAAGCGGCTGGCCGGGCCGGGCCGGGCGGGGGGCGTGCGGGCGGCGGAGCGAGGACTTGGCGCCGCGTAAACAGCCCCCGGCCCCTTGCCCGTCGCCCGGGCCGCGCAGCCAACTCCCGCGGGGCCGGGGCTCCCGGGACCCCCCGGTCCCCTCCCGAGGGGGGGCTGCGGCCGCCGGGCGGCGAGGAAAGTTGTGCCGGGGGGAGGCAGGATGTGATTCCGCGTAAACAAGTCGGAGGGCACATCAGGAAATTAGCAAACAATGACACTTGGGGCGCGGAGAGCCTTCTTTGGTATTCCACTCTTGCGGCTCGGCAGCGGGGTGGGGGAGGACGCCTCTCCATCAGGCGGTGCGAACACCAACCCGGACCAGTGCTTGTGGTGGGTTGGGGGTCGGTGTGTTTTCCAACCCCCAAAGAGGAGGAAGAAAGGTGCTGGTGGCGTTTGGAAGATGGAGAAAGACGCTCATTAGGTGTCCAAGCCCAAATAAGAATTGTTGACATTCAGCGTCTTTTCTGGGTACGTTATTTGGCCTGGAAAGGTGTTTTGGAATAGATCACTTATCCATCAGGTAAGTATTATTAAAAAAAAAAAAAATCCAGCCGACCCCTGACGATTTAACAGGTGTACACCGCAGTCTCTGGGCTTGGATTTATTTCATCAGGCGAGGGGAAAGTTGAATAGTCCTGCCTGTGGTCAGTGACTTGTTAAGAGTCTCTGTTTTTCCTGATGTGACTTCGAAAAACGATGAGAACTTAAGGGCAGATGTAAAAAAAAAATCGAAATGCATTGTGTTACCTTAGAGGCAGGTGACTTTTTTCTCCCCATCATGTCACAAGTCCCAATATTGAGTTTAGAATGCTCCTGTTTAAGTATTGCCTTTGAATCAGCTTGAAGTCAGAACCAAACCAGAGAACCTGTCCACTTTGGTCCTCTGTTGTTTTATCTAGCATGGGCATCAGAGCAGAGAGCAAGGCGATTGTGTTACCAACCTGGAGAAGTCCCATGTAAGCTGATGAAAATTAGAGGGCGATTGCAATTTCCAGCTAAGCTGAGCTAACTATGATGCAGATTCAGTAAAGCCTGCTTTGGGTTACTCTGAAAATGGTTTGATTATAGACATTTTGGAGATCTACTCCTGTTTCCTCCTGTTGAGTTCGGATACTGTTTAATGAAAAAAGCCTGAAGTAGTTTTACGTATTCAAAATATTTGGCTTTTCCTTGTCTCTACGTACATTTTGTTCCCCCAGCAGTGTTGATTGCTCAGTCATTTGTACTTTAAAAGTCCCTCCATATTTGACTGGCCTGTTGGTCTATCTGATTCATTCTGGAATGTAGGCTGCTTTCTTATTTATGACCTCAGGAAACCTACTACTTTATCTTAAAAGTGAGAGGAGTTTTGTAGACCTTGTCCTGGGAGGTCTAAGGCCCCAAAAAGGGAATCGCTGTTAACAAGGGACCTCGTCTAGTTTCTTACCTAAGCGATCCTACTTTTTAGAAACAGACAACTGCCAAAGCACAGTAGCCTCTATAGAGAAGCTTGTAAAATACTGTGTCTTAAAGTTTGACCGACATAGCAAGTTTGTTTTTTTCCTTTTTTTAAAAAAAATTATGGGTCTGATTTTTCTCTCTGCTCTGCAGGTGCATTTTTAGAACGTAAACGGTTGCATATTAAAGTGCAGTAGCTGAACGCAAGACTCACTTTCGTATCCAAATTATACTATACTTGACATAACAACTCAGTATTTTTCATGTGTGCTTGCCTGTAAGCTGCTCAAAGCCTGGGGTTTTTCTGGGTAAACTGAGAGTACCAGGTAACTCGAAAGCATACTATTCATCTCCTCATGAAAATGGGTTGTAGAGATAAATTTGGCATCTTCCCCTGGCCTCTGATTGGGCAAGCTTCTTTCTATTCCTTGTAAACATACTTGTCATTTGGAAGAAAAGAAGCCTCGTAGGTAATTGGCATCCGTGGGCCAAATTTCCTGCGAAAACTGTGTGATCAAGCAGAAACGTTTTCTAAAGTCAAAGTAATAATGTCAAGTCTGTGTACTTCTCCAGAGTAAGCGAAGTTGTAGGGATGACCATGACTACAAATTCTGTGATTAACTGAGTTCTCGAAAATTATATTTATAAATTAAAGTATAGCTTATACCTACTATATATAATGAGATGCTAGCCTTTCTTGCTGATTCACATCTTGTAGGTCATTAGAATTCTAATTTTTCGTTGTCTTCTTACCCCAGATTATCACCATGAGGTCTGTAAGATCTCAGAATTCAGCACCGATGTTAATGGGAAGGCCAAAGAGACACAACCCATTTTTTTAGGTAGGTTCTCATGTCAATGAATTTCTCAGCAAGACAGCATGGCCATTTGCAATTAGAGAGAAGGAAAAAAAAAAAAAAAAAAAAGATTGTGCCAGAATGGGAAATGTGTCTGCCATTGCTTAATGTCTGCCATTCTTTTCAAGACCTTTTATTTTACGGATTGCCAGTATATCCCTTATTAACATTGCTAAAAGTTGTAATTTCAGACATAAATGTTTATTAGTGTCTACACACAGTGCTAATTATCACTCACACCCAGAGCCAGGTGCTGACCGTGCAGTTCTGTGGCTCTGCGTTCGCCCCATTTACATTGCATATTCACTGGCATGCTTCACCGGCAGTAGTTTGTGTAATTGGGGTATTACATCTTTGACATCTGGGTAACAGAAATTCAATTTCCAAGAAGCTGCTATTTGTTTGGTTCTGCCTCTGCCTTGGGTGGGACAGAGGATTAATATGCTGTCTGACGATAATGTCCCTTCACCTCTGTGGCCTGGTTGCTAATCCTGCCACGACAAAATTAAATTAACTCTCCAGCCAAAAAGCGGAAGGAAGAGAAAAGTGTGATTGTCCGCCGAACCACCTCTCGATAGGACTAGCGATCACGGAGCCGCTTCTCATCTGTCTGGCTTTGTTTTCGTTTCACACCAGCATCGGTGGTCAGAGAGAAGAGCCACACTTTGCTCTCCCCACCCTCCTTCCCAGCTCACCCCAGGGCCAAGCAGAGCCAAGCAGCATCTTGGAGGCCATCCGACAAGAGTAGCTGCCTGATGGATAAGTAGGTCCCCCAAGACGATGCCCCTCTCTCCAAGTGTGGTTTTTGGTGCACATACTGTACCTGAGGGGCCTTGCCTGTGCAGTTTGTTATTTGCAGACCATGAGCCCCAAATTAAACGATTTAGGGTTTTGCCACGAAGAATGAAGTACCCGTGAGGTTGGAGTGGAGGGTACATCATGGCGCTTGGCCTTCACCTTGCCCATCCCCAATACCTCCTCGAGCCCCAGGGGCAGGGTGAGAGCCGGGTGCCGCACACGAGGAAACAACACGGGAGACGGTCCTGGCAAGAGCCATTGAAAGCAAGGGCCAGAATGGCCGTATCTCTGGGGAGAGTTGATAGGTCTTAAGGAAGCAGGATGTGTGCTCAGACCCAATGTACTGCCAATTAAAACAACGAGGAAGCCAGGCAGTGGGGCCTTCTCACTCTTTTGCTTTGAGGAAGAGAAAGGGTGGGTTGCAAAGGACCAAGAAGTCAAACAGATAATGAGTAGAGGTAAAAGAGGAGGGAAATAATGGCATTTCTTCCACAAGTGAGCACCAGAGGCACGCGAATCTTTCCATCCAGGCAGAGAGCATGACTGAGGCCAGCACTGTTCTTAACACCTGTTTACTGTTCAGAGGTCTAGAACCCAAAACGTTCACAGTCAAGCGAAACGCTAAGACCCAGCAGGAGCATATTCCTGGATTGTACTCTCTTCAGTTCCTTCAGCTTACTCAGAATCCTGTATTTTCAGTTCCCTAAACTCAATCGGTTGGAAATTCTATATATCAAAGCACCACCCGATCTAACCATTTGAAATGAAGAACTTGCCTATTAGTAGAAAAACGTACATTTAACATAAAAAAGAACATCACATCCTTGGTTTCGTTCATCTCCAACAAAGCAGGCTTTCCCCCCCTTTCTGCTCCCTATTTGAAAAATGGTGAGGGCGCTCTACAGTAGGTGGATTCTGGGTACGAGAGAGTGAAGGATGCAGAGCGGGAAGATGCTAGCGCTCGGAATTCGGTAAAAGGTAAACTCTCCACGGGGCAGGGCTGGCTTCGTTTTTCCTAGCTCGAGTCCAGGAAGATAAGAGAACATCAGTGAAAGGCCAGGCTTGGGATAAGTTTCTCAGTTGTTGGTCAGGGAGGCCTTTGACATCAAGAGACAAAAGATGGACCAGCATAAAATGCCTGGGTTATTCTCAGTCTTCTGCTCATTCTGGGAAAAGTGTGATATGGTTCCCAAAGAACATTTCTCTTTTGTGATCTTCAGGTCAGTTTGGAAAAGAAAAAAAGTGGAAGAGCAAGCGATGACACAAACCTGATATCTAGAGTAATTGAGAATAGTTACTGATAGCATATGAGAATCAGAATTCTGTTGTTGACAGTGTAATACAGTGGACTTTTATTTAGCTAATAGTTCTTATTCACAAATGTAAATCATGTTTGTTTCGTAAATGGCTTGAGTCTACCCATAATATTACTCATTATGGCGTAGAATTCTGCGTGAGGTCCGTGACATCCAAGGGAGTCTGTTAGCAAAATAGCAGAACTGTTTCACCTATAACGCATTCCTCACACATGGCCCTCGGGGTGCTGTATGGGATTTTCTGTGTTCACACGTACATATGTGTCAGCTTGGATACTATCTGCGCCTATAAGATTACAGTTCATGTCTCAGGGGAAGAGAACGCTCCAGAATCCGGCAGAGGTTCCCACCTCAAATCCGTTTCCTAGAATATTTTCAGGCTGTTGCTTCAGGCAGCACATCCAGCGAGGTAGGATAGCTCAGTGGTGTGAATGGCTTGCCTGAGCGCTTTGGGCGTTCCTCACACATTTTTAACTTGATAACGGGATCCGAAGAGGTTACTTCACCCTGCGGACATTGGCTTTGTCAGGTTGGCCGTGATGGGCCGCTATAAAGATGGGGTCACTATTTTGGAGAAAAACAACTTAATTCGTTTTGATCAATTCAACAGGTGTTTTTTTGAGAATACATGACGAACTCAGCACTTTTCTAGAGTGGCAGTGGGGTCAGGGGAAACCAAAGAAGTGGATAGGACAGGGACCCTGCTCTCAAGGATTAAAATCCAGTTGGGGTGATAGGACAAATTCAGGACACAGCGAAGGAGCGAAATTCGGTCACCCGTAACAGCTGCGGTTGTCTGAGTGCTTGCTCTGTGCCCGGCATTGAGTCCAGTACTTGACGTGAAGGATCTCATTTACTCCTCAGAGCAAATCTGTGAGCGTTATCGCCATCCCTGTTTTGCAGATGAGACTGAGAGGTGTCAGGTGGGCTGCCACGGGTCTCCCAAGGGACAAGCGCCACAGCCGGGACCCCACGCAGGTCCCCCTGAGCTGGAAACACCCCACAGCACGCACAGCGTGTGTGCATGATAAATTGCAGACGTGAACCTTCAGGGCGATGAGCAAAAGCAGAGCTGGGAGGGAAGGGTCACAGTCAGGGTCGGGTGGAAAGCTCTGGAAGGGGGAGATCTCGAACCAGGGGAGGATTTGGGTAGGCAGAGGGGAGTTGGAGAAGATTCCAGGTGGGAGGGGTGATGTGAGTCTCGGTAGAGAGCCGAGCATCGCTGTCATCGGACTTTAAGGGCCAGGTGCACTTTGTCGTTTGGACAGTGCGGGCGCATCTGTCGTCCCACGACTTTACGGTGGACCCGTGCGGTAGCCTGGGCGGTGTTGTTATTCCCATTCCCCAGAGGAAGAAACTGAAGCTCAAGTGACTTGCTCCTAAGGAGCAGAACCTGGAGTAAACCCAGGTCTCCTATCCAAAGATCTTTTGCCTCCGCCTGGTTGAGCCAGGCAAATCCCAGGGATCATCGGAGAGGCCTCAGCCGGCAGCAGGGCACTTTTAGGAAGTATTTTAATGCGACAATGAACTTACTCTTCATAACTATAATACAAACATTCCATCAAATCTTTTATATTTGGATTTTGTTCTAGATTTACTATTGTAATAGATAAATAGGAAACATGTCTGTTTTTCAGGTGTCTGGTCCATTTATTCATTCAGATATTTCTTGCACTCCAAATACGCGTCGGGCCCTGGTCTAGCTAGTTGTTCTTTTTAATATAAAGTCTGTGACACAACTTTCAGAAGCTGAAGCTCAGGGTGCGGCCGCCAAGCCAAGCGAGCAGGGTGTAGGTCTCTGATACTTTGAATCTCTTTTCAATGGCTTTCTTGATGACAGCGGCCTCTACCAGGGTCCCCAGAGTCTCGAAATTCTCTTTGGGTTGGAAATGCAGCCAACAAGAGTAGGTGTCATTCATCGAGTTTGCTGTGTGTCGGGTACCATGCTAAGAGCTTTGGTTTTTTTGGCCGCACTGCACGGCTTGCGGGATCTTAGTTCCCTGGTCAGGGATTGAACCTGGGACCACGGCGGCAGTGAAAGCACCGAGTCCTAACTACTGGACCTCCCCGGGAGTCCCCATGCTAAGAACTTTGTTACCCCATTATTTGTCCCATAAAAGATATGATTATTTCCACTTCACAGATGAGGAATTTGAGGATTTCACAAAGCAACTCAGTGACAGAACCAGGATACAAACCGGGGTCTGTCTGTCTCCAAAACCATGCCCTTAAGCACGGGAAAGGCTCGTTCAAATGAACTCCTGGCTGGGACCCCAATATGTACAGAAGTGGAAGGGGAGTGGGGCAGCCAGGAGCAGGCGGAAGAAGCCCAGAGCACCTTGTCCCATGTCCTGCCCTCCTCTGCCAGCCTCTGCAGAACTGTCAGGGTGCCCTCACCACTGTGTAACAGCCTCTCGTCCAGACGGTTTCCGAGAATTCCTGCGGCGCTGAAAGTGTACCTGGTTCTACCGTGGGTCCAAAAATGGCTTCAAAAACAAGAGCAAGCAAAGTCCGATTTGAGAGCCTCTTGAGGAGACCTAAACACTGATGGCTTCTTTCAGTGTAAGTGCACATAAGTACCTGTGCTTCTGCAGCTGTGGGTGCAGACTTAGTTGTCCTTGGAGAGCACTTACTTTATTGCCTGAAGTTCTGGAGCATTTGCTGCTAGGCCTGTCTCATACTTCCATTAATCACTGAGTTCATATCATAACCACACCATGAGGTAGGTGTTATGTCCCTTAGACAAATGGGAAGCTGAGCTCAGAGATGACAGTGACCTGCCTGAGGTCACACAGGAATTAGTAGCTGGCCCCGCTTTAAATCGGGTGCTTTGACATCTAGTTCTGTCCTCTTTTCCTTAAGCCAGAGCGGCCTGTCCTCCCCGTCCCCTTCTGCCCACACGAGCTGATCTTAGTATGTAATTCATTATTCTCTCCCCTGCTCAGAGACTTAAGTGCCTTCTCGTGGATTCTAGGGTCAAGGTGAAATCCCTTAACTGAGTCTTGAGTATCCACAGTCTGCCCCTAAACTGCATCACCATCTTCGACTTTGATGTAACTTACCTCCCTGGAACCCAATTGCCCACCCCCAGCAAAGTAGGACTTCCAGGTGAGAAAGGGGGCCCCACCACAGGTAGAAGGAAAGGGGGCGGCCAGAGGCTTGGGCACGGGGAAGCCCGGGACCCATTTAGGAAGAGAGGAACTAAGGTTTGTTTAACATCCACCAAGGTCGGAAAACCCCAGCTTGAATCTCAGGTTAACAGCTCAGCACACCTCGGACAAGACTCTGGAGGGTTTCCTTTATCTTCCATAATGCAATACTGGTGGTGGTGGTCCTGAGCCCCTCATCAGATGCCCTGACAGCACGCAGGATGTCCTATACGGTGAAACACTTTTTCAAACTAGAAAATGCTGTATTCTTATGTTTATCCCCTTCTCCCTTCTCCTCTGACTTAGAGGTTATGCTTTCTTCTTGGACACCTCAGCACTGAACAGGAACACCGCTCTCCCATAGCACTTACCATGGACTGCCTAGTAGTTCCTCATTTTTGTACGTGCCTTTGCTGTGCTCCAGGTCACCCCAAACACTTCCCACGTTGAATTGTCGTTTTTGCCCCATCTCTCCTCATGTACATTGGAGGATCACAGAGCAAGTGGGACCTGGATTCTGTCTTGAATCCTTTAGACCACCTAGCACAGCATTTTGTTGGATCACAGTAGGTACCCAAATTATCGGTACTCAAATCTGCGTTATCTCATTGCATGAGTATACTGGATACGGTTGCGTAGGACTCTGAAGATTTGCTTTAAAATATTCTACCGTGGGCTTCCCTGGTGGCGCAGTGGTTAAGAATCCGCCTGCCAATGCAGGGGACAGGGGTTCAATCCCTGGTCCGGGAAGATCCCACATGACGAGGAGCAACTAAGCCCATGCGCCACAACTACTGAGCCTGCGCTCTAGAGCCTGCGAGCCACAACTACTGAGCCCCCGTGCCTCAACTACTGAAGCCCGCACGCCTAGAGCTAGTGCTCCGCAACAAGAGAAGCCACTGCAATGAGAAGCCCGTGCACCACAGCAAAGAGTAGCCCCCGCTCGACGCAACTAGAGAAAGCCCGTGCACAGCAACAAAGACCCAACTCAGCCAAAAATAAATAAATAAATAAATAAAATATACTACCGTCTTGAGATTTTAGAGACAGTTAGCGAACCAAAGATATGCCTCATTTAACTGAAGAAGCTTTGGTCATGTACTAAGCTAGCGTAGAAATTGGGGATTTCTGTTGTTGATGGGTAAGAGACAACTCGAAATATAATATTTTTTTCAAATCTAGAAAAGACCAAAAAGGAGAGGAGCTCGCATATGAAAGCAGCGGCATGTTGCAAACCCAAACTGAAAAATAACATATGTTCTGCTGGCTCCGTACTCCGCTGTGATTTTGGGACACCTTTATAAAGGGGCTGAGGACTGTCCTGTCCTGTTTGTAAGCCCATGTTTAGAACTGATTGTCTGGTTCTCCACCTGCAGTAAGTTTACCTACCTGGATTTAAGAAAATCCATGCATTAAGTAGCAGCAGACCTTGGTGAATGGCCCGTTTGGGAACCCTGCCCCAGCCCCATCACACAACTGCACGCACCTGTCTTTCTGTTTCTCGTAAGAGCTCGGTGTGGGTCAGCAACCGCCGTATAAGTGAAACGTGTGATGCGTTGTGAGAGTTGGCTTTTCCAGTAACGATCACGACCGCATCGCTGAAACAAAGAAATCTTCATGAGGGACAGAATCTAAGAAGATGTCTTAACAGTTTAGCTTCCCTGGTTCCCATGGGAATATGGATGTTTCCTTTTGGAGGAAAAGAGCCCGGCCATCCATAAGGTGAAAGAAAGACTCCGGAACAGTGGGTTTTGCATCTCAAAGTTGAAAATAGATCTAGGACGTTTATGCAACAAGTCTGTTATTCTTGAAAGTAACAGATTCTTGGAGAGAACACTACCTGGGAAGGAATGTTAGTGCAGTAGCAGGATGCATGCCGGGACCTATGGTGACTGAGGCAGGGGGCGCATGGAGGGCCCCTGGAGAGTCGCCCCCTTGCCTGAACCTCTGGTTGTCTGTGGCTTTCAGATTAGGACCCAGATGACAGATAAGACCCTGCACGAGCTGCCACCTGCCTGCCTCAAGCTTATTCCTGACACTGCCCTTCCCACCAAACCACTTCCCATTCCTGCAGCGGCCTCACTTCCCCTCTTTACCTCTTCGCCTTGGTGGCTGCACGGACCACCTCCTCTGCTGGCAACCCCGCACCTGCACCATGCTACCTTCGCTTTGCTTGGCTGTCTTATCCCTAAAGGCTCCAAGTTGACTTCCTCCAGGCAGTCTTCTCTGATTTCCCCCTCCCCTCTCCTTCCACAGCATCTCTACCAAAGCGAAGGCACTGCTAGTTTACTTCTGTCTCGCCCCCCCGGGTTGGAAACTCCCTCACGGTCATCTCTGTGTCCCCAACGCCCAGCACCACACTGGTCACATCACAAACATCCAAGGATGCTTGACAAGTGTGCCAGGAGCCCGATTTCAAATTAAAAATAAAGTAGCGAGATCAGCCATCTTGAAGCTTTATCATTCACCTCTTTTACCTCCCAGCTCCCATCCTGGCTGCACGAGGTGAAAATCTACACATCCTCCTTAGTAGCTACCTGGACCTCACATGGCAGGAGTAACATACACCAACACTGACAATGGAACAGTTACTTTTCATTACACATTTTTTTCACCTTTCTTACTAGGTTAACAGCAGGCCCCCTTTTATTTCTTTCTTTATTTTTGGCCGAGCCACATGACTTGTGGGATCTTAGTTCCTGGACCAGGGATCGAACCTGCGCCCCCTGCAGTGGAAGTGAGGAGTCTTAACCACTGGACCACCAGGGAAGTCCCCAGGCCCCCCTTTTAAAGTTGAACTTGGGAATAGGACGCCCTTGTGTGTATCCCAGCCCCCGCCCCCAGGGCCTCGCAGGCTTAAGCTGCACGGTGTGAAGGTGCCCCTGGGATACTGCAATGCCGTGGGCTTGCCATCTGCTCTGCTGCTCCCAGCCTACAACCACCTCTACTAACTGCCTTGCCCATGAGATCCTCTGTTGACCCCTTGAGTCTCAGCTTGAATTCCTGCAGGGCGAGACTTCAAGCTTCCTGTGTTCCCAGTGCACGATACCTGGCACCAAGTAGACTCTCGATCGCTAATTTTGGATAAATGAATGAGGACCCTGTTAAGACATGTTAAAACGTAGTTCGCCGCCAGTTATTAGCTGATCCGAGTGGGACAGTGTGTTGAGCCGAGACGGTTTTCTTGGGCAGGACTGTCCTGTGCGTGGAAGGAGGTCTAGGTCTCACCCTCTGAATGCTGGCGGGTCGGGAGCATCTCACCCAGTCATTGTGATGATCAGGACTGCCCCCAGCACATGCGGGCCAGAGCGCGGTCCTTAGCAGGCCAGGGGTGTGGGGTCCTTCAGCTCTGAGTGGAGAAAAACTATTGCATTGCCATCGACTGGATGCCCTTCCCTCGCCGTTCTCTCTCAGATGCCCGTATGAAGGGGGATAACAAATGACAGAGGCTGTGATGGACCAGTTCAGCTGCATCACCATCCCGAGAAGAGAGAGATCAAAGGGCACGTTCCATTCAAGGTCAGGTTACTGTGCCTCCTTTCCGCACAAAGGACAGCTTATTGCCGGCATATTTGATCATATATTTTAAAACCATTAAGAAGTTTAGACAGATTTTCTTTCGAGATTCCAGACAATCAGTATCCTTGTAAATAAGAATCCATTAAATGGTTTTCTTGGTGTTGTATTTTTTTCCGAGTGTGTACAGATATACACTGTGTTATTTGAATTCCAAGGGTTTTACAATGTTTTTTTTTTTTTAACTTGGAAATCAAATTTTATATCTGAAAGGTTAATGGAGAAAACTGATTATGCTATCTGGTAACCAAATGTGTGATGAGACGTTTGTCTCTGTAATTAACAGCAAGGGACTTTTATAGTTTCAAAAAATGGAATGCTACATAGAGTATTCTGTGAGCATTTGTTTGGACGAGGTGTCCAAAACAGAGATGTTTATGGATGATATAAAGTTGAACTGAAATGTAATGCAGGTGTCTGCTGTGCATCTCACAGAATTTCTCATTGTCGAAATGGAAGCCAGAAGATTAATAACTTGACTTTGTCATGATAAAATAAGTAATGTGTTCTTGGAACAGTGGTATGTAAGTTACTCCGTAATTCCAAGAATTTTTTTCTGTTCCAGGAATAATATCCTGAACAATCTATTTTTATAGAAAAAGTTGATGCAACATAATAGCCTACGAAGTTGCTTGTATGGCTAAAGGAATTATATCTCAAACGTGACTTGACACCCACACATAAAGTATAAAGAACCCCACAGAAACGCAAGGTTAAGGCACATTTTTTTTTTTTTTTTTGCGGTACGCGGGCCTCTCACTGTTGTGGCCTCTCCCGTTGCGGAGCACAGGCTCCGGACGCGCGGGCTCAGCGGCCATGGCCCACGGGCCCAGCCGCTCCGCGGCATGTGGGATCTTCCCGGACCGGGGCATGAACCCGTGTCCCCTGCATCGGCAGGCGGACTCTCAACCACTGCGCCACCAGGGAAGCCCTAAGGCACATCTTGAAAGGAAGAAGTCAGGAGGTGCAAAAGTAAAGGTTCTTCTGTGAACATTAACTCACCCTCCTCACACGTATATAATTTTTTCAATTACCAGCAAGACTTTAATGGACACCTTAATAAGCTTCGTGTGAAATACGGTGGAACAGCGCTTGCTGTGGGAATGGGGGCTCCAGAGAGCCCTGTGAGCTGTTTAACTCCGCCCTCATAGCCGGAGCAGTGCAGCCGTGAGGGGCCCAGACCTAATCCACCTTCCTCTGGTTCCCTTTGGTCATTTTGGGTAACTCAGTCTTATCCTTTGTGAAATGGGGGAAACGGTGCCCTGTCTGTCGTCTTCGATAAACTAGGAAGGCGCTGAGGATGAGACGCGTTCCCTTGGGAGAGCTTGCCTAAAAGACACGATTGACTCTAGGCACCAAGTGGCCTCATCTTGCAAACCCCACGCCCCACGGAAACAGGGAGAACTTCCGTCACAGATGTTGGTTGACGCCTTGTACATCAGTAGTGTTTTGGGGTTTCTTTTTCCGCAGCTTTCCTCAACAGTAGCGTCCCAGCATAGCTGATACTAGAATTAACCCATTCCTGTATCCATTGGTAGGTCTTTATTGAGCAGCCCCTGGTGCCAGGCTAGGAGATTTGACAGCCCACTAGGGTGTGACAGGAACACAGAACCAGGGGACCTCACCTGGGGAGTTAAGGGATGTGACCCTTGAGAAGAGGACATTTAAGCAGAGAAAGACCTGAAGAGTAAGTATGGGGATGGGGCCGAGGCTGTGAGTCGGCCAGGAAATGACAGGGCCCCATGACGCAGGGAGCCCTCTGGCCGTCCAGGACAGTCGCTAATGGGATTCGGATTTAACTGTCCTGAAGCGAGGCCTGGGCGCTGGTATTTTGTCACAGTTGTCCAGGTGATTCGACTGTGTGTCAGACCCCAGAGCCGCCATCTAGAACAAGGCGAGACGTGGCAGTAGCCAAGGCTGGACGAGCCCCCCAGCGCGAGCGCTGGGCCCCATCCCCAGGTGGCCGGCATCCCACCGAGGCAGGCCACGACGTGATGCGGTTTGCATTTCTGAAAGATCACCCTGGCTTCAGGATGGACGTGGCTGGGCGGGGAGCAGTGCTGAGGGCTTTTGGCCGTAGCCCCATCAGGTGGTAATGGGAGGCGAGTGGAAGGACTGAAGAGCAATCTAGAAGTTATAATAAGCAGGACTCGGTGATTAATTGGCTGTGAGAGGGGAGGGATGGGAAATGAGGCCCAGGTTTCTGGCTTGGACAGCGGGTTGGTGCTATTTATTAAGGCTCGGGGATCGTCATCATAAAATACATTTTTGGATGTGATTTTAAGGTTGCTCTTGAAATGTGCAAGTGGAGCCGTCCAGTGGGCAATTGGATATGTGGCCTGGAGCCCCGAAGTGGGATCGGGGCTCCCGCAGACAGATGGTCCCTGGAACCAGAGAGAGGCTGGGGGATCCAGGAAGTGTGCGGAAAGGCCCCGGGGAAACTTGGCATTTCAGGCGGTGGCCGTGACCTGTAAGTGCGTGGTCAAGTCAATTTAGCAGATTGTCACCAACAGGAACAAGAAGAAGAAGAGAAATAGAAAATATCGGAGTGTCTTGCGTGCAGGAAGGATACATTTGTGAAACTTTGGTTTTCTTGCTGTGAGTCACAATCAAAAAAGTTTGGAAGCCTCTGATTGAAGTTGCGGTTGCCTCACCCCTGGAGATTTTCCCTTGGCCTCACGCAGGGAAGGCGACCACTGCCAACCTCCAGGTGCCTTTGGGCCCAAAGTCATCAGAGTTTCTTGAGATTCTTGGAAGAGAAAGGTGCTGTGAATGTGATCCGTTTTCATCATCATTAACATTATTTACATTGAAGATGAAACTGTATGACAGCATGTGTATTTAAGTTGGAATATTTTTAAAACTTTAAATGACTGAAGAAATATAATACCGCCAGTCCATAATCTTGTTCATCCTTAACTGACCCACGGTGTAAATATGTGAATTAACATCTCAGTCAGGAGGGGGGATGTGTACTTCTGTACTAGCATTCTTTTTGAGTTTTCTGTACAGTAGAGCAGAGGGTCAAGATTTCAGATTATATTGAAAAGGATTGTCTCTTTCCAGACAGTAAATTATGAACATTTTCTGTCATATTGAATGAAGGCAAGATTTTGGTTATGCTACTCTAGGAAAATGGAAGCAGCCCTTGATCTACAATCTTGTTATATTTTTCCTGTGTGTACTGTCAGCCTTCGAAGACTTTTGCTTTATGTTTCACAGAACCATGAACACAAAAAAATTCTTATTCTCCTTTTTCCAAGTTAAAATATTTGGCTTTTGTAGAACCAACAGGACTCACATGAACCATGTTTTGAATTTATAGGACACGTCTGAGCCGTCTTCTTTTAGTTTGAAACAGTACAAGTAAGTTGGACTCCATAAACATAGCTTGGTCCAAAGGTTTCATTGTTTCCACCATGTGTATTAAGATAAGTAGGGGGTTAAGGTGCTGACTAGTTCAAACAGCGCCCAGCGCAGGTCACAACAGCTTCCTGGATGCCACACAGAGGGACTGTTTTGTGGATGGAGCCCTTCCTGCCATCCAGCTAGTTCGTTTCCCGAGCGTCTTAATAGAGCAGTGAGGCTCATGGACCTTGGAGTGTGGTGGGTCTCTAATTTCTAAACTCAAAGCCTCTGTTTTCTCCTGGGTAAGATGTATTCATAACATCCGAACCTCTTAGCTTTGTGATCAGGACTAAGTGTAGGCAGCATGCTCGCCAGAGGGCCTGGTGCATACTAAGTGCTCCATAAATGGTAGCTTTAACACTTTTCCCCCGAAGTACGTCCAAATTCCTTTAAAAAATACGTGGCTTGGGCTTCCCTGGTGGTGCAGTGGTTGAGAATCTGCCAGCCAATGCAGGGGACACGGGTTCGAGCCCTGGTCTGGGAAGGTCCCACATGCCGCGGAGCAACTAGGCCCGTGAGCCACAACTACTGAGCCTGCGCGTCTGGAGCTTGTGCTCCGCAACAAGAGAGGCCGCGACAGTGAGAGGCCCGCGCACCGCGATGGAGAGTGGCCCCCACTCACCGCAACTAGAGAAAGCCCTCGCACAGAAACGAAGACCCAACACAGCCAAAAATAAATAATTAATTAACTAAATTAAAAAAAATACATGGCTTGTAATGAGCTCCAAAAGAAAGTCATCTTAGGCCTATATCCCAGGGGTTGCAAAATATGCCCCACCCCAGCCCCTCCTTCCTTGACCTTCTTTTGCTGCCGTCTCTGGCCACCTACTTCCCCTTCCTGCCCAGCTTCATCTTTCCTGGGTGACTTAGAGAAGATTTTTTTATGTCCAAAGCTGCCTCTACCAGTTGCCTTATACCCAGCTTTACATTCCCACAGGGAGAAGATGGTACATAATTCTTCCAGATTATTTTTTTCTTACAAAAAAGTAATACATATTCATTCCAAAACCACTTTGAAAGTTTTAACGTATAAAGTTGAAAACAAGGTATAAAGTAAAAAATCATGTCCCAGTCACACTCTCCAGCAATAACCACTGTTTTTTTTTTTTTGGTTGCACCGGGTCTTAGCTGCAGCAGTAGGCAGGCTCCTTATTTGCGGCTCCAGGGCTCCTTTAGTTGCGGCTCGCCAGCTCCTTAGTTGCGGCACACGGGCTTCTTAGTTGTGGCATGTGAACTCTTAGTTGCGGCATGCATGTGGGATTTAGTTCCCTGACCAGGGATCAAACCCTGCATTGGGAGCGCAGAGTATTATCCACTGCGGCACCAGGGAAGTCCTGAGAACCACTGTTAACAACATGTGTGTGTAAAAAGTACACGTGTGTGTGTTATAAAAAGGAAAATTGAATCATCCTGTATAACGTTTTGTAACTTTTGTTTTGCTTAACCAAATCTCCATCTGTTCCACACAGGTTGAGTGTCTAGTTTGAGCCAAGTAGTTAGGCCCTGATTATCCAGTGGTGGAGGAAGTAATCATGGTCTCAGACGTCGTGGAGTTTCTGGTTCATCCTTCACTTACTTCCAAATGACTATAAAACGTCCACTTCATTCTTTACAGACATGTAAAGATATACTGTAATCTCATTGTACTGATATGCCCTAATTCACTTATCTAACGCTCACTGATCGATGTCTGGGTGGTTCCCAGTGTCTCCCTAGCAAAATGATGCTACTGTGAATGTCCTTGTACTTGTGTCATGGGTACTTGTCTGAACGTTTCTGTAGGATAAATGCCTGTGAATGGAATTGCCGAATTCCCTCCAAAAAGATCCCCCAACAACAGCCTATGAGAGGGGACCGTAATCCTACACCTTCACCCAAAATGGGCTTTATGAATCTATAGTTTTTGCCAAATTAATAGATAAAGAATTTCACATTATTTAACTTCCATTACATTAATAATTAGGGACCTTAAGAGATTTGAACTATTTATTTCTCGTGTGAATTGCACGTTCACGTCCTGTGCCCATTTTCCATTGTCAGTACGTGTCCTTTTCTTCATTGACTTATAAGACCTCTCCCGTGTATTTGGGAGTTTAGCTCTTTGGCTTGAGTATTCCTGAACATTACTTGAAGTGGTGGCTTCTGACCTACCCACTTAATGTGGCTGGAATTACAGTCCATGTCTGATGGAGCAACGTTGTATTGGGAGGCCATGTTGTATTTACTGTAAAATCAAAGTTTTCCATGTTATAAGAACACTTGGGGGAGAGGGAAGTAGATAAACTCTCTGAACTGGTTGGGTAGCTATAGTGGTATCATCGCACTCTCTTCTTCTCATAGAAGTTTATTCTCCTCTGTAGATGTTCTTTGAGGGACACGTTTGAGAAGCAGTGTGACAGTCCATTTTGATTCATTTCCTGGCATTTCTCTGCTCCCCTGGCCCTTCTTGCCCGTCTTAAGCCCTTCTTGCCCTTTCTGCTTTGAAGGCCTGTTTTCCAGCCTGGACCCATGGCATTCTGTCTTGGGACCTGTCCTTGCGTCACCTCCTCAGCCTTGATTAAAAAGAGCTCTGGCCTCCAGCCCTGGTGCGCCTGCCCACGTGTTAGGAGAGAGGCCCTGGGTCCTTAGAATCATTGTGCATCCATTTGGGTCCCGTGCTAGGCTGTAAACTCCTGCAGGGGAGAGACCGTATCTTGTATTTTTTTTCTTTTTCTCTCTCTGCTCCCACAGTATCTCATATTTAGTAGTAGTACAGTAAATGTTTATTGAATGGATGAACGAAACTGGCATTATCTAAATAGATTTGAAAGGAACCTCGTTGTCCTTTCAGTGAAAACGCCATGTACGTGCTGAGCGGCTTAATTATTTTCCACCTAAAACTGCAGCTGAACGGGAGAGAGGGTCCTCCAGCACGTGGCAGCACGCAGGCGGGTTAACGCCTCCTGTTCAGAGCTTTTGTCAGTGGCGTTTAGACCCCGTTGTGTCCTAGAATGGACTCCAAAGGCTGTTTCAGGACTGCGGGTTCCGGCACGTTCTCTTCAGTAGAGCTCGCTTCCTCTTTATTTTGGGGGGTTCCACTTCAGATTGCTGGGGAGGGAAGGGCTCACTTGGTAACCACCGCTCTGTTCTGTAGGGCTTCTCAGACCGTTCTTGCCGAGTTAGAACCCCAGGCTTGCGTGTCCCTGGTAAACATGGCTGTGGTCCCTGGGGACGGCCAGTTGTGACCCTGCTGGCATCTGCAAGCCAACACGGGTTTGGAGTGAGGATGCCAACCCCAGGTCTGCTCAGAGCACAGAGTGTGCCCCAGATGCCTGCCTCTTTGGCTCACCTGTCAAGCCATGTGGTGAAGAGAGCCGTGGCCTGGGCCTGATGGACCCTGCCTCCTCTTTCCTGCTGTTTCTCTCACTGTTGTCATTTGACAGGTTGTAGTTCAGCCTTTTCTGCAACATGGCTCCATGCCAACTTCTACTCGTGTTTGAGAAGAGTTATTTGCAGCGTTCAGTATAAATCCTGGTCATCTTAGTATTTCTCACTGATAAACTCAGCGTTTTTCTATTTAACATATCGTTACCTGGAAAATGCAAGGAGTTTTAAAGCTTTTTTTTTTTTGAAACGTATATCCACAGTGACACACAGCCATCACCACTGTTTCCAGAACTTCTTCAACATCCCAAACAGAAAGAGTTCTTACTGTCACTCCTGCACATCTTCTGAGATGCCCCTCCTCTGTTTCTAGAACTGGAAGGGTCAGCTCTTTAGACCATAATGTCGCCCAGCCTCCTCCCTGGAAGCTACAATTTGAGTCTACTTTTTCCTCGTGGATAAAGAACAATGTCGGGCTTCCCTGGTGGCGCAGTGGTTGAGGGTCCGCCTGCCGATGCAGGGGACACGGGTTCGTGCCCCGGTCCGGGAGGATCCCACATGCCGCGGAGCGGCTGGGCCCGTGAGCCATGGCCGCTGAGCCTGCGCGTCCGGAGCCTGTGCTCCGCAGCGGGAGAGGCCACGGCAGTGAGAGGCCCCTGTACCACAAAAAAAAAAACAAAAACAAAAACAAAAAGAACAATGTCAGTAATAACTCGTAGTGTATTTGAAGATAATTAAGTCACTCAATAGCCATTTATCTCTCAGAGAAACTACCTGACTTCTTTAACCTTTCCTTGTTCCTTTCATCTTTTTCGTTGACTTTTGCACGCTCTCCTCAAGTTTCTCAACAGGCTCTTTAAAAGAGCGCAAAACCTGGACATGATGGGAGTTCCCTGGTGGCCTAGTGGTTAGGATTCCAGGCTTTCACTGCCGTGGCCCGGATTCAATCCCTGGTCAGGGAACTGAGATCCCACAAGCCCCGAGGCCCCAAAAAACCAACCAACCAACAAACAAACCAAAAACTGGACATGATACCATAGTAGGAGTCGACCCATACTGGATGCAGTGGTGACTGTCCCTCCGTGCTTTAAGTGCCTGTTGGGCCTTTGGTAGAGGTGAGTTACCCAGTGGCACCCTGGGGATGGACTTGACGGTGGGTCAGGGCACGTGAGGAGCTGGAGATGACGCGGTTCTGACCGCTGTGACCGCTGCCTGCCGCGGGGACGGGGAGTCCAGGAGGCATAGATGGCCTCACTTCCCCAGCTTGGACACAAATGAGGTGATAGCTCTTTTAATGTTGAAATGAGGGTTTTGAGCTCTCTGCGTCGTTGTTAGATTAATAGGAAATCTGATATCTCCGAATACAATGACCTTCCACCCCCTAAATTGTTGGTGAACCCCAGGGGCTGACTTAGTCTAGAAGGCCAGCTACCACTAGTAGTAATATTCGCTGCTGCTACTACGGGAATAGTTCAGGAGCATTGCTTCATCGTCAGCTTCATGTACATTTCCAACTGCCTGCCGATTACCTAAGCTGCCTTTGTCAAAACTAGCCTCATTGTATCGCCACTTCGCTGCACCCTTCTAATTCTCTGACTGGTGTTAGCATCCATCCAGTCCTCCAAACTAGAAACCTTGGAGTTATCTTTAATTGATCCTCCTTCACATCCCGCCCCCATCCCCACATCCAGTGAATCACCAAGTCTCTCTGGGGAACCTTCTTAAATGTCTCTTTTTCCATCTTATCTCTCCAGTCCCATCCCCCAGTACTGGTACAGACTGGCACGGTCACTCACATAGCCTTTAGCAACAACCCGCTGGCTGGTTTCCCCTGCCCACACCACTTTCACCATAGTTTTGCCAGATTTGTCTTTCTAAAGGAAAGGTCTGGTTATTTACCATCCTTATGTTAAAACAGGTAATGAATTTTGAACTACCCAGAGATAACTACCCAGTTATCTCCAGTGCAAAATTTTTCTTCCATAACCTGGTACCTTACTGGGATGACCTCACTGTACATTTCCACTTCATCACCTGCCACTTCTCTTTATGAGCCTTAAACTCCCGGCACACAGACCCGGCACACAGACTGCTGTTCAGGAGGAAGGGTGGGAGGTGATACAGCTGTGGCATTAACTCAGACAACAGTGAGCTTCTGTCTGGGGCCAGAAGAGTGATGTTTGCGGCGGGGGGGGGGGGGGGGGGGGGGGGGGGGGGGGGGGGGGGCACCGTCCCCAGCCCTGAGGGAATGGGAGGTGAATAATTTTCATGAGGGGCTGCAGGGAGGCAGGGACCTCAGAGAAGAGCTGATTTTTATCTCTAGCAAGGAAGCAGAGGCATCTGCAGATCGTGGGGCAATCTGCTACCTGGAGTTCCGGGGGCACAGAGTTAAAAGAGGCGTAGGGCCAGCAGGCTGGGGAGAATCAGGACCATTTCTTAGAACAACAAACCAGTATAAAGGGATTTGGGTAGAAGATGTTGAGAGGTTTGGAGGGGGAGTACCTTTCAATTTGGACAAGACGATTTTTGTATCTCTGGGGCCCAGGAGATGCTTGATAAATATTTATGGAATGATTTATTTCTGGTACTTTTTCAGTCCATCCTATTAATATATTGTTTGTGTATAACCTTAGGATCACATTTAATTCTACTGGACTTCACTCTGCTTTTGATAGAACATTTCTTTCATTTACTTAAGAAAGGTATACGGAATGCCTACTGCATGTCAACACCGGTTAATTTTTAGGGCCAAGATATGGTGACTGCTCCTCGTGAAAATAAGGCACGTAGAAACGGACACACAATGTTTACGCACGTCAGCTCACTCTGTGTTTGGGCATTACCGTCTTTTTTTCCTTTAATACCCCAAACCATGAATAATCGTGTTCTGCGTAGTATATCTTTCTCTCCTGGCCAAGTTAAAGGAGATCCTGTATGGTGACTTGTGTGTTGCAAGACTCTGTATGTATTATATAAATTCTTTACGTAAAGGAAAGTGATCTTGTAGAGTCTTGAGGTTTAGCAAAGGGTAGAATCCAGCCTACTATCTTGTAGACCTTGTCCAAAGGAGTCTAGTCAGTAAGCGCTCAAAACGTTTTTCATTTAAGGCTGTTTTACCTATAAGGCAGCCACATAGCATGGACCCATGTCAGTAAGATTTCTTACTGTTTTGTCTTTTCTAAAAAGATGCAGCCCCTTGCGGGTAAACATCAGTAAAGGCATAGGTTTGGAAAGGAATCAGGAAAGTGCACAGGTTTCCTTAGGGAATCCTGCTTCTTTAGAGCTTCCTTTTCCTGACATTTATACGTGGAGAAGACATTGCCTTAAAACTGGAAAGACAAAGAGAGGTCAACTAGTGCTTCGCATCTCAATCTCTTAATACTTCCTGCCCTTTTTTTGTTTTTGTTTTGGAATCAGAGAACTCAGCTTCACTGTGACAGTCAGAATAAGCCCACTTTTTCTTTCTTTCTTTATTTTTTTCTTTGCGGTACGCGGGCCTCTCACTGTTGCAGCCTCTCCCGTTGCGGAGCACAGGCTCCGGACGCACAGGCTCAGCGGCCATGGCTCACGGGCCCAGCCGCTCCGCGGCATGTGGGATCCTCCCGGACCGGGGCACGAACCCGTGTCCCCTGCATCGGCAGGCGGACTCTCAACCACTGCGCCACCAGGGAAGCCCAAGCCCACTTTTTCTGAGAAGGACTTTTAGAGGCGTTCGGTGCCCTGTGAACATCTTGGTAACGGAAAAACCTGCATCCCTCCTAGACTGCCCTGTGTCTCCCTAGGTTATGCCCAGCAAGGTCTGGTTCAGAATTCATTTTACGGTTCAGGAAGCTGAAGTAGAGAAAGGCAGGTGACTTGTCTTGTATCAAGTAGCAGGTCAGCGTAGTTGGGAAGCGAGTCCAGGTCTGGGGAGCACCAGCCCCGGCCTGTCCCCTGACCCACACACCTGCGTCTGTGGTCTGAGCCTCTGCGGTGCCCCTGCTTGCCTGCAGTCCGCACCCATTCCATCCCAGTGCGTGCAGGCAGCTCGGCTTTTTCTGTTGTCCACACCTTCAGTCTTCAAGTCTCCCCGGCCCCCGGCCCTCTGCTCCATCCCTCCCAAATGTGCTTGTGCGAGGATACTCTCCCCCTCTCTGCAGAGCGCATCATCGCCAGCCAGCCTGTGATCCGGTTCCAGGAGCTCTTTCCCCAGGCGGTATGGTCAGGGCTGCTCCCGACTTCTCTGGCTAAAGGAAGGACAGTTCAGTTACCCATTGTCCCCTGGGGACGCCCAGCGTGTGTTCTCTAAGAAGCTCCCCGCAACCAGCCCGTTTCCAGCCTTCCCCACATCTCTCAACTTTCCTCTCCTTGACTTGGGCAGTTGTTGCACTCTTCTACGTTCCGTGCTTTCGGATGCCCCGCAGTCAGACGGACCGTGCGCTGTCTTCTCGGGACGTCAGCCAGCTCCGCTGCCCTCCTTCACAGACCCGTTTCCTTCCTCCTCGGTCCCAGGTCCTGATCTGTTGTTGTGGTTTGCTTTTAGTTTTGATTTTAGAAGAAGCGTTTCTAAACGTCAGCCCACAGCCAGGATCCCCCTTGATGCTTGCGCCTTCCTTCCTCCACCGAGGAACCTGGACTTCCACGTGAAAAGACCAAGTGTGCAGAATTCACACTGTAGCTTCAGTCTTGTAATTTTCAGAGCTACAACTTCTAGGGCTGTGAAACTAAGGTCATGACAAAGCAGATTTGCTCTTAGAAAGTTCCAGGATCCTCATGACTTCTTTCCCCGCCCAAGACAGCACTTTATCATAGAATTCAGTCCCCGCAGCAGAGGTGGAGCCTTTGGAAAGAGAGCATCCCTTTTGCTGTGATGTGTCACGATTCATGTGCTGCAGGCACTGACCCAGGAGCCAGGCCGTGCGCCTGTCTTCATCTGGCTTGGCCGGTGCAGCTCTCGCCAGGGATCCAGGAGGGAGGGCAGTGGCAGCCACCGGCCAGTGCCAGCTAAGATCAGCGTGCTGCAGGTGGACGCATGTGCAACGTCCTTGATCTAGAAGACCAAGAACAAAAACCCTGCAGGCAGGAAGCTCCTTCTTGCCGAAACTGCGCCGCTGACCTAGCCAGGAAGGTTTAGCTTTGGATGCTGAAACTAACACCAACCACACTGGCATACAGATTGATCTTTCAGAATTCCTCTGGGACCTCTTCCAGACACACCCTGTTCCCCAGACATCTTGAGAAACTTGTAAATTCTGCTGACTCTGCATGACTTAAATTGTGCTTGGTCATTCCTTCTCATAAAATCTGGAACGTGATTTATTGTTTCTATATTGTCATTGTCGCAGGTGTTTGAAGTGAAAAGAGTTTTATTACAAATTAAAATATTTCTCCTCTCAAGCACATGCCCACACAGAGCAGAACTGTCAATTTGGAAACCTGTGTTCCTTCTGTGTTTGCTCATGTTAGATGGTGGACAGTTAATATTTTTATTATTTTAAAAATTGAAGATACTTATTTGAAAACAGTATATAAAAGTTGCCTTATATTCAGTAATGTCTTCATATATTAATTAGCTAAATATCTAACTAGACAACACAAAATACCTACATTCATTGTGCAGTTAGTGCTACAGAGAAACCTGGCTAATGTGATGCTGAGTGCATTAAAACATGATTGTATTAAATGTGCCAGATTTATCTGCAAGAGCTGTGTTTTTCCTAATAGATACTTTCTGTGGGCCTTTTCCTTTTCTTGTAGTTGAAATCGCAGGCATTTAGTAGAGTGACTGTATGAGTGTGTATACATACCCTGGCATTAGACTTTTATTTTAACACCCAGATTAGAGAGAAAAAAAAAAAACTACTTCTCTTAATCTTTGTAAAGATCCTGGCTGATGACAATTTAAGAGGATAGTATGTTTGAAATAGCTCCTACTACATCTAGGCATCCTCTAATG
The DNA here is from genome assembly GCF_011762595.2 of Tursiops truncatus. Lineage (NCBI taxonomy): Eukaryota > Metazoa > Chordata > Mammalia > Artiodactyla > Delphinidae > Tursiops > Tursiops truncatus. The sequence continues at coordinate 168,126,015 of NC_047035.1, read as the reverse complement.
TTATTATTTATAGAAAATATTTTATAGCTGTATAATTTGAATCATGTTTAAGTAATATTTATTAAGTACCCTCAGTGCAATACAGATACTTTGGTTCAAAAAAGAAAAAAAAAATCCTGTGAGGAAGGAAGATTCTTAAAAGAGAGGCTTGCATCTGGAGTCAGTAATCATTCCCATTTCCAAAGAAGGAAGAAGGGGTGGCCTTTGTTTTGTTTTGGTTTTGGTTTGGTTTGGTGGTGGATTATTTTTTCTTTCGCTAATTTACAGTGATATCTCTGGCCCCATTTCCATTAGGAGACGAAAGCATGGAAATTAAAAAACAAATTACAGGAATGAGAAGATTACTGAATGACAGCGCTGGGAGGATCTACCAGCGTGTGGGCAAGGAGGGGGAGAAGTTGAAAGAAGAACCCCAGGATCTGGATTCGATGTGGCCTCCGCGTTTGAACCCTGTGGAGGCCCTACCGAGCCTGCACCCGTCTTCCCGGGGTGCATGGAACGAGCTACCAGCCCAGAGCGGGCGGTTCTCAGGGCAGTATGGTACCCGCTCCAGAACCTTCCAGAGCCAGTCCCACGCCGCCGGGAGCTCCAATGGTATGGCTGTCATCAGATGCCCACAACGCTTCCGGGGCCGTTGCCCCAACGTGTTTTCTGTCTAAATATTCAGCATGTTCTTTGAGTTCAACATATTAAACCCTCCCTTAATAGCCCACCCGCCTTAGCTGAGTTATCTTAAAAGACCGGGAAGACATAAAGGAAGAAGTTGAAGAGCATCAAAAACCAGAATTGAGACGCAGGAAAACCTGGGGGTTCTCCATTAGAAGGGATAGTTTCTTGGTAGAGATTTTAGCCCTTTAAGAGGTTTAAAGCCATCATTTGCAGAGATAACGATACTATTGTCACAAAAGACTGAACAGTTAGGGCAGAAAGAGCTCCTCCCGCTCTGTCATTTAAAGAAGCTTCCTGGTCACGCAGTGTATTAATACGTCCCCTGGCCTAGGCTTGTGCTTTCTTCATTATCGGAAGACTCAGATAAAGGCAGGACTGATGACCCCGCCCCCAGGTGACACCTTCACTTCAACCTCACATTCAAGCTACTGAACCTGTTGAGCCATATTTTACAACCTGCTTCATTCAGGTTGAAAATTATTCCTTTAAAGTAAAATTTCCTTAATTTAAATTCCTAATTTTTTTTTAGTAATTTTTATTGGAGTCTAGGTGATTTATAATGTTGTGTTAGTTTCAGGTATACAGCAAAGCGAATCAGCTATACACATACATATATATCCCCTCTGTTTTAGTTTCTTTTCCCATATAGGTCACCACAGAGTATTGAGTAGAGTTCCCTGTGCTAGACAGTAGGTTCTTATTAGTTATCTATTTTAAATTCCTAATTGTTAAGAAAAAAAAATCAAATGGCAAATTTTTTTCCAAAGCATAAGGAAAAACTTGATGATTTCTCCATTCACGTTAATTTTCCCTCCAGTGACATGAGATGTTACTCGTTCTATAAATTACGTACAGATGTGCAGAACTGTAGTTTTCACACAGAGAACAAGAAGAAAGGAAGACTGCGTTTTCAGTTTCCTTGAAAAGTTAAGGATTTTTTTTTTCCCATACATCATCCTTCAAGAAAAAGAGAACTACTGTGATTTTATTTTTCTTTTTAAACACAATTTGCAAGAACCAGTTCAGAGGTATGAAGAGCCATTCTGAGCCACTGCTGATGAGACAGGGAGGGACCCCAAAAGATGTATGGGTGTCTTCTCTCTCTCTTAATTTTACATAAGCCAATATCAGATTCACATGCTGGCATGCTTCCAGGTTAGAAGGAGATGGCTCTTTTAAGGCTCCTTCATAAAAATAAAAGGGCAGTTCTCTTCAAAATTAGAAAATGATTTATAACAAGCTGAAAAGGGTTGGTTTTGTCCTCTAAAAATGATAAAGATAGACTTGGAATAGTGACTAGGAATATTCTACAACGTCCTCCTAACTCTACTGCCATGGGAGAAACGATGAGAGAACTAAAATAGCCTTAGGTATGTATGAAGTTAGTAAGCCCCGCATCAATGAGCGTCGGGTGAACAATGTTCTGTTTTCCAGGATACAACAAGGATAGTGGATTTACTTTGGAAAATATTAGTAATGGTAAAAGTTGAAAACATGAATTCCCCCATATTCGTTTAAAAATAGATCTTTTTGTGTTGATTGCTTGCATAGTTTCGATAGGAATGCCTTTGGCGTCTCGTTGGAATTATCTGCACTTTTAAAGTTGTAACATCTCAATGTGCTACAACTCTGAATGTAAATAATTACGCTGTTCCAAAGATTAAGTATATCCACAAATAATGCATATTGCGGGATGTAAATTACGTTTAATGTATACTAAAGGATATCACTGGGCCAAAACCTTAGAACTTCCCTCTTCCACCTGTGAAAAAACCGAAGCGATAGCAGTCTCTTACCCTGCTCCACTTAAAGGTAGCAGGGTTGGATACTGAGACTGGGAGAACTGCGCTGAAAGCGTGTTTTTCCAAATGTCCCGTTTTATTACAGGGATAATAGGAAGATATTTGTTTACATGTAAGGGAAACAGGATAGTTTCATGAAGGAAAAGATACTAAATTTAAACAGTGGGAAAGAGACTAAAGTGAAATTAAAGAAATGGGAACGGAAAAAAGATGTAGAAGGATCTCCTTTATGTAGCTGGAGAAAATCTAACACCCCAGCACCCTCTAAACCCTCAAGTTCAAATGGATCCTCCCAGACCCTCCTGCCCCCGCTTTCTCCATCCCAGACATACCACACCCAGAGTGAAAGTTTAATGTGTTGACCGTTCTTAATTTTTGGAATAACATGATTAATGATAAAACTATTTTTTAAACAGACACATTTAATTCTTAATATGAACCCTCAGGACATATCCAACTACCAGGTTTTGTTTTTTTTGGTAACACTGTTCTCAGAGCTAGTTTTTTGTGCAATAGCATGAGCGTGTTTCTAGTGAATTTTTCTGGAATTGTTTTCTGAGATGAACTGGGGTGTCAGTAGGGAGGCCTGCCGTGACAGTGAATTGTGTGTGTCCGTTCACGCAGGCTCTGCCACCCGAGACACAGCACGCACCTGACAGTAGAGAAGCCTGGATAATTAGACGAAGTCAGACCCCAAAATTTAGGCTGTCCAAATTACTGGGTACATGTTCCTCAGGCACGACTTCACAGTTAACTGCACGGGCTTCAGAAGCCTGTCACGGTCCCTTCCTTTTTTTTTGACTGTTTATAATCTTGCTGTTGCCTGGTGTCCGTCATTCTTTTCTTTCGTGCTCAGGAGAACTTCCAGTGGTGAATTCGTCAGTTGGATCAAACTGCTGTACTTGTAACTGCCAGTCGACGTTGCAGGCCATTCTCCAGGAGCTCAAGGCCATGCGGAAACTGATGCAGATTCAGGCAGGTACGGAGATCAGGCCTCGGATGGAGGCCTCGGGTTTTGAATGCATGCGTGACATCTCCAGTCAGGATGTTCATGGTGCTTTGATTACTCTCTGCTTCCCTCCTTGCTATCTTTTTAGTTTTTGTAAAAAACATTTTTACTGGAGTATACTGGATGCCATGCTTCTTCAATTAGCCATTTTCTCCACTTTTTCTACAACCCATCTTCCCATTAGCAACTCTAACGAATGCTTTATGGCTGGTACATGTGCTCCGGATACTTCACCCCGACTCCCCACACTTCACAAATGTCAGCTAATTAAACTTTGAAACAATTATACCCGAAAGTGGGCAGAGCTGCTCAGGCTCATTTTCCTAATGGGAATCAACAAGGAGGTTCACGTCAGGGAAGGAGGTGAGAACGGCTCATCTTCCCTCCTGAGGGGCTTGGTTTGGGGGCTGCATGCGTCTCACACACTCCCACTCCTGCACGAGTTCCACACACACACACGCGCGCGCGCGCCCCCTGCACTGGGCTCCGTGCGACAGGTGGGGAGCCACGCATTTTTGTGCGCACGAAGGAGCCCTTAGGAAGCGTGGGCTCCGCCGGTGAAGATTCCAGAGCATCAGCTGACAAGAAACGTTGGCCCTCGGGCCCTGCCTGTGGCTTTTCTCCTTAACATTCAGGTCAGAGAAACTCAGAGACACCTCCTGTTTTGTCTTTTTATTTACACGACACTTTTTTTGTTCTCGCCCCTGTTGGACAAGTTGAAGAACAGAAGAGCAGTGAACTTGCAGTTTGGGGTCAGAGTCCCAGTTTCTCCTGTCCTAGCTTGTTTAGCTTCTCTGAACCTCAGATTTCTCATCTGTAACTGGAGTATTAATATCTAACTCACAGGGTTGTTGTGAAAATGGAATGAGATAGTAAATGGAAATGAACTCTGTAAGGCATGATCCGAGCCTCAGCTATTTCGTTAGCGTTTGTTATGAAGACCTGTAGCATTTCATAGAGGTCTAGAAGTCTAGGTCCTTATTATAGTGGATGTGTTTTCTAGTCTCCACAATTAGGGGAGAACAAAAGGACATTTGTGTGACAGGTACAGAAAGTAACAAATCATTTTATTAAGCCCTCCCCCTTGTCAGGAAAAGCTGCTCCTTGAGCAGGAAGATAGCACTGTCTTTTATGACTATCCTCCCTAACCCCCTTTTCTCTGTAAAGGTATTCAGAAAGGTCACTGTTCAGAAACTGTACCTGGTGCCGTTTAGTGAATTCTAGTAAAATTTTAATATTCAATGATGTGGTTTGATGTAAAAAGCTTCATACTAAAACGTATCAGTCACCCAAGATCACGTGAAAGTAAAATGGGCCAAAGGCTTTCTGAGAAGCGACATCTAATTTTATGTGCTGGATTTGGTCTTATCCCAAAGGAAAAAAAAATAAGCATTTTGGTCAGGCCAGTAAGCATTTAACTCACCTTGTTCCACCAGGATAATCTGTGTTCTTATTAACCTGGTAAAGGCTAACATCTGCTAAATGAGGAGCTCAGGAAAAAAGGTTACTTCATCCGGTACAGATTCTTTCCTCAATGGAAGAATTTGTTAGCACTTAAGAAAATGTGCGTAGGAAACTGTAGTGATTTATTTTGTTACTTAAGCTCCTTACTCCTGAAATGGCAAACTACAAATTGCAACCCTTTAAATCCTTGACTGAAGCCTTTTTAGGATCTATTAAGTAAATGCCGCTATGTCACCCTGTTTTCTTTTCTGAACCTCTGCAGATTAGGGTGGTAAGCGACTCCAAAGCTGTAGGAGAACCCAAAGGATAAACTGAATAAATTACTCTCCTTTCCTTAAACTTAAGAATTTGTGTTGAGTGCGTAGATTTACTTAAGGTTGATTGCCTATAAAACGTAGATTTAAATTCTATTTAGAAAGTTTCACCTTTACTTCAGGGAGAAAGCCAGGATTAAGATCAAGCGATAAGATCTGGATACAACAGACTACGGCTCGCTCTGTCCAGACTTGCGGAAGGAGGAGAAAAACTTAGACAGTACCTGTGTTCTTTAAACTTAAATCATTTTGCTTTTAATTTTGGAAAGTGAGGCTGGAGTCCTAGACCGTAGATAATTGCTTCGGTTGTCCATCTGACTTTCGGGATGGAGACCCAGCCGCCTCGGGTGAAAATCTGGACCAAACAGAGAAAAGTTCCTGTCCGGCTTGCATAGTAGGATCACTTGAGGAGCTTTAAAAAAATCCTGATGCCCAGGCATCACCCCTGGAAATTCCAATTCAAATTAATCTGGGGTGAGGCTGAGGCACTGGCTTTTTTTTTTTTTAAAGCTCCAGGGTGATTCTAACGTGTAGCCGAGGTTGAGAACCGGTGAGCTAGACTAATTACTGCATGGGCGGTCCAAAAACTTCTCTGCTCATTTTACAGTGCAAGTAGTTTGTTTCTAATACTTATTTATAAATTTCTGTCCAGCCTAGAGATGCAGATATCAAGTTCAGAGTACAAATATTCTTTATTTACCACCTGATAGGAAAGGATCCATATGATGTGCATGTGAAGATCTTTAGATTTTCATTTGCTTATTTTTAGAGGTGTACTTCTGTAAAAAAAAAAAAAAAAAAAAAGCAGCTATGTCCTGTGGTTGTATTTATCAAACCATATTAACACATGAAGATTTAAGTAGTAATGCCATATTTTCCTACTAAACTTTGCATCAGAGTATTTTTATTTATTTATTTATTTAGGTATGTATTTGGCTGCGTTGGGTCTTCGTTGCTGCGCGCGAGCTTTCTCTAGCTGCGGTGAGCGGGGGCTCCTCTTCGTTGCGGTGCGCGTGCTTCTCATTGCGGTGGCTTCTCTTGTTGCGGAGCACGGGCTCTAGGTGCGCGGGCTTCAGTAGTTGCGGCACGCAGGCCCTGCAGCTCGAGGGCTTCAGTAGTTGCAGCACTCGGGCTTCAGTAGTTGTGGCTCACGGGCTCTAGAGCGCAGGCTCAGTAGTTGTGGCACACGGGCTTAGTTGCTCCGTGGCATGGGGGATCTTCCCAGACCAGGGCTGGAACCTGTGTCCCCTGCATTGGCAGGTGGATTCCTAACCACTGTACCACCAGGGAAGCCCCCAGAGTATTTTTAAATGGTTACTAAACGTTACTTCTCGAAGGGCACCAATGAGAACTGTAATTAGCGTCCTTGGTTCCCTTAAGTACCTAGGCAGCATCAGCACCCAGTACTTGATGGGTGCTTTTCGTCTTTGGAACTCAGACTGCTTCTGGGTCTTACTGATTGGCTCTCCTCGTACAGAATTATAGCCTTCCTCTTTTTCAGCTACATGAAACTGAGGCAGAGAGGAGCAGCCTGGTCGGAACCCAGGAGAGCAGTGTGTGGACATAGCTGGTGTGTGAGGCCGGAGTAACTGGACCTGAAATTGACCAGCAGGCCTGGCCCACATGCTTACTGGTCATTCCTGAATGACGCTTTTGATCAGCTTTGCCCCAGTGACCGTCCTTGCTCAGCCTTTGTCAGTTTTGGCACCTGCAGGTTGCTGGCTACTGATCAGTTTAACCTCAAGTGACAACTGGAATATTCCTGAGACTGGCTTGCCAGAAAGCATGAACATCCACACCGCAATGTAATTTCCGGAGTTCTCAGTTATACAAGAGTGTCATGGGATGCGTAAAGTCATGCTTCAGTGTTTTTTCAGAGCTCATCATCCCTTCCTCCTGTCGATTACCCACCAGCATTTGGAGCAGAGTATTCTCTTGGGTTTTTCTGCCTGTAGACCTTTAAGGCTGCATTTGGTTATCTTCAGGTCCAGCGTGAGGTTGATTTCAGTGTGCCTCGTCCTTGAGTGAACCCACTTCAGCCGCAGTTTATGAAGCAAGTACATACTCCTGAGTTAGAGACAAGTGCCTGTACCATATTTTTGTTTGTTGTTCACAGTTGGAACCCAGAACAGACAACAACCCCCAATTTCCCTCATCTGCTCCCAGCGAACTGCCGTCTCGCGCAAGAGAAATAAAAAGAAAAAAGTGCCCCTGAAGACTGTGGAACCTCTCACTGTGAAACAGAAGCCCAGTGCGTTAGAAGCCGAGAAGAAGGCGGTGGCGGCCCCCGAGAATCCCAGTCTCCCCTCGGCCGAGCACACCTCCCCCAGGGAGAACCACATCCTAGGATTTGGCATCGTACTCGAATCACCAGCCTCTGATGTAAGTTGATGTTTTCTGGCTGCTGACGCTAATGTGTAACTTTGCCCTTAACTAGTTCTGCCCAAGAAAACCAGGAAAACTTGCAGAATACACGTGGGAAAGAGGAAAGGAAAACTCTTAGTAATTCCCTTGCCCAGGATTTTCTCTTCTGAAAATCTTAGGCCTTATTTCCTTAAACATGCTTGCATTCTCTCCGAAAGGAGAGGGATGATGAAGTTCTGCTCACTAATTTCATTAACATTTTTAACTTTGAAGCAGCCGTTTTCAATTTCCTCAGCGTAGTGAGCTAAAAGAACATAATTGAATCCTTTCTAGATGCGCATAAATGAACAGAACCTTACAGGTAAGGTCACACCTTTCTAGAAACGCAAACTAATAATAAAAAAAAGAGCAGTGGTGCTACTTCTGTTTTATAGATGCAAGCCACACTGCTAAGTAAGTCGCAGTGCCGTGCCACTGAGTCTGTGTAATGATAGGTTAACAGTCTGCAAAGGTTTTTCTATTTAAATATCATCGCTAGAAGGTCGTCGCAGCCCAAGATGCTGAATGACATCTGAGACATTCGTCTGACTTACCATTTTGTAGTCACACGGCCATAAACGAACTTCTTCAGTAATGTGCTCTATCGGCCACGGCGTACCCTCCTTGCAGTACCTTGATCTGAGTACACTGATGCCGTGAACCCCAACTCGTTGGGAGAGTTCCTAAAATAAACAAGGATGGGTGAGCCATTATTACCAGATGGCATAGGATGAGAATCCCGCCGAGAACGCCCACAGGCCTATATAGGATGAGAGTTTGGCCTCACCTCTTCAACTTTAAATAAGAAATAAATTGCTATTTTCAATCAGCTGTTCCTTTCAAGCTGCAGAAAGACGGTCTGCTAGCACAGGTCTTTATAAAAGGGAGGCAACAAAAAGAATCATCTCGTGACTTGGTTAGACTAGAAAATCATTTGACCTTTTATCCAGTCCTTGGCGTGAGGGGTTCCTGTTTATTTGTTTCTTTACCCACGAACACACACACAATTGTTAAGAAGTTCTTCTAGACTAAAAACCTAGTTTTAAAAAATCATTAATGACGACAGCATTCTACCCTGGACCAGCTGGCTCATTTAATCCTACCCCATTGTTACTGCAGCCGAGGCCCTGGTTTCAAAGCCCACGTGGACCACACGTTTGGAAGCAGAGGTAAATGATTCCACAACACAAAGTACATTCAGTCTGAAGCAGTTTTCATAATACTTTTACATTTTTCTTGAATTTTTTAGGCCTTCTTTTCTGTGATAGGCATTACTGTATCAGGAGCAGTCATTTGAGTTGCGAAAATCGTCTCCTGCGTGAGTCGATCTAATGCGAATAACTGAACTTGCTCCTTTTTAAAAAATTTTTAAGGTCTAAATGTACTTCAGAGATAACTTGAGAAAGGTCTGTTAAAGGCTTTATGTACATTAGTGAAATAGAATAGAATTTTTCTTATCTTTACCAATACCAGTATCGTAATTTGAATACCAAAAAATAATTTGCTTTTTATTCACGATGGTTTTTGCTAACAAGAGGTATTAAATTTAATAAAGCACGTTCAGAATTGTCCATGTAAACTCAGTTAGGGGCTGACTGTCTTTGACTGGAGAATAACATGCTTCTAAAGAAAAGCAAAAGCGTACACAGATATTATCTTTACATCATCCAACTGATATGCCCTTTGATTCATCTATTCCACGGAAATTGTCACTGCACCTAGAGGACCACACAGTGAGTCCCGTCATCAGAAATTGTGTCCCCGGATAGTCTTGATGGCATGAGTGAGGCTGGCCCTTTAGGTGATGAGACCATCAGTGCTAAGGCGTCTACATTGAGGTGCCCTTCTAGTCTTCTATTATTTCTTAGCCGTGAGCCTTTTAAACTTCGGTGGAAGTCCAGAGGAGAAAACAGAAAATAGATCATAATCTTGTAGGAATTATTCTATAAAATCAATTGGAGAAAAGGTAATATAACTGGATTATATATAAGAAGATGGGCATTGTGTATCTGAAGATGGGCTCTGAAAAGTACCCAGTGTTGGGACGATTAAGTCCAAAGTTATAGGACTGGGCGTGTGGTCCATTGTAGTTGGAGCAGCTGTGTGGCCTGCACTGATAGCAGATGATGATATAAACATGGGATCGAGTCAGACAGTGAAAGCCCTGATGTGTCCTGCCGAGGCCCTTGGGCCTTTTTTATCTTGTGGGCACTAGGGAGCCATTGCAGATTTCAAGTAGAGGAATAATCATACCTGTGTTTAGAATGGAATCTGGAACAGCACTGTGGATGATTGATGAATATAGAGAAGAGACTAGAGGCAAAGAGAGCAGGAAGAAGGTAATTCCAGGCGGCCAGGCAAGAGATGGGGAGCGTCTGTACGTGAGCAGTGAGCCTGCAGGGACAGAGAAATGAGAGGCCCCCGGGGGTGCCCACACAGAGGACCTGGTGGCTCAGGAGAAGTAAGCCCCGCATTTCTATCCCGGAAAACGAGGTTGGTCACTAGATGCTACTGATTTCCTTAACTGAGACAGGGAGGACGGAGCAGAAGCAGGCCTTCAGTGCTGGATGGGAAGTAAAAAGAAGCCGAGTGTCCTCAAAAGGTCATTAGACGTTTGGAGCACAGGAGAAAGATGAGAGCGGGAAGCAATGAAAAAAGGACACATAAAACCTGTGCTTTACTGTTTTTTAAATGTAAAAAAAAAAAAAACTACTGTAAATTGTTTAAAGTTCACAATGCATTATCTTTTTTTGCTGTGACTTTTAGAGTCACCCAAATACAAACTTGTGTATCTAGGCACAGGCACGAACGTGAGGGGCTGTAGATCACTGCAGGTGGACTGCCAACCCTCTGACCCCTGACGGGTATCCCTGCTCCGTGCAGAGAAACAGGGAGCCCTAATCAAAACCAGCTACAGCCCAGCACCTCGGAGTGCTGTCAGCACTAAATGACCTGGAGCGCATAGGGAAATCCTCCTGCGGTGCCTGGCACATAAAAGGTACTCAGCATATGGCCAAACGTCTCCGTTTGTGTTAAGCACAATATACAAAATCACCTTTTAAAACTCTGGGTCTAGGACTTGGCATTAATCAGAACGCTCTCCTCAATTTAACTCCTATTTTCTTGTTCTTTCCCTGTTATTCCTCACTGTGCACACATCCCCCCGCCCAAAGCACCAGTATGATTTCAACAATCCTTTATAGGACTTGCTATACCAGTTTGTAATTATTTACGTGATTTCCTCTCCTTCCCCCTTGGCTTCTCAAGGGCAGGGAATAAATTTTAAAGTAATAATAATAATAGCATTAATAGTAGCAGTAGCAGTAGCGTTTGTCTGCTATCCTCTGCCAGATAATTTTTCAAATTTCATCCTTACTCTTCGAGGTACTAGTATTATCCTCAATTTATAGATGAGGAGACGGTGGCATAAAGGCCTTAAGCAGCCTGCTCAAGCCCACAAAGCCAGAAAGGTGGAGCTGGTTCCCAGACCAGGGCTGAGTGTGCCCTCACCCACTGAGTGCCAGACTTGGGCCCCTGCTCTAGCCCTGTTCTTGAACGTGACCACCGCTCACTAACTGTTGATGAGACGATTGTGACACAAAGGAGACCTGGAAGGTTAGACTACGGCTGTGTGTGCTGTTTACTTGGAAGTCTCTGGGGGAGACCTTCATGGTTAAGGGTGCAGCCTCTGAGGTCAGGATGCCCAGGCTACAAGCCCGGCTGCGTGACCCCGAGCAAGTGCACCCACCCTCGCCTCCCTCAGTTTTCTCTCCATAAAATGGGAATGATGATAGTGCTAACCTCAGAGACGGGGCTGGCTGGAAGAGTTAAATGAAGACATCTATGTAAAGCACTTAGAATATAGTACCTGGTATGTTTTAAGCACTCAGTAAATAGTGGGTCTTTTTTAAACCTTAGCAGTCCTAGCTAAGTACCTTTATAGGGGTAAATATACATGTTTGTTAAGTAAACTTATGTGTACATAGACAGGAACAAATACACAGGAGCTAATAGTGTTTTTAAAAAGAGAGTGGCCAGAAATCCTGCCCCTCTTTGGGGGCCGGATTACTTGACCCATTTTAAGTTAGCACATTAAATAAAATTGAAACCTGAACGACACAGAAGCAAAAGCAGAAACCCCAAACCAAATTTCATATTTAAACACAATATTTAATTCTTTCTTTAGGAGTTCCCAACCCAGGATTCTGCCAGTACTCAGACCAGACAGTTGGGAATATTTTGCAGTCACTGTTTCTCCCTACCTGGTTGGATTTATTGGTTTTTCAGGGCAGATACACGTGGCTTCGGTTTATTTCCTTGTTGTTGCTTCTTGTTGGGCTTGCTCTTTGGCCACCGTGAAACACTAACATCAGTTTTTTAAAAATATTTCAAAATGTTTTTTAAAAAACATAGCAAGTGTTTTTCTATTTGGTGTCGTTACTATGAATACCTTCCAGTAATCCTAGGCAACACAGAAGTTATCAGAAGATACAGCTGTGGATACCCATCAAATTAAGATCATTTTGTTAATGTGTATGTCATTCTTAAAATAAATAATTTAAAATGCATTGGTGCTTTCCACATAAATAGCTCCTGAATTCAGAATCTGTTTTCTTAATTTCGTCTTAGCCCAATAAATAAAGTAATCCACTGGGACCTGGTAAAGCAAATCAATCAAGCAAGTGATTTTTTAATTTATTCATCGACACACTGAAGTTAAGGCAGTCATATGCTTGAGAGTTTAAGTTCTAGTGCGGACTGCCTGGGTTCACATCCTTGCTTCACCACTTATTAGCCGGATAACCTTAAACAAGTTACCTAATCTCTCTAAACCTTAGTTTTTGCATCTGCAGACTGGGGATCATGAAAGTGGCCGCTTCATAGGATGATGAGAATTAAATTAGAAAACCCATGTAATGCGCGTTAGCCTAGGGCTTGGACTATAGTAAGTAGCGAAGACACGCTAATCGTAGCGCCATTTTCCAGGGCTACTGAAATGAAGTAGTCCTCGCCCTTCAAGTATACCATATGAGGAAAACACATAAACAGTCATCACAGGGTAGTAGGACGTAAGGCTAGCAGGCTGTCAAGGTGGAGCTGGCCTCTGCCCAGAGGGTTAAGGACTGGCTCTCAGTGGTGGACATCTTCTCCGAGGAGCAGTTTCACTGGAGTTGTGATGCAAGAAGCTAGACTGCAGTGGTTGAAGTCTTATGTGTTAAACATTCCGGCTCAAATAGCTTGAGCATAAATCAAGCCCAAGTCCTCAGTCATTAATTTACCACCTGAGAAAGGACGATGCTGAAAACATCCCTGAATGACTTGACAGTGTCTCATTATGCAAGTGCATGGAGGCGTGTTCAAGGAGCCAAACTGTATTGTCTTTTTAAAAATTCATTAATTCGTGAATTAATTAATTTTCATTTATTTTTTTGGCCATGCCACGAGGCTTGCGGGATCTTAGTTCCCCGACCAGGACCAAACCCAGGGCCCCGGCAGTGAAAGCACCGCGTCCTAACCATGGACCGCGGGGGAACTCTCCCCTGTGAAATTCTTAGTTCTACCAAAATTTTGTCGAATAAAAATCCATAATTGACTTAATAATCCAGAATTGACTCTTTAATGACTTCCTGTAATTATCATCCTATTCAACGTCCAGTATGTGCTAGTCTAGAGATCACGCCTACTTTTGGATGGAACTCTTGCCTGAGCATTTTTTACTTGCCTTTTTACAAAATGGGTCCACCCACCATGGGGCCTCTGCCCCCTCGATGCAGTGGTTCTCGGTTCTGCCACGTCCCCAGGCCGCGCTGTTTTGAGCTGTGCCAGCTGGACCAGCGAGAGCAGGCCCGCCTTCCAATCCAGTGGGTTCTTGGGGCCGCCCAGCTTATTGGCCATGATCTTGGAGTGGCATTTAATAAACAGTAATGGTGATACTTGCTAAATCTACCTGGAGGGGACCTGAGTTATAGGGAACAATTTCAGTTTTTCTCAAACAGAAGCAGATTGCATTTGCGAGCAAAATACAATCAATTATGAAGGGGTTTTGTGTGTTTTTTTTGATTTCATAAGCTAAAGCTCATTTTTGTAGAAGTACATCTAGTACACTGCTAAATAAATACTGTGAGAAAAAAGGATCATTGTGTATGATAATACTATGAACAGAAAGGTTGAATTTATAGCTTTTAAACATTCTTAAAAATTTTGTTATGTGTTTTCAGTCCAAATCCTGCCTTTTCATCCATAGTTTCCTTGTAGGTTTCAGTCTTGAGCCAGTCTGAAACTTGACTAGGTGGCAAGTCAAGTGTAAGAACTATTGTGTATAATTCACCAGTTTGCAATTAAAAACCTGGGGCTAATGCCCAATATGAACATTCACGCACTTCCTTTTACTCTTTTAACCAATGACCACATGTAGCTTTTTACGTGTCTTACTGTAATTTGCTACTGACAATACCTTATATAAAACAGCCAATATCAGAAATATTCCCTGTGTGATTAATTTGTTATGATTGCCTTAAAATAGTTTTACATTTTTTCTTTAGATTATGTAGAGGAGTCACATGATATGTTCAGAGAGACTTAGGGGAAAATCTTGTAGTCTACCAGGTGTTATGGGATCCCCCCAGCCAAACTAGACCTTGACCCCAACTACTTCTAAGCAAAGGGAGACCACAGTTGAAATGCAGAGAGAAGCAAGATGGTTAGTGTGTCCACAGGCCTGGGTCCAAGAACATTTTCAAGAGTCCTCATGACTACATGCAGTTTTTGCCTCCCGAACTTCACTGGGTGTAAGATGAAACACCACTGGGTAGGAAAATTCAACATTTGGTGCATAACTGTGCTAAGTGGCTGAGGTACTGAAACTCGGCAAGACATACATGGAAATCCAAACTTAGAGCGGGAACTCAGACTCTTAACTCTTAAAATGGTGACTCCAACTGTCGTAAATCCTGCCCCATACTTTGGATGTCATCATTTAAAGATCATATTACTTCAGTAATCAATAGAATCTGTAAATTAGTGTATTAGCTGTCTGTCCTCACTCGAGTATCAAATAGTAATTCTGTCAAAGGAAGTGTAGCTTTTAAAACGATACTCATTTGGAATAGTGGTGGTTTCTATCATAGCCATCGTCAGTAAGCAGAGAGATCTCGCTTCGACCAGACAGTAAACAAAAAGAAGAGATTCAAGCATACAATTAAAGAGTTTTAACCTGTTTTTAAATATAAGTGCAAAGTTGTGGATCATTACACGGCTGTAATCCACCTGCCATTATATTTCTAAAGTGGGAGAAATAAAAAGGTTTCAGGGTAAAAATTTGAGATTAATCAACCTTGTATCTTTTCTTCATGTCTCAGGACGTAAAGCTCCCCTCTTTTTTTTTTTTTTAAGGAATTGGTTCGTTGCGTTGTGGCCCCTTAGTGCACACCGACAACCAGCTAAGAAACTTGCATGAAAGCAAGCGTGCGAGGAGCAGGGAGGGGCAGAGACCAGTCACCTTGGCCTCTGCTGCTGGCCTCCACCTAATAAAACTGACTCCTTTGTAAGGGACGCATAGCTGGGCCAGTTCATGTTCCTTGATCTGGAAGGAGCGCTCCAAAATAACAACAACCGTCTGGCAGTAGAAGGTAGAACACGAAGCATCGACAGCTTCCGCATCGGGAGAGCATCTCAGAAATCAAAATGCTACTCTGACCCCATAGGCAGTCTCTCGGCTCCACAGAGACCTCCAGAGACTTAGTTTTAGGGGTTGCAGCAGATGCCAGAAACAGCGACTGCATCTCTCTCCTAAATCCTACCTCCAGGGCCCTGATAAAATGCTATCCTGGCCCCCTAACCAAAACCCCTTCCCCCCTCACCAGCCAAACGCTGCCTAACGGTCTGTACCCCTCTTGTAGCGCTTATCGTTCTCCACTTTGTATGCTGGGGGTTTGTGAACGTGTCTCGTCTAGTGAGCCCGACCTTAAACTCCTTCCACACGGAGGATGCTGGGTAAATATCGATTGATTGAGCCAGGGCAGTGTTCTCTAGGTAGCCTGCTCCCTGAGCTAGCGTGGGCCCTGCGGGGAGAAGACTGGCGTGCCGGACCCGGGCAGGGCAGACTCCACACATGCTTCCTTTATGTGGGGATAAAAGACCTCGAAATCAATACTAGTCATTTTGAATGAATTCTTACATAGTGTTTTGTTGATTCTGAGAAAAATCTATCAGGCGCCAGTTGGGTGTTTGGCACTCTGAAGGCAAAAGACAGTACACATTCTGATGAGAAACACAAACTCCCGACTAAATAAATGCAGTGTGAAAAGTGCCAGAAACGTAGTTCGTAGAAAATACTCTGCATATGTGAAGAAAGAAGTGGCTAGTTCCGCCTGGTGGCTAGTTTAGGTCAGAGTCTCTCAAACCGGGTCCAAGTCCTACAAGATGGCTGAATTTTAAACACCTGCTTGGGGGTACCAGAATCCAGCAGAGATACCTGAACGAGAGAAGATGGTATGGTTATCTTTCCCTTTTCTCTCTTGCAAATTTAAGGGCTACTGTATCCCCCAGCCCTGGTCCTCAAATAGCTGTGAGTTGCTGTTTCTATAAAGTAGACTGCGGTCCTTTTTTTTTTTGTTGTTAATGGAGTGCTTAGCAAACATCTGTGGTCAGTTCATTTAGCATAAAAGGTCTAAAGTCAGCCGTAGGATGTGCAAAATCAAATTCTCATTATAAATGAAACGTCATCTTCGATTTTGATGGTAGAATTCTCTCAATCCTAACATGGCTACATCGAATCATTCAGCCAACGTGCATTGAGTGCCGAGTGTACAGCTTCTGTCCCAGGAGTTGGGGGCACAGAAGGTCAGCCTCTGCAGACCTTCACCAGCACTGAGGTGCGAAAGTCAGGAAACCATCCAGCAGCACTGTGTTCATAGTGATATTTACCAAGCATTCAGAGACCAAAAGCCAAATGGCAAAGCAGAGCGGAGAAGTGAGATGACTTTCTGGAAAATCCAGTTGAGAACTCCCTTTGGGAGCAACAGGGCCCCAAGTTGTCCCCACGTCATCTGATTCATTTAAGCCCTTCTCTGAGCCCTTTACTCTGACCGCAGCACAAACAAAAATAAGTCCTGCTCCCTAGGAGAAAAACTAGTCCCAAATCCTCACACTTCTAATATGACTTAGAAAATCTAAAGTAGTATCAGCTTTGCAAAGTTTTAAACATGGTATCTAAGAAAAAGCTTTTATGATACATCCTAAGTGAAGATTCCTTCTGACTTTTTTCTAACAAAAGTTTACCAACTGCACTTCTTCACCTTAACGTTATTATTTTAAAGTCCTCGTGTTACAATCAACAGTAAATGACTTAGTAGTTGAGATAATGACTGATGAACTTTTATCTATTGAACAAGAATTTACTGAGTGCCTACAATGTGCCAGGCCCTAGAGATAACAAAGACTGAGTTCCAGGCAACAGGAGGGGCCGTGATCTAATCAATAATTATAATACGGTCTAGTAAACACAGTCATATAAGTATGTCAAATAAATAGCAGTGACAAAGCATGCAGAACCGCCTCCTCGGGAAAGAAACAGTTAGGAAAGGCTTTGAAAAGGCAATGGTGTGAGCTGGGTTGAAAGATGGGAAGGTGGGTTGTAAACGTCCATGGCATGTACATAGAGAATGTACTATCAGTGTCTGAGCTTATGTGGGAGAGTCCAAGTTGAAAGGGCCCTTATCGGCCTTCTGATCCAGCATCCCAGTCAGGAAACCCCCAGCAGGGAAACACTGTGATTGGCACACTGGTTTTCCATTGGTGCTCTGGGATAGAGCTTCAGATTTTCCTCCCAAAAGCAGGGATCAGGGCACCTGCTCAGCATTGTTGTTGATGTATCAGTTGACCTAAGTTTTCACTGGAGGAAAAAAAGCTCCACAGCTTAAAACCGCTGGCCTAGTGCCAAGAGCATGGGACCTAGAGGGTAGCCTCGTGTTTGTGTCCTTAGGCAACTGAGGTCAAATTATTTAACGCAGGAGAAAGTGATCTGTAAATAGTAAGGCACTGAGTACGTCTAAATTAGTTCTAAGTCATTTTTATTGTGATCTCTTTGGGCCTGTGTTCCCTCCTTTACAAAATGAAGACGTTTCACCCCAAAGTCTCAAGTCCCCTGGGTAGCTCTAGAGTTAAATGCTTTGGGAATTATCCAGCTTTCTCTTAACTTTCTCTAAGGCCGAGAATGCTTTTCCGGCGTGCTCCTTTCCACTGCTTTTGACGAGACTTAATATTGGAATTAGAGCATCTCATTTGGTGAACTGTCACTAGTAATTGGTTTTGTAAGTCGCAAACACTGTCACACAAAGCCGAGGCTGTGTGCTTTGCAGAGTATATGGCCATTGCAAGAGCTAGTGATGTTTTTTTGTTGCACGTATGCCCAAAGTTGGTTGCTTCCAATCTTGCTTTTAATGACATATTTATGTTCTTTTGGTAGCCAGAAGTGCAACTTGCTGAAGGCTTCGATGTGTTTATGCCTAAATCTCAGCTGGACTCTATACTGTCAAACTACACTCGCTCAGGAAGCCTTCTGTTTAGAAAACTGGTGTGTGCATTTTTTGATGACAAGACTTTGGCTAACTCCTTACCCAATGGGAAGAGGAAAAGAGGACTCAATGACAACCGGAAAGGACTAGACCAAAATATTGTGGGTGCAATAAAAGGTTGGTCTGCATCATTTCATTTTACGGGGTCTTTGTTAAGCTTTGCCTTCATTCCATAAAGATGCAGCTTAAAGTGTAGTAAATGAACTAGAGGCGAATTTAACTTGCCGCTGGCCATCTGCCCACCGGCCTGGCTTTTGGGTGTGAGCTCCCTAACTCTCCGCCCCAAATACCACTAGAAATTGCTATTTCAAGGTGATGTTAATTTGTTAAAATCAGAATTTAAGAGCCAGTCTGATGTGCTGCAGAACTGAAAAGTTGTTCCTTAACTAACTTTGAAAATGAAAGTATTTTTTCCTTTCAGTCATTTCTAAGAACTTCATCAAAACAGGATTTCTACTTAGATTTTTAGTTGTAAGTAAGAATAAAGCCGTGATGCTCTTTTGAAAAGAAGGTAGAAGAGTTCTCTCCAAAGTTCAGAAGTTGCTTTACTAGGTCACTGCTTTTAAATATACTTTAAATGGAAGCGATCCCACTGTGAAGCCAGACCCTACTCTGCTCCTTCTGGTTTTGTGACATGGAGTCGTGCCAGTTACATGCAAACAAGTCCCTGGGTCTCCCCATTAACACGTGTGAAGGCGTGTCTGAATCCCACTGCGTTACGATAGCCACGCAGGCGCACGTATGTGTAGATCCTCATTTACAACCAGGTCCACATCCTAGATGTACTGCATATTTTAAATTTAATTTTCCTTCTCATTTACTTCTTACTTTTAAAATGTCCTTGGGACTTCCCTGGTGGTCCAGTTGGTAAGACTCTGCGCTCCCAACGCAGGGGGCCCAGGTTCGATCCCTGGTCAGGGAACTAGATCCCACATAATGCAACTAAAAAAAAAAAAAAAGATCCTGCATGCCGCAACTAAGACCCGGCACACAGCAAAAATAAATAAATAAATGTTTTAAAAAATAAATAAATAAAATAAAATGCCCTTACTTAGGACTCTGATAAATGTAATTTTAGGTAACAGAAGTATTTAGATGTGACTTTCAGAAAGAATGTAAATGAATTTGCAAATATAAATACAACTGCCATGAAAATGAAATTTCGGATCAGGCCTCAGTTACACCAGAATCACCGCTCGGGATGTCTCTCCCCGGCCAGGGTTGCCGTGTTGTCTGGCTGTGGACTGACGGACAGAGCGCTGCCGCCCAACCCCTGGTCCCCCCACCGTGCAAAATGAGTAAACGAACTCAACAGCACTTAGAGGGTACTTGGAATCCCACAATTAACTTTGCAAAATAATACGATTTTTAAATGGAGTTAGCAAGTACCAGGCAGCCTTTGTTCACGGCCAGAAGGACATGAGCCTTCATTAACAGAAAACTTCTCATCCTCCAACAGAGTTTTTTCACTTAAAGTGACAGCTGAGTTGTATTAAGTAAGCTACAGAGATATCACAATCTGTGCCATTTCTGAAAAGAATGATTCAGCCTGAAGCGACACTAAAAACAAGATTACAGAATTTGACAAAGAGTCAATGATGTAACTAGGACTTGCTGAAGTGAAGAAGGGTCCCATTTGGATTTAATATGTGTGGCTGGGATTTCTGGCAACATGAAGGGCAAGGCTGCCGATGCTTTTCATGCTGAAGCTTTTAAACATGCTGAAATGTAGCCAGGGATTGTTTTCATTTTCTTTTTTTCCAGGGCAGTATATTAACAACATGAAAGGGTTTGGAAATTAGGGAATCATGAATGACTGTGTTCCATCTTAATGACAGAAGAGTTACCCTAATCATAGATGATAATGAAATATATCATTACAAGCAGACTGATACGGGTTTTATGCTACCAGTTTCAATCTAGACTGGACATAGTACAGTAGTTTGAAAAAGTATATGAGAAACAGAAATAGAAAACATCCCTTGATCATCTTCACAGCCCTCCTCTTTAGCTAGAAATAAAAATGGCAACGAGGGCTCTTCTGCCCCAATGCATAATAAAGCAGGTTATTCAAACCAAAGAACTTACACTTTTCATACTCTTCTTTTATTGTTGAATTAAGCCTGGCATTAAAAAATTCTTTTAGAACAACAAAATAACTTTAAAACAGACAGAGATCCACCCATGAGGCACCAACAACCTAAGGCCACAGATATTGTATCTTCACTTGTTTACCTGCCGTGTTGATTCATAGAAGTATTCCAATTTTGACTTTTTTTCCTTGATTACAAAAATAACACATGCTTGTAAAAAACCCAAACCATAAAAAAGCATAGACAGCTGAAAGGCCTCCATCATCCCACACTTCAGAGGGTACCGCGTACGTTCCTACAATCCTCATTCAGAGTATAAATATGGCGTCAGGTGTGTCTCTCTTACGAAGACACCCTGTTCATACGGATCGGCCAACGTTCCTACCTGATTTATTCTGACAATTTCTTACAAGCGCCTCGAGAAGAAGCTTTGTCTTCCTCTTTTTTATCACCTGTTGCACTTCACTGAGAGCTCTACACACAGTCAGGTTTCCATAAATACACGTTGGGTGAGTGAATGGACATAGGTTTTTATTTTTCATCTTGACTTTGCCCTTAATTTATTGACATAATGGGCCTAGTATTAACATCCATCCGCAGGTCTTCTCACACCTAACTTGGAAGGATTGATGTCAAAATGTTGCTGTAAATTTCTACCACTTAATAAAGTGCCAATGAAACAAACAAACAAAAAAAAAAATGGAAACCACAACTGAATATAAATTTGAATACAATTCTCTTAATTCCCTAATATTTTTTTTCTTTTCATGCCGTAGTTTGACTCGCTAAACATTTATTAACCCACACACTATACTATAAAGCGATTTTTGGAAGTAGCTATTCATTGAAGGTTTTTTTCTTTTCTTTAACAAGAGAAAAATCACACAAAATTTAATACCATGTATACATGGGAGAGACCCAGGAAGTCTGAGCAACTCCTAATTGACGGTCTTATTGAATTATTATACCCAGTTTTTCATGCTATTATTAGAGTTAAAAAAGAAATTGACTTCCCTAACCAAGTCTTTTGAATCTGAGTGATCTGGCAAAGCGATAAAATTGTTTCTTTCTACATAACAATGGCAAGAAGACTACTCATGTTACTACTGCTGTCTACCACATATTTTGAAAAGATTTTGCAAATACTAAATACTCAGTGTTTCTTCCTCCATCCTTTATGGGACAGTGCACCAATACTGTATTAATTTGAAAAGTTCTACAACCTAGGAATATACATAGACTGGTTGATTTTATGAAACCTTCAGTAAAAACAACAGTGGAGGCTGGATTTTGTTTCAAACAAAGTGATGAAGTTGGTTAAGACAAGAATGGGAAACAAGATAAGGAAAACCTGTAAAATGCTCATGAACAGGAACAGAAATGGACTTAAAAAGCAGAGTTTATCGTGGGATTGTTAACATATCTCTTCGTAGTTATAATCAATATTCCCCATAGTACCGTATCTTGAAAAAGATGTACAAGCCTCTTTGTAGAGATCATGCTTTTCTTTTCTCAGTCTCATCTGTTTTATGGTAGGTACCACTTATTGGTAATTCACTAAAAATTCATTTATAGGTATGACCCAAGGTGTTGATGATGAAAGGATCCTTAATTAGAAACTTTCACCTGAGCACTTTGAATTTAACTCTGGGAAGAAGCAACTTAGGATCTTATTAAGTGGAGTCTTAGGTTTTGGGGCTAAGGATAGTTCAGTATCCTAGATTTAATCTGGAAATGATTTTACAGCCAGGATGCAAATGGAGGTCAGGACCCAGGTGTCCTCTCCTCCCTTTATGCTTTACCTGCCAAAGACCACCTAGTTCTTGGTGTCCTATGCCCAGGAAACCACACAGGGTGACCTAGTGAGAGTTATCCGATATTGACGTAACCACTGCACCTCTGAATGCTCTTCAGAAAGTGTAGCTGCAGTGAAGCCATTTTTAGAACCCGGGTTATGGTTTTTAATTCAGCTTCATAGTGATTAACGGAGAAAGTTTTATTACTATCAAACTACACTAGGTTTTTGAATCCTCTTGCATTCAAAGGAAACGACGTCTCCTTATCGAGTGCAAGAACCACCCTACTGCCCTTCGTTCACTCCATGTAGCACAAACTGCACTGCTGCTGTCGGGGAGCATCAGTGCTGCTGACCGGCCGGGATGGCCCGGGGGGATCAGAGCATCCCTGGGCGGGAGCCCTCCTTGGGTGGCGGTGCTCCAGACACTCGACTATGCTTCTGACACTTCATGTGACCTCACCCTTTCATAGGCTCTGCTGAACAGACCACCAAAACCTCTCCTCCTATTCCAGCAACTCTAGAGACACGTAGGGTCTATATTTGCCATTTTGGAACTCCTTTATTTTCCATTTTTATTGTATATCGTCACTCATTTCCTTGGATTTATTCCCAAAAAGTGAATAGCTGTTTTCTATCTGATCTCAAATAGACTTTAATATGTTTGGGAGTGGAATCTACATCTGATTTCTTATTTATTGATAGTAACTTCTGTGTGTTCTGAGAACTCCCTGTAAGGACAAGGCTGGCACATCAGCTTGGACTCGAATACCCCTACGATGTTGATGATTTTAGTTCCATTTATGGGAGAGGAAACTGAGGCTCTGAGAAATTAAGTAAACTTAAAGGAAACAACTAGTAAGTGGGAGCGCCAAGATTTAACCCCAGGCCTCTCTCACTCCAGAGCCATTACTTCATACCTTCTACGAGGACCATATGAAAAGAAAGGGGTCTCAGCTTTAAATTTCTATCTTAAAATTTAGCACTTTGGATTCTTTATAAATTCCACTGGGAAGGTGGCCATACTAATGATTTTAAATGACCGCTCAGTTGTTGTGTTGTATTCAGAATGAATTTCTAGGTAAAGCTTAGCTGTCCTCAGTTTATTTATTAGCTTCAAGGGCAGGTCTTCCTTTGAAGACAGTGAGAATCAGTCCCGTCGTAGTAGAGGGAAAGATAGAAGTGTGATCGCTTCCCCAGGGAAAGAGACTCTTCCGGTGCACAGGACCACAAAGAAAGCGTGTGCAGGTTGCCCTGCGTGAAGCAGTCTTCCAGCGTTGTATGTAAATTCAATTCTAGTTGAAGTGTTTGGCCATTGGAACCAGTTGATAAATGCTTTCATTCAAGAAATCCTTTTGGAAAATGAATATTCATTTGTTAACTAATCTGTTCAGATTTTTACACATCAGATCAGCTTAAAACAGGATAGACCTGCATAATATATGACAACAAAATAATCTGTAACGACTGTTTAATGACATCAGATTCCTAGCTTGTCTGTAACTATTACCTAGCTGTTGTTGTTTGCATTCTCCCTCTTTTTATGGAGGTCCAGTGACAGGTGGGTGATGTTGAATGTCGGTCATTCCATACGCAGAGCCCTGTGTGTTCAGCCCCTTCCATAGCTGGTCTCATATTTCAGTGTGCACCAGAATTACCTGAGGCATTGGTTCAAAATTCCCAGATTTCTGGGTCCCATCCTCGGAGATTAATTCAGTAGGTGTAGGGTAATCCCAGGAATCTGGATTTTGAACAGGCCCCTGCAGGTGACTGGGGCAGGCTGTTTCCAGACCACCCTGGGAAGAGCAGTGCCATCCCAGCTCCGATGCTAACCGCCGGTTCGATCAGTCACGATCTGTACTGGCTGCACAGCCCTCCGGCACACGTTCGCCTTCCTCTGTTGCTAAGAGCACCCCCTTTTCTGTAGGCTGCCCTGCGTCTCTCCTGGAGCAAATGAGAAGATAACGTGTGTCAGCGGCTCTCATCCGATGACTCTCCGGGGCTTAAACTGATTCTTCCCTGTTGTGTTGTTACACAAGGGCCCTGGTTTCAGACGAGCCCGCAGTGCCTCCCAGGACTTGAGTGGTTCACTGCCTCGTGTACCAAAGTGGACGAACAGCACCGCCAGACTTCTGCGCGAGTCTAGCAGGTGGAGCAATAAACAGATGCGTACTTTTCCGTGAAGCTTTATCATCGCTACAGAAAATGTCATCTCCGTTCTGGGCAAGCACTCGGCCCGGCTCCCCGACGGCGTATTTGAAGCGCGGAGCCAGCCAACTTCCGCAGCAAACAGTGCGATACAGAAGACCCAGTGGTCTTTGCCGCTTTTCCGAGACTGGAGAAGTCACGAGAGCACCACAACGTTGGCGGTATTTTCATGGACCTCGCAAACGCAGAAATCATCAGCAGGCATGGCGTTGCTGTTAACCACACTCGCGCTTACCACGCACCCGCTGTGAGGCAGGAACGGGTGACGGAGACTAGGGAGGCGTGGCCCCTGACCTTCAGGAGCGTGCCGTCCAGCGGAGTGACACACACGTAAACGGTGAGCCAGGACCTAGAACCGTCTCCGAGGTAGAACAGAACAAACGTCAAGTGCCCATCATTCACGGAGGGAGAAAGCACAGAGGCTGGACGTCCCAGTAAGACAAGGGCTCACGGAACAGGTGACATCAGAACCAGACCTTGAAGGATGAGCAGTGTCCCAGATGCAAAGAGAATGGAAGAGGTTAACTTACAGAATAATTTCAATGCAGCTTCAGTGGAGTAAGACATTGGGTGAAAGCCTTTCGCCTCCAGAACTGTTTAAAGTCTATTCTAAGCGTTGGGCCTTGAGTCCTCACCAACCCGTTCACCTTTAAGCGTTTAACTTCATGTATATAAACGCCATTGCAATGGACTCAAACACAGTTTGCCCCAGGGGTTTTCAACCGGGGCTGTGCTTCTTAAAGCTGCCTCGGCTCCATCCCAGACTTAATGAACCAGAATCCTTCGGGTTGGGGCCAGAGACAGTGGCAAGACTGTCCCTGCTTTGTCACTGGTCTTCCGTAAGCTCGGAAAAGGAACCTCCCCTTCCTCAAAATGACAACTCTATCCGCATGAGGAGCAAAGGGAAGCGTGGAGACATTTGTTAAGAAAGACTCTGTGGCTTTTGTTGATCTGTCTTCAGCCCATCACACCACGGATGGCAACCCATTGTGGATTAACTCTCAGGGACTCAGTTCTAAGTCCCGGTGACTGAATTCTCACCCAGCCTGCATTTCATTACATAAACAGCCTCCTGTCAAAAGAGATGAGTTTCTGTCGCACAAGCAGGGCCACTATAGCATGACTGTGTTTTGCAATGTTGTGGACACCCTTCCCCTGGTGGACGTTGCCGATTTGCTTATTTATCATGACAGTTTTCTGGCAGAGGCAAGTCAGAGGTCCCAAGGAAGGGGCAGTGTTTTCTGTGTAGCCCATCTCTTTTTCCTTTAGACCCCTGAATTGTGTGGCCGATCTGAAACGCTCACCAGCATCTTCAGGTAATGCCCCATCTCTCCTCTTTTCTTTCCCACTGCTGGGAAGCAGAATTGGATAATGAGTCCAAAATTGGTCAAATTGCATAATTCCTCGTAGCTTTTCTCCTGGACCTGTCGTTGGTGCTCGTGATCTGACAATTATTTTAATTCATTTCCACGAAGAGTTATTGACTCTCTCATACAAGGTGTGCTGCAGAAATCTGAGAGACTCGGGAGTTGACATTTGCTTGGATCGCTGCCCTAGAGGGGTTTATGCAGCTGATCATGGAATAGTTGCTGTCACCGTAGTACCAGGGACTGATGGTAAGCCCACAAAAAAAAAAACTAAGGATCTGTGTCAGTTTCCATTAAGAAAATGCCTCAAAATCCATCGACCTTTATTTCAAATTGAACTGAAAGCTGTCATCTATTGTGGCTGCCTTGAAGACATCTTTGTATAAGAGCAAGCCTGGCTGCATCTGTCCGGTTAAAAGCATCCTTAGAAGAGAGAGACGCTGCCTTTTGGAATGAGTCGGGTTTTCTCACCGACTGCTCCTTGAGTCAAGCCTTCTGTTACGCTGACTGTGTTTCCAGGTTCTTCTTTCTGGTGCTTCCGGCTCTTGGTTAGATTTTCACACCTCTCCGTCATCAGCTCCTGGGATTTCTCAGAACCCTGGTGCCCCTACATCCACCCTGTCCCTTTGATCACAGAGCACATCCAGTGTCGGTTATGTTACGTCCATGTCTCCCCCAACCTCTTCATCTCCCCCCGTGTGGAGGCAGCTTAGCCATCTACAACTAAGTGCAGGCAAATCCTAAGTAGAAATGTGGACACAAGCCAGGAGCAAGAGAGACAGTGGACAGCAGGCATCAAGGCACGCAGGACATCCAGCCTAACCAGCGGGCACGGGGGCCTGGCCTGGCCTCTTTCTAGAGTCAGCGGTGGTCCTTCTTACCCACACGTGCATCACCTGAAAGGTGGCCTGGGGCTTCTAACACTAACACCCCCAGCAGACACATTTTTTTATACAAGCTATTTATTCATTCATTCATTCATTCCTTCCTTCCTTTACTGAGTGCCTCTGTTGTATACCAGGCTCTGGGTAGGATCCACTCCCTGTTCTCAGTGAGCTGAAAGTGTTAGTATGGGGAGTAACTGGTACAAGTA
This sequence comes from Tursiops truncatus, assembly GCF_011762595.2. Taxonomy (NCBI): domain Eukaryota; kingdom Metazoa; phylum Chordata; class Mammalia; order Artiodactyla; family Delphinidae; genus Tursiops; species Tursiops truncatus. The sequence goes on along the minus strand of NC_047035.1, from coordinate 168,099,224 downwards.
GAGAACAGAGGTCAGGGGAGATAGAAATGTAAATAGGTTATTGATGTAGCAGACACATTAATTTTCACAGAGGCATCAACATTCTCCTACTTTTCAAGTTTGAAAGTTCAGAATCACCGTCAATGCCTTTTTTTTTTTTTTTTCCTTCTGCTTCTAATCCAACTTCACGACCCGGTCCCGTCAGTTCTTTTCGTCCCTTCTCTCCCGTTCACCGGCCTCTGGCTTCTCTGACACCATCCTAGTCAAGCTATCCATCACCTCGTCCCTGAAGTTTGGCAGAAACACTCTTGAAATATCCTCCCTGACCCTCATTTCTTCTTCTGTAAGACAAGAGTTCATGACGTTTTTCCTACCGCTTCTTTGCCCATGAAATCAAGCGCAAACCCTGGCCTTACCCAGACTTCCCGTAACTTGATTTTCCTCTCCTCCCAGCCACATTTCCCTGGGCTCCTACCCGGCGACGCAGCCCAGCACTGACACTGTTCCTCAAGCATCACATACTCATTCTGGACTTTGAGTTGTGCTGTGTTCCCCAGGGCTACAGGCTCTTCCTCTCTTCGTAGACAAATCCAGCTCATTCTTCTTGGTCCGGCCCAAGTCTCATCATCTCTCCCATGAGCCTTTTCTCCTGATGCCCGAGGCTCCATTGATTTCTCCTTTCTCTAATTCCTATAGCACATGTTACGTTTAGACCGCTTAGCAATACATCCTGACCCTTCGCTTTGCTACTCATGGTTTATGTGAAGGACTGACTGTATCATTTATTGCCCAAACCGGGACTCTTTTGAGAGTGAAAATGGTGCTGTTAATCATTTCACCAGGAAAACAGACATTGTGAACTATCCTGGGCAAATCAGGATCTATGGCCATCCTACTTGTGTTTAGACATCTTATCTTTCCAACAAGACTGTAAGTTCCTAGGGGGCAAATCTTACATGGGGAATATTTGCTTTGCATATTCCGTGGCATGTGAAACACAATTAACGATCAATAAATGCAGGAAGGAAAGAAAGAGGGATGGAGGGAATCAGGCAGTCAATTCATCCTCACTGAAAAAGGTGGTTTCTTAAAAATCAAAACACAACTCCAGGACTTCCCTGGTGGCGCAGTGGTTAAGAATCCACCTGCCAATGGAGGGGACACGGGTTCGAGCCCTGGTCCGGGAAGATCCCACATGCCGCGGAGCAGCTAAGCCCGTGTGCCATAACTACTGAGTCTGCGCTCTAGAGCCCGTGAGCCACAACTACTGAGCCCGCGCTCTAGAGCCCGTGAGCCACAACTACTGAGCCCGTGCGCCTAGAGCCCATGCTCCAGAACAAGAGAAGCCACCGCAATGAGAAGCCCGCGCACCGCAAGGAAGAGTAGCCCCTGCTCGCTGCAACTAGAGAAAGCCCGTGTGTAGCAACGAAGACCCAATGCAGCCAAAAGAATAAATTACATAAATAAATGTATTTTAAAAAAAAAAACCACAACTCCACCCGATTGGATGTATACAAGGCATGAATAACAGGATAAGCACACAACTTCTCCATGACCAGTTGGAAGAGGGCAGCTGAAATTCGAGAAGGCAGAATATAAGTTTGAAGATAGAAGAAAAACAGCAACAGACAAATCAAGTGGTGCAGAGCACTCAAGAAGGGTCTAAATCGTGTCAGTCAAAACCATCAAGGCGACCCTGAATATAAAACCTAATCTGTATTCCACGGGGGCTCTGAAAGCGTGGATTATTGTTAAATGTCAAAGAGCCGTCTCCACGACGCGCAATACAGGAAGTGTAGTTTCTCGCACTTTCATTCATGCCAGAGAGTAATCATCTCCAAAAGGTAAAGTATAATAAGTTTCTTGTGGGATTTTGATTTTAAATAAACCCCAAAATGGAATCCGTAAGCAGGCTATATCTGCCGTTTTCTGTCTTTTCCATCTCAAGACTCCTTGCTATATCTGTACACTTATCCATCCCTGTGTTTTTCTAGCATCCATCCTGATGGCCTCAAAGAGAGTATCAAGGAAAAGTTTGAGAACTTTTTAATTGTCCGCCTCAACATAAGCCCCAAACTTCCTTCAAGCTGATCTCAATTAGAAGGGAGTTGTCACCGTTAAAAAAGAACAGGAAACAAAGTCTGAGGCATCAGCCCTGTCCTAATGCCCAGCATCTTCACCCCAATGTTCACTCTGCGACATCAGCCGCAGGTAGATGCAGGCAGGGATGGGGCAAGTGTGTTGCTCTGATGACCTGAGCCCCATGGGCAAGGCCCGCATCACCCCCACTGCTCTCCCAGCTCATCATTCTTATTCTTCCCACCTTGGCCATCTCTGAATTTAGGTGGTTGTGAGGGATAGGATGGTCCTTGAACTTCCCAAATGTGTCATAACTCATTCTGGTCCTGTGGCTGTTACTGGCTAGTGAGCGAACTCAGGACCTCATGGAATGACTTCGAAAGTTCATGTGCCAAGAAACCCTAGCTTTAAGAACTCAGAGAAAAACTCAGCACTTTCTCCTCATGCATTTCTATAAAGAACAGATAAACATAGAAGCATTCTATGAGGCAGTGCTTGGGCACTTGGCGGACACGTGCTTTTGTGCCACTGACCAACTGTCTGAACTGAGGATTCTCGACCTTTTAAATTTTGTTTCACTTGAGGCTCTCAGTTCCAGATCTATGAAATAAATGAGTTATACTATTTCCAAGATGCCTTCCAAGTAGAATTTCTATAAATCTATGATCTTGAAATAGTTCTCTTTGCCAAAAAAAGGGGTAAAGAGTAAAATACCATTTTACCAAAGTTTGTTATCAACCAGATCTTAATATTTAGCAGATATAATACATCCCCTTAAAATACACCAAGCACGTGAAACAAACGTGTTACAGCACTGCAAGCCGAAGGAAAGTGTTGTACTTCCCACTAGTTGTGTTGCAGACTAGGTCTGCTGAGGGCTTTCTTAAATAAAAGTAAATTAAAATTAACTTCGTTTAATGTAAGACACCATTAAAGGCACTTCCTCTTAGACAGAGACCCCATTGTAGCAAAAACTAAATAAAGGGAGACAGAGGATACTGTTCTCTTCCTCCAGACTACTCTGGCCTCAAATCTTTGAGAATCACTGTGATTCCACAAGATTGTTGAAACCTCCAAGTCCCAGCAAGTTTGGAGACAGTGAAAGGAGCATCATGGGACGTAGGTTTACTCCCAACCCTGCCACGTAAGGTCTTGAAACACTACCTTCTCTTGAAAACAAAAGAGTGTGGCTTGGCTAATTTTTCAAGTCTCTTCCAGTTCAGAAATACTATGGGTCAGTGAATTTTGTCCAAATTCTCATAATTAAATACGACTGGGAATCAGTTTTATGGATAACTAGATTGCTTTTCATTACAACAACCAACTGGAAGTTACAGCCCCGTGCAAGGATCAGCAGCAAGGGACGAAGTATTGGGTAGTTGTTACTGTAGCTATCACCCTGCTGGGACAGCCGATCGCCTTGCAGTCTCCTGCATATGCAGTTCAGTAGGATATTCCGATCTCATCAATAAACACATTATTGTTTGCATGACTGTATCTCCTTATCTTTACTTCTAATCTGGAGACTTCATATTTAGGTGCATTCGTTGACGAACCACTGTAAGTCTTATTGTTAAATCAAACCTGAAATGAATTCCAGGACTCCGTGTATTTCAAGACCAATGGCTATTTACTGAAGAAACTCTTCCTTCAGTTCTTTCAAGTTAAGTCAAAGACCAGAGAAAAAGAGTTTCTCAGATTTATTCTTCCACAAACCATACATTTATGCTGCCTGTTATGTGCCAGCCATGAACGAGAGAGCTGTGATCTCTGCCCTTGTTGAGTTTATAGTCTAGGCGATCACTAGATGGTATTATTTAAAAACCACTGGTTAACGAACTCAGGGAGACCTTGCCTGAGAAGGTCGCATTTCAGCTGAGACCTGCAGGGTGATGGATTCTTGCCTTCACCTGTTCCTCCCAGCAGGCCGATCACCTAGTCTTCCGGTTCTCTTTTAAGGAAAGCTTTTGGTGCTCATCCTGAGAGACTGTGTGTAAGGAGTGTGCTTGAGACAAGTCAGCATTGGCATTTCCATGCCCTCATCCTAGGAGACACTGTCTGATTTCTTCATAGACTGATTGAAGAACAGCATTTGTCCCCATTAGCAGTAAGTAGTCTTGAGGTCAGAAGTGGAAATAATGGTATTCATCTTAATCTTGAATGTGTTGAAGACATTTTCCGCGATTCCTTTTCTCTCCGTCTTACCACTGAGATTGAAAACAGATGTTACTTCATAGCCTCCCCACCACCCCGCTCCTTTAGTTTAAGAATCAAAATGTTCCTCACCAGACTCTTTCTCCCCGCTGCTGCAGAGTAACGTGAAGTTGCTGTTCACGCTATTTTTCTTCCCTGTTCTTCCCTGTTCTTCCCTGTTCACGCTATTTTTACTTTACCGCGTAAGTGTGTATCCATACCTCACATTTACTACCGTTTTGCGAATTTGTGAGTCTATATGTTATACACGGCCTCAGGCTCTACTTTCTGCAAGCTTGTGTCTTTGTTTCTCAAGTTTACTCATAGCAGCACACTTATAAAACTAGTGCATTCATTTTAACTGCTCACCACTGTGTAAATAAAGCGCTTTCTTTCCCCAGCCTTCTGCTAAGTTAGTTGGTTCTCCTTGCTCACGATTTTCCATGGAGGACGACGTGCAGTGGGCAGTGGAATTGAGTCTCGGGGTAGAAGCATCGTCAGCACCACTAGGTGTTGCCAAATGGCTCTCTAAAGCCAACAGTATCACTTAGACATCCACCAGCAATGGATACGAAATCCCATTTTATCCTCATTCTTGCCAACATCTGGTGTTAACAAATTTTACTCTTTGCCAGTCTGATTGGTCTCAAACGACACCTCAGTGGTGGGTTCCCTGATAATTAACAAGGTTGAGCGTCATTTCATATTTATGACTATTTGGTTATTTTGCTCTGTGAATTTCCATCCTTTTCCTATTTTCCCATTAGGTTTTTGTTTCCTTATTGACTTACATGCATTCTTTCCTCTGTTACAGGTATTAAAAATACTTTTTCTCACTGTCCGACTTGTAGAAACTTTGCCGGTGAAGTCCTTTATCATACCAAAGTTTAGATTTAACAGTCAGATAGATTACTTTATGCTTTGTGCATTTCTTGTGCCCTTTTAAAGAAATTCTCCCTGCCCTGATTATGTAATGACATTCTCTTTTTCTTTTTCCAACAAAGTTTTAACGTTTTCTCTTTCATATTCAGGTCTTTTATCCACCTGGAATTTACTTTTGCCTAAAATGTGAGGGAGCGATTGAATGTGTTTTTCTCTATGGGTCGTTAGTCGTTTTAACACCATACTTCTTTTTTTTTTTTTTAACGTGAATTGTAATTCCACCTCTTTCATAGGCTAAGCTCCCCTTTTCCATGTTTACACTTGGTCTTTTATCTGCCTCTGAGCCAGTATCACACCGTTTTCATTAGTTTGGCATCGCAGTAATTCTTAATATCCTACAGGTCATGCCCTCCCTTTCTTCCCCTCCACCCCCATCTTTCCTTTCACGTTTGGTTTCTTTTTCCTCAGGTACATACAGCCTTTAGTAATTCTTTGAATGCCGGTCTGTGTGACATAGTCTTTCAGTCTTTGTTCTGCAGATGTCCTTATTTCACCCTCACTATACACCCAAGCTACTGGAGTCCGTGTCCCTCTCCCTTCCATACCAAGGCCACCTGGGCCCCTTAATATGGGGGGACCATGATCTCACAGACCTGCCGGGGTCTCCCTCCCCCGTTGGCTGCCACACTTCTGCTTCGTGTGGTTGAAAGCAGAGCAGCATTCACAGCTCTCACATGGAAGCATTACCTGAGCTGTCAGTTTGCCTCTGGAGAATTCGGTCATTATTCCTTTACAGAATCTGCGTGCTCATATACAACGCTAAATTAAAACTTAATTAATTTATGTGGAAAATAATCCCTATTAGCTGTGCCATCTTGGGCCGGTCATTTAACCTGCCCGAACTTTGAGCTTGTCATCTGTCCAATGGGATCACAATACCTGTGCCACCGGGTTCTTGCCAAGATTAAATGAGATAGATAGATGGTACTTAGCACGTGGGAGGTTTCAAATCATAGCTTGGAAAGAGTCAAAGGGAAGAGGGAAATGTGGGAGGGGCACTGGCTTTTATCCTCACTTGATGGGAGGAGGTGGGCACAGCCCGAACGCTCGGGTTCCCTTTCTCACCCTTGACCCGGGCCCGCACAGCCTCAGGCAGTTTGGCAGATCTAACGAGGACCCCACTTTCAGTTCTGCTTGATGTTAAGTCTTGATTTCCGCTTGTCTGTCTGACCAGAGGTTAACACTGAGTCAACAAATCAGAAGCTGGGCTCTCACAGCTGGCCGGAGTTTTAACCCAGTTAGAGGATTTCACAGTGAAATTAAAACTCTGTAAGTCTTCTCCTGCTTCTTAAATTGTCTGTGTGATCCAGTGGCTTTCTTTAAACATCCGTACCATATCCTGCTTTTCTCAGTGCAGAGAGCCAGAAAAAGCCTCATGAAGAGTCCTCTAGGAACTATCGTGTGAACAGACAGCTGTTTGGGGAGTGCAGCCGATCTGCTCTGTTCCCAGCTCATCACATTCAGACACGCTACACACCGCCGTGTTCACTGACGATTATATTAGATGCCACGTTCCCAGGGAAGGATCCACTCAGCCACCACTAACTTATTCATTATTGATACACAGTTAAAGGGCATGGCTCGAATGAATGCAAGCATCTGAGAAAAGTCCTTATTCACGTACAGATCAAACTGAACATCTGTCATTTCCCTGGTGACCTCACATACTCTTTTGTGCCTTGGGACCTCAAAGTATGTAAGCAGAGTAGATGCTTCCACTCTTTTATTTAGTTTAATTGTTGGCCTTAATCCACTTGTTCAGATTATTCGGACGTGTTTAAAATTATCCCTTGCTTCCCCTTAATATATTAAAACAGGAGGAGAGGGAAATTTCTTTTTAGGACCTACTGCATTCTAAGGATAAATGCAAACTGTTCTACTCTGATTCTTAATGACCCACTATTAACATAGTAGGAAACCCAGCTCATAAATGCAGTACCTCTTTTCACATCATTACTCCTAATGGAACTATTACCAGGATAATAGCTTGACCTTTAGCTATAGATTCACATAGCAAAAAATATGTTCTCCTTACCCGATACCTCTATCCACATAGCATATGGAGTGTTCTCAGATCAATACAATGACTGTCCTTTGGCCCTGTTCTCAGGACTCATCTGCGCATGTAACAGAAAGAATAGGATTTCGTCCTCTGTAGGTAGATTCTAGTTAAAAGTTTCTTTTAAGTTTGAGTGTAAGCCATGAACCAGAATGTCAATAATATGCCCGATGGAAATATCTGTTTGTAGAGGTATTTTTTGGAAAGCCCAATGCTTTGCAAGCAAAGGGAGACCCAGGAGGCAGAGATTTCCCTGGCTTCTTATGATTGAAACCAGATAACTTTTCACTGCAAGGAGAAAATAATAACCAGAAATTGTCACCTTTTGAACGAGCGGCAGAACACTTGAGCTTAAAATGGTGAGAAAGATCCGCTTGGAAGCCACCTACACAGTGGGAGACCTTCCCTCTGTTTCTCCTGGACCTAGTCGTTGACACACGTGGTTGCCGGGAATCACTTTGATGTTGGCATAATCCAAATCTGTTTTGTTAATTTCGAATCTCTGCTTCCTAATGTGGGCTAATTTGAATGCATGCATTTCCCAATCTAAGAAGAGAGGGGTTGCTATGGAAATTAATTACATAAATAACATTACAAGGAAGGAGGGAGAGGTTTACCTGCTAAGACGGTGTATTCAATCATTTCTGTGGTATACATTTTCCTATAATCGAATAGGGTGCCAAATACAAATATTTTCTTTTGTTCGTTAAAACACGATTTCAAGAACTTTTCGGCAGCCCTCTGATTAAGAAGTGTCACTGTGGGCATTTGAATGTAATAAAACCTTGTTTCTTTAAATATATGCTATTAAGACTTCCTACTAATTCAGATAGGCCTTTCTCCCCCAATTAGCCTAAATATCTGAGCTATTGTATTTACTTCCATTAGAAACAAAAGTAGAAAATATGTTTATTCTTCAAATGTTTATGGCGTTCTTAGTCTAGGGCACTGCAGTAGGTGCTTTTAGGGAGAGAAAATAAAGACCCCCGAAGACCCCTGTCTATAATCTGGTACAGGAGATTCAGAAGCACCCCTACCCCGGGGATGCTGTCCCCTCTGCATCTCTCCCAGGTGGAGACTGCTTACTCGCGTGCCCCATGTATCGTAGATTGGGCAGCCTGGTTGATATTCTCCCTGGACCTTAACCCTCCCTCCTCCTTATCTCTCCTCCTCTTCTCAGTTGGGGCTAGGATGGAGCCTTTCCATCAGCACACCTCTGCATCTTCCTTCCCCTCACTCCCAGGTCCTGCTGCCATCTTGGATAACTTCACCATCCACGAGAGATCCCGTGACCCCCTAGCTAGAGTGTCCAGACCTCGTCCTCACTGGCTTTCATCTCCACTACACTTCAACCCCACACCGTTGACCACACGTCCTGCTCGCTGCCAACATTTGACGCTCCACCATTATATTCTCAGTTGCCCCTTTTCCCCGGCATCTCCTTGCCAACCCCACTGATATATCCATTCCCTGATCTCCATAGATTTGCCCGAGTCTAAGCCATTTTCTGGCTTCACGTGCTTCCCAGATATGGGTGGAAAGGAAGGGTGGGTGAAGAAAGCTGTAATTTCATCCCAGGGGGCATCTTCACCACCACCTTCAATGCTTTATATCCTGTCCTTCTGCCAAACCTGTCCGGCGAACTCCTAACCCTACACCAGCCCTCCCATCGGGTGTCTCCACCCCAGACGAGGAGCTGCCAGGTGCCCTGGAGAAAACACCCGCCCTATGGCCACTGCCGCCACAAGCACGCAGCCCCGCTCCTACTCGGCATCCTGCGCTCTCGTCTGCTGCCTTCCTGTTCCTGTTCTCCTCTGGGCACTTCCAGACGTTCCCGCACTCTCCACGCCCTTCACCACTGAGTTCATTGAGGCGTCAGGAGCGATGAGGACCCACCTTGATCCCTTCTAAGTCCACCCCTGTCTTCTCCTCCTCTGGGTTCAGAGGAGGAAGCTTTCCTCCTGGTCCCGGTCGAGGGTAACCCCCCATCCCTCTCCCGAATGCCGACCCTCCCCCAGTTCCTCTGGTACATGGTTCCTTAGACTGTCCCCCCATCCTCCCTGGATCCCCACTGGCCGCCTCCCCCATCCCCATCCTTCCTCCCCCGCCCCTTCCTCCCCCCAAGCCCACCGCCAGGCCTGGCGTTTGGAGACTGTCATCTGTGGCCACCCTCCCCACGCCCTTGATGACGGCCTCCAGGGACTCTTTCCTCACCTCTTTCCTGGCCCTTCGTCTGCACTCGGGGCTGTGGGTCCCACCACTTGCGCCTGCAAGACCACGCTTCCGGCTCCTTCCTGGTCTCCCGTGCCTCAACCTCCTTTCAGACCCGGGGGTCCTCTCTGTGCTTGGCCAGTGCTCTGTCCGCTCGGAAACTTCTCCCTGGTCAATGTTTTTTCTCTTGTCGTTTTAATGACCACATATATGTTTGTGCCCCTCGAACCTGCATCTTCCTCCAGGACCCCTTCCCTGAACCAAAGGCTTCTGTGTTGAAATACCCGCCAGCTGTCCCCATGTGAGGACTCCGCAAACACCCCGAACTCAACGTGTTCCAAGCCACACCTGATGCATCTCGCAGCTCCCCTCACACACCTTCCTCCTGTATTCACCGGGTCATGCTAGTTCCTGATCTGTTCCCCGTCACCCCTTCATCTTCGCTAGCGCTGGCCCCGATTCCCGCGATGGTGTCGATTCCTGAAAGGCATCCCGTGCTCCCACGCCCTCACGTCCACCCGCCCCTTGCTGCCCTGCATCTCTTCCTGCACAACTGCATTGTTGATGTTTGTACACTCGGCCCCTCGGATCCACAGGCTCTGCACCTGTAGGTATAACCAGCTGCCAATCAAAAGTATTTGAAAAAGAATTCCAGGAAGTTCCCAAAAGCGACACTTCAATTTGCCAAGTGCGAGCACCTACTGACATAGCATCGACGTGGTATTAGGTATAATAAGTCATCCAGAAATGATTCAAAGTATGCAGGAGGATGTGCATAGGTTGTATGCATATAATACACATTGTATATACGGAACTCGAGCGTCCGTGGATTTTGGTACCATGGGGGTCCTGGGGCCCATGCCCCACAGAGACCAGGGGACGACTGTTGATGACTTTTTTCCCTTCTTCCATATTACTATTTCCTTAGGATACATTTCTAGGAATAGGATTACCAGTCCCAAGGAAGAACAGTTTCATGTCTCATTATATAGAACCATCTTATTTCCCAAAAGGGTTTTGCCAATTTATGCCAACAGTCATACTTGAATGCGCCAGATTCACAGAATTTTATCCATCTGAAGTATTAGCGTAATTGTTTTTCTAATTTAGTGGGTATAAAGTGTTTTGCAACTTGGGGGCTTACAAATTATTTGAACGTGTTTTGCTAAGTGTACTTCTTCCCTTTATCGGTGGAGGCTTGAAGTCGCTCTTTCATTTGGGATGAGCTCTTCCTATCGTGGTAGATTTAGTGCAGCTAGTTCTGCTCATTCAAGTGAAATGTTTATTTTTTATTCAATAGAAATGTTACAGCTTTGTGTAGTTGAATCTGTCAACATTTTCCTCTGTCCTTTCTTTTTAAAAGAAACCTTCAAAATGTTAAAATTATCAATGTTTTCAATACCAAGGAGGCAGTGCAACGTGACCGCATAGCAGGCCTTGACCTTGAGGGGAGCAGGTTGAAAAGTGCTCAGGAACGATGTGTGAAGTAGAAATGGCAACCGCAGCGCTGCGTGCACCATCACACGCTGTGCGGCTTTACTGAGACAACTGTCATAGCACGTGACTCCAGAGTTCCCTTTGTGCTTATTAGGGAGCTCTTTCCTAGGAGCTGCTAGTACAAGACGCAAGAGGTTGACTCAAAGTAGGATTGGAACTTTCACTAACACCCAACTGCACTGCCTCTATTTTGAGTGCCGATCGACTTAGCAGGAATCGCCACGAGACCATCATCTTTTTGCGTAATTTTCCATTTGATTTTGAGTTAGCAGAAAAGTGAAATATGTTGATACACTTGAAGAATTCTGTCATGGGGCCAATGGACCCCTAGGAAGCATTTTCTGCTCTGCCCGTAAGACACATACACATGGACGTGGAGCCATTAGAAAGAGTAGTTTCCGTAGAACTACTTAATATCTGTAACCAGTTTCATTTGGAAGCACAGGACATAGTATGTAGGATGGACCCTGCCAAGCTCCATCTTCACCAAAGGAACGCCATATGGATTTTGAGAATATCCACCGCAGAACTGACATCTTTTAGAAGTACACTCTTTTTTTTTTTCCTTCTTGGGGTTATATTCCTTTTTCAGATCTGCATATTTTCTTTGTTAAAATATTTAACAATATTTCACATTTTCTTTCAGTCTTCACAGAAAAATACTGCACTGCTAATCACGTGGATAAACTTCCCGGCCCAAGAGACTGGGTTCAGATTCTACAGGATCAAATCAAACTGGCCCGAAGAAGGTTAAAAAGAGGCTCAGGTATGAATCAGCTGCAAGAAAATAATTGCAGAAGTGCTTTGTCGAATTTTTAGATGATACAAAGTACAGTTCTTTGCTCTCGGCTACTTCATTGTCTTTTGTCTTTTAAAGGAGAAGCTTTATATAATGTGCTTTGGTTTTGTATCTGAAAAGCTTAGTCAAATGATTTTGAAATTCACCTTAAGATTAAACAGTGAAAGTTACGTCAGGCCATTTACTTTAAATAGTACAAATGAAAAAGATTGCTAATCTCGCTGGTGGTCTTATGTATGAAATGAGGTCTCTCTTTTGTGATTTGTTTCTACTGCCTATTGATTTTTATTTGTTTGGACCTCCATGACCTCATAAAAAGTACTAGTTGCTTAAGGTTAAAAAAAAAAGAAGATTCTGTGGAAATATATTTAATTGCATGGAAAGGTGTTCTTACTGTACTAAGTGAATAAAATAAATTATAAATTAAAACACACACACACACACAATAATCATCTTACCAGAAAGACCATGTAAAATAGAAAGAGATTTTTAAGTCAGATATTTACTTTTTTCTTTTTTTTCCTTCAATCTGGGCTTGGTGGTTCTGGGATCATTCTTCCAGGAAAGGTGAACACCAGTTGAATTATGACTATTTAGAGATGGTCATTTGAACTCTCGTTCTCCCCAAAGTGACGGTGGGACAATTTACCAATGAAGAATCCTTTTGAGGTCAGTTTTCTGCCATTATGTAGGAATAATCACCCCTAGGAGGCCACAAGCCTCTAGATATTATTTTTAAAGAACAAAACAAAAACCAACCGATCAAACCTCAGGCCCCCCGGCCTGCTAAGAGCCTTCTGTGCTTCTGTGGCTGTGGTGTGAGAGTTTGGGAGACAGGTTTTGCTTGAATGTCACACTCTGGGGGTCCATAGAACAGCAGTACAAACTTGTGAGACTGTCTGTAACACAGCCTCTTACTTGAACTTTCACTGTGAGTAGGAGTAACCGTGACCAAGCCTGCGGAAGAGCCCAGCCACCAGCCCCGGGGAGGAGAGCTCCGGGCTCAGGCTGGGAGTGCTCTTGACTCAACAAGACACAGAGCACCGAGGGACCGAGTGGTTTTTCCGGGTGAAAAACCTTACAGTTCTATAAAAGTAGCTAGCAAGATGCTACACTATCCAGCTATAACTGGATGAGGTTTTTTTTATTAAAAATCTTCCCTCCCTCCTTTTTTAACCTTTTGACTTCTTTTACACTTAACTGATGCTCTTTTTATAAAGAGCAATGGACTACTAAGATTTTTCATTGGTAACCAAATGGATTATTGCATTAGGTAACAAGTCACATCAGAGTCAGTAGATCTGGTTTCCAAGGCTCACGTCCGCTCTTCACCAGCTCTGGACCTTGGACAAGTCACTCCATACTTCTCATCTCGGGTCCCCATCACGAACTGGACATAGACGTACAGCCTGTCTACGTACAGAGCTGTCCTGAGGCTCCAGACGCGGGTTGTACATGAACGTCTTTATCAGTGAAGCTAGCGTACCTCTCGGAAGATGTCTTTGCGCGCAGCCATGCTTGGCGGCATGGAGGTCACTGAGGCAGCCACACGTCGTGTCCTCGGTCAGGGGACCAGCCAGCCTGCTGTGCTGGGGCAGCCGCTTTGCTCCTGTTGTCCCGGCATGATTATCAGTGATGCCCCTTTCACTCTCAAAGGCTTTCAGTCTTGGGCAGTAAATCATATGCTTATCCTCCCCCTGGGTCTCCCAGTTTTCACTGCTGTCTTCTGCACCCCCAAATCATCGCAAATCAACACAGCGTGGTGCAGTGGAGAGAACAGGTCTGCTTTCCTGGCTCTGATCTGCCATTTACAATTTCCTGGGAACCTGGACTAATTACTCAACCTCTCTGAGCCTCGGTTTCTCCATTTATATAACGAGGCTGATACCTACCTCCGGGTGTTTTCAGAGTTAAAATTAGATAATGTAAGTATTGCCACTGATAGACAGCTGACATGTAATAATGCTCAAGAAATGCCCACGACCTTATCGTCCTTCCCTTTGCTAACCAAAACCAAAACAAAGCAAACAAAGTTCCTTTCTCCCCTGACACTGTTGGTCAGATTTCTTCCAAAAGGGCCTTCATTCCCTGAGTCTGCCTCCCCACCCAGTTCACTTTAGAATCCAGGGCATTTTGCCCCTGACCTCACTCCTCTACGTACGTGAACCTTTGCTGCGTTTGCGTCCTCTGGATCATCAGATTTCACTTGTTTATATTAACACTCAGACTTGACCTCCATACTGATTGTTACCCTTTCAAATCACATCCTTCTTGAAACTGTCTTCCTCCAGGCTCTGTGATTTCATTCTCTTTGTTTCTCCTCCAATTTCCCTGTCAGTGCCTTGGGTCTCCTTCCCCACCTCTTTCTCCTCTGCCTGTCTCCTAAACCCGGGTCCTGGTTTCCATCTTTGGTGCTTCTTCTCGTTCTCGTTGTGCGTCCTCCCACGTGACTTGCACTGTCCCATCATCGGGGGCTCCCCAGTGTGCAGCTCCAGGCTCGGCCACGTCCTGGGACCCGAGCCTCCACTCCCTGAGCCTCTGCTAATGAGGTCCGGTCATGCCCCGCCCCAGATTAAATACTTCTGGCTTCCTGTCCGCCCAGATAAAAACCCTTCTACATACCCCCCAGCACAGCGAAGACGGTCCTTCACCTCCTGCCATTGCCCGGTGCGCCCCTGGGCCACACCAGACCCCGCCCCGCCCCACCCCGTCTGAAATCGGCGGGCCTCCCACACCCAGGCTTCCCCTCCGCCTGGAAGCATCTCAGAGGCGGCCTCGGCACTTTGATCTTCTGCCACCTGAATAGTGACAGGGACACACCCGTTTCCTCCACGAAATCCTCAGGAGCAGAGGCTGCATGTTTCTGTCCTAAGCATTGAGAACACTGTGTGACACAGTGTGGACACGCCAGGATGTTTGTTGAATGGACCAGCGAATGGGAATGAAGGGACAGCTGTCCACAGCAAAAAGGTCTCAGTTCATCGCGGTCACGTGAGATCTTGGAGACTATTCCAGCAGTTTCTGACTGGAGGTTCAGAGGCTTCCTCATCCCCCATCCCCAGAACCCACGGGGTGGCCACGTGCTGGGTACGCGACTCGCCTGGCCATCCCTGGGTGCCCCGTCCTTCGTCCTCAGGCCCTTTCTCTCACTTCTCTGTCCCCGTCCTCTGAGGCCTCTTCACTCCTGATCGCCTCTTCTCCCAGCTCCCCCAAAGGTTCAGAGTCTCGGGTCAAGGCGCCCAGACCTCACTCTGGGTGGCTTCACTGAGAAACACCTGGGAAGATCACCCTCCTGCTGGCGGCTCTCTTATCCCTTCTTAGGCTAAAGGCCCCCTTCCTCTGCCTGGAGACACCTCACAAAGGCCCCTTCGTGACTCTGCCCCTTAGATTTCAGGCTCCAGGGAAAGCACTTTTTGCAATTGACAGGTGTTATAAAAGACAGCACCCCGCGAGTAAGCCCTCATTAAGCAAGCACTGGTGTCCTGCTGGGTGCGTCTCTCCTCAGCTTTACTTTCAAGTATAAGCTGAGCGGTGTCCTTGCTAGTTAAGTATTAAGTTGGTCTTATGTTGCCTAGGTTCTGCGTTAGCAACCCTGATGGTTCTGAGTATGTGAGAACTTGTACCTACCTGTTGCTTTTCAGAGCAAGTTGTCAAACCCAAAAAACAAAGACACTAAATACAGTATCAGAGAGATCTAAGATTTGTCATAGTGAAGAGACTGAAATGTAATACTCAGTCCAAAGGAAAGGCAAAGGGTCAGAGTGGCCAGGATCCATCCACCAGCTGCCCTGTGGTCCCCGTGCCTTGGCCCCAGCTGTGCCACCAGCTTCTAGCAAATCTGCACTTGCTTCCTCTACCTAGGACCTCTTCCTGCATCACAGGGGGTGGCGGCAGGACGTGGGAAATGCTTGGAGCTCCTTGGGAGCTTGAGGGAAAAGGACGGCATAAATTCAGGATCCGGATGTTACTGATTGAGGAGCTTTGGAGACAACCCAGAGGAAGCAGGAAGAGGGCTTGGTGTCCCAGAACCTGTGCCTCTAGCTGAGGAGAGTGAATAACAGTCTCTAAAGGAGCTGAAAAGTTTCCATTTGAAGAGTCACCTTTTTTTTTTTTTTTTTTTTTTTGCGGTATGTGGGCCTCTCACTGCTGTGGCCTCTCCCGTTGCGGAGCACAGGCTCCGGACGGATGCGCAGGCTCAGCGGCCATGGCTCACGGGCCCAGCCGCTCCGCGGCATGCGGGATCCTCCCAGACCGGGGCACGAACCCATGTCCCCTGCATTGGCAGGCGGACTCTCAACCACTGCGCCACCAGGGAAGCCCTGAAGAGTCACCTTTGAAGGTGGAAGACATACACGTAGGGAGCAGAGTGTTGGGCGTATACTGAGTATATTGGAGAAGACTGTTCTCAGAGACACAGGAGCAGCTCTGCTGCCAGAGGCCACATGACTAGAAGAGCAAGTTCTGTTGCAATGTTGTTCCCCTTCTGTATGTATTTTATACATAAACACACCTTTTTTTTTTCTGTTGTCAGATGCTGAGACCAGTTATTATCATAAGTTCTGGTCTCCACTCCCTTCCCCACAGCATACACATGCACACAGTGGGGACCTTCCTCCACGTTCCTGTCTCTCTTTCCCCCAAATAGACTGGCCAGTGAGCACGTTTCTTAACCATCTCAGGGTTTGGATTAGTAATTCGTGTGCCTGTTGGTACAGAATGGGGTGCAGTCCCCCCCCGCCTCCTGTGGAGCGTCTCACCCGCTCAGATGATCGGGTACCCTGTTCTGGAGTCATCTCATTTGATCGAGGATGCTTCCACTCTGACACTGGGTTTAGATTCTCTGCCTAGAGAGTTGTGGTTGGCACCTTGGCAGGTTTCCCCAGCCTGTCTAGCAGGTTCCATCAGCGTCTGAGAAGGGGAGGGTGGCTGAAGGACAAAGCTAACCCTGACACACAGACCACACAGGAGCAAGATGACAGCACACCCACGGTGACCTGCCAAATAGGCTTCGCCTCCCAATTGTGTCAAATCCTGTCCCACCTCTTTCTCCCCAAGCGGCACAGAAGTGGGATCCCCGCAAACCGGAACTGGAGCCGCACGCGTTGCTGTCGTCATGCGGATGAGAACTGAGGGGCCGGGGTCGGTGCTATTGCTTGCTCTTTTTTTGTCTCCTTTTCGGTCTAAATGACAATATGGCGTCTCATGGATATTCCACAGCTTCAGTCTTAGTTATCATATCTGGCTCACTTCCTGGAATAAGGTACAGACTCTACCTGGGCAAGTAATCAATTCGCTGCTAAAGGCAGCCGGCGAAGCCTCCAGAAAAAGGAAGTGCCCGTCACAGGTATGAAAGGTTGTTCTGCGGATCCAAATAGAGATTCATTTGGGGCTCTCACCACATGTAATACATTTCTTTTCGATAACTGGAATGATTCCTTTTCTGGTGTGCATTTTTATCATTTTCATTAGATTATTTCCTCAGTGCAAAACTCGCAATTTTTTAATTTGTGTTGGATCTAAGAATAAAGCTGTCACTGCTATTAAAATTTTATTGGACTTGCTTCATCTTTCCCGAATTTCACAACTTGCCTGTCACCAGAGAAGAAAGATTGTGAGCTTGTTGTTACAGACAGATGTTAGAATCACATTTAAGTTAACAGTCATGTTCTTAATCCACAACACTTGGCCCTGTTTGTGCAGCGGGCAGCTACTCATTTATACATAATCCTTTACAGATTTGGGGTTGCGTATGTTTGGTTCTTAGTAAAGCACATAATTGCACAGGCCTGGTTTTTTTTAAAGTGAGGAGAGCTGAATTACAAAGGGAAGATCGACTTACACCCAGAACTGATTTTTGTCATCACTAAATGAAAAGCTGCTTTTCATGGAAGGTAGAGAAAGTTACTAAAGTGTCAAATGAACTAAAACCTGAAGTTTTACAATTGCAGCTTATAGTGATGCCTGTGATTTATATTTGGACTATACATAGCGAGCGAAGAGGTCAAGCCCGGGCATTAACCTGAGTCAAACCCTTGGTACGTCTTAACGTCTGTTTGTCTCCGTTGCCTCATTTCTTAAAATGGGCGTAAGATAGACCTGCCTTGTAGGGGTTGCCAAGGGTCAGCTGACACAATGCATATAATAACTGCTCAGGAGGTGGTATTCAGTAAATGGTGATGCCTATCATAGCTATTATTATTATTATTACTGAAGAATCTTTTAAATCTTCTGGTCCCTTTAGCCAAGATGCCTAGTCCAGCTTTTTTTTCTCCAATGAATCACATCCTGGGATTGACGATAAATCCAGTATTGCACGTCCCGTGCATAACTCTTCTAAAGAATCTTATTTTATGTACTATATGTATCAGAATAGTGTACACTGCCATGTGATGTAAAAAAGAAAAATCGTCGGAAATAATGCAGCCAGCTATCTAAGTGTTACACCAACTAAAACAATAAATAAACCTTGAACAGTGAAAATAAATAAATAAATCCCAATGAAAGAACTACGGTGTACTTCATCTTCCTATTCAAGTTCACTCAAGCCAATCAGAAGAATCAGAAGAAAATAACATGTTATTTTTTAAATATATAAGAAAATTTTAAAAACTCAAAGCACAAAATTTTAAATACCCATAAGCTTTTCATCCAGAGAGAAACACTTAACATTTTAGTATGTCCTGTGTTTTGTCCATAAACCTATTTATAGAATTCTAACCTTACCATTTATCCCATCACTTGACTGGAATGCTTTATGCAGTATTAAACATTCATCTACAACATAATTTTTAGTGGTTGCTGTTTTTTGAATTTTATTTTTTTTATACAGCAGGTTCTAATTAGTTATCTATTTTATGCATACTAGTGTATATATGTCAATCCCAATCTCCCAATTCGTACCGTTTGTTCTCTACATCTGTGTCTCTATTTCTGCCTTGCAAACCGGTTCATCTGTACAATTTTTCTAGAGCCCACCTATATGCGTTAATATGCGATATCTGTTTTTCTCTTTCTGACTTACTTCACTCTGTATGACAGTCTCTAGGTCCATCCATGTCTCTACAAATAACCCAATTTCATTTCTTTTTATGCTGAGTAATATTCCATTGTATATATTTGCCACATCTTCTTTATCCATGCGTCTGTCAATGGGCATTTAGGTTGCTTCCGTGACCTGGCCATTGTAAATAGTGCTGCAGTGGACATTGGGGTGCATGTGTCTTTTGGAATTATGGTTTTCTCAGGGTGTATGCCCAGGAGTGGGATTGCTGGGTCATGGCTGCTGCTCCTCTCCAGCCAAAACTTGTCTTGACTACTCTGTCTCGGTGTTTTTGTGGTGGATTTCGCAGGTGAGGGTCTTTCACCGAGGCCGTCGTGTGGCAGTCTGAGGGCAGGATGGTGGAGGGGTGAACCAGGGGAAATCTCTGAACGTCTCCATCCATCTCTGAACCCTGATTGCGTTTAAAGCCATGGCAGTCGAAACAAGAACACACCATTGGTTTGCTTCCCAGCAACTCAGCATTACAACGTGTTACACGGGGCAGCCCTCACCTGACTGGCCTCACGGACCCATGTGCAGGAAACTTCCAAGGGGGGCGGCAGCCCTGGGACAGAGGGAGAAGGGCCAGAATTACCCCAGCAGCCGTGGAATGTTCTGGCCTGTCCACAGCACGTTGGGGAAACTGACAAGCCCAACACTTATCAGGAAACGTACGGGCACCTTCTTTTTTGTACTTGCTGGAAGGTTTTCTGTGACGGAAGGATCTACCTTTGGAAAACTCTTCAGGAGATTGAAATATATCAGAGAAGAGCAAAGTTTTGCATTTTAAAGCACAGAAGGGACAAATCATTTGAAGAAATGCTTACTCCTTCTGATTTTATTCATGACTCAATTAATGCCGATTTCAGATTGAATTTCCAGTCATCTCCAAAGAAAGGTTCGTTCCCAAGCTGTCCTAAGGTGCCCCACTAGAATGGCTCTGAGGATGACAAGTAAAATTCTACCATAGGAATTCCCTGACCTCCATGCCTTCGACGATCCTGTTTAAACAATTCACGCCAGATTCTGGGTGGATACTTAAGCCTATATAAATAAGCGCAAATGAACTGAAATCATCAATGACTGATAGAATAAGGTTCCTGAGATATAAAAAATGTTAATAGAGGAAAATGGATTTTATATCATTTTAAAAATATTTAAATCATGGTGCTAAAATCTCTAATGTGAACTGGCTGAAGCTGAGAAGGGAAAAGAAAGGTGAAAACTATCATGTACGCTGGAGCTTTTAAATTGTATTACCTTATTCGGCAGAATGAATGAGCTCCCTGAAACTAATGACATTTGTGTTTCATGTTTGTAACCAGCAGAGGCAGCTGACGGTGATGAACGGCTGGACTGCGTTTCTCTACCCCCAACAGGTAAAACACATTTCCCTTTTCATCACCTGCTGCAAAATACAGCCCGTGAGAATATTTGCATGGAAAATGTTTTTAACATCAGAGAGGCAGATGCTTGAGCAAACTGCTTCTGTAAGAGGCCCAACCCCTAGTAATCAGAGGAGCTCAATGCCCTGCATTCAGAGAGATTTTGCACATTGAATATGAAAAGCTACCGTTTTTTCACATTCTGTTTCATCCGCCTGATAACCTCAGAACAGCAAGTCCTAAGAACTTAGTGTCACAACGTTTTGCCTCCCCAAGCCCTGGGACATTAAAAAAAATATTTTAACATGAAATGACATTTCTGTTTAGATCAGGATCATCCATTTTATGATGAAATTCACATGCGCTCTGGCCTCACTCACCTCCCTCGCAAAAACCTTTGCGAGGCAGTGTCATCGCGCTTCCTATCATGGGCACCCGATGAATACTGTGTTTTAAGTGACGGATTGAATGTGCTCGATCCATCTAGCCTGGGTGGCACATTCCTCACGCTGTAACCCGATCAGCTGAATACACCATCTCACCGCCACACCTGCTGCAGGGTTAAGCCATAGACTTAATTCCGACTTCTTATTTGACTCTCAAGTAATCCTTCCGACCCCGGGCTCCTCCCTCTGCATCGGTTCTCACCCGAGAGCCCGAGGGACAGGTGTCTGATCAGTGAGCCATGTGACCAACCCTCAGTTGGTCTCAAGACTCTTTATTCACTTCCCTCAAAATACCTGAAGGTTCTCTAACAACCAAACCCAGACACACCGCCACCCCCCCCCCCCGCAAAAAAAATCCCTGTAAATGAAAAAGCTCAACTCAGTGTTTTCTCTCCATTGGGGTGGTAAGTTTTAAGTTAGGTCCAGCAAGGATGAGAGGAGTCGTGAGTCTGTGTAGGAACTCGGCGAGGCCCGTGTTCACAGACAGCACTTACCCTGAGTTCACGGTATAGCAGAAATGTACGTTAGCGAACTTCAGAGCAGCCAGAAAACTCGGACACGCAAATGATACGGTGCTTTCTCTGTCACTGAGTAGCTAAGCAACAGATCGATGGACAAATAATGAAATGACTGCAGAGGGCAAGAGCAACCGGCTTCTATCACGTTCTCACTGTATATAGTCATTATAGAAATTACAGAAAGGGGAGTTCTTGTTTGGCTATGTTTCCACACTTATGAACCAAGAGAACTGAAATGCATGATCTCTATTGTTCCTTCCCAACCTGTGCTCCTCTGAGTATCAGGACAACTCCTATCAACCTTGTTCTGACCCCCCACTCCAGGTAGAGGCATGAAGCATTGCTACTAATGAGGAAACTGTGCCCTTTCGGGAGGCCCTCTGGAGGAACACCTTGCTGTTCTAGTTGTACTTTCCAGGGTTCCTCCCCCATCAGCCCCCATGACCCCAGGACATTTGCACTGCCCGTCCTGGCCACCATCTGACACAGTGGGCTTTTAAGAAGTATTATTACTGGAAAACCACTCCCTTGAAATAATACCTTTGCCTTTTCCTGTCTGAAGATGGAGGCAGAGAGATGTTTCAGATGAGAACATTGACATACAGGATGGTAGAACCACCTCATGGAAGTGAAAAGAATTTCCAGGAATCTGAGAAAGAAGGCGTGTTAGAGATCATCTAGTCCCGTCCCTTCTTTTTATCCAGTCCTTTTATTTTACAGGTAAAAAAGCCTGAGGCCCAGAAACACTAAATGACTTTCTCAAGGTCTCACAGCTGGTTGGTGGCCTGGCCGGAGCCCAGGCCTCTCAACTCCCAGCCAGTCCACCGCGTAGCTTTCTTACACCTTCTCTGCATGTTTCCTAAAGATCCTAAGAGGTGATGGATGTCCTAATCCCTCTAGGATTCCATCTCAGTGTCACCCCGTCTTCACAGTTAGAGTGTCTGGCGTAAGTCAGCCTGAAGTCCGCTGCAGCTTCAGCTCTCAGGTTCTTCCCAAGAAGACCCTACCCAAGGCCGTGAGGCCCTAAGGAGGAAAATAGTAGGACCCCCTCCTGCAGTTTTTTTCACTAGACTCCTGATAGATATTTGATACAAATCACTAAACAGCATGATAAATAATACCACTTATCACCTGGAAAATGGGAAGAGACGTCACGGATTGGTGCCCAAATTTTGCAGTAATGGAATTAAACAATCTTGATTAGACTGGCATGTCTCTGGAGTGCCCCTCACATAAAAGCCCAGTCTGGGGCTTCTCTGAACACAGCACCACGACTTAGTCCTCCCCTCTTTTACGTGTCTCCTTAATGAGACCGTCCGAGGGATGAGCTCCACCTTTCTCGTCCATGCAGCTTCTTCCCTGGATTGGAGACTCACTGGCCAGACCTTCCTCATCTGGTCTGTCTGAGCTGGCAACCGTTGGTCCTTTTTAAAGATTTAACAGTGCCTTTATTACCTTATTAAGGTCTTTTTTCTCCTCCCAAATTCATGCGTGTTGGGAAGGGGTGGGACGGGGGAATAAATCCCCAAGTGTTTCGATGAACCAGAACCGACCAGGCCACGGTTACAGTCAGGTGTCAGATGACATTTATCTCAGTCCGTTAACACTTAAGCAAACTTCTGTTTGTCTAGCTTTAACAAAAATGGATACAGATTTTTCGAGTGGAAAAACATATTTTCTTAATTTCTTTTCCCTCGACCCTGTCAGTAAGCGTTTTTCAGCGATGCCAGGAGTCAGCACTGAGTTAGGTTCTGGTGAACAAATCCCACCCTCAGACCAGAGGCAGAGGCTACTACAGCCCAGGGGTGGAGACAGAGCTCTGATAAAGGAGAAAAACCACCATAAGGGAACAATTTGGGGGGGGGGGGAAGAGTACAGAGAATAAAATCAAAACAGTACTGAAATTTAAAGGAGGCTTCTGGATTTGAAATAGAACAGTGCAGAGCGCACCTAGGCTTAGCATTTTTTGCTCATAAATTGGCATTCCTTTGCACACATTTTAGAAATTAATACAGAAAAGTGTAAGGAAGAAAATGTAAATTACTTTTACCACCCAGAGACAACCATTATTGTTGGGTATTTTTTCCCAGACTTTTCTCT
Organism: Tursiops truncatus; assembly: GCF_011762595.2. Classification (NCBI taxonomy): domain Eukaryota; kingdom Metazoa; phylum Chordata; class Mammalia; order Artiodactyla; family Delphinidae; genus Tursiops; species Tursiops truncatus. The sequence goes on along the minus strand of NC_047035.1, from coordinate 168,075,977 downwards.
ATATTTTTTTAATTTATATAATGGAGGTCAAATCCATCCAATTTTGTTTCCTAAAGTTTTGTTCTGTTTGGTTTTACCACCTAACAAGCGTTTTCCATTTTATTACAAATCTCCACACTCATTATTTTAATAGCTGCACTATATTCCATCTTACAGGCCATATCGTATTTTATTTAGCCATTTCCTACTCCTGGATGACAGATATGAACATACTCTAATAGGAACCCACATTCATGGGTTTTCCTGTAAAAAATCATCATTACAGATTTCTAATGGCTAAAATTACTCATTCGGCACACCTAAAGCCTTGGCTAAAAAATACTGATTTAGAGGTGAAACACAGACACCTCACCAATGAGGTCCTGCGTCTGGCCGTGTCATAGACAAGCATACAACTCTTCCTTAGAGAAGCGGCCCCCCTTCACTTTCTTGTCTCTGTTGTAGGTCATATATTTGACACCAGGAGAGAAAACACGGAAGACACAGAGACAGCTTTCACTGCCTAGACTTCCCTTTAGCGACACTTCTTAGCGCACGCATCTCCTCCACTGGAATTTCCTCAAAGATCCACTAGCATTTCAGGTTACTGCAAAGTGTGGGCGTTCTGTGAAGCTGACCCGTCACGTCTGAATAGTTTTCATATTCTTTCTTTGTAATGTGTGATAATCAAGCCTCCAGTTTGGTCTAAGATGTTTAAAAATCATCTTCAGAGTTGAATTCTCAGCCTTTAAATGTCCAGCGTATCACTGGGTTGGTTCAATGTCCATGAAAAAGAAGCAGTTTTATTTTCCCTGGTTTTTTTTTTTTCTTTTTCAGTGTGAATATGGTATAGAGTTTTGAAGTGTATTTATTTTAATGTAAATTGCTTAGTTGCAGTATAGAGGAGAATGGCTCTTTCCGGACCAAGGAAGCAGCGTTGAAGGCCAAACTTAATTAGAATCTTCAACAGCTTAGAAGATGGAAAAGTTGTTTTGGGAGACAGGACAGCTCTGATCTATTAGATGAAATCATTTGTGGCATCATTTTCTCCCCAGAATAATCATTTGTCACTGATAAGTGCAAACGATACGTAAATTCTTAGGAAAGAAAAATCTTTCACGTAGGCTGTGTCAACACAGTGACAAAATAACTAATTAAAAGGTGAGAAGCTCAAAGTAACCAGCTATCCACATGACACCTGACTACTATTTTAACAGATGGTTTTAGCTGAGTGGGCCAGGGTTGTGGCATCATGTGGCAACTGGCCACAAATGTACTTGATCTTCTATACTTCACATGGCTCTGGTACACTTGCCCCCCGCTTTATATAAAACCAACAAGTGAAAATGTGGATTCATTTTAAAGAAATATTTTGGGCATGTGGGTATTTGTTTCACAGAGATATTTGCCTCCAGATTCCTTTCTCTAGTAAGGTGGTGAATTCAAAATGCCTGTTTATTTGGAGGCATTGCATTTACACTTCGTTTATTGTATAAAGCAAATTACCGTGAAGTTTTGGCACTTGACCCAAAGGCCAAAAGTTGGCTTGAAAGAACTTTGGACAGTAGAAACACCAGACCCCCGGGGCGTGGGGAGGGGAAACGCTGTGCTACCAGTTAACACACGTCCCTGGCACTTATTTTATCAAATCGGAGAGTGTAAGAGCTCAGAGTTACCGTTAGTCCCACTCCCTCGGTTTGTGGTGAGGCAGCTAAGGAGGAATGAGGATCACGGATGCCCAGCGCCGGGCAACAAGCCATCAATGGGCTAGCCAAGCTGGGAACCTCAGTTCCTGACTACCCCATCCCAGGTACCTGTACCATCACGTCACTCGGGGCAGCTAACCCTGGGCTAGGAGGGGAGCTCTAGGGGGAGGCAGTACCCACTAAAGACCAGCTAATCAACCCAAGACCATAGGAGGCATTCCTGTGATGTGACAAAGCTGGTCTAGGCGTGGCTTATGGAATCAATCCACCTGCTAGACAGCTACATCTCATACACGTGTGTCTTTTATCTTCTTTTCGGAGCCTCAAGGAAGGTTCAGATCAATGGTTTCCATCACAGGTTTAGCTAGCCTTTTCGATTTCAGGCCAGTTAGTAACCCCTTCCCTGACACCAGCCTCTCTGTTCGTCAAGGAGTCTAATGAAGTATCGTGAACCCAGGCTTTTGTTTTTCTGCAAGATATGTTGTAAAAGTTGTCTTCTGCCTCTCAGAAGGAAGCCTTTCTCAAGGGAATTGAAAAGATTAATTAGTGACCTTTCAACTCTGTTACAGTAAGATGAATACATTGCAAATAAAAGTAGAAACATTTACCTTACAGCTGTGGAATCTGTTAAATATACACCATGAACCTTCAAAGCACTTCCTGCCAAGACTGGGCGAGAGCTTGAATTTTTCACTACTTGAGGGGTGGGTGGGGTTGTTCGGCTCTCGGATATGTGCAATGGATTCACAGATTGGAAATACACAGCATAAAACTGCAACCGTAAAATCATATTTTATAAATTAAAACTGTGTTTACTTAACTGCGACTACTGTTCAGACTTTATTCAGAAATTCTTTTTATAGGTTTTCTTAGCAAAAAAAAAAAAGAATTATTCCATACCTATGGATAAGGTCTCAATCTTCTGTATGTATGTTTTATTAATATGTAAATATTTAGATTTTTTTAAGATTACTATGTTCTTTAAAAAATATTCAACACAGGCTAGTTGTGAAAATGGTGTATAACACGTGCTGTGATATCAATTTCCAAGACGCCCTTTATGTCTGTTCTGGAAGAATACAATAAATTACTTTAATTGAACGCGCCTGTCTCCTGCCTGTGTGCCAGCCCTCCTGCCTTTATGAAGTGGAGACAATGCTAGCCATTAATTAAAAGGTATTTATTAGTACTCTGGTGATCTTATGCAGAAAGTTTTCTCTCCGTATGAAGTTAATTTTAAAAATTAAACGAACGAACCAGATTGCCACCAGAAAGAGTGTCTTGGAATGCATTAAGTCACAGGCTCCGCCTGGAAGTTAGATCAGTGGCAGGTCCCACAGTAACACTTGAGAAGTAGTGATATGCTTGAAGCCTAATTTTAACTGAATTAGGTAGCTTCATAAGCATCACTTAAAAGGCTAAGCCCTGCTTCTATGGAAACAACACATCAGAAGGACAAATCAATCTTCTCTAACGCAAAGTGGCTGTTCAAACCTAATTGCTTTATTCTCCCCTCTGAACACAGGGGGGCGCCACTCCTCGTGGGGACTTGCCCCCTCCTGCCTCCAAAGGCACCCCGGGCTGGCCGGCCAGCTCTGTCGGGGCTTTGGCTCGGGGTCTGCGTCTTGGGCCCTCCTTCTGTGGAGGCATTGGCGCTGAGCCAGTCTACAGCTGGGAGGAGTGCAGTAGTCGCGGGTGAGAAAGCAGCCGGACTGCAGGAGAGAAGGTGACAGGGTGAACTGCTTGCAAAGAGAGAAAATCTAAACTACTGCCAGCTAGAGTCTTCCACGCACGCGCAGCCCTTGGAAGCTGGGGGCCTGGCACCAGCCTGCCCCTCCTGTTGTAATCCCCCCAGGGCTTGGTGCGGCCCTTGGTGCGGGGAAATTATTTGTATTATTGCATTATTGCCACATCACATGATTTGGCCCCAGGCCCCCGGGATGCCCTTGCTCCCACTCGCTGGCAAGGATCTGTGCCTCGTATGTCGCCTGGCTAACACCCTGAAGGGCTTTTCTCATCCAGCGGGAGGGGACCCGGTCTTACCCGCAGAAGGGGCACCATTTGCATTCTCGTAGAATAAGAGCGCACACACCTGCCTCAGTTGTTTCCCCTCCTACAGGCCCAGCCTTAAAACCAAGTGACAGGGGGACGGCGGCTGACTCATTTCCCAGCTGCACCCCGAGTCCAGCTCAAGCATTTACTGAACACCCACTGTCGGTAGATGCTGCGTCGGTTTAGCACAGCCGGGGTTGCGATGCAAGGGACGAGGGCTGACGCTGGGGAGGTCTGTCGGCCTGGTGCTATCCACGCCAGGCCTTATGGACCATCCCGAGAAGCTGGGAGCGCGTAGGGGCCGCTGAAGCATTCTGAGTAAGAGGTCCAATCAGAGTCATAGGCTCTCTTGATCGGTCTGGCTGAAGTCTGGGACGTTAACTGGAGGGGGCCCAGCCTAGAGCAGGGAGTCCCATTAAGAAGCCGAGGGAATAGCTAGAGGTGAATGAAGAGGACCCAAGAGGACAAAGCCCCACGTGCTGAAGCACAGGAGGACCAACAAGACTTGGAGATGCACTAGCTCGGGGTGGAGGAGGGAGGAGGTGTGGAAGCCGACACCCAGGTCTCTGGCTGGAGAATCGTGCTGGTGTTATTGGCGCTCCCGAGACTGGGAAGATGGCGGGGAGGGGCGACTTGGAGAAAGATGACGGACAAGTTCAGGTGCACACGGGCTCCTCCATCCCTTCCTTCACCGAGTGGTCACTGAACATTCTGGGTCTGCCTGGTACTGTTCTCGGGTCCAGGAGCACAGCTGTGAGCCCCGGGGAAACACCAGCAACATAAGGCCTGTTGAGTTCCTGAACGAGAGGAGGGAACTGAAACTGGGTAGCTTTGTCCCAAGCTAGAGTCGATCAAGATTTGAAGCTCCATTCATTCCGCATAATTCAAGTGTGAACTAAACGGCATCATCACAGAGCTCACACATAGCCCCCAGTCTCCATCAAGCCACAGTCTTTTCGTCCCTTTGGGTCACTTACCACACTCTGAAATTGTCTTTTTTTTTTTTTTTTTTTCGGTACATGGGCCTCTCACTGTTGCGGCATCTCCCGTTGCGGAGCACAGGCTCCGCACGCGCAGGCTCAGCGGCCATGGCTCACAGGCCCAGCCGCTCCGCGGCATGTGGGATCTTCCTGGACCGGGGCACGAACCCGTGTCCCCTGCATCGGCAGGCGGACTCTCAACCACTGCGCCACCAGGGAAGCCCCTCTTTGCTTATTTATGTGTTTACTAACTGGTTTTTCTCTGGAATCTAAGCATCGTGATGTCGGGGATCTTATCTTTAAGGCCACTTAAAGATTAAAGATGTTTCCTTGGGGAAAACATGTTTTTAGGAGCCCCGACTCCCCATCGTCCCCAGCAGAGGTGAACTAGGACAGACATTACCCTCTCCCTCTTCCGTGTCTCGTAGCCTTAGATCACGTGGACCTCCTTTGTCCCTATGTCGACACTCCTCAGAAATGTTGGCGAAACCGTGTCCGTAAATCTGCCAGAGAGATACTGGGTGCATTCCATGAGAATCCGGTAACTCTAATGATTCAGAGCAAAGCTTTGAATTTACACAAACCAACTCCTTTTGCATTTTGTGACCTCTCAAAGCACGCTATTGATCATTTCCCCTAAAATATATATATTATATGTGTTTATTATTTATTTCCGTTTTGTTATCAGTGAAATTAAACAAATGTCAAGAGTCATAACAGAAAAGCCAAAGACCAATCTAGAAATGGATCCCGTGTGGGATAACCCGTAGCACACTGTGCTTTACACACACTGATGTTCCAAATAGACTCGACACTTAAGGGCCTTTTTAATTGCGTTTTACTTTTTTGCCATTTTTATCTGTTAATGCTGAGAAACTGAAGGACATTTTAAACCTAAACTTTGAAACTAAGCTCCTTCAGCTAATTCCTTTAAAACGCCTTCCAAAAATGAAGCTGATTGTGAGTGTGTTAAAAAGAAGAGCTGGGGCTTCCCTGGTGGCGCAGTGGTTGAGAGTCCGCCTGCCGATGCAGGGGACGCGGGTTCCTGCCCCGGTCCGGGAAGATCCCACGTGCCACGGAGCGGCTGGGCCCGTGAGCCATGGCCGCTAAGCCTGCGCGTCCGGAGCCTGTGCTCCGCAACGGGAGAGGCCACAGCAGTGAGAGGCCCGCGTACCGCAAAAAAAAAAAAAAAAAAAAAAAGAGTTGATCGGAAACAAGCTCTCCTGAACTCCAGGTGCGCATACTCTCCACCAAGTGCCAGCCAGATTCAAAACGTGGAGGGTCCTGGATGTGAATATGGAGCAAAAACTCAATCTTACAAAGGAAATTTGAGCATCCTAAATTGGTTCAATGAAGTGGTGGACCAACTGCACATTCCGGTAGAAGAACTCATAACAGCCTAGTAGTGGGTGGGTGGTCCAGGGCGGTGGTAGGCAGCTCTGCTCCATGTGGTCATCTGGAAACCCAGTTACATCCACCTTATGGTTCTGCCACCCCTGGGAGACATCCTCATCCATGTGGTCAAAGCTGGCTCACCAGCCTAAATCTATAATGAAGACTATGGGAAGGGGAATAAGAGTGGAGGGGAACTTCAAGAGAACTGAAAACATCTGAGCTCACAAAGACTTGTACACAAATGTTCAGAGCAGCCTTATTCATAGTAGCCAAAAGTTGGAAACTTGAGTGCCCATCAACTGATGAATGGATAAACAAAATGTGGTATATCCATGCAGTGGAATATTATTCGGCAATTAAAGAAAATGAAGTACTGATACATGCTAACACGGATGAACCTTGAGAACATTATGCTAAGTGAAAGAAACTAGATACAAAGGCCACATATACTATGATTCCATTTATATGAAACGTCCAGATTAGGCAAGTCCATAGAGACAGAAAGTAATTAGCGGTTGCCCAGGGCCGGGATGGGGAGCGGTAATGGGAAGTGACTGCTAATGGGTGCAGGGTTTCCCTTTGGAATGACAACTGTGTTCTAAAATCAGATAGTGGTGATGGCTGTGCAACTCTGAATATATTAAAAACCACTGACTTGTATAATTTAAAAGGGCAAGTTTTATAGTATGTGAATTATAGCTCAATAAAGCTGTTAAAAAATTATAGTTAAGTTGGACCCTCTTACCTTACTCTCTGTGTGACAATTAATTCCAGATATTTCAAGGATTTAAATAATAAAAATGCTAGAAAATAAAATTATATAAATTATATATTATATAAATTTTTATATTATATAATATATAAATTTTATATATTATATAAATTATATAAAAATACTAGAAATTTTGTAATTAATATTTATATAAGCTTGAGGAGAGAAAGGATTTCTCAAACATGATGCCATAGGAAGAAATGATCAAGTAAAAATTAATTAAAAATTTTAAATCATACTTCAAAAGTTTTGCAAAGGTAAACAGCAAGTGACAAAATGAGAAAAACATTTGCAGGATAAATCTTTTAAGAAAGAAGATACCTATCATATATCCAACTCTTACAAATCAAATGTCCAATAAACATTAAAATGCTAAAATTAAACCAAGAAATGCAAATTAAAACAGGTAAGAAAATTTCAGTTATTCAGTTGGAAAATATTGAAAGAAAGGTAGCACCAGTGTTTTTTTATGATGAAGGGAACTGTTAGTTACTACTAATAGGCATGTTAACTGGTACAATATTTCTGAGGGCAGTTTGCCAATAAATCTTAAATTTGTTTAAACCTTTTGACCCAGCAACTTTACTTGAAGGAATTTATCTGGAAGAAATAAAGATTTGTCCAAAGATCAAGCTACAGGGTGTTCATCACCACATTGTTTAATATTTTTAAAAATTAAAATGATTTACATGTCAACAATAGTTTAAACCATAATACATTCTTAAATCAGAATACTGTACAGCCATTTTCTGAATTAAGACTTAAATATAAGACACAACACCATAAAACTCCTAGAAGAGAACACAGGCAAAACATTCTCTGACATAAATCATACCAATGTTTTCTTAGGTCAGTCTCCCAAGGCAGTAGAAATAGAGGCGAAAATAAACAAATGGGACCTAATCAAACTTGCAAGCTTTTGCACAGCAAAAGGAACCATAAACAAAATGAAAAGACAACCTACGAAATGGGAGAAAATATTTGCAGATGATGTGACAAACGAGGGCTTAATTTGCAAAATACAACTCAACAACAAGAAAACAACCCAACTGAAAAATGGGAAGAAGACCTAAATAGACATTTCTCCAAAGACATACAGTTGGCCAACACGCACATGAAAAGCTGCTCAACATCACTAATTATTAGAGAAATGCAAATCAAAACTACAATGAGGTACCACCTCACACCAGTCAGAATGGCCATCATTAACAAATCTACAAATAACAAATGCTGGAGAAGGTGTGGAGAAAAGGGAACCCTCCTATATGGTTGGTGGGAATGTAAATTGGTGCAGCCACTATGGGAAACAGTATGGAGTTTCCTCAAAAAACTAAAAAGAGTTGCCATATGATCCAGCAATCCCCCTCCTGGGCATATATCCAGACAAAACTATAACTCAAAAAGATACACGCACCCCTACGTTCATAGCAGCACTATTCACAATAGCAAAGACATGGAAGCAACCTAAACGTCCATTGGCAGATGAATGGGTAAAGAAGATGTGGTAATATATACAATGGAATACTACTCAGTCATAAAAAAGAATGAAATAATGCCATTTGCAGCAACATGGATGGACCTAGAGAATACCATACCAAGTCAGTCAAAAAGAGAAAGACAAATACCATATGATATCATTTATATGTGAAATCTAAAATATGATACAAATGAACTTATTTACAAATCAGAAGCAGAATCACGGACATAGAGAACAGACTTGTGGTTGCCAAGGGGGAGAGAGGTGGGGAAGGGATGGACTGGGAGTTTGGGATTAGCAGATGCAGACTATTACATAGAATGGATAAACAACAAGGTCCTACATAGGGAAATATATTCAATATCCTGTGATAAACCATAATGGAAAGAATATGGAAAAGAATGCATATATATATATGTGTGTGTATAACTGAATCACTTTGCTGTACAGCAGAAATTAACACAACTATACTTCAAGAAAATAAAAAAAAAAGGATACCGCACAGCCATTTTCAGTGGTGTACACAGAGATCACCAGTCAATTGATTGAAAAAGGCAGGTCACAGAACAATAGGTACTTTAGGATCTTTTGGTTTTTTTAATAATTGAACTCAAAAAAAAGTCTAAGAGGACATGCACCCAACTATTGATGGCTACGTGTGAATAGTGAGATTATGGGTACTTTAAATTTTTCTTCCTGTTTTTTACCTCAATTAATTTTCCTGTAATGAATATGTGTTGCTTTTGCAATGAAAAGAGAAGTTATTTTTTAAACATTTTAGTAATGTAAAAAAATGTTTATAGCATGGAGAAATGTTCACAATATATTTGCTATTAAATAGCATGTTCAGCCTGATCATACTTTTTTTTTTTTTTTTTTTGGCGGTACGCGAGCCTCTCACTGTTGTGGTCTCTCCCTTTGTGGCGCACAGGCTCCGGACACGCAGACCCCTCTGATCATACTTTTTTAATTTCAGAAACTCATTTATTTTTATAAAGTTAGTTTAATGGGGCTTCCCTGGTGGCGCAGTGGTTGAGAGTCCACCTGCCGATGCAGGGGACACGGGTTCATGCCCCGGTCCGGGAAGATCCCACATGCCGCGGAGCGGCTGGGCCCGTGAGCCATGGCCGCTGAGCCTGCGCGTCCGGTGCCTGTGCTCCGCAAAGGGAGAGGCCACAACAGTGAGAGGCCCGCGTACCGCCAAAAAAAAAAAAAAAAAAGTTAGTTTAATGGTCATTGTGTGTAACTACAGACAAATCGCAGCATGTCCAGACTATACCGACATCAACAACCTCCTACACCTTTAAAAAGTTATAGACGATGTATCACCCATTGGCCTGATCACATTCAGTAAAAGAAATATTTATACACATGCACAGAAAAAAAGAATAGAAGTTGTTAAGAGTTGTTAGCTCTGGGTGGTAGAATAATATGTGATTTAAAAAAATTATTTGTGTAAGTTTTCTAAAATGAACACTTATCATTTTCTAAAATGAAAAAAATAAAGGTAAAGGAAGAAAAGGCTCAGTGGTCTTTGTATGTCATGCGCACTGTTTGGATACTGTTAGGAATGCCTGAAATATCGATGTAAAGTCTTGTAATACAGGCTTCCAAAGTATCATATAAGCTCCAAAAACTTCAGCTTGTTACTCTAATAATATGTACATTTGAACTGATTTACAGGGCTCTGGAAGTTAATGCTTTACTTTGAAGGGGGGAAAAATCATTCTGCAGCTTAACAGGAAAAGGATATCCTCTCTGCAGCTTGAAAGGAAACCAGAGCTGATGATTTATAAAAAATGTATTAGCTGCAAGATAAGAAACCCATCTGAGGTCTAAGTGCATTTGACATATCAGTTCAAAAAACAATTCCGCCAGGGCCTTTGGGATTTGGGGAGAATGGCTACCTAAGAAAAAGCAAACGGGTGGGTTCCTATAACAAATGAAACTGAGACACAGGCAGCAAGACTACGACAGTCTTCACTCACATGCTTATCCCTCTGTGCAAGGTGACAGGGACCTAACCGGAGACGTGCTTTGGAAAACAGATTGAAGGCTGTCAGGCCCACAGGTACTGCCCACTCTCTGTGAATACCAGCTGACACGTATTGGGCACAGAGTCCAGGCCAGGCACTGTTCTAATGCTTTAAAGTCCAGTTTAATTCATGTACTCCACAAAGCCATCCTGTGAAGGAACTACTGCGGTTATCCCAATTGAACAGATGAAAAACGTGAGGCTGTTTGTTCCAGTTCACTAAGGAGTCGTTTTTAGCCAAGACTTGAGTCCAGGGAGTGTGACTCCAGCTCGCATTCATCTAGACATTCAGTAAAGTGTTCAGAATAACCCCATTGAAAGTCCAGGCCTGTCTGAGTTGCCTTTACCATGCCCTTTATACTTTAGTTTGCACAAAAGCATTGAACCAGAAATGATAACACTGTCCTAAGTATTTTACAGATAAGAATTCAGTGGATCTCCGTTCTAAGCCTGGAAGTACTACTATTATCCTCCCCATTTTACAGATGCGGAGGCTGGGTTACAGAGAGCTTAACTAACTTGCCCAAAGAGCTAATAAGTGGCAGAGCCAGGATTCAAACGCAGGCATTCTGACCTAGAGCCTATGCTTCTAATCTCTGTGCTACAGGACGTACATCTGTGTACATGTCTTGGATGTTTGTTCTATGTCAGGCCTTGTTTTAAGTGTTTTCATTGAATCATCTCGTTGGAAATATCCCCAACACACTGTCAGAAAGAGCCGGGGAAGTAGCTAGTGTCTTAACCTGACAACAGGTTCTTTGTTAAAAGGTTTCCAAAAGCACATAGCAAAGTGGTCCACAGAGGGAGTTTTGTAATCAGAATGACCACAGTTTAAATATTGGCTCTACCATTTACTAAGCTCGGCGATCTTTTTATCCCTAATTTCCTCCCCTCTCCACTGTCCATCCGTCCACCAAAAGAATTAGAGGAGACAGACTGAAATGGAGGTCAGACTATCCCCAGCATAATGAAAGCCACTGAAAGCCCCTCACTTCGGTGGGGAGACATTTGCTGCAGGTGGCAGGGCTGGGGAAGCCGGAAGGGCGTGATGCCCCAAATCAATTGTTCTCGGAGTGTGATTCCCCAGACCGGCAGCATCAGCATCACCTGGGAACTTGTTAGAGCTGCAAAACCTCCAGCCCCGCCCCGGACCTGCTGACCTAGCAGCTCCTGGGTGAGGCCCGGTGCCTTTGAACACGGCCTACAGGCCAACCAGACGCACACAAAAGTTTGGAAGCCACAGTCCTAGGAGACCTGGGCAGTATGGCAAGGCCCCAACCTCAGAGCACGACATGGATGACCAGTAACTTGTGACTACGGATAACAATGTGAATTCGCTCCCTTAGTGCGTCAGAGCAGATTCAAAGCTTTCCCTGTGATAGCATCACTGCCCCTTGCATTCTCATTGGAGAGAACGGGAAGGCATTACAGAAGCAACCGGAAGTGCCAGTTCCCCAGTGACTGGTGGAGGCGGGACAAGCGTAGGGAAAAGTTCAGACCCAGCCCCCTCTTTTTTGGCTGCTGGATTGAGGCCCCTAGAGGGCAGGGACTAACCTCAGAACTCTCACCTCCTTGGGCCACATACTCAGCCGGTCACTCCCTCCCAAGACCCTCTCGGCGGCTGTGTTCCTCCCCCCGGACCTCCCCTCCGTCCCTTCCGTGGTTGCCCTAGACAGTCATGTTAGCCACTCAGCAGCCCTGACCGGCACTCCGCCCTCCAGGGTGACCCCAAGCCGCACAAACAGGATGTCCAGGAGGTGGGGAAGCACCAGCTGAGAAGAAACCAAACCCACAAATCCCAAGACACTCAGCAAACCGACAGCTATTTACCAGGCCCCTACCTCGGAGGGCCCTGCACCAGGAAAGGGGACTAAAGGTACCTAGCACCTGGTTACTGCTTTTAGGGGGTAGTTGAGGAGGCAGGACATCAACCCAGCACAACTGCAGAGGCAGGACAAGCTCCAGGGGCTCTGGATACGCAGTTCCTCTAACCACCAGTAGAAAATATTCGGGGAAAAAAAATTCCAGAAAGTTCCAAAAAGCAAAACTTGAATTTGCCCCATGCCTGGCAACTATTTACATTGTATTAGGTATTAATTGTATTAGATGAGGTATATGCAAATACTAGGACATTTTATATAGGGGACTTGAGCATCTGAGGATTTGGGTATCCGCGGGGGTCCTGGAACCAATCCCCTGGCTGACTGTATATACAGAGGCACGGGAGGAAATGAAGCTTGCAGCCAGGTGGTCAAAAACCTTGGAAACCAGAGTAAGGAATTCCAAATTGATTCCATAGGCCAGGGTTTCCCCAAAGTGTTAGTATATTTCTCAGAATATTCTCTTGGTAGAATTTTAACAGATGTTATGGGACTGAATGAGTTCTAGTACCAAATCCAATGTGGGGAGGGGATCCCACACCAACAAGCGATTCTCGGGACACCAGCTGGGTGTCCTACAATTCAGCTCCGTTCCCACAGTGCCTACCCAGACAGCATCAGATCCCACAGGCGAGGGACTCAGTCCTAGGTGACTACCACTCAGACTCCAGGCACGAGTCCAGGTTGCCATCTATGCTTCTGACCAACTGGCTATAAATCAGAGGTTGCTACAACCTTCTCAGGTTCGAGTACTTTGCTAGAGCAGCTCACAGAACTCAGAGAAACATTTTACTTACCGGATCACCAGTTTATTACGAGAGGCTGTAACTCAGGAACGGCCAGACGGAAGAGATGCACAGCACAGGGCAGTGGGAAGGGGCTGGGAGGTTCCATGTCCTCTCCAGGCACCACTGTTGCAGCAGCTCCATGTGTTCACCAACCCAGAAGCTCTCAGAACCCCATCCTTTTGATTTTTTACGGAGGCTTCCTTACGTAGGCATAAGTGATTGCATCATTGGCCATCAGCCCCTCTCCACTGGGTGAAGGGGTGGGACTCAAAGGTGCAACCCTCCAATCACAGGGTTGGCTGCGTGGCAACCAGCCCCCCCCATCCTCAGGTGCTTCCAAAAGTTACCTCATTAGCATAACAAGAGACACCTCTGAAGCTCTCACAAGCTCATAGGTCTTAGACATTCTGGATTGGACAGTTTCACAGGTATCTCACCTGCAGGACCTCTTCAATTGTGAATCTCTGGAGGCTGCGTTTTACAGACATTTCAATATAGAACCCTTTTTCAGGGGACTAATGCTCCATGTAACAATCTCAGTTTGTAGATTTCAGTTGGTGGGTTGGTGGGTCTGCTCCCGCTGTGATCTCCTCAGTAGCTTGTTGAGAATATGGCTTGGGAGATCTCACAGCTCCTCTGAAGCAGAAATACTGCCCCAGGTGAGTCCAATGTATCATCAAGCTTGGGAATGAGCGGTTTCCATTGTTGCAGCTGAATGCTATGGGCCAATGATGATGGGAAGGGACAGGTGGGAAGAAGAAGGAATAATAAGCATGGCTTAGACGTGGGGCCCGTGAGGGGATCTGGAGTGTCACCTACAAATTGGTACTTGCCATCTACCTCTACAAGGATTCAATTACGAGCCACTGCAGCTGCTGACCTTCAACACCCCCTGAAGGGAGCTCAGGGTGAAGATCAGAAATGAGGCACTCTGTGCTCTGGAGAAAACTGGCAGAACAGATCTTCAGATAGGTATTTTCAGGTGAAGATTTTCTGAGCCCAATTCTTGCATCTCCTCGTATCTAGAAAAGCACTAAAATCCTTCATGGTGACGCCTGCACCTCATGACTAGCAGTAACCTTCACGAGACTAGCAGAAACCTTCTACAAAAAAAATGTGCTTGACTGCATGTACTCTCCCTTTACCAAAATCACATATATACTGACCTTCCCCCCCAGCTCTTTGGAGCAGTTTCTCAGAGCTGTCTGAAATCCCGTCTCCCGGGCTATAGTTCTCATTTTGCCCCAAATAAAACTTAACTCACCATTCTCATGTTGTGCATTTTTTTCAGCCAACAGGAGGCAGTGAGGGGATATGGGGGCCATGAGGGGATATGGAAACCCTGAGGGGGAGGAGAGGTACGCCGTCAGGAACAGAACAGAGATTGGAAGGAAAACCTCACTTCTTAGTAGAAACAACCCACACTTGTGGAGGGGCTCGTGGTTTACAAAGTATCTTCCAAAATACCAGCTGACCTTCTTACAACCCCACGAGGTGGTTAGGAAAATGATCTCCAGTTTTCTTGGTTTAAGGAAACCAAGACTAAGTGGATAGGCGCTTGTTTTTCTTTACACTGTCCCATGTCTGACTGCTCTCTTCACTCTGAGCAATTGCTAGAGTGACACGGGACCATTAGCATGCCCGGCAGCAGCGGCAGGGATGCCTGTACCAGCAGCAGGCACCGGCCCAGACCTCGATCGGGGGCCGACCTGGCTGTGGTCACTGCCGTGCAGCCCCCGGAATGCCATTTTCCTGCCCTTTTTCCAAATCTGGTTCCCCGGCCTTCCCCCCTGCCTATTGTGTGAGCTACCCCATCTCCCTCCATACCTACCTTTTCTAAGTTAGCCAGAGTAGGTTTCCAGGGCTTCTAAAAAGCTTGACTTGAATGAGAAAGGTCAAGTGTGGGCATGAACGTCCACTTCAAAATTCAAATCTTCCGCTGTGCCTGGCTGGGGCATTGAAAAATATAATGAGTTCGAGTTTAGTCTTATGATAATGTCAGTGATGAATGTTCAAGTGGGAATTTCCAGTAGGCATTTGGAGATGCAGGACTAGTGTATGGAATAGAGGTCAAGGTAGAAATATGGGTTTAGGGAACAATTCCACTGAAATCATGGATATGAATGAAATAGCTTGTAACAGGTCAAGCTGTGACAGGAAGCAACTGAAAGCACTCTGGTGATCCAAGGCGAATAGATTCTCTTGAAAAGTCCTAAGAAGAGCTTTGGAAAGAGAAGAAGCACAGCTTGGCCGAGGAAAGTGGAAAGGCAAGACATTTGAGAAGACTCTGAGGTGGATGCCGCCTATGTTTAGAGAGGCAATTTCTTAATATCGAGGGGAAAAGTAACAGTAATACAAAAAAAAAAAAAACACCTTTCACTCAACAGTATGTTTGGTATGATCCCATTTTATTTTATTTTTTAAATGTATATATTTGCATCAGTCTGGAAGGATCTACATCAAAGCATTTGCAGTGCTTATCTCTGGATGCTACAATGACAATTTTTGTTTCCTTGTTTTCTTATTTTCCACATTAAGCATTCATTGATTTTTTTTTCCAGATACAATTCATAAAGCATAAAATTCACCATTTTAGAAGGTACAGTTCAGTGTCCTGAGAATATTCACAAAGTTGTATGACCATCATCACTCTCTAATTGCAGAAAATTTTCATCCTTCCAAAAAGAAACCCTGTGTCCATTAGCGGTCGCTCCCCATTCCTGCCCTCCCTCCCAGCCCTAGGCAACCACGAATTACTTTCTGTCTCTATAGAGCTGTTTATTCTGCATGTTCCGTATGAATGAAATCATGCTGTATGTAGCCTTTTGCGACTGGTTTCTTTCCATCAGCATCATGTTTTCAGGGTTTATCCATGTTGTAGCTTGTGTCCGTACCTCACTGTCCCTTGTTGCCCAATAAAATTCCCTGGCACGGCTGTCCCATATGTTGTTTATCCATTCATTAGTTGCTAGACACTAGAGCTGTGTCTTTCCACCTTTCCACTACGGCAAATAATCCTGCGGTGAACATTTATGCACCAGTTTTTGTATGAATGCATGTTTTCAATTCTCCTGAGTATATACCTAGGAGTGGAACTGTTGGGCCATATCTGTTTAACTTTTGAGGCACCACCAAAGAGTTTTCCAAAAGGTCTACACTCTTTAACATTCCCACCAGCAACGTAGGAATGTTCTGGTTACTCCACCTTCTCCCTATAACACCTGTTCGCTTGTTAGCATCACTTTTTAGAAAGGATGGAGAAAACGTGTGCTAAGGGGGCCCAAGACCCACCTTTCTTTTCAACAAACTTAATCCTTTTTGTGATTTTTCCACAGACGAAAGGTAAAGCAGGCAAGCATTCTTCTGTAAGGATATGATAGAGAACTTGGCATTTATTGGATTCTTATTGGCCTCTGGGAGGGTTAATGTCGAACTCTGTGCACGTATTATCCTATTGAATATTTACAGAAAACACTGAGTTTGGAACCTATTCTGGAGATGAAGAATGAGGTTTCGAGGTGAAGTGACTTGAGCGTAATGACACTGACCCAAATCCGAAATTCTTAACCATCCATTGTGACAGCTAAAAACCCGCCTCTCCTTCTGCTGAGTGTTTCTGGCTGTACACACCATGTGTCATTTCCATATTTTCCCAGGGAAAAAGAAACCTTTCTCAAGATGATTTTTCACAAGTAAGTCAGGTACAATTTATCATACTCTTAATGCAAACATATTCTGGAGATGCAAAACCTATAGCATATGTATAAATAACTTGACTCAGCAGTGTAAACATTGATTCAATGCTTTTTAAAAAAATGAACAAGCGGGTCCCACCCCCGGCGCCCAGAACGGAGCCCGCGTTTCCGCAGAGCTGGAACTCCCGCAGCTCGGGGTCTCTTCCCTCCGCCGCCACGGAAGTGCCCCGGAGGCCGAGGGGAGGGCGGCCTCACTGAGGCTGCCGGCTCTGGAGGGGCCCCGGCGCCGGAAAAAAAAAAAAGAACAACCTTGTTTCTCTGAGTGATGTGATACTTCTCTCCTGCTGGATATTTTATCGGCGCATTGGTGCCAATAGGAATGGGTTCTAAAACTGATTAGCCCAGAGAAGGACTAATCAAATAAATCTCAAGTTAGCCACGCTTTCAATTTTGTTTTGAAGTGAGATTTTTTTTTTCCAGCTGTGCCTTATTTCCCAAAGAAAGCATGGTAGATTTTGTGTTCGAAAACACGTTCGCCTCTGTGACTTCCAATGACAGCAGAACCAATTCTGTTTTGTAACTGGCCAATGTCAGCTCCTGAGATAGACCCGTGGAAGAAGAGGGATGTGAATAAGATCTGAATAAAGCATATTATTAGATCTCAAAGAGAATCAATAGAATTTAATGTCGTTTTCCTTGCCTTGCGTCAATAAAGCAATGTTGTTAGGAAGGCGTTACAATCTTGTCTTGTCTTGTGGGTTTGAAAGCTTCTTTTGTTGCGGTGGTGACGGTTTATTTGCCTGAGTCGCCTGTCCTAAGGACTGATTTGCTTGGTTTTGTAACGCATCACCCCTGCATCTGTAACTTAAGGCTCAGAACACCTAGGGAGATAAATAGATGTTATTTTCATTATCTGTGCTTTATAAATAAATTTTAACCTGGAAAGATGACATGGCCTAAGTCACACATTCAGCTGCATTTGGCAGGTTGATGCACAATTCTGGGCTGAACATGAATCTGCTTAAAATCAGGAGAAATCTGGAAACCCACAGGCTCACCCATTATCTCTCTGCTGGTGAAATTGAGACCAGTTGGTTCAAGGGCTCTAACGGGCCGAATTGGCCCCAGAATTCATACGTTGAATCCATACACCCCCAGGACCTCAGAATGTGACTGTATGTGGAGATAGGGCCTTTAAGGAGGTAATTAATTTAAAGTGACATGACTAGGGCGGGCCCTAATCCAATGTGACTGGTGTCCTTATAAGAAGGGGAAATTGGGACACAAGACACGTACAGCGGGAAGACGACGTGAAGACACAGGGGGAAGACAGCCAACCACAGGCCAAGGAGAGAAGCCTGGAACAGACCCTTCTGTCACAGCCCTCAGCAGGAGCCAACTCTGCCCACACCTTGATCTCAGATTTCTAGCCACCAGATGTGGGACAAGACATTTCTGTTGTTTAAGCAGCCTAGTCCGCAGGACTTCGTTACAGCAGCCTGAGCAAACGAATACAGGGCCCTCTGCTGCCACTCTGCTGCTGATGAGTGTCAGGGCCCGGGTCTCATGACATTCATCTCAATGCCCCAAGATCGGGCTTTGGAGGCTTACTGAGCGAAACCCAGAAACCACAGACATACCAGCTGTTTGGTGCTCACATGCGTCGTATTTATGTTAGATACCTTGGAGGTCAGTCTCCTCTCTGGTCAGAGCATCATCCCCCAGAAAATCTGAATGCAGGATTTGAGCTATCTGGTCAACCGGTCTGAGGTTGAGCTGACATCCGACCTTTCTTGCTCCAGTGCTCTTGCTGGGGAAATTTTCTCCAGGGAAATCTTCATTCCTGTCTGGATTCCCAGTTGTGCTGACTCAGACCCTCTTTTTGGACATCCTGTGATTTTTGTGAAAGACCACCCTTTGCTCTTGTCAAGCGCACGTCTCTCTCCCCTGGGGCAGAGTCCTACCTCTCCACTGGGGCCCTTCTTCAGAGGAAGGAGGAAGAGAGAGGGATGGGGCACCGTGCCTAGTTCAGGCACGTCTCACTTAATCTTCACCTCCCTGAGGGGAAGCTCCCTGAGGGGAAGCTACCATCACCTCCATTTGCTAGATGGAGAAACTGAGGCACCTACCAGTTAATCACTCACCCCCAATTCACACAGCTCACAAGTGGGGGAGGTAGATTTGCCTTCCGCTCTCTGACTCAGGCCTGTGCTTCTGCTACCTCAGAATGCCATTGAGAGAGAGGCAACCAGATGACCATCCTCCTTACAGACCCCACACATCCCAAGATAACGAAGGTGAAAAGGCCCAGTGAGGACCTTGCTGAGCTGGGGCTCGTGACATTTTGTCTCTGGAAGCTTCAGATAACACCTCTCCACGGCTGATGGCGTACTTTCTATGGAGCTCTAAGGAGCGCCACTGAAAGGGTGGTCTGCAGCAGGAGGCCCTCAAAGGTTCAGTCCCTGCTCCAGAATGAGACGGAGACAGAAAGCAAGCAGGAGCATTCAGGGGCATTCATGCCAATTCAACAGCAATGCTACGGCATGGAACCCAATCATAAAAAAAAAAAATGAGCTTGTATTTCATACAATCATCTCATTTTTCTCAGCACACATCATACTTCATTGCAAATAACGAAACTGGTCCTTGGGACTTCCCTGGCGGTCCAGTGGTTAGGACTCGGCACTTTCACTGCCATGGCCCTGGGTTCAATCCCTGGTCGGGGAAGTAGGATTCTGAAAACTGAGGGGGGCGGCCAAAAGAAAAAAAAAAAAAAACTGGTTCCTTACCATGGACACCTTGAGAAGCACTGCCCAGAGGCCAGCATAAATGAATAGGGAGACAAAGAGATGATGGGGAGGCATGGAGCCCAGGTGTTATGGGCTGAATGTCTGTGTCCCCCCCAAAATCCACATGTTGAAGCCCTGACCCCCAGTATGATGGTATAAGGGGGTGGGGCCTCTGGGCGGAAATTAGGTTTAGATGAGGTCATGAGGGTGAGGCCCCCATGACGGGATTGGTACCCTTTTAAGAGGAAGAGACACCAGAGTGTTCTCTGTCCGCCCTGTGAGGACACAGCGAGAAGGTGGCCGTCTGCAAGCCAGGAGGAGAGGCCTTACCAGGAACCAAGTCTGCTGGCACCTTGATCTCAGACTTCCAGCCTCCATAAGTGTGAGAAATAAATGTGTGTTGTTTAAGCCCCCCAGTCTGTGGTATTTTGCTATAGCAACCCGAACGGACAAAGACTCTGGCTCTGCTACTGACAACCCAAGGCCCTGTTGCTGAGGCTGAGCCTCCTGCCGTCTGGTGCTTCCTTTACTGGCAGCATTTCCTCCCTTGGGTCCTTAGCAAAATTGGCAGGGTTCCCATGACATGACATGACAAAGCCAGTTCCCCAGGACACAAACCTGTCCCTACAAGGTGCTGGGTTTGAAGGCAGGTCCTAGGACACATCACACGCCATCCCCTTCCTACTGCCTAACTTGGGGGCCACAACCTGCCCTCGTGCCATCCCTCAGGTCTCCATCTCAGGAAGGAAGGGCTGGGGGTCATAATCCCATCCCTCCCACAAAGCCAGTCCCACCTCGAGGTGGGATTCCTTTTGGAAACTCTCCTACCCCATTCTTAGCAACCTTAAATCTCCTTATAGCAATCATTTCCTCCTCTTCGGTACAAATGGTACGTTCCACTTCTCTGCATTTGTGAAATAAATTTGTATCAAGAATAAGACCATTTTTATATAACGCAACGTGCCTGAGACTGATTTTGTTGTTGTTTTAGAGAAAGGTCCAGATGCTTTAAAAGTTTATGAACAGCCACCCAGCTCTCGACAGCAAGCAGAAGCCTGCAGCTCCCATCACTCATTTCTCAATTATCCTGGGAGAAGTAGGTCAGGGATGAAAGCAGGCCCGGGAGGCTGGGGGGTGTAGCAGGACAGCAGGAGACTGGCCCTGCTGTTAACGAGGGTGACCTTGGGTAAGTCTGTGACCCGCCCTGTACCTGGCTCCCCACAAGGGTTTGGAGCTCTGTGACCCCATCCTTCTTGATAAGGACACTTTCTACAGTGGCCATCCTGTCCTTTAGATTAAACAAGAAGCCAAATGGCCTGAAATGAGCCTCCCTCCCCGCCCCCTTCCTTCCCCAGGCTGTCTTGTTAATAGGAAAGTAGCCAGAAGGGTAAGCAGCCGATAGAAGGAAGAGACCCCCCCGGACGAACAGCCAGTCCTTCGAGGGAACCTCACCCCCGAGGGCCGGGGGGACGGCGGCTTCAGCCTCCTGGGCTTCCCAGCAAAGTCTGTGTTTGTCTCTGTAGTTGCTGCTGCCCGCGAAGCTGGACCTGGCTTCTCTTTCCTGCCTAACAGACACCGTGGTTCCCATCAGCCTCAGGCCGCTCCCCCTCCTGGAGGTTCCTTCCTCCTTCCTCCCCTGCATCCTGTGCACTCTCTTCCCACGGCCCCAGTTCTCCCGCCCCCGCCCTTCGACCCCTACCTAGCGCTTACAGCGTACAAAGCACGTGCATCGAATCCTCGCGATGCTGTTGATTTATTGGCTTCTGAACAAAAATCTCCAGGTCTGGGGAGCTGAGTGTAATTTTTGCCTCCGGTCCCCTGTCTACCCTGGACCACCACAATCAGAGGGGGTTGGGGACATCAGACACTGTAGGTACAGGCCGTTCTTCCTGTGAGCCCGGGGTGGAGAGCTCCCTTTTATAAACATGGAAAGTGAGGCTCACTTGGTTGCCTGGGCACAGATTGGATGCCCTGGGGTGTCCACTGGTTTTTAAAAAAAAAAAAAGCACAGGCTGGTCACGTGCTGACTCAGGGCCAACGCAGAGCCAGTAAGGGGCAGAGGCGGGCTCAGCCCTGGGTCTGTGGGATGCCAAAGCCCCTCTCCTCCACCAGACGTCCCACTCTGGCCTCTGCCCTTACCCCTCGGGGGTGTGGCCTCTACGATGCCCGAGCAGCTCGGAAAGGTAGCAGACACAGAGCCTCCGGGATGCCCAGTGGAGAAGGAGGGTCCAGACGAGGAGAACCAGCTCTCCACCCGGAAGCCGCAGAAGGCCTGCCCTTCACCTACACAGCAGATCAGAGGCAGCTGCCGGGAGCCCAGGGTGGTCCCACCAGGAAGCGGGGGTGGGGATTGGGCTGGGTTGAGTTGGGACAGCTCAGTGACTAGGGACACTGGATACTTGATGGGGCTGAGGACACTGACAGGTCCGTCCTGCCCCAAATGCCCACTAGGGCCCCTGAAGAATCACGAGCCCCTTCAGCCAGCTTCTCCTTTTGCATCTGACCCCTCACTGCCATCTTGACACTGGCCCATAGGACACCGTCCAGCGCTTCTGGGGCCCATGGCCTGCTCTCAGGCTGCTGGAGAAGCAAGGCATTCAGAAGCCCGTGACCAGCCCTCCCTGCGCTCTGGGCTTTTAATCTCCTTAATTGAAATTGATTGGCCTCTTGGGAGGCAGCTCCGCATTGGCCCTGAGCTTCAGCAGGTGATCAACTCCTGCTTCGTTCTTTGAAAGACCAGTTCACACACCAGGGCATCTGATCTTCTCCCTGAATCCTGGGCCCCTTTCCTGACCAGGAGCAAAACCAGAAACAGGCACACTTAACAAAACAGCTCAGGAAATAAAAGCGCCCGATAAAAATAAGGGGAGAATATTCCAGTCCCATGGTGGCTTGGCATTATACAAAAGGCCAGTCAAAACCCCATTACCAAGGAAAGATGTAATCACACGGGGACGGAGCTGCCGCAGCTCACAAGATAAACAGGCTGGGCTGGAGCATCTCGAGCACCGGCTGCAGAAAAGATAAAAAGGGAAGAAAAGTGAAAGCCCATCTCAAGTTAAAAGCAAACCAAACATCGAGAGAACGGTTTGAGCGTCCGGATTCGCGTTCATCTAGACACATAACAGTCCACTCCCCACCCCCAAGTGGCTGGGGCTGCTTTACAAACCGGTTTGGTCCGTCATACCTTCTAATAGGGCCCCTTCCTTACCAGGCTGATCACATATCCTGGAAACATCCCTCTGGGGGTTCCCCTGGGATGGGCCGCTGGGTCATTCACCAACTGGGAGCTGGGTTTGAAAGGGCTGTGCTGGGGGACTCAGGCCACCTTATGGTTTCCCAGCCCTGGGCTCTGTCCCTGCACTGGCTGCACAGGGTGGCACCAGGACACAAGACTCACCTTAGAGGTAAGGAAACACAGGCCTGACGAGGTAGGTAATCATTGGGAGTGACAAACTCATCCTAAGACCATCTTGGTGCCTGGCCTTCTAAAGGTCAAGTTGAAGGGACCAGGATGTACCATCCCCAAATATGCCACTGTGGCGTAAGGATTATTTTAAACTGAAGGCAAGTGAGAATGAACAAGACACAGGATGAGTTCTTCCTCCCCTTTTCTGCCTAAAAGCAGGGCATAAAATTCCCTTGGTGAAGGCTTCCCCCTCTCCTGTACTAGAAAGAGGAGAGAGACTCTTATCACCAAGACAGAGTTGTCACTGAGATGAATCTGCAGAAACAGACCTTATTCAAATAACCCACAAGAATTCCCTGGCGGTCCAGTGGTTAGGGCTCCACGCTTCCACTGCAGGGGTCATGGGTTCGATCTGTGGTCAGGGAACTAAGATCCCACAAGCCCCTCGGGATGTCCAAAAATTTTTAAAAAACAAAACAAACAAAAACCATTATCTTCCATTAGTTTCCTCCTTATATTTCCTAGTCACTTCTCCACAATGTATCGTCTCTAGAAGCTTAAACCTCCTTTCCTTTGTTGAAGAAGATGAGATATAAATGCCCAAATTGAGTCTACCTCTTTGAGTTTCACTTTTTTTCTGTGAACTCTGTGCATGTAAAATATTAATCAAATTCATCTTCTTTTTCTCCTGTTAATCTGTCTTTCGCTGGTTAAATTCGCAGGCCCTCAGGTACTGAACTTGTTTGCTGCAGAAAACTCCATTTTTAAGTAAATTCAAGTTGAAACTGGCTCTTAATCTCCTCTTTCTCTAGCAGCAGGAACATGACAGAAGGATGAAGCAGAGGGTGAGCTCTGCAAAAACAAGGGCCACATCTGTCTCAGTCATCATGGAGCTAGTGTCTAAGGGTGCCTAACATATAGTAGGCACTCAATAAACATGTGTTGAATAAGTGAATAAATCAATGACTAGAGGGATGGGTGGGTGTACATTGGATCAAATAGGGTTGGAACAACTGCACTGTGCAGAAAGTAAAATCGTAGCTTACTGAATACAGGCTCCCATAAAATACCACCAAGACAGCCTGTTGATAAAGCAAAGCTCCCAGCAGTAAGAGAGGTCACTACCTGGCAGTCTTGACAGCGTCTCTGAGTCAGGCAGGTGAAGTCAGGATATTCAGCTGGTCTTTCAGTGTGGGAATCATAAGGACTGTGTTAAGTCTCCTGATGTAATAGTTCAGGATTGTGGAAACAGCAAGGTGTGTTAACAGTCATTCGATGTTATCTATTGAAAGGCTAAGCAGTTTTAAGTGGGTTTGGGGGAAGTTCCTAAAATAATAAAATTATTTGCAGCTTTTATCTTCCTGGGCAAGCGTTTCCACAATGCTCAAATCACATTGGTAAAGACAGCGGAATCAAGTCATGTTGGTGAAGACTGCGTGGTACAGGTCACATTAACGCAGACGTAAGTAAGCTCTGTGGACATGGATGCTTTCCTTGAGCCAGTGAGCTTGAGTAAACCACTCTCCTTCTGCACTGTGACATATACAGAGAAGTCAAAACCATGTTTGCCCACAGGAGTACAGCAAACCTAAGTGGGCTCTAGGGTAGGTGTGGTGGCTAATTTCTGGTTAAATAGAGGGGACACATGCTAAACCACCCAAGGGAGAGGTGATTCAAGTATGCCTTAGACTTCAGTATCTGACAATAGCCCTGAAAGGCAGGACCAGCAACATAACTTACAGAGCCCAGTGCAAAACGAAAATGCAGTGAGCGGGGGCCGCTCTTCGTTGTGGTGCACAGGCTTCTCATTGCAGTGGCTTCTCTTGTTGCGGAGCACGCGGGCTCTAGGCACGTGGGCTTCAGTAGTTGTGGCATGTGGGCTCAGTAGTTGTGACTCACGGGCTCTAGAGCGCAGGCTCAGTAGTTGTGGCGCACGGGCTCAGTTGCTCCGCGGCACGTGGGATCTTCCCAGACCAGAGCTCGAACCCGTGTCCCCTGCACTGGCAGGCGGATTCTTAACCACTGCGCCACCAGGGAAGTCCCAAGAAATAATCTTAATGTAAAAGGATAAATATTGTATGATTCCACTTACATGAAATACCCAGAATCGGCACATTCATAGAGACAGAAAATGCCTTAGAGGTTATCAGGGGCTGAAGGGAGAGGGAAAGGGAGGGCGATCGCTTAATGGGTTTAGATGTTCTATTTGGAGTAAGGAAAAAGGTTTGGAAATAGATAGTGGTGATGGTTGTACTAAACTGTGACTGTAATTAATATCACTCAATAGTATACTTTTACAATTTTTATTTATTTATTTATTTTATTTAGTTTTGGCTGTGCTCAGTCTTCATTGTTGCACGTGGGCTTTCTCTAGTTGTGGTGAGCCGGGGCTACTCTCTGTGGCAGTGCGTGGGCTTCTCATTGCAGGGGCTTCTCTTGTTGCGGAGCACGGGTTCTAGGCGCATAGGCTCCAGTAGTTGCAGCACGCAGGCTCAGTGGTTATGGCATGCTGGCCCTAGAATGCATGGGCTTCAGTAGTTGCGGCACGTGGGCTCAGTAGTTGTGGCTCACGGGCTCTAGGCGTGCGGGCTTCAGTAGTTGTGGCACACAGGCTCAGTAGTTGTGGTTTGTGGGCTCTAGAGTGCAGGCTCAGTAGTTGTGGTGCATGGGCTTAGCTGCTCCGCGGCATGTGGGATCTTCCCGGACCAGGGCTCGAACCCATGTCCCCTGCATTGGCAGGCGGATTCTTAACCACTGGACTGCCAGGGAAGTCCCAATAGTATACTTTAAAATGACAAATTTTATGAAGTGTGTGGGTGTGTTCTATTTCTAATTATCGTACAACACTGGGACATATATACTTTGCCACAGTAGAAAAGTGATTAAATAAGATGGTAGCAGCAGAGCATTAGCCACGTGCAGGGCCCTTCTGAGCAGGGGGCTCTGTGGGAAGCCAGCTCTGCCTGAGGACAGAGACCCCCAAATGTGGGTGTCACGCCGCATTCTGGAGACTGAGCGCTGCCTCTGGGTCACTGAAGACCTCCTCAAAGTGCCCAGCCTCCAGAATCTTCTTGTGCTCAAACAAGGATGGTAAACACCGCAAGCCCTCACCTTCCTGCTACCCGCCACGCCCTCGCTGGCCTCCTAATATCACGTCCAGATGCAGAGCTCAGGAGACTTGCCAGTGTCGGCCCTGGAGGTGACAGTGCTCACGGGATGTTTTGCCTCCTCCTTCTGACCTCCGTTATGCTACTTTGACCCTGTGGTGCCGTTCACAGGGCAGACGTGCGCAGCCAGGGATACAGAGGGGCCACGGGGATTAGCAGGGATACAGCGGGAGCTGTAATCTAGCTGGTAATTAGGTGACCAGCCCCCTCCCCCATTTCCCGGCATTCACTGAGCACACTCCCTCCATTCCTTCTGTTTTTGCCTCCATGCAAACTATATCCCTCACTTCTCTGGCTCTCACTCTGGATCCATTAGGTGGAACCTACTAGGGTTCCCCCGGGAGCGCTCTGGAGGGCTAAAGATGAGGGATGAGAGAGGGTGGTAGAGTGTGGCCGAGAAGGAGATCTGGCTTGTCATCCGATTCAGTCAGAGTCTACAGATAACATAGATTAGGCACCAATGAGAGGTGAGAAGGTAATAAAAAGGTGAACCAGGCATGGCCCTAGCCCGGGAAACCTGATGAAAGATTGCCTGCCACCTTTGCCTCGCGTACCTTAGATGATCAGCCCTGAATCTGGGGTTTACTGAGCAGAGACGATGCCCTTCTCGTGAGCCAAGCCAAGCACGGGTGCTCACGCGGTGAGCTTTCCAAGCCCTGAGGCCACCTGTGGCTGCTTCTCTCATTGGTGGCCTCAAGCCGTTCCACCTCTGGGCATTCACTCAGTAGGAGGGTGGGAGCGCTGCTTGTTGGCCCAGGACAGACCCCAAACAAGACATTACACAGTAAAATTATATGAAGTAGTTCTCTAGCTCCGACCCTGTCTACCATTGTAGGACTCCCCAGCCACCCCAAAAGCCTCTGTCATCATTTCTGGGACATCTCATGGGGGGATCTCACGGGTATCTGTGTCCTCTCACAACCACGTGGCACACACTTCTTTCTCCAAGTCTAACTGTGGTTCCCTGCTAGGCTAGGCACTGCCCCAACCTCTCAAGGCCTGAAGGTCCCAGGAAGGTTCCTCCCCCCAGTCCTGTCTCCTGCCGCTCAGGGGTCTGCATTCAGGTTGAGGCTTCTCTTCAAGGCCCTGGACATCAAGACAGCCCACCTGCTAATGCCCGTTCTCCCTAAAGAGGAGAGAAGCCTGAATCACACGCCCCATCCTCCCCATGTTGGGCCATTGTGTACGTTTCTGAACACTCCTAATGCTGTGAGGAGCATTCAGGAGGATGATGTGTGGCCCTGCTGTGCTAAAGCTTGCCCTTCAGCAAGAATATACAGTGGAAAAAACACAGTCACTTCAGCAAGTAGTGTTGGGGAAGCTGGACAGCTGCATGTAAATCAATAAAGTTGGAACAGTCCCCTCACACCATGCACAAAAATAAACTCAAAATGGCTTAAAGGGGCTTCCCTGGTGGCGCAGTGGTTGAGAGTCCGCCTGCCGATGCAGGGGACACGGGTTCGTGCCCCGGTCCGGGAAGATCCCACATGCTGCGGAGTGGCTGGGCCCGTGAGCCATGGCCGCTGAGCCTGCGCGTCCGGAGCCTGTGCTCCGCAACGGGAGAGGCCACGGCAGTGAGAGGCCCGCGTACCGCAAAAAAAAAGTAAATGCTTTGCAAACTGCCCATCACAGTGCATGGGAGAAATTGTGTCCCTTTGATCAGCTTGGCTGGACTCTTGAGTCTGGGCATTCCTGGGGATCATATGCAGGAGAGGTAATCGCAGCCTTTCTGATCATATTCCTTAAGAAGCTGCCCAGAATGTCCCCTTCCTTGGGCAGAGTGGGATTAGGAGATGCTGGGAGACCACTGTAGTAAGACCCTCCCTGCTGAGACAGCTTTTATCAGTGGCAGAGTGTGAAGGAGGGAGCTATACGTGGCGACAGAGAGGATGGGGTTGGGGGGAGAGTCCTACTGAGGAATTTGATTAGAACAGCCCAGTGCTTACTGGGGGGAGAACAAGTGGGATACCCAGCCGAGCTCAGGACAAACTTACGTTGGCGAACTTGACCCTACTTTAGGGAGATTGGAAAGCTCTTAGGGATAGAATTCAGTGGAAACATTTGGTTTTTGATACAGAATCTTCCCACTTAAGTGAAGAGTAAATACCAAAGAAGAGACACGTGTCAGTCTGTGGAAACTGACCCATCAACCTGCTCTAGAGTAGCAAGCAGGGGCCTCAGAACAGGAAGACTTGTCACTTAGCACCACAGCCTCTGTCAGCAGGGCTATTGTCAATGAGAAGATCAGCTGGGGAACGTCTGGGATCCCTGTTCCTACCACATGCAGGGAGGACTGACCCAAGAGAGCAAAGGAGGAAGGGACAACACGGGGTGGCGGGAGGACGAAGGAGGAGCCTGAGGAAGGAGCCGCAGTATGCCGGCCCCTGAGAGAGACCATCACAGCGTTCTAGAAACCAAAACAGCGCCCTCGCTCCATCTTTCTGCAAAGTCACCATTGAGCTCCTCCCAAACTGCTTCCTTCAAAAACTCACGGAACCCTGACTGTCCACAAAAATGTTCACCAACCCTGCCATAAGATCAGGCTATTAGGTACATCAAACTCACACCTGGAGCACAGATGCCCTCCTCCCCCTGGAACACACTCAGGAGGAAAAGGCACACATACCATCCCTTGATTTACATAAATGTCAGCCCATCACGCAGAGCAAACAAACCCTGGGCTGAATCAGAGGAAGGCAAAACCAAGGGAGCCCAGCCGTATGAATGGCCTGCTCGCCAAAGTTTAAGACGCCATGGACAAGCTTTCACAGGCTGTCCATTACTACAAGATCACTGCTGTGGCCTTGAGCCCCTACAGGGCTCTGCATGTCATATAGGCCATAAAATTAAGCCTTGGAATCCCACTACTGGGCATATACACTGAGAAAACCATAATTCAGAAAGATACATGTACCACAATGTTCACTGCAGCAGTATTTGCAATGGCCAGGACATGGAAGCAACCTAAGTGTCCATGGACAGATGAATGGATAAAGAAGATGTGGCACATATATACAATGGAATATTACTCAGCCATAAAAAGAAACGAAATTGAGTTATTTGTAATGAGGTGGATGGACCTAGAGTCTGTCATACAGAGTAAAGTCAGAAAGAGAAAAACAAATACCGTATGCTAACACATATATATGGAATCTAAAAAAAATGGTACTGATGAACCTAGTGGCAGGGCAGGAATAAAGACGCAGACATAGAGAACGGGCTTGAGGACACAGGGGGGAAGGAGAAGCTTTGACGAAGTGAGAGAGTAGCACTGACATATATCCACTACCAAATGTAAAATGGATGGCTAGTGGGAAGCTGCCGCATAGCACAGGGAGATCAGCTCGATGCTTTGTGATCACCTAGAGGGGTGGGAAAGAGAGGGTGGGAGGGAGGCTCAAGAGGGAGGGCACATAAGGATATATGTATACGTATAGCTGATTCACTTTGCTGTACAGCAGAAACTAACACAACATTGTAAAGCAATTATACTCCAATAAAGATGTGAAAAAAAAATTAAGTCTTGGGATTATAATCTAACCCATACCTAAGGGCGGCACAAAGATCAGAAAAGCTACAGAGCTGTTCTTAGAACACTGGGTGATAAACAGCTTTCATCATCCAGAATTAACTGCCTGGAATGTGTCCCCAGCTCCCTGCATTTCTGACCCCTGGGTAATACCACCTTCTGCCTTTTTGCTCTCCCAGCCCTTCCACCAGTTTTATGACTCAATTCCCTATATTAAATCCCTCTCTGAAATGCCTAAAGTGATTTCTGGTTTTAATGACCAAACATTTACCGATGAATCCTTCTTCAATATTCTTTTTCTTTTGGATGTTTGTGTACAGGCAGACCTCCTTTTATTGTGCTTCACTTCACTGTGCTTTGCAGATACTGCATTCTTTACAAACTGAAGGTCTGTGGCAACCCTGCATCGAGCAAGTCTATCGGTGCCATTTTCCCAACAGCGTTTGCTCGCTCTGTGTCTCTGAGTCACATTTTGGTGATTCTTGCAACATTTCAAACTTTTTCATTACTATTATATTTGTCATGCTGATCTGTGATCCGTGATCTGTGATGTTACTACCACAGCTTGCTGAAGGCTCAGATAATGGTTAGTAACTTTTAGCAAGAGAGTGTTTTTTCATTAAGGTACGTACAGTATTTTTTTAGACACAATGCTATAGCACACTTAACAGACTACAGTAGCGTGTGAACATAACTTTTGCATACACTGGGAAACTAAAAACTGTGTGCAACTCAATCTATTGATATTCGCTTTATTGCAGGGTTCTGGAACCAAACTCGCAACATTCCAAAGTACATCTGTAAACACCCAACTTTTCATGTTTGGGTGCTGTCCTTTGTCCTCACTTGGCTGAATTCTCTGACAAGTACTTTCTGCTTTTAATTTTTTCAGTTGTCAGTGTTTCTTCCCACCACCCTCTCAACGTTGGCGCACTTTGCTGCTTGGCCCTAACTGGGCTCCTCTGCTTTTAGGCCAGTGTTGTATTAAACCGCAGAACAAACTTAAGCACTGGGCAGACCCAATCCCTCCCTCTGGGGACACCTGGGGGCTCCCCTGAACCTTTTATTCCACTGGGTCATTAATGAGAAAGGTCTGCCTCAGCGGGACCCTAACCCTGGCGATGGGAGCTATGCATAACTAACGAGGAGGAAAATTGGGCGCCTGGTCAGTCTCAACATATCCCTAATAATCTCTGCATTTCCCTGTATATCTTTCTTCCTTCCAACATGAGTGCTCCAAATCCACCTTATCCCACTAACGTTTTCAAGTCTATATTTTTCTTCCTTTCCTCCCCATCTTAGGGCTCTTGGCTTCATAACCGGTTACCCCAGCTTCTCAGTAACCCTGTGCACATTTTAAATACCACTTGCCTTGGTCTCTGGTTGTGGATCCTAAGACGTCAGTAGGTATCCAGCAACTGGGAGATTTAAGAGTAGGCACAGGGACCATTCTGAATTTTACTATCCTAATATTTACTCATCGTTACAGTAAAACCTTGGATAAACCAACAGGGATGGAGTTGTTCTAGACAGACACGTGTTTCACAGAACTGGAATTTACACACTCAGGCAATAAAATGCTGTTGACTTTTAAGTGTTCTGGGGAAAATATTTACGAAGCATTTTCAGGGAAGGAGCGTGACACGGTCTACGCTTTCTAGGTGATTCAGGACTCCCCCAGGTTCCTCCCCTGAGGGGCTAGCGCATGCTGCGACCTCTGCTTAGAACAGTCCTTCCCTGCCTTGGCCTACTTACTGTTTTTGTGTGTGTTTTTTTGCAGTACGCGGGCCTCTCACTATTGTGGCCTCTCCCGTTGCGGAGCACAGGCTCCGGACGCGCAGACTCAGCGGCCATGGCTCACGGGCCCAGCCGCTCCGCGGCACGCGGGATCCTCCCGGACCGGGGCACGAACCCGTGTCCCCTGCATCGGCAGGCGGACTCCCAACCACTGCGCCACCAGGGAAGCCCCGTCTTGGCCTATTTAAATCCTCCTCATCCTTTGGCTGTCAGCTCCAAGACCATTTTCCTCAGGCACAACTATATCAATTTAGTAAAACGCGTCAAACTGTTCACTTAAAATGGATGAATTCTGTGGCATGTAAACTGTACGTCAGTAAAGCCATGAAAAACAAAACACATTTTCAAGGAGGTGGCGCATACCAACCCTCCCCCCTAAAATGCAGCTGCTTTACAGTATGTAAAGGGGGAGGGAAAGACCTTCACATTGGAGAAACCTGATGCAAACTATGTCAGCCCGATGGTCAAGGTCAATATCAACAGTGATGTCATGTGGACAGGATGTACCCTTGATATGACATGATGGAAACGGCGCTTTATCTCTGTCGTCTTCCTCCCAGAAACCATAACCCCAGTCTAATTATGAGGAAAACTCCAGTACAGGTGCAACCAACACTATACCTAACTAGCTGTCCTCAAAACTGTCAAGGTCATCAAAAACAATAAAAATCCAAGACACTGTCACAGCAAAGAGGAGCCTAAGTAGACATGATGATTACAATGTGGGATCCTAGAATGAAAAAGAACATCAGGTACAAACTAAGGAAATCTGAACAAAGTATGGACTTCTGTTAATAATAATGTAACAGTATAGGCTCATTACTGGTGACAAATGCGCTACAGTAATATAAGATGTTCATAATGGGAGAAAACGGGTTTGGGATAGACGGGAACTCTCTGAACTACATTCACGATCTCTCTGCAAATCTCGAACTGTTGTAAAAAAATAAGGTTCATTTAAATCACATTAAAAAAAAATGTCCCCAGTTTCTCAAACCAAATCAAGTCCCCCCTCCTGTAGGTTCATATAGAAATGCAGACTATTGACTAAATGAATTAACCTATCACCATATGCAATTATGTTTGTGTGTTTTACCCACTGTATCCTTGGTATAAGGTTAGAGCCTGGTTCTTGATAGGCATTTAGTAATAAACATATGGCAAGTGCAGTGTCAGAGAATGTTAGTTCCATGACATCAGAATTGTGTCTGTTGGGACTTCCCTGGTGGCACAGTGGTTAAGAAGCCACCTGTCAATGCAGGGGACACGGGTTCGAACCCTGATCTGGGAAGATCCCACATGCCGCGGAGCAACTAGCCCGTGCGCCACAACTACTGAGCCTGTGCTCTAGAGACTACGAGCTACAACTACTGAGCCCACATGCCACAACTACTGAAGCCCACGTGCCTAGAGCTCGTGTTCCGCATCAAAGAGAAGCCACTGCAATGAGAAGCCCGCGCAACGCAACGAAAAGTATCCCCTGCTCGCTGCAACTAGAGAAAGCCCGCAGGCAGCAACGAAGACCCCATGCAGCCAAAAATAAATAAATAAATAAATAAATTAAACAAAAAAAAGAATTGTGTCTGTTGTGTTCTCCACTGTATCCTCATCACCCAGAGGTGCCTGGCACATTGGAGACACTCAACAGTCTCGTTCCCAAGTTGAGCCAAGGAATCCTTTCCCCAGTGGTTTGTTTGAGTTTGGGATAAAGACATGTTAGCTCAGTCTGCCTGGTTTCTTCAATAAAGCCTATGGAAGTATTGATGGCAATAATGTTTCTCACCAGATGAACAAAAGGCACAGGGATCTGGGCTGTAACAAGAGGGAAGAGTGAAGTCAACACTCAGAGTGAAGGAAGGACAAGAGACTGAGCAAGCGCCCCCTGGGATTCCCCCCAGGGCTGTCCTCTCTAGTTCCAGGCAACTCCTGGGATCTTCTGTGTCCGGGAGACCCTCCTGCTATGTGAAGTCCAATGACATTGACCATGAGATCCTGTTGCTTAGTTCAACTTCACTGAGACTTTATCTGTGTCATGTTTGACTGGCCTGTGTTTCTGTTATGAAAGATGCTGAATCAAATTAATGTGGGAATTATCACCTGTGCTAAGAGGAAGAGAAGGAAAAAAAGACAATAGAGCACAAATGGGGACCCTAAAGGGAAAGTAGAGACTATAAAAAGGAAAGAAGAGAAAGCATTGGAAAGAAATGAAAACGGCCTGACAAGTACACAGAAACAAACACGGGTTTCAAAGTGTTGTGAATTCATGAGGGCTTAATTTCCAAAATATACAAACAGCTCATACAACTCAATAAGAAAAAAACAAACAACACAATCGAAAAATGGGCAGAAGACCTAAGTAGACATTTCTCCAAAGAAGACATACAGATGGCCAACAAGCACATGGAAAGATGCTCAATATTGCTAGTTATTAGAGAAACTCAAATCAAAACTACAATGAGGTATCACTTCACACTGGTCAGAATAGTCATCATTAAAAATAATAAATGCTGGAGAGAATGTGGAGAAAAGGGAACCCTCCTGCACTGTTGTTGGGAATGTAAATTGGTGCAGCCACTATGGAGAACAGTATGGAGGTTCCTTAAAAAACTAAAAATAGAGTTGCCATACAATCCAGCTATCCCACTCCTGGGCATATATCCAGACAAAACCATAATTCGAAAAGATACATGTGCCCCAATGTTCATAGCAGCACTGTTTACAATAGCCAAGACATGGAAGCAACCTAAGCGTCCATCGACAGAGGAATGGGTAAAGAAGATGTGGTACCTATATACAGTGGAATATTACTCAGCCATAAAAAGAATGAAATCATGCCATTTGCAGCAACATAGATGGACCTAGAGATGATCACACTAAGTGAAGTAAGTCAGACAGAGAAAGACAAATATTATATGATATCACTTATATGTGGAATCTAAACTATGATACAAATGAACTTACTTACAAAACAAAAACAGACTCACAGACATAGAAAACAAACTTATGGTTACCAAAGGGGAAAGCGGGGGGAGGATAAATCAGGGTTTGGGATTAGCAAATATATACTACTATATATAAAACAGGTAAACAATGAGGCCCTACTGTACAGCACAGGGAACTATATTCAGTATCCTGTAATAAACCATAATGGAAAAGGACATGAAAAAGTATATATATATTTATATATATATATGTGTGTGTGTGTGTGTGTGTGTGTGTAACTGAATCATTTTGCTGTACACCTGAAACTAACACAACATTGTAAATCAACTATGCTTCAATTTAAAAAAATAAAAAAAAAATCAAAGCGTTGTGAATTCGTTCCTTCAGCAAAGATGTACTAAGCATCTACTATGTGCCAGGTTCCATTCCAGGTGTCAATGAAACGATGGACATGACCACCCTCAAGGAGCCTGCATCCTGGTAGGGGCTGGAGGTGGGAACAGAAAGTCAACAAGTAATTAAACAAAAGAGATACCAGAGACCAGTGAGTATTTAGACAGCAATTTAAAACAGAGAGTGGGAGTGAGAGACTGCTCTGTACAGTATTGGTTGATCAGGGAAAGTGACATTTAAATTGCTCTCCGAAGGATGAGAAGATGCTGCAAGTGTGAAGGTGGAGGAAGGTGTGTGGAGGCTACAGTCCAGCCAGAGGGAGAGCCAGGGCTCTGAGGCTCCAAGGAAGGTTCTGAGGAATAGGGAGGGGGTGGCCCCTGGGGAACATTTGCTAATGTCCGGGGACATACTGTCCTCACAAGGTGGTGGAGGGGCAGTGCCACTGGCATCTAGGGCTTAGAGGTCAGTCAGGGATGCTGCTGAACTACAGCGCAGGGGACAAACCCCCATGCAAAGGATTATCCAAAATGTCAGAGGCGCCGGTGGAGAAACCCTGCCCATTACAGGCTTGGCATCTTCATGGTGTAGAAAGCAGGACACCACACCCGGAGAAGAAAAGAACAGAGGGCAGGGCTATGAAACCACCCGCCTTTGTGCGCCTTGGAGAGGAGCCCACGAATGTTTTAAAACCGGGCAGTAAACACGGACTCGTTTATTTTTGGAAACAGTTACTCTGGCTCTTGTGTGGAATGTGGGAGAAGGTGCAAGGGTGAGTGAAGGAGACCAGGTGGGAGATTTTTAATAGTAGAGAGAGGGGATGGCGGCTTGGGTGCTCATCATGGAAGGAGAGATAGAGAAGTAAAGAGCTGAGACTGATTTTAGAGGTGGAACTCATAGCTCTTGCTGACAAAGTGAACTTGGAGGGTGAGGAGAAAAAAGGAATCAAGAATTCATTGAAGTGAGGTATCACCTCACACCAGTTAGAACGGCCATCATAAAAAAATCTACAAGCAATAAATCCTGGAGAGGGTGTGGAGAAAAGGGAACCCTCTTGCACTGTTGGTGGGAATGTAAATTGATACAGCCACTGTGGAGAACAGTATGGAGGTTCCTCAAAAAACTAAAAATAGAACTACCATATGATCCAGCGATCCCACTGCTGGGCATATACCCTGAGAAAACCAGAATTCAAAAAGAGTCATGTACCACAATGTTCATTGCAGCTCTATTTACAATAGCCAGGACATGGAAGCAACTTAAGTGTCCATCGGCAGATGAATGGATAAAGAAGATGTGGCACAGGGCAGGGACTTCCCTGGTGGCAAAGTGGTTAAGAATCCTCCTGCCAATGCAGGGGACACGGATTCGAGCCCTGGTCCGGGTAGATTCCCACATGCTGTGGAGCAACTAAGCCCGTGAGCCCCAACTACTGAGCCTGCGCTCTAGAGCCCACGAGCCACAACTACTGAGCCCATGTGCCCCAACTACTGAGCCCGCAGGCCTAGAGCCCATGCTCCGCAACAAGAGAAGCCACCGCAATGAGAAGCCCGCACACTACAACGAAGAGTAGCCCCTGCTCGCCTCAACTAGAGAATGCCCGCGTGCAGCAACGAAGACCCAATGCAGCCAAAAATAAATAAATAAAATAAAGAAATTTATAAAAATAAATAAATAAAATATCACCAAGTTACCTTTAAGAAACAACAACCCGCATAGCACAGGGAGATCAGCTCAGGGCTTTGTGTCCACCTAGAGGGGTGGGATAGGGAGGGAGACACAAGAGGGAGGGGATATGGGGATATATGTATATGTATAGCTGATTCACTTTGTTACAAAGCAGAAACTAACACACCATTGTAAAGCTATTATACTCCAATAAAGGTATTTTTTAAAAAAAGGATTCATTGAAGGATTCACAGCCAGCTTCATGGGGGTGTAGTCAGTGCCAACAGCCGTCCCCACCCAGGGTTGGCGGGGACCTCAGGGTGGCTCTCGGCCACCATGGTTCCAGGTACTGGGCACATCCCAGCACGGAGGCTGCGATCCCCCAGGGCGGCCGGTCCACTGGGGGTTGGGGCACAGAACTGTAAGAACGGGGATTTGGCTTCCCCCCATCTTCATTTAGCACCAGGTCTGGCAAATTATGTAGCTGGTCCCGCTTAAAGGTTTGCATTTTGAGCAGCCAGATTTTTAATTAGTGTCATTTACCAAAATGGGGAAGAGTAGGATGGGGTAAGAAGTGCAATTTGGGACGTGTTTAATCTCGAGATGCCTGTGAAACATCTAATTGAAAAGACCAAGTGGGCAATTGCGTAGTCTACCTACAGCTCAGGAAAAGTATGAAGTTATAGATATAAAGCTGGAATTCATCAGCCTGTAGATAGTGTTTAAAACCATGAGAATGATGGTGCAGCTGTTGTGAAAAACAGTAGGATTGGTCCTAAAACCATTAAGCATAGAATTACCATAGAATCCAGCAATTCCACTTCTGGGTATGTACCCAAAAGAAGTGAAAGCAGGGACCCCAACAGCTATTTGTACACCCATGTTCACAGTAGCATTATTCACAGTAGCGGAAACGTGGAAACAACTCATATGTCCATTTATAGATGAATGAATAAACAGAACGTGGTGTAGACGTAGAAGTGATATTATTCAGCCTTAAAAAGGAAGGAAATTCTGACACAGGCTACAACATGGATGAATCTTGAGGTCATGACGCTAAGTAAAAGAAACCAGTCACAAAAGGACAATACTGTGTGATTCCAATTATATGGGGAACCTAGAACAGTCAAATTCATAGAACGAATGGTGGCTACCAGGGGCTGGGAGAAGAGGGAGGTGGGGAGTTACTGCTTAATGGGTGCAGTTTCAGTTTTGCAAGAGGAAGGAGTTCTGGAGGTGGATGGTGGTGACGGCCGCACAATGTGAATGCCCTTAGTGCCACTGAACTGTGCACTTAGAAATGATTAAAATAGTACATTTTATGTTATGTACATTTTACCACAATAAAAAAGAACTTATTATTATTTACTGAATGCTTTCTCTATGCCCAGCACTGATCTAAGTGCTTTCCTTGTTTAAAACTCATATAACCCTTCACAACAGTCTTTAAGGTAGGTCTGACATTATCTATCCCATTTTACAAACATGGAAACTAGTGACCAGAGATGTTAAGGAACAAACCTAAGCTCACACAGCTTCTAACTGGCTGGGGTAGGATTTAGACTCAAGCGGTCTGGTTCCAGAGCCTAAGCTTTTTTTTTTTTTAACATACTGTACTACCTGCCAACAGAGATTATGTCATAAGCTATAAGAATACACGTTTCACAATAAAACACTAATTTTTAAAATGAAAGACTGAATTTACAGCCCACAAGCAGCTAGGTCCTGGCCTTTCACCGTATTCCAACATCACTTCCCAGCACGGAGCCTTGGCACTGCAGAAGTGAAGAGAAACCATCCAGGGATGACCACTGTATCATCTCTGAGGAAACTGTTCTATGACCAGATATGCCCAGGAAACACGTACCAGAGGGTCTCCTGCTGCATGTGAAAAGGCCGGGATCACCCATGGCCCCTTTCCTCGTCCTTAGGAGGATACAGTGTGGACTCAGCCAGCCCAGGAGGCCAGGTCAGGGCCCCAATCCCAGGACAGGTAGGCTTGGGGAGGAGATGTGCAGTTCCTTGGCTTTGGAGAGAGGCAGTTACTGGGCTGTATTTAAGTTGCTTCATTATGTTATCAATTAAACCTCTCAAGCAGAAGCAGTACCAAAGCCGTGGAAACTCCAGGCCTGCAGCTGGGGAAACACGGTGGCTGGACCGCGGTGTACAGAAGTTCTTATTCATGAAGCAAAGTTAGAGCTGGCTGGCAGAGGGAAGGTGCAAACCACTCGTGGGGATTCCCTCTAGAGCTCAGAGTTCCCTCACTCAGAAACACACCCCAGACTGTCAGGACCCCAGGGGCCAGTGTCGGCGCTGGGCAGGCCTGGGTCACTGAAGTGGACGGAGAGCAGGAAGGGCCAGACAACAAGGAGGCAAAGTGTCCTTTTGGCTCAAGTCCTGGGCGGTTGGAAGAGGGTGAGCGACCTTAGATTGACCTCGAGGCAGCATCCCCAGATCTGAATGCATCCTTTAGATGCAGGGAGGCCCAGGCCCCAGAGCAGTGAGCAGGCAGCCCGCTTCCTAAACTCCCCTTCCGGGTGGCATTTAAGTTGACCCATCGCCATTGCCTTTGAAGTATTCCTACCTCTCAGCACCCCCCTTTTTAAATTTACTTGTTTTTGTTTACTTTTGGCTGCGTTGGGTCTTCATTGCCGTACCTGGGCTTTCTCTAGTTGCAGCGAGCGGGGGCTACTCTTCGTTGCGGTGCGTGGGCTTCCCATTGTGTGGGCTTCTCATTGCGGTGGCTTCTCGTTGCGGAACACGGGCTCTAGTCAGTAGCTGTGGCTCGCAGGCTCTAGAGCGCAGGCTCAGTGGTTGTGGCTCACGGGCCCAGCCGCTCCGCGGCATGTGGGATCTTCCCGGACCAGGGCTCAAACCCGTGTCCCCTGCATTGGCAGGCGGGTTCTTAACCACTGCGCCACCAGGGAAGCCCCTCAGGGCCCTTTCTGAGGTGGGAAGGACTCTGACCTCAGCTATGCGACCTGGGTCAGATGTTCTGGGTGAGCACGGCCAAGGCTCCTCCTGGTTAGGGGGCCCTGCCCTAGTGACATTCACACCAACAGAAAGAGAATGAAACAGGGTTCCTTTCTCTGGTCCCAACTTTGAGGAGGGCAACTTACTTTAAGTTCCAGTTTTTAAAAAATCAGCACCTCCTTCCTTCATTACTAAATATTGGGTTGGCCAAAATGTTTGTTTGGGTTTTTCCATAGATGTTAAAGATGAAATTTTGGCCAACCCAATACAAGTTTTAAGCACATACTCATCTCCACGCACCACCCCAGCACACACCCATCTTCCTAACGCTAACTGCTCCATAACTATTGCTGTCTTGCGGTGTTTGGGATCCTCAACACTTGACATAAACACATTTAAATATATATGTATGTGTATTCGTCTGCTAGAGCTGCCATAACAATATACCACAGACTGAGGGGCTTAAACAATAGAAATGTATTTTCTCACAGTTCCGGAGGCTGGAAGTCCAAGTTCAAGGTGTGGGCAGGGTCAGTTACTGCAGAGGCCTCTCTCCTTGGCTTGTAGACAGCTGCCTTCTCTCTGTGTCCTCACATCGTCTTCCATCTGTATGAGTCTGTCTTAGTCTGTTTGGGCTGCTGTAACAAAATACCACAAACTAGGTGGTTTGTATATAGCAGAAATGCATTGCTCACAGTTCTGGAGGCTGGAAGTCCAAGATCAAGATGAGGATAGATTTGGTGTCTGGTGTGGCCCACTTCCTGGTTCATAGACAGCCATTTCCCTTGTGTCCTCACATGGTAGAAGGGGTGATGGAGCTCTCTGGGGTCTCTTTTATAAGGGCACTAATCCATTCATGAGGGCTCCACCCTCATGACCTAATCACCCCCAAAGACCCCACCTCCAAATACCATCTCATTGGGGGCTAGGATTTAGCATATGAATTTTGGGGGGACACAAACATTCAATCTATAGGTGTCTGAGTCTTAATCTCCTCTTCTTATAAGGACACCAGTTGTATTGGATTAGGGCCCATCCATATTTCCTAATTTTGCCTAAATTACCTCTTTAAAGGCCCTATCTCCAAATACAGTCACATTCTGAAATTTTGGGGGTTAGGGCTTCAATACATGAATTTGGAGGGGGGGGGGGACACAATTCAGCCCATACAGTATGGAAATGACCGAGGAGGTTCTGCTGAATCCAGCGTTAGCACAAGGCCCATCAAAGATGTTTTGTTTAACTTATCGGAAACAGCT
This sequence comes from Tursiops truncatus, assembly GCF_011762595.2. NCBI lineage: Eukaryota > Metazoa > Chordata > Mammalia > Artiodactyla > Delphinidae > Tursiops > Tursiops truncatus. Next base: position 168,035,294 of record NC_047035.1, on the reverse strand, counting down.
AATTTTATAGCAAGGAGGCAGAGAAACTATGTTTTGTTATCTTCATTTCCATTCTCACCACCTTTAAAGGAAATTTCAAAAACAACACCTATAGCAGTAAATCTCAGCACTCGTTAGCTATGGTTTTCTCCTAAATTTTGTTTTAATACTTCAGTTCTCTGATCCTTCCTCAAAGCAACGCAAATATCAAAAAACAACCCAACATGTTAGCCTCATCCCCAGGAAACGGCAACCCAGTAAGCAAAAGAACCCAGCCTCCCTGGGTCACTGGACTCACAACCAGAATTCCACCAAGCAGAAATAACAGGTGGCAACATCTAGTGCATTCCTTGTTTTCTGTTTTCCTTTTTCCTACCTATCAGTACCTTACGTTGCTGAGAACACAGTTCATATTGAAATCAGTCTTGCTTTTTTCTGTTACACTTGATCAGACTCCTTTCCCAACATCGTTAAAAATTATTCATCGACATGTTGAACGGCTGCATAATACTACGTGGTGTTTCATGATGTCATTTACCTATTTCTAACTGTTGGAAGCAACATTTAGGTTGTTTCCAGTCTTTCTCAATTACAAATAATGATGACAAACATCTTTGGTTTATATCCCAGCCTGTGTTTCTGAGCATTTCTTTAGGCTAGATTCCTATTAGTGAAATTACTCTATCTAATGTACATACACTTATTTTGAAGGCTTTGGGAACATAGGAAAAGAGCTGTCTTTTCAGATTCTGTGACTTCGTGGGTCAGGCCCTCCCCTGATGTTAATCCAGCATTTGGTCCTATGTTCTTACCAAGGTATCTTTGCCCTCTGCCACCTTTCCACCCAAGCACAATTATTACTTCCAATAATTACAGGCTGCTGTGATAGGTACGAGGAATAAAAAGCACCGCAGCTGCTCGTGGGGATAAAATGGTGAGGAGGGGTGTAGAAATGCTTGCATTTACAAAGCACTTTTCCTCCAAAGAGCTCAAAGGTTTTCCGAGACATGGTCTCATTAATCTTCTTAGGTCTGTTAGTTTTCCTTTTGATACAGATCCAAACATAAACCTTATTTGTTGGCTTGCATTTAGGCACTCACTGTGCTCCAGTTTTCTTGATGTTCCCTAAAGTGACTTTTATATTTAGGACTTCTGTTCATGCAGATGACAAAAAAGCCCCAACTGGGTCTACTCCTCGCTCACCCTTAAGACCCACAGGAGGAAAAGAGGAAGGACAATTGGTCTCATCTGAAGAATGAACAGAGAAGTTCAGTAGCCCAGAGAAGTTAAGTAACCCAGCACAGGGTGAAACGGGGATTCAGGGCAGAAGCCCTAAATGACAGCTGCACACAGGCAGGTTGCTTTCTTTCACAGTTGCTTGCTTACATCTTTTTGCACAAATACATTCACAATTCCTGACTTTGTAGACATTTTGAAATGAATCGTGGTAGACGGAATATTGGCTCCCCCAAAGATGTCCACCTCCTAGCCTCAGACCCTGTGAATACATTACCTTACGCGGCAAAAGGGACAGACTTTGCAGATGTGATTAAATTAAGGATCTTGAGATAGTGAGATTACCTTGGGTTATTATGTGCAATCACAAGAATCCTTACAAGAGGGAGGCAAAACTTTTGGGCATCAAAGGACGCTACCAAGAGAGTGAAACGACAGTGGGAGAAAATATCTGCAAATTGTATGTCTGATAAGGGATTAATATCCAGAATACATAAAGAACTCCTACAACTCAATGACAAAAGGACAAACAGCCCAACTAAAAATGGGCCAAAGATTTAAATAGACATTTCTCCTAAGAAGATATACAATTGGCCAACGAGCACATGAAAGGATGCTCAACATCATTCGTCATTAAAGAAATCAAAACTACAACAAGAAACCACCTCACATGCATGAAGATAACTATAATCATAAAGACAGACAATAACAAATGTTGGTGAAGATGTGGAGAAATTGGAACCCATGCGCATTGCTGGTGGGAATGTAAAATGGTGCAGTTACCATGGAAAACAGTTTGGCAGCTCCTCCAAATCTAAACGTAGCATTTTCATAGAGTCCCACAATTCTGCTCTTACGTATACAACTGAAAGAAGTGAAAACAGGAACTTAAACATACTCCAATGTTCATTGCAGCATTATTCACAACATGGAAAAAGTGGAAATAAGCCAAGTGTCCCTCAACTGATGAACAGATAAACAAAACGTGGTGTATGCATTCAATGCAATATTATTCAGCCACAAAAGGAATGGAGTTCTAAAATATCCTACAACATGGATGAATATCGAAAACATTACATTAAGTGAGAAGGACAAATACAAAAGGATAAACGCTGCATGACTCCATTTACATGAAATATGTAGAATAGGCAACTCGTAGAAACAGCAAATGGACTCCAGCCGGCAGGAGGGAACGGGGAGTTATTGCTTAACACGTAAAGGGTTTCTGCTTGGGCGAGGAAGGGTTTTGGAAATAGTGGGACTGTTGTACTACATTGTGGTTGTAATTAATGCCACTGAATTGTACACTTAAAAAAAGGGTTAATGCCAAATTTTATGATATATATATTTTACAACAATAAAAATAAAGAGGGAGGCAAGAGGGTCAAGGTCAGAGAAAAGAGATGCAAGGACGTAAGCAGAGATTGGAGTGACGTGCTTTGAAGACAAAGGAGTAGGGCCGTGAGCCAAGGAATGATGGCAGCCTCCAGAAAAAGGTAAGAAAACAGATTCTCTCTGGAGCTTCCAACATCTTGATTTCAGCCTTCTAAAACCCTTACGGGACTTCTGACCTCCAGAATAGTAAAATAATAAATTGTGTTGCTTTAAGCCACTAGGTTTGTGGTAATTTGTTACAGCAGCAATAGGAGACTAATCACGGATGTAAAACCTTATTATATTATTATAGTTCACTCACATGATACATGGATTCAGTTTAGTCGATCCACGTGACTTTTAAAGTTCCACACCAAAGCACCCTACAGTTTGGGTAGAAGAGCTGATGAACTGGCCTGAAGGGCCCACTGAGTTTAACCAACGTGCGATAGATCAGACTGGGATTCTTCGAGCGACCCGGGCTGTCAGACCGTGGTCCCCTTTCCTGAAAAGATAAGCTGTGGAATGGATTCAATTAACGACATCCCAAAGAAAAATATTTCTACAAAAACAACCCTGAAAATTCATGCATATGTGAATTGTGTGATTTATGAAAATTAGAGCTGTGTGACCCAAGGGGGACTGGATTTAGAGACCAAATTCTGTGTTCACTGCTCCTACGTCTTCTTGCCCCTTCTTTACACTCCTGTAGCACCCGGCCTGGCCTCTTATCACGCTGTTCCCTTGAGGGCTGGGACCAGGCCAGAATTTACATTTTCATCCTTATCTCTAATTACGGAATGAAAAGCTTTCTTTTTGATAAACCACTAGGAGGGGAGATGAAGTTCTGGAGAGTATCCGAAAAGATCAGGAAAAACCAGCGTGTCCCAAGGACATCTACATCCTAGTAAGAGACACCTAGAGATATAATAGGATTAACTTCACAGCACCTACAGAACGGTCATACCCAGCCCTGCATCTCTCCACCCTCTCTCCTAACACCAGCATCTTGATTCCTAGGCATATCCTGGTGGTTTTTCTCTAAAAACACCAGCCTACAGTTGGTTCAATCCCTAAGATTCTCTGCAGAATTCCCAAGCTGCTTCTTATCCATTTATCACCCTTACATGACTTTGCTCCATGAACTTGATAATGGCTAATCAAGTCTCAGGCAGGTGCAGCCGGCTCCGGCACCTGAGCTCCAAGCCGGGGGCTGCGGGTGTCCTTCACGTGGTGGCACTGGGTGGGTACAAAGGCTCTGCTGGCGGGGGTGTCACAGCCAGAGTTATGGACTCAACCATCGTCCCCAGGGACCTGTGGCCCATGGTGGAGGTAGTGGGTTTCTGCCAGTTACGGCGGTGCCCTTTAACTGCAGTGATGGACACAGAACCAAGGAGGAGGGGCAACCAGGTGGGACGGCAGATGCCCAGGGCTGCATTTAGCGCTCTGCCAACTCACTTCCTCCCAAGAGTGACCTGATCAGTGTTTGGTTTCTTGCACTTTGCTTACAGGCTGAGGTAAATAAAGAAATGCCGGTAAATCCACCTACCCTTTCTTTCTTCCTGTTCTCCCCAGGAAAATCACAAGTCATACACAGCGGATCAGCAAACAACAAAGACCTTTGTCAAAAAAGAGCAAGGGAGAAAGTGAACAGAAGGCTGATAATCTGTCACTGCCACTTAACAGGACATTTCTCCAAATCGCTTTTATTTTTTTCTAATTACAGAAGGAATGCATGTTTATTGTAAACAATTTGGAAAATAGAGAAAAACACGAAGAAAAAAGGCAAATTATCTGTAATCTTAGCGTCCTGAGATACCACTGTCCCTGCGCTAACACCCTCTATACTCTTACTCTGCCTTAATTTGGTTCAGAGTCCTGTTATATTATTATTACTATTACTGTTGTTGTGGTTGTTGCTTGTTGCCTGACTATCTCAGTAGAACATGAAGCCCACGAAGGCAGGGAATCTGCATCCCTGTGCACCAAAGACAGTGCTCAATAAATATTTGTTAAATGAGAAACAGTCGAAAAGACACGCGCATCCCAACGTTCACAGCAGCACTATTTACAATAGCCAGGACATGGAAGCAACCTAAGTGTCCACCGACAGATGAATGGATAAAGAAGATGTGGTACATGGGACTTCCCTCGTAGTCCAATGGTAAAGAATCTGCCTTCTAATGCAGGGGACGTGGGTTCGATCCCTGGTCAGGGAAATAAGATCCCACGTGCCACGGGGCAACTAAGCCCGTGCGCCACAACTACTGAGCCCACCTCAACTAGAGAAGAGAAAACCCACATGCCACAACCAGAGAGAGGCCCGCAGGCCACAACGAGAGAAGCCCAAGTGCCACAACGAAGAGCCCATGCGCCACAACGAAAAAATCCCTCATGCCTCAAGGAAGATCCTGTGTACCTGCAACTAAGACCCAACAGAGCCAAAATTCATTAATTGATTTAAAAAAAGAACCATGTTTATTAAAAAAAAAAAGAAGATGTGGTACATATATACAATGGAATGTTACTCAGCCATAAAAAAGAATGAAAAAATGCCATTTGCAACAACATGCATGGACCTAGAGATGATCATACTAAGTGAAGTAAGTCAGAAAGAGAAAGACATATACCATATGATATCACTTATATGTAGAATCTAAAAAAATGGTACAAATGAACTTATTTATAAAACAGAAATGGACTCACAGATGTAGAAAACAAACATGGTTACTGGGAGGAAAGAGGGGGAGAGATAAATTGGGAGATTGGGATTGACATATACACACTATGATATATAAAATAGATAACTAATCAGGACCTACTGTATAGCACAGGGAACTCTACTCAATACTCTGTAATGGCCTATATGGGAAAAGAATCTAAAAAAGAATTGATGTATGTATATGCATAACTGATTTTTTTTTTTTTTTTGCTGTACGCGGGCCTCTCACTGTTGTGGCCTCTCCCGTTGCGGAGCACAGGCTCCAGACGCGCAGGCCCAGCTGCCATGCCTCACGGGCCCAGCCGTTCCGCGGCATGTGGGATCTTCCCGGACCAGGGCACGACCCCGCGTCCCCTGCATCGGCAGGCAGACTCTCAACCACTGCACCACCAGGGAAGCTCCCTCCAATAAAATTAATTTTAAAAAAACAACAACAAAAAAAAAGAAAAACAAATCAGCTTTTAATCTTTTTTTTCTAAAACACCTATATACATAAATTATGTTTATAAAGCATTATTTTTGTTAATTTTAAAAACCATTCTATTACCAAGAGCCCCAAAGAGAATATCTGAAATACTTATGGTCTGAAAAGTAGAGCCCGATGGACTCACCTACACATCCCTTCCTCTCGGGGGAGTTTCAGAGCAGCAGCTCTGGGGAACAGATGACATCACTGTTCCAGCCAGGGCTGACGGCCTTTGAAAGGTGCACTCAGCTCATGTGCTTTCCCCCTTAGCTTCATGCAGCTGCTGGTGTGCGCACGGATACACTTGAACAGGTGATCGGGTTGCCCAGGAGGTAAGGTTGAGCAGGCTGGACGCAATGGAAGGTCAAGGGCGTGAGGGCATCAAGGAGCAAGTGCAAAATTAAGGCATCTGAACAGGTGGTTACTGGACTCTCCAGCTCCCTCTATTCCTCATCCTCAGATCTGCTTTGCCTTAAAACGTCTGAGAGCATCTGAAGTGACCTATTTCAACACACCTTCGCTTTACGTCAACGTCTTCCTGACTCTCCACCTATTCTTCTCTTCTCAGGAGCAAACATCCTCCTTCCTTCCCCTGGTTCCTCCTTCCTGGTACTTGTGACCTTAATGATGTCCCCTCCCAGCATCGCTAGGATTCTGCTCCATGGTTATCTCCTCTCTCTACTCTTACCTTCAGTTTTTCCAGATACATTCATTCCTTCCTCTTTTTATGACTGTTCTCGAACTACCCAGTCCCCCAAATAATCCTCCTTCCCACTCATGCTACCCATCTCGTCTCTTCCCTCATCTTCATATCGATCTGATTGATAGAGAAGTTTACACCTGTTGTAAATATCTCCCCCCACTCACTCTTTCCTTAACTTCCTGTAATGTGGTTTCTACCTTGATTCCAGGACCGTCAGTGACCTTCCACCTGCTCTGTCTGAAAGCCTTCACTCACCTCATCCTCTCTGTAGCATCTTACACTGTCAACTATCACTGTCATCTGTACAACGACTGGCAAGAGTGGTCTCCTTCAAATTCCATGCTCACCTCTCTATGCACCCTCCTGATACAGCCTACACACTGATGACAAATTAATCTTTCTAAGGCATAATCTTTCTAAGGTGTTGTCTAAGATTAATTTCTTTCTATGGCTAAACCAGTAAATTAGAAAAAGTACTAAATATACTGGGTCAGGACTTGAGCAAGTCATTTAACAAGCCTCTCATCCTTGGACAGAAGGTTGAGTGATGTGGATATAACCCAGAAGCATTTTAGCAGAAGACCTCACGTCGATGCAAACAGAGCTGGTCCAGAGTGAAAGCTCAACGATGGGGCTCTACCAACCGTCAACTGTGGTGCAGTGGGCATGGCCACTTCCACTGTCAAGAGTGGTGAATCTGAATACAGTAAGTGCTAAGCAATGTCCTGCAAAGTGACTGCAATTTGTTGCCTCACTTATCCTGCTCCTTCTAAGTTTACCTTTAGTGTAGCGATGGCCAAGGCGAGGCACTGTGGAGGCATAATCCTGGTTTATCATGTCTTTAGACCCGAACCAACCCCGGGATACCAGTCTGTAATACCCAAGAAGGTCTCCAGCACCCAGGCCTCTTCACCAGCTCTCATTCTCCTGACTCAGTCCTTTCCTGTCCAGGATCTCGTCCTCTGTCTGCTCAAGAGCATCCTCTCAAAACCCTCCTGTCCTTCTCCCAAGGTGCATCCACTAGACACGGGCTCCCTTAGGACCAGATTCATGTTTACTTATCATTTTAATATCATTAGCATGAGGAAGTGCCCCTCTTCCATTCTGTCCACCTGCATCTTGGCTGTCTCACTGTCTTCGAGACCAAAATGTCATCATGGCAGCCACCTTTGTTCTCCTAGCTGTTTCTGCACTATTTCTGCAGGCTGGTAACAGACCTTAACTTCATTCACTTAACGCATTCTGTTTCCACTAACCAACCCCCGAACTCCCCTTCTCCAAAGCAATACAGTTCTCCTACTCAATACTCTCCAACAAGATCATTAAGGACTTTTAGTGCAGGTAAAACTGGTCTATTTTGGCAAAGGGTATCCATTCGAATGTAAATGAGCAAGGAATAGGAAATCTATGATGGATCTAAAAATTATCAAAGTCAGACCTGCATCCATCATTAGAGGGAATACACCTGGGGACGGCAGTTTTTTTGTTTTTTAAAGGAAGCTGTTTGTTTGGGTTTTTTTAAGTCTTTACTGAATTTGTTACAATATTGCTTCTGTTCTATGTTTTGGTTTTTTGGCCCTGAGGCATGTGGGATCTTAGCTCCCTGACCAGGGATCGAACCCGCAGCCCCTGCATTGGAAGGTGAAGTCTTAACCAATGGACCGCCAGGGAAGTCCTGGGACAGCAGTTTTAACCCCTCTTAATCACGTGGAATTTATGCACAAATGGACTTATGAACAGCTTGTTTGTAAGTAGAGGCACGTTGGTATGGTTCAGTGGATTAATAACTTGTTGAACAACTTTAACAAAAGATATGGGTTGGTAGACCCATGTCAATCTCTTTTCTTTTTTAAAAAACTTATAATTTAAAAAAAATTGAGGTATAGTTGATTTACAATATGATGTCAGTTTCAGGTGTACAACACAGAGATTCAAAAATGTTATAGCTTACACTCCATTTACAGTTCTTATAAAATATTGGCTATATTCCCTGTGCTGTACAATATATCCTTGTGGCTTATTTATTCTATACATAGTAGTTTGTACCTCTTAATCCCCTACACCTATCGTGACCCCCTCCATCCCTGTCCCCACTGATAACCATAGCTTCGGTCTGCATAGTCGGTAACCACTATATCTGTGAATGTTTCTTTTTTGTTATATTCACTAGTTTGTTTTATTTTTTAGATTCCACATATAAGTAATAACGTACAGTATTTGTCTTTCTCTGACATTTCACTATGGATAATATTTTCTATGACCATCCACATTGCAGCAAATAGCAGAATTTCATTCTTTTTATGGCTGAGTAGTATTCCATCGTGTGTGTGTGTGTGTGTACGTACCACATCTTCTTTATCCATTCATCTGTTGATAGACACTTAGGTTGCTTCCATATCTTGGCAATTGCAATCCATGTCAATTTAAAATGAGGTCTCTATTGCTTGATCAGTCTTCATTTCTGCCCTTTTCATGTCTTTCCAATTTGTGAAGGGATAAGAAAATCAGTGCTGAAAAATAATTTTAAGAATAAGGGTTCTCATACTAATATAAAATGAACATGTGTCCATTAATTAACTCATTAACTAACCATGAAGGCAGTAAAACATTACAACTGGCTCCAAGGGGAATCCAAAGAACGGACAAGTATAGAAGCAATCAGAAATGTTGAAATAAATTTGCTAATCGATGCAAGACTCGCAGCCTCTTTCACGGGGTGGAAATCAATTGCATGCCCACCAGACAAAATTCATTTTTCTCTTTCTGGACAAGAATTTTTTGCATCACTACTATGTGTTTCCTACAATGTATATTTGCAAAACAGTTCTGTGAAAAACAATGAAAGACACAGACCCCCGTAAAAACCAGACAACCCAGAAGAATCTGTTAGATGATACCCAGCAATCCACTGAATGGAAACTCAGGAATCTTTTTGCCCATTTCAAGGCCTTTCACAATTTTTCCTGACAATAAGAGGAAACAATCATAAAGCAATCTGAGGTCTTTTGCAGGGACCAAGTACAAGGAGAGAATAGAAAAGCTTATAGCTTAGCAGTAGTGCCTTCGGGAATGGCTTAGGAGTTGAAATCAGTACTATGTTCATCAGTTCAGTGTGATGAGCGCCAGTATTATATTGAGTGTGACTCCCAAAAAAATCTTAAATTATTTTTCCACTTCAGGCATCTTCTGTAGAATGAGAGGAGGGAAGGGTCTGCTCTGGTCAGCTGTGATCAGACAACTGGGTTCCATGTACCGCATTTACTTATTTGTTTGTTTGTTTGTTTGTTTGGCTGTGTTGGGTCTTCGTTGCTGTGCGCGGGCTTTCTCTGGTTGAGGCCAGCGGAGGCTACTCTTCCTTGCGGTGAGCGGGCTTCTCGTTGCTGTGGCTTCTCTTGTTGCGGAGCATGGGCTCTAGGTGCGCGGGCTTCAGTGGTTGCGGCTTGCAGGTTCCAGAGCGCAGGCTCAATAGTTGTGTCACATGGGCTCAGTAGTTGTGGCTTGCGGGCTTAGTTGCTCTGAGGCATGTGGGATCTTCCCGGACCAGGGCTTGAACCCGTGTCCCCTGCATTGGCAGGCAGATTCTTAACCACAGAGCCACCAGGGAAGTCCTATGTACCACATTTTATAAGAACTGGAGACAGTCAGGCAGGTAAAGGAACGTGGAGTGGTGGAGAAAACCAAGAATATTCGGTCTAGAGAAGAAAAAGCTCAAATAGGAATGGGATAGCTGTCTTCAAAGTCCTACAGGACAAATGTGGAAGAAGGCTTAAGGAAAACGTTCCTAAATTATAACCCAATGTATGGTGATGTTGACAACAGCAGTCAAGATTTACTGAGCTTTACTCTCTGGCAAATCCTGAGCTAAGCCTTTTACAAGTGTCATCTCATTAAACCCTCACAACAAGGAGAATCTAGTGGCCAAGTCTAGACTTGACAGTCAGAGATGTCAAGCTTTGGATGGAACCAAAGGCCTTTAAGTTCCTTTGAGCCCAGAGATCACGCGGTTCTGTGTCCCTCTGCTGCTCAAAGACCTCCAATGGATCCCTACTGGCTACTATGTTAGGTACGCATTTCTCAGCCTGCCAATAAAGGCTCTTCACGGGATGGCCCAAATCACTCTCTCTGGGTTTGTCACCTGAAAATTAACACCCAAAAAAGAACCAAATCCAGCCGTGCACGGTTCTCAACCAACCCTTCTTCAACTTGACCACCTCTCCACATTCTATCCATGCTTTTCCATCTCCGATGTTACCTCCTTCTCAAAGTCATCCTAGTACCTTCTTTCCCTCCTCTTCCACCCTCCTCCTCTCTCCAGTAGCATTTTGCACTCCTTCTGCCACGTGCTGGCCGCTGTCATAGTTAGTAAGTCCTTGTTTAATCTCTTCTACCAACTTACAAACTCCTTGAGGGGAGGGCTGTTGGCCAGATGTGTTGAGTGGCCAGAGAAGGAAGGTGGGACTTAGATGGGGAAGAAGAAGCTTGAGGAAACTTCCAAGGCAACAGGAAGAATCCCAGGTCCTTCAGCAGGGGAGCAGTTTCTGGAATGCCTTCGTCACTTGTGCTCCTCTGAGCTATTCTCTTTTTTCTCACCTCTTAACAGAAGGGAGGATGGAGCTCTCTTTTTTTCTGGAGGCAGCCTGGCTTACCCAGAGGATGGCATTCCCTGTGAGACGACAGGGCAGTGGGGGCTTCCTCCCTTCGGTGCCCAGACCCCGACAGCAAGTCAACAAGTGTTTGATAAATGACTCATTTATTTATTGTAGTTGGCGTCAAGACTGGACAAGTACATTTGGGTCCAGGTTATAGAAGGCCTTGAACATCAAGACAAGGGGAGCGCCTACGGATCCTTGACCCGGAAAGTGACTTCCTTACATGATTTTCTCTAGTTGTCTTGTATGTATTGATATTTTTTTTCAAAAGTGTTTTGCAAATATGAATTATCAGGTCCAACAGGACAGTAGGAGGAGCCAGTACAAATAACCAGCAGGGATGGTCCACAGGGGCTAAGGGCCCTTCCAAGACACATATAAGTACAAATTCCATGTGAATATTTTTACCTGGGCTGTTCCCTCCAAATATTTTTAACAGGGCCCAAACCCATTGTAGAGCACCTGTAAATTGTTTGTATAACATTAAAAGATATATTTATTGTCACTTATTTGATGAAGGCATTGAAACAATATAAATCCAACTTTGTGTTCTTGTATGTATTTTTTTAAGATTTTTTTTTGATGTGGACTATTTTTAAAGCCTTTACTGAATTTGTTACAATATGGCTTCTGGTTTTTTTTTATATAAATTTTATTTACTTATTTATTTTTGGCAGCGTTGGGTCTTCGTTGCTGCGTGCGGCTTTCTCTAGTTGCAGTGAGCAGGGGCTACTCTTTGTTGCGGTGCGCGGGCTTCTCATTGTGGTGTCTTCTCTTGTTGTAGAGCTCGGGCTCTAGGTGCGTGGGCTTCAGTAGTTATGGCACGTGGGCTCAGTAGTTGCGGTTCGTGGCCTCCAGAGCACAGGCTCAGTAGTTGTGGCACACGGGCCTAGTTGCTCCGCAGCATGTGGGAATCTTCCCGGACCGGGGCTTGAACCCGTGTCCCGTGCATTGGCAGGCGGATTCTTAACCACTGCGCCACCAGGGAGGCCCTTGCTTCTGTTTCATGTTTTGGTTTTTTGGCCACGAGGCATGAGGGATCTTAGCCCCGCAACCAGGGATCCAACCCGCACCCCCTTCACTGGAAGGTGAAGTCTCAACCACTGGACCTCCAGGGAAGTCCCGTTCTTGTATGTATTTTTTTAAAAATACGCTCATACAATCCTTTTTTGACCTCTCATTCACCCACGTCTTGCTCTAGTTGCTCGAAAACGTTACTGCAGACATTTGATAGTTTTGTGTTTCCTCTGCTTTTTGTCATCTCCCACCTAGACCTAGAATATGCTTCACCCCTCCTCCACAGACACAGAAACGTCCTTTGCCAATTTCCCTCTCCCCCCAATCCGTAAAAGCCTCTTGACATGTCTGCTTTTCTCTTGAGGATTTTCCCTCTTTCCTCCCTTAGCTGTTCCACTGCTCTGTTTCAACGAACTGTGACTTACCTGGGTCTGGGGCTCTCTGGTTCCTATTACGGAGGTCCGACTCCTTTCCTGTGGGAGGCTGCAGAGAAAGTGAACAGCCCAGTAAGCCATCAGGAATTTCTCGCTGATCAGTGGGTTGCCTGCACTTCGTACGTCTTTTTTCCAGAACTACGGAGCAACCACCCCCCCACCCAGGAGCTGGGTGGTCTCCCAGGACTCTGGCCGTCCTGCCCAGTGGAAATAACATGAGGATGGTGTTCTGAGCCGCCACTTCATCGTCAACCTTCAAAACAACCCTCTCACGTGGGTTACTACCTCGATACCACGGAGAGAGACGCAATGTGGAGAAACTGAATAATATCTCCAAAGTTCCAGAGCTAGTGAGTGACAGAGCCAGGACTCAAATGCAGCCTTCCTGATCCAACACGTGTATCCTCCCCGCAAACTTCATGGTTTGCACTGGGTTTAGAAGACTTACATTTTCTTTAACATGCTGCCCTAACACAAATTTCAAAAAGTAAAAACAAATCGCTCCATTAAAAAATTCACATCTCCCATTTGAGGCAACATGGACGGACCTAGAGATTATCATATTAAGTGAAGTAAGCCAGACAGAGAAAGACAAATATAATATGATATCGCTTATATGTGGAATTCAAAAAAATGATACAAATGAACTCATATACAAAACAGAAATAGACCCACAGTCGTAGAAAGCAAACGTATGGTTACCATAAGGGGAAAGGGCGGGGAGGGATAAATTAGGAGTTTGGGATCAACATATACACACTATTATATATAAAATAGATAACCAACAAGTGTATATAGCAGAAGTGTGTATAGCACAGGGAACTGTACTCAGTATTTTGTAATAACGACAAGGGAGAAGAATCTGAAAAAGAGCATACATGTATTATTGAATATGCATATAACTGAATCACTTTGCTGTACACCTGAAACTAACTTGACATTGTAAATCAATTATACCTCAATAAAAAAGTAAAATAAAATAAATTCGCACCTGAACACTCTCGCACGATAATACTAACCCTCTTGTAAATGTATTTGCTTCGTCACCTGTACAAACATTCCTCATCAAAACTGCCCTTTGTCTGCTTCTCATTTGAAATGCAGCAATTATATAAAACAAAGGATCAAAAGAAACGGATTAATTGCTTAGGGGATGCATTTGCCATATTTCCTATAGTCTTCTTTTCTCTTCTTTTTCCAGATTGTCTCCCTGTTTCTGTTTCTAGAGGTTTCCTTTTTAAAAAAAAAAATTGCCAAGATTTTAATGAACCCATTCACATTCATTCCCTGACTCTTAACAGCTTCACCATCCTGGTCTTCTGTCTTTGGACGCTGGATAAGCCCACAACACGCTCACACATTGGAAATCACAGCCCCTTCCCTTAGACCACTGTCAAGTTTACAGCATCCTCAAATTTTGCTCAATTGAAGGGGGATGCATTTATGTCCTTCCCTGTTCTGTTCCCTGCGGTGATCTTCCATCTAGAACATAAATTCATTGTTTTCTTTTTTAAAATTTTCTCAAAGGGGTGCCAAGAAGTACAAAAAAATCATTTTAATTACTCAAACAAATTCGTAGACAATTTAAAAGGTGTAAGGGACTTTCCTGGTGGTGCAGTGGTTAAGAATCCACCTGCCGATGCAGGGGTCCCAGGTTCGATCCCTGGTCCGGGAAGATCCCACATGCCGCGGAGCAACTAAGCCTGTGCGCCACAACTACTGAGCATGCACTCTAGAGCCTGCGAGCCACAACTACTGAGCCTTCGTGCTGCAACTACTGAAGTCTGTGAGCCTAGAGCCCGTGCTCTGCCACAAGAGAAGCCACCAACTGCAATGAGAAACCTGCGCACCGCTATGCAGAGTAGCCCCTGCTCGCCGCAACTAGAGAAAGCCCGCGCACAGCAATGAAGACCCAACACAGCCAAAAATAAATAAATTTTAAAAATAAATAAATAAAAATAAAAGGTGTAAAAGGGTATACGTCCTTGTCCCCGTCCTTTGGTTTCCTACACACAGGCTACCACTCTCACCAGTTGGTTGCCATTTCAAACAAGAACGATCTGTGCTAATAGTTTCCTGCTCCCTGTGGCTTTAAGCTGCTTCAAAGAAAATTCACCCATTCAGTTCAGCCTACTTGAATCACTACTCGACCTTCAGTCTCGACTTAAGTGGCACCTCCTCCTGGAAGCCTCCTGTCCCTCCCAAGCCTGCGACACTAAGCCCTTACCCCATCGTCCATCAAGCTTACCAAGCAGGATGGAAATTGCCTGTTTCTTATCTCGGGGCAGGACCAGCACAGCACCTGGCACACAGATGTATTCAGGAAATATTTGCTTAATTAATGTAGTATCTGAATACCAATGTATATTGCAAACTATGCATGAAGTCCAGGGAATGCAAAGGCAAATAAACCAAGGTATCTACCTTGGCATCTTCATATAGTTTACCAAGAAAAAAAGAAACAGAAGCAGCAGGAGAAAGAGCCACTTTCATTAATCTTACTTTCAATCCAGGTTCATTTAGCAGCAGTATTTCTCATTTGTATCACCTGTTCTTCCTCTTACTGTTACTAAGTGTTCTGCAGTCACCCTTTATTGCCAAAATGAGTCCTAGGAACCCCATTAGTTTGTGTTGGCGAAAGCATCAAAGGCTGAATATTTCACCTTGCCTTGCTCGCCACTTTTCCTTTCTCCAAAGAGGCATCTGATTGACTCTCCAGCACGAGCTATTGAGAATACTGGCAGGCAATTCGCTGGGGAGAGGGCACAATTTATTTTTATGACTTCAATCGAAAAGTTACATATAGTTTACAAATATACAGTCACCCCCCCCCCCGCCCCCGGTATCAGCAGGAGACTGGTTCCAGGACCTCCGCAGATACCAAAATCCGAGGATGCTCAACTCCCTGATATAAAATGATAGCACAGTATTTGCCTATAACCTACCATACAATCCTTTGTCTACTTTAAACCATCCCTGGATTACTTATAATATTTAACACAATGTAAATTTTATGTAAATAGTTGTCAGTGCCCAGCAAATTCAAGTTTGGCTTTTCAGAACTTTCTTTTTTTTTTCCGAGTATTTTCAATCCGCGATTGGTTGAATCCGCGAATGCGGAACCCGTGGGTACAGAGGGCCCACTGCAGTCTCGAAATATACTCAGAGGCAGCATGTGTTGCTGCCCTGGAGAGTCAGAGCAGAAAAGTGGTATTAAGGCTCAGCAGATCCGTCCAGGTCTTCTGCCAGCCTCCAGACCCAGCTCAGGATGGCAACAGCTCTGAGCTTCCACTGTGTGACAGGACAGCGTCTCTGAGTCATCATCGTGGGGTTTGTGACATGTTAACTAAGCTAACAAATGCAAATGTCCAAGACAATATGTGACTTGTCCTGAAGGTTCAGTGTTGCTAAGAGAGGAGAAGCAATTCCTGCATGATGATGACATCTTTGATACTTATCATTTTAAAATTATTTTAAAATTTAAAGCTATCTTACTACAAAATCCTACTTAAGTGAAATGGAGCATATGCTCTGTGCATCAGCCTTGGGCAAATCACCTCATCTCAACAGTATTTTTCTCCTGTCAGAAATGATGAGTTTGGGCTAAAAAGATTAGACTCTCAAGAGACAAAACAATCAAACGCGATGGGTGAAACTTAATTGGATTCTTCTTTAAAAAAACAAGAGCTTAATTATTGTTGGCATTGCTGATATTTAAATATGACTGCCTATTAGATATTATGGAATTATTATTTGTTTTCTTAGGTGTGAATTTTAAAAGAAGTTTTGGTGTGATAGAGTTTTCGTGGGCAGGTGAGAGTATGTTCTTACTAACAGGAAATGCATACTGAAGTATCATGATGTCTGCAAATGTTTAGGAAAAAGAATATTCAAGTTTGTGTACAGAAAGAGACTGAAAGGAAGAAATAGAGAAAATATACCATTTTCACAAAATGATTTTTGAATTCCCTTTTTGCAGTCATTTCAAATTTCCAAGAGTGCATCAAAACCCTATGACCAAATATATTGAAAATCATTTTTTTAAACCAACAGTCTAGCCAAACAAGAACACATTCTTTATGCTCTAATTTTGGTCTTTAAAAATCTAAATATTCTGTCCCATCTGCATCATTTTAACAAAGTTTCTAAACTTCTGAGTACACTAAAAATTATAACTTTTCAAGGGACCCTCCTACACTGGTGGGAATGTAAATTGGTGCAGCCACTATGGAGAACATTATGGAGGTTCCTCAAAAAACTAAAATTAGAGCTACCAGGGACTTCCATGGTGGTCCAGTGGTTAAGACTCTGTGCTCCCGATGCAGGGGGCTTGGGTTCGATCCCTGGTCAGAGAACTAGATCCCACATGCATGCTGCAAACAAGAGCCCGAATGCTGCAACTAAAAGAGCCCACATGCCACAATGAAGATCCTGCATGCTGCAACTAAGACCTGGTACAGCCAAGTAAATAAAAAATAGAGCTACCATGTGATCCAGCAATCTCACTCCTGGGCGTATATCCGGAGAAAACCATCATTTGAAAAGATACATGCACCCCAATGTTCATAGCAGCACTATTCACAATAGCCAGGACATGGAAACAACCTAAATGTCCATCTACAGATGCATGGATAAAGAAGATGGGGTGTATATATATACACACACAACAGACAATCACTCAGCCATAAAAAAGAATGAAACGATGCCATTTGCTTGGATGGACTTAAAGATTATCATACTAAGTGAAGTAAGTCAGAAAGAGAAAGACAAATACCATATGATCCCACTTATATGTGGAATCTAAAATATGACACAACTGAACTTATCTACGAAACAGAAACAGACTCACAGACATAGAGAACAGTCTTGTGGTCGCCAAGGGCGAGAGGGTGCGGTGGAGGGATGGATTGGGAGTTTGGGGTTAGCAGATGCAAACTATTACATAGAGAATGGATAGACAACAAGGTCCTACTGTATAGCACAGGGAACTCTATTCAATATCCTGTGATAAAACATAATGGAAAAGAGTAAGAAAAAGAATATATAGGTATAACTGAATCACTTTGCTATACAGCAGAAATTAATACAACATTGTAAATCAACTATACTTGAAAAAAATAAATTTTAAAAAATTATAACTTTTAAAAATTCTGTTCATTAGTTTTTTTTTTTTAATTTATTTATTTTTATATTTGGCTGCGTTGGGTCTTTGTTGCTGCACGCAGGCTTTCTCTAGTTGCGCTGAGCGGGGGCTACTCTTTGTTGTGGTGCGCGGGCTTCTCATAGCAATGGCTTCTCTTGCTGCAGAGCATGGGCTCTAGACGCGCGGGCTTCAGTAGTTGTGGCACGCGGGCTCAGTAGTTGTGGCTCGCGGCATCTAGAGCACAGGCTTGGTAGTTGTGGTGCACGGGCTTAGCTGCTCCACGGCATGTGGGATCCTCCCAGACCAGGGCTCGAACCCGTGTCTCCTGCGTTGGCAGGTGGATTCTTAACCACTGCGACACCAGGGAAGCCCCATTAGTTCTATTTATCCTAATTTTTACCAACATTTTGACTCCCTTCCTTTCCCTCAATGATCCTTCATGCTTCCGGCTTTCAACAGAACCTGTCTTGCCTTTCCCCTTTGGATTTTATTCTTGTATGTCTTCATTTTTTCTCTCATCTCCATCATTTACAGAGATTTCTTTCTTCCTTGCTGTCAATATTTTCCTGTAGATCTGTATCCTATTCTGGGCAGTATTTTAGTTCTCTAATTTATCCTGCCTTCACTGCACTTTTTTTTTTTTTTTTTTTTTTTTTTTTTTGCGGTACGCGGGCCTCTCACTGTTGTGGCCTCTCCCTTTGCGGAGCACAGGCTCTGGACACGCAGGCTCAGCGGCCATGGCTCACGAGCCTAGCCGCTCCGCGGCATGTGGGATCTTCCCGGACCAGGGCACGAACCTGTGTCCCCTGCATCGGCAGGCAGACTGTCAACCACTGCGCCACCAGGGAAGCCCCTCACCGCAATTATTACCTCTACATCTGTTTCATTATCTTCTATCATCCTCCATTCCCTGGAAAGGGGGACCCTGGACATCCCCACTGATGCCCCACTCCTCTGTCTTCCTTTGTTACAAGCAGCCCTCTGAGTGCTTTTTCAAATCTAGCATGGTTTTATTTAAAATAGAAAAACTTGGGCTTCCCTGGTTACACAGTGGTTAAGAATCTGCCTGCCATTGCAGGCGACACGGGTTCGAGCCCTGGTCCGGGAAGATCCCACATGCCACAGAGCAACTAAGCCCGTGCGCCACAACTACTGAGCCTGCGCTCTAGAGCCCGTGAGCCACAACTACTGAGCCTGAAGGCCACAACTACTGAGCCCACGTGCCACAACTACTGCGCCCGAGTGCCACAACTACTGAGCCCGTGCGCCTTGAGCCCATGCTCCGCAACAAGAGAAGCCACTGTAATGAAAAGCCCACGCACCTCAATGAAGAGTAGCCCCTGCTTGCCGCAACTAGAGAAAGCCCGCATGCAGCAACAAAGACCCAATGCAGCCAAAAATAAATAACTAAATTAAAACAATGAAATAGAAAAACTTAAACTTTTTTAAAAGCTTGAAATGCCAAGGCAGTAGGAATTTTCTCTCCAAGAATGTAAAAACGGAGCCAGCCCAGAATCAGTCCTCCACCGTCAGATCTAGTCCGGTCTTTCGGGGGGGGTTTACTTGGTCCATTAGGTGCTCTGCGAGAAGAAAGCCGGCCCGCCTGCATCAGTGCACTTAGACTCCCATCCACACACGGTGGAGTTCACCCAAGTGACTGCTCCTCTCCCCTCCCCCACCCCCTCTGTCCCCACCCCCCCAGCCACTCCCAGAGCTTCCTGTCATTTCACCTTTTCTCTGGTTCACAGAACCCTTGAATGATAATCCTCTTTTATTTTCCTGAACTTCTGAACTCTTCTTGCTTGCGTCTTTTACCTCCGGTCTTTGGCAGGCAGCCTCGGATTCCTTTATCTGCCCTTGGCCTGGCTTATTCTTTTTGCCCATGGAGAATAAGAAGGACTGGTTTCCACCGTCGTTTCTCGCTTTTGACCACAATGCCAGGCCATACTGCATTTTTTGTTCCCCCTGTTCTCTCCTTTGTTTTAGTTGACCTAACTTTTCCTTTCATGTCTGGACTCAGAACCCAGTGATCTTTTTTCCTTTTTCTCTGCTCTCTGGTCTCCACTGCGGGAGCTACCTCGATGTGCTTCCCCTACCCACCTCTTTTATTCTGATGCTGGGCAAACTGAATCGTCCATCAGTCCCACAGGTACCACCTCGTCGTGGAAGGAGTTCCCTGCAGTCTGCACACCTGAGCTGGTCAGTTTCAGGAGTCCTGTGTTCAAGGGCTCCTTCAGCCTGTGTTTGCAGGTTTACTGCCCGGGTTCTTCATAATCGTATATGCTCTGCTCTCAAAGGTGGAAGGATCATTCCATCATCTCTCTGCCACGTGCAACATTCCTCTGTCCACTCCCCAATCCGGCCCAGTATTTCACTCGGTATTTCATTGTTGTGTATTTCATTTCATTGTCCTGGCATATTTCATGGTCGTGGCTTATTAGCCATCTCAGACTAGCATCTTTTGTAACCACGTTATTTCTCGTTCTAGGCGTAAAAGCATTTGTTTCTTGTCCTGCTTGGGGCTGTGCCTCTGGAAAATTAAATCACAGGCTCCCATATCAATCCCCAAATACTTTTTAAGATGTGTCATGTATTGTCTTCCTCTGAAGGCTTAGTACCACTTATTCTAGGGAACTAAATTTCACCAATGTGTCTCCTGGGATTACAGTCAAAGACTTTGTACTCTCAATTCTCTAAACAAAATTCCTGCCTTGGAATGTTTTTCAGATGACAAAACGCCCTTTCTGAATGACTGGGTGATCAGTTCCTCTCAAATCAGCCAGCGATTTGTGTTAAGTCCTTTCTCCTCATGGAAAACAAGAAACTCAGTATCACTTCGTACCTCTGACTCTTCTCAGTAAAGCAGTTTTTCGTCTCTTCTCCCAAGTCTCACCTTAACATCTGGCTGCTTCTATCGCTTTTCTAGTCTGGGTCTGGGACTAAAACTCATCAGAAGACAGCCGTTCTCTGCGAATTGCCGTTAGCATGCCATCAGCCAGTCGGTCAACAGGTATTTACCAAGCAATCCTGGTGGACAGTCACCACAAAAATAGCCTTGGCAGAATCCCACGATGCCAAGGCATTGAATCAAATTGCGAGGAGTCCCCTCACCTCTAACGGCAAAACCGCGGCCCTCCTCTGGGTCATCTGCCCATCTTGCAGGACACATGGTGTCAGGGAGGAAAAACCTTTCCTCTATCCTCTTAAACTCTGTCACTGGGGGCCTGCAAATTACACTAACAAAAGACAAAATAATTGGAGAAAAGGCATACAATTTTTAATAATATTTTACATGTATGGGGATTTATAGAAAAGAACTAAAACTCAGGACTTCTCTGCAGTCCCCATGCAGGGGGCCCGGGTTCGATCCCTGGTCAGGGAACTAGATGCTGCCTGTCTGCCGCAACTAAGACCAAGCGAAGCTAAAATAAATAATTATTAAAAAGAGAAGAACTAAAAACTCAAAGAGGTGATTAGACTCGGGGGCTTATATATCATTTTAACAAAGGAAAGGGGGTTTGGGCTTCGAGGCACAATAAATTGTGGGGAAGTGACTAGGATGTACATGGAAGAGCTAATGGAAGATAAGGGTTATTTCAGTAAAGTCTGTTTATGCAGACTCATCTCGGTGCCGATTCTCTTTCTCCGGTGATATGAGTCGTTCTCCTCCTCCGGGTACAGGAGAGAGGGACTCTTGTCACCAAGGGAAATTTATGCCCAGCTGTAGGTAGATAAGGGGAGGCCAGAGAATTCTTCCTGCATCTGTTGATTCTCAGTTGCCTTCAGCTCAAAATAATCCTTATGCCAAAGTGGCATATTTGGCGGGAGGGACCTCCTGATACCCTTCAATGGTTCCTCCAATAAGTGCAGCCGTGCTGACGTTTTCTGCTGGCGCCTTACAGAGAGCAGTGCTTTCCGATTAGCATTCCCATTTTTCAGTTGAATACACTGCAGCTTTGAGAGATGAATGCTTTTCCTTCTCTGATCCAATCTCCAAATGACTCGATTCAGTTACCTTGTGCAGTGCTGTAATCTCACTGTTCTTCCCTCTCCAGCTCATTCATGTACCCGCCACTGAAACTGTTGGAAAAACAAAGTATATTCTGCTCCTTAACTTTCATAGTGGGGACCCCTTGGTTTCTTCCCCCTGATTTCTCCCACTATCCCCGAGCAGAAGAATGAAAGACACTGAAGCAAGGAGAGACCGAAAGGAAGC
The DNA here is from genome assembly GCF_011762595.2 of Tursiops truncatus. Classification (NCBI taxonomy): domain Eukaryota; kingdom Metazoa; phylum Chordata; class Mammalia; order Artiodactyla; family Delphinidae; genus Tursiops; species Tursiops truncatus. The sequence continues at coordinate 168,013,355 of NC_047035.1, read as the reverse complement.
TCAACGTTTGCAGCCATAGTTAGAACCCACATCCCGTGCCCCAGATCTCTGTGCCCTGTGGTTCATCCACAAGCTTGCTCTTGTGACCATCTCCTGCTTTAGCCGCGAGAGTTCCACGGAATTCAAACCCTGTCCTCATTGCCTCCGGGGGTGCTCCTGAGCTCATGGTCCCCCTGATTCTTCCCAATTCTTCTCCCTAAACATTCCAATATCAAGAAATGTGAGTCCTTTGGGGCAGAAACAACGTAAGGACCTACAGAATCACAGCTTTTCAGAGTCCGAATAGCTCTAGGGCAGGGAGTGTTTTCCCCACTGGAAGAGCATGCAGGCTGTGAGTTTGATGATGGTGACAGGTTGGCGGACCAGCGGGGTGGGACATGCCTCCAGCCGGAATCAAGTCTGTTCAGAAGCTTCACTCATATTTATTTTCTTCTGCCACTAATCCTTCCTAGTGCCCAAATTTCATGATGTTATTTGAGTGGAATTAAATTGGAACAGCTTACATTATCTGATTAAGTAGAGTCAGCTTTGACCACAGTGATGAAGAGGTCCAATCCTGTTAGTGTAATATTCCGCCCGTCAGGCTGTGGTCACATAACCCTGGGAAGGGCTGGGAGAGACTGCTGGTCTACTCGTTTATGGATATAGGTAATTAAGCTGAACTTTGTTTTAAAAAATTAGGAGGGCAACACAACGGAATATTATTCAGCTATGAAAAGGAATGAAGTACTGAGGCAACCTGCAAACGGATGAACCTCAAAATACTATGCTAGGGGGCTTCCCTGGTGGCGCAGTGGTTGAGAGTCCACCTGCCGATGCAGGGGACGCGGGTTCGTGCCCCGGTCCGGGAAGATCCCACATGCCGCGGAGCGGCTGGGCCCGTGAGCCATGGCCGCTGAGCCTGCGCGTCTGGAGCCTGTGCTCCGCAACGGGAGAGGCCACAACAGTGAGAGGCCCGTGTACGGAAAAAAAAAAAAAAAAAAACCACAATGAGATAGGACTTCACATCCACACTTATGACCACGAGCATAAAGGCAGACGGTGACCAGCATTGCTGCAGATGTGGACAAGTGGCTCCCTCGGATATTGCTGGTGGAGTGTGAAACGGCGCAGCCAACTTGGAGAACAGTTGGCAGTCCCTCAAAAAGTTAACCATAGTTCCCACACGACCCAGCAATTCCACTCCAAAGGATATATCCAAAGGATATAATGAAAACATTTATATCCACACAAAAACCTGTACAGGAATGTTCACGACAGTATTATTCATATTAGCCGCAAGGTGGAAACAACACAAATGTCCATCAACGGATGAGTGGATAAACCAAGGGAGGAACACAGAATATTCTTCAGCCATAAAAAGGAATGAAGTACTGATTCATGCTGCACCATAGACGAACCTTGAAAACGTTCTTCTAAGTGAAAGAAGCCAGACACAAAACTCGCATACTGTAGGATTCCTTTTATAGGAAATGTCCAGAAGAGGCCTATCTCTAGAGACAGAAGGTAGCTTAGCGCTGGGGCTGAGGGGAATGACTGTTCAACACAGAGTTTCTTTTAGGGATGATGGAAATGTTCTGGAATTAGCGGTAATAGTCGCACACTGTTGGAATATACTAACAAAACACTTAAAAGGAGTGGATTTTATGATATATGTATGATAACAGCAACAACAACAAAAAAAACCCTGAAGCTAAGGTATAAATCACCTTCATCAGCTCCTGAGAGCAAACGTTAGCTGGGAGGATGAGGGTGAAGCAGCAGGAAGTTGCAGGCGCCCAGGCTGGAGGTGTAGACAGGCCCAGACAGGGGAATGGGCCCTCTGCCCTAAACTACAATCTGTCTTGGTCATTTTAGGTCATCTTTCCTGCCCATCTTTCCTCTCCCGCTGTAGAAGGAAAGCAACCTCAACCACGGGAGGGAAAGTAACCAAAATCGACATTCATAGCCTTGGAAGTCATTTCGGGCACCAAAACACAGACAAGTGACTTTCAAAAAGTGCAACCAACAAAAAATGTATCTATTTTTCTCACAGCTAAGAAAGAGAAAGGATAATGACAAATCCTGGCTTCGGGAAACACTCACTTTGCCAAAAGATTATCGAAAGCATGTGGTCCCGGCTCAACTGCCTGTCTCTCCAAACACGTCTCCAGATGATGGAGTGAGCTGGGTGTGTTTACATAAAACACGGTCCTTGGAGCCCAGCAGATGTTTGCTGCCTTCCAGGAGGGGCAATCGGATGGCCGCTTTGGTTTCGTGGCACTGCCCACTTGAGAAGGTAACTTGGGAGCTTAGTGCTGAAGGAGTGTCCTTGGGGGATCTACCAGCTGGGATCAGGTGTCTGAACCTGGACGGAATAATTACACACCCCCTTTCACGACAAAAGGAGATACCCATTCCGTAACCCGAGAGGGGGATTTGACTTTCAAATTGTTAACAGACCTTGGATCAAGCGAAAAGCTTGGGAGGGAAAAGCAAGCAGCCTTTGGATGAGTCCTGAGGTAGGCTGGATGTTCTCCTGAAAGACTCCTAGTCTCTGATTAAACTTCTGCCATCTTCCCTCCTACACTACGGTCCAGGGCAATCACTGAGAGTTTAGAGAAGGTCTTTAACTTATGGCTGCGGTTCATGGTACAATTATGCGGCACTGATAAAGAACCACGTGGATGAATACGCGGGATCATAAAACTTTTTTTTTTTTTTAAGAGGCACGTGAGAGGAAGTATTTCACAACAGGTCAGGAGGGGACCAAATATTTCAAGTCTGTGGCTTCTTCTGTCTGGGGGAAGAGAGCTGGCCCAAAGATGAGACGAAGTTGGGGGAGTCAGGATGGGGAGTGAAGCTCGCAGACACAGTGAAAAGGTTGGGAGCACAAAAGTGGGATGAGACGGGGAACAAAAATTGCCTCTTGCTGAAGAGTTTGAGAAGGGGCTGCTGCTAACGTACGTGATTTGAAGATGTTTAAAAAATCACGCAACACCGTCCAGCCTCCACCTATAGACACCCAGAAGCAGAGGAGCACAAGATTAAAGGAGAATTCAGAGCGGTCAGTAAACACAAGACCATACCACCTCCTCATCTGGACCGTAGGTGCCTCTGCCCATCTCCGCCAGGGGTTTTAAGAAAAATGCTGAGATTGGTCAGTTTTTAACCCTAACTTAAGTTGTTGTCATTTAAGCCTTTTCTGGACAGTCTCTCTTCTAAGATCTTGGCTTTTAAGGTAACCTAAATGCGCCTTCTATTCTTTTCCATTATTTTCCCTGTAACTTCTTGGGGCCTTTTCAGGTTCTATTGGGGTTCCCTCCAAGCACGGATTCTCTGAGCCTGAGTCATACTATAACGTAACTGCTAGCTCCGTGTGGTCCCAGAGCACTTGAGACGTGACTAATCCCAACTGAGACGTGACTAATCCCAACTGAGAAGTGCGCTAGGTGTTAAAATACATGTCATCTATCAAAGACTGAGATAATTTAAATTCTTTTCAAATATTGGTTACAGGTTGAAATGGTACTATTTTGGGTAAATGGGGTTCAATAAAATATATTATTAAAATCGATTTCATCTGTTCCTTTTTTCCTTTTTTCACGTGGCTGCTAGAAAATTTTAAGTTGCACCTGCGGCTCATATGCCATTTCTATTGGACAGAGCTGCCTGGAGCTTTTAATCCATGGCAGCCCATGGTGAATCTCTAGGAGGAGACTGTAGTATGCAGGGTTTCCAAACACATATGACCACACAACCATTTTTCACATGGCTCTTGTTCTAGTTATATACTGATTCTCCTTCACAGGTCCCCCAAACATAATCATGTCCATTAATTCCCATGAGTGGCTTGGAATCCTGTTTAGTGAATGACAGTAGCTGCAGTGCTCAGCCCAGAAGTGCACCTCCCAAAGAAATTCATTTATGGGGACAGAAAAAGCAGTTGAGGCCTTTTGAGGATGTAGCGCGTGATCCTGACCGCTTTAACATGGTCAAGAGCGGCAGAGTAGGGCTTCCCTGGTGGCGCAGTGGTTAAGAGTACGCCTGCCAATGCAGGGAACGCGGGTTCGTGCCCCGGTCTGGGAGGATCCCACATGCCGCGCAGCGGCTGGGCCCATGAGCCATGGCCGCTGAGCCTGCGCGTCCGGAGCCTGTGCTCCGCAATGGGAGAGGCCATAACAGTGAGAGGCCCGCGTACCACCAAAAAAAAAAAAAAAAAAAAAAAGATCAGCAGAGTAACTTTTCTGTAGGTGTTTAACGTGAGGGTGGTTTTAACAAAACCAAAATGAAAATACATTTTATCATTTCACCATATCCCACAGAACCTGATATCTGGAAGGTACCCAATCCAATGCCTCACGTCATATTCTAGATTAGGGACCAAATATCCAGCCACTAATAATTTCCTGAAATATCTACTGAATGTCCACTATGTGCCAGGCTCTTGTTTCATGTTCACCAACAAGCTTACCCAGTTGGTACTATTATGACCTGTCCAATTTCATAGGTGCTGGGAAGATCAGAGAGGTTGGACCACCTCTCTGAGGTCACACAGCTGGAGGGAGGGGCTGGTATGCGTCTCCACTATGCTTTGCTGCCTCTGGGAAGTGGAGGGACTTGCAAATATAATACATCAGACCTAATATTTCAGCTCTTTCAGATAGTAATATACAGTGTTTGCAATAGACAAATGACTGCTTTAATATATTCAAAAGTAATATAATTGTTTTAAACAATTTTAGAGCATTAAAGTAACAAAATGGAAATGGAAACGGCCAGAAAAACCCTTGCTTTTCCACTTTTTCATACCTACAGGTGGAAGTTTGCTGTGATGTTTATTTTAGTTTACTTACATCTACACACTGGACATCCTTGTCTTTTGTGAATTTACATACCAGAGTTTCCGTTTGCAGAAATAGGAACAAGACTCCCTTGTGACAAGCTTTGAGCTTTTCAGATTTCAGGGCCAAGTCAGAGAGGGATTGGGACTATATTCAGCTGTGATTTCTACCCGGCACCCCCAGATCATTTAACGTTTTGAAAATGTTTGGCTATTTGTTAATTCCTACCTTTTTCAGGAGGTAAAGAAGGAAACGGAAGCACAGAACGGAGGGAAGCCTCCTTCCCTGGGCCAGAGCCGACTCCAGCAACAAGGATCCTGACTCAGAGCATGAGGTTATGCTGCCTCCTACCGGCCAGACTGAGACTGCGCAAAACACACTGGGAGGAAAATTGTAATTCAGCGCTTCTCAACTTAATTACTATAGACTCTTTCTAAAGGGAAAAATGTATATCTTAAATATACCTACAGTCCGTAGATTGGAAAAACACCACTCTAAATCCTGCAAATAAGGAAGTTCAAATAGAAACCAAACCTTAAATTCAAAGAGTTGCCTTCAGTTTCCACGGGAGATCCTGCAAGGCAATTACCTTTGTTCTCAGGTTAGGTCCCTCCTGTAGTTCCTGCAAAGTCTGGTAGTAGGGCTTCCCTGGTGGCGCAGTGGTTGAGAGTCTGCCTGCCGATGCAGGGGACGCGGGTTCGTGCCCTGGTCCGGGAGGATCCCATATGCCGCGGAGCGGCTGGGCCCCCTGAGCCATGGCCACGGAGCCTGCACGTCCGGAGCCTGCACGTCCGGAGCCTGTACGTCCGGAGCCTGTGCTCTGCAACGGGAGAAGGCACAGCAGTGAGAGGCCCGCGTACCGCAGAAAAAGTCTGGCAGTAAGGATGACCTTGTATCAAAGGCATCTCTCTACTTAACTTTTGGTGCTGATTCTAACTCCATTCCTACAGAAACATACTCTTCCCTTGGTTTCTGTGAAACTGTACTTACCCCTCTTCTTTGCCATCTATGCCTTTCTGTCTCGTCTCCTCGAAAATGGAGAGGACATCTTTGCCCTGTTTCAGCCTCCCATCGTCTTACACTTTCTTGTAATGAGATCTCCTCACTCTGACAGCTTCCAGGCAGAACTTCTCCATCAACCCATCCCGCTTCCAACGCCTTCACAGGCAGAATCAGTGTCTCTCTCCTCCAGGCAAACACATCACCCTGTCCTGAACTCTGTCGCCTTGCATAAACAAGGTATCTGGCTCCCCCTCTAGTCCTCCAGTAATTTGAGGACAGAAGACCACGTCTTAGACACTTTGGAACAATACCCTTATTGATATCACCTGAGCTTGAAAGTGTGCTCAGCATCCTTAAAGGAATCGTCTCGACTCAGATGTCTGAATAAGACAATAAGTTAAGTTCATGATTTAATAAGACAAATACATAAAACACTGTAATACAAAATGAAATGGGAGAGAGAAATGGCAGGTTACAGAAGCCGATAAAGCCTTGGACTAGGAGAGCACAAAGGAAGAAGCAATCGCCTTCAGCTAGAGAGGGAGGAAATGGCATTTGAGGCTGCTCTGAAATGGTAAGTACGTATGGGGGTTGAAGTGGGGAGAGTGGAGTTGTCATATATGAAAAGAGTCTACTCCAGACAGAAGAAATCCAAACAAAATAAAAGAAAATACAAGCCTCTGAGACAGGAAAGTGTGAATATCTTCTATGAGAAAGGAAAAGTGCTGTTTTTTCCAGAGTCTTCTTTCAGGAGGGAGAGAGAGAAAGGCACATGGGGTCAAGTCACTGAGGGTCTTAAATGTGAAACTAAGGAGAGGAGTCGGATATCTTGACCAGGCAGGAGCTGGGATGGAGTGTCCGTGGGCCCGTGGAGCACAGACACTCCGGTACCCAGGTATCCAACTGTGTCCAACTTGCCCTTGGGCGCTGTAGTACTTCTGGGAAAATGACTTGAACTCGGTCGGCCCCAGGAGTTTGGACGTACGTAGACAGAGGACCTGGTGTGAGCAGCTTCGAGGGAGGGTCCGTGGAGGCTGAGTCTGACTAGGAAACCAGGCAAGCCCCAAGGCTGAGCGTGGGGAGGGGACAGGGGAGGGAGTCCCAAGCGCCCCAGGGCAGCGGGCACCAGAACCGGGGTGGTGTATGCAACCGTGATGAAAGCGGGCACCAGAACCGGGGTGGTGTATGCAACCGTTCACCTCTGGAACACTTTGGGACACCACCTGCCTACCTCCACCTCAGATGGGGTGTACAAAGGAGATAGCATTCTCTTCTTTATATAAGAGCAATGATTTCCAAATTTGAGCGTGCACCAGCATTGCCTGGAGGGCTCGTGAAAGCACCCCATATGGGGCCCCACCCCCATAGCACCTGAGTTAACAGGTCTGGGTTGGTGCCCCCAAAGTTGCATTTCCAGTAAGTTCCGAGGCGAGGCTGATACTGCTAATCCAGGGGCCTCTCTCTGAAAACCGTTGTGCAAGAACATTCCTGGGAGGAAAATGCTAAGAGTAGCACCCATGCCTGTGCTGTTCATCATGGAGTTCCCAGCGCCTAGCAATGTGCCTGAGACATAAAAGGACCTCCAGAAATATAAGGCTAAGAGCTGGTCCTGAACAGATGCAAGGCCAGAGAGCACGTGACACATAAAAGCCCGATCACAGACGGAGAGACCGCCCCCGTCTTCAGACGGAACAATGTCGAGACGGGTGTAACACCTATTTTGTTTTAACATTTAATGAGTTTTCTTAGATTTTTTGTTTTTAATAAAATGTCACAGATAGAGTTCTACCACAGCTACGACCTCAGACTTTCCTCCTCTCCCTCCCAGCAGGTAAGCCTATCTTGCATTCCGTGATTCCTTCACATCTTTATGAACGGATCATATATATACATATTCAATATGTTTAATGCTTTATTTAGTTAGTTATGATTCTTTAATATTTTTAAATGTCATGAGCACATCATACAATGCATTTCATGGTGCGCCTAATTCTGTTCATTATGGGGGTTTTTTCCCCCTTAAATTGTGGTAAAATAGATATAACTTAAAATTTACCATTTTAAGTATACAGTTCAATGGCATTAACTACATTCATTTTGTTGTGCAAATATCACCAGCCCACCCATCTCTGGAACTTTTTCCTCTTCCTGAATTAAAACTCCATACCCATCAAACACTAATTCCCTTAACATCATGTTTTCACGGTCCTTCAACTGGATACATTGACTTGTTCTATCATTGTAACTGCTATAATAGCGTTCCAGTATAGGACTGTGCAACCTTTATTACCCTACCTCCTTTTTGATGGAAATTTAAATTATTTCCAACTTGCAGCTATTACAAATATCCTGATATATGACTCTTTCTTTGTACATACATCCCCCTAGGAGAGGAATTAATAAGAATCAGAGGATATATCCATCTTTACTAGAGAGCATTCAATCCATCCCCAAAATGGCTTTACTAATTTCTATTCCTGCCATTAGCATAAGACAACCCCAATTTCCCCACATTCCTGACAACGTTTAGTCTCACTGGACTTTTAATTTTTGCCAATCTGGTGGATATAAAATGGTGTCACATTTTCATTTGCATTCCTTCTTTTTTTAAGTGAAACCAAGCTACGCACGCAGTTTTTTAAAAATATTTATGTATTTTATTTTTTTGGCTGCGTCGTGTCTTAGTTTTGGCGCTCAGGATTTTTCGTTGCGGCGCGCAGTCTCTTCGTTGCAGAGCCTGGGCTTCTCTCTAGTTGTGGCACACAGGTGTTTTCTCTCTAGTTGTGGCGCACGGGTTCCAGGGAGCGTGGGCCCTGTAGTTTGCGGCACGTGGGCTCTCTCTAGTCGAGGTGCCTGAGCTCAGTAGTTGTGGTGCGTGGGCTTAGTTGCCCCATAGCATGTGGGATCTTAGTTCCCCACAGGGATTGAACCCATGTCCCTTGAATTGGAAGGCGGATTCTTAACCACTGGACCACCAGGGAAGCCCTTCATTGGCATTCGCCTGATTTCTGGTTAGGTTGAACATCTTTTCACGTATTTATTAGCAACACAAATGTCCCCTTTTCTGAATTCCCTGTTCATACCTTTACCACTTTTTCTATTGGTTTTTTTTTTCTTGTTGATTCATAGGAGTTCTTTACATATTTAGAAAGTGTTCCTTTGTTATTATGAGTTACAAATATCTACTCCCAGTCTGTGGCTTGCCTCTTGGTGTAAGTATCTTTTTTATTCCACATAAGTTTTAATTTCAATATAGCCAAATTTATCATTTTTTTTTTTCTTTTTACTTGATGCTTTTAGCAACTTATTTAAGAGCACCTTCTTGTTCTGAGGACATAAAGAGAAACTCTTATAATTTCTTTGATAAGTGTTGATTTTTTTGTGTGTGAGTCTGTGTGTGAAAGCATTAATTTATTAAATCTATGCATTTTAACATGCATTTTAATGTGTATGAGGGTTGGGACCACAGTGTGGAAGCAGAGACATCAGTTTGGGGACTGTTTTAGTTTGGGACGCTATAACAAAATACAATAGACCGGGTGGCTTAAACTACAAATATCTATTTCTCTCAGTTCTGGATGCTGGGAAGTCCAAGATCACAGTACTGGCAGATTCAGCATCTGGGGAGAACCCTCTTCCTACTTGTAGATGGCCACCTTCTTGCTGTATCTTCACATCACAGAGGGGGAAGGCTCTGGTCTCTTTCTCTTCTTATAAGGGGACTAATCCCATCATAGGGGCCCCACACACATGGCTGAATCTAAACCTAATTACCTCCCAAAGTCCCCATCTCCCGATACCATCACATTGAGGGTTAGGGCTGCACCATATGAATTTTAGGGGGATACAAACATTCAGTCCATAGCAGAGGCCATTGCAAGTCATTCAGGCAACTGAAATATGAACTTAGGAAGAACCGGTGGAGGAAAATAATGAATGGATTTGGCAATATTCGGTAAAGTAGAATCAACAGGAAGCCAGACCCAGCAGAGGAAATCACCACCAACAGATTGTCAGGGGTGCACACCCATTTTAAATGAATCACAGAACCTCCAGGTAGAAAAGGATCTTAAGGCTCATCCAGTACAACCACCCACGTGTTGTTTGGACCCAGTCACCAAGCATGGAAATGGAAACATGTCTGCTCACTCTCTTTGAAGAAAACAGTACCACCGCAGCCAGGTAGACTGGCTCAGCTCAGAGAAATTCAAGCCAAGGAGGGCCAAACCTGAATCACATCCAAAACCAGACATGGTCCCTGCATTCCAGATGTGGGCGCCCTGAGAAACTTAAACTAAAACCGATTTCTGCCTCTGCCGTTATTTATTTATTATTCCTCACTTGTATCCTGTATGTCTAGTTTCGTGTCTGGAGGCCCCGAGGCCGGGTCCACCTCTGAGCCGTGTCCAGCGCAAGTCTCACACGTTGCAACACAGAGCGAGCGCCAGACAAGGACAGGAACCCTCGGGTGGGATGGACTCAATCTGTGATTCTCTTCCCAAGCAGCCTCACAGCAGAGGAGATAATTAAGGGAGATGGTGTATTTGGGAGCAAAGGGCGAAGTCAGCCACGGATTAAGTATGGGGAACAAAGAATGTGAATAAATAGCTGCTCCTCTGCTGGCAGAACAGTGAACTCTGGTCCACTTAGGGCTTGGTTCTGGAGCCAATTTTTGTTTAACCAATTGTGAGAGCAGGAAATAGACAGGAAGCCTGAATCTTATATCTGCACAGACATGTCATCTCTACCTGTGTTCTCTGCTTCTCCCCTTCCTCATTCTTCCTCTCTTTTCTCCTCCCCCACCAAATACTAGGGAGAATTGGGCTTCTGACACTCATCGTTCATTACAATATGACTTAGACACTAGGGGGCAGGGGAGAGCCAATTACATGTAATTCAGAAAAGCGGGAAGAAATGCACCCGAACCAAGTAACCAAGACCCTTCATTTATTATATTGCAGAACCAAGCCCTGAAGGGCAGGAAGCTGGAAATGGCTGGGATAGGATCTCTGGCTAGAAGGCAAGAGCAGCTTTCCTTAATGGAAGAGGGAATGGAATGGTGGAGGGAAAAACTGGAAAATGAATCAGGCGTGGATGGCTCTCAAGGTCTCAGGATTTAGGGGGAGCGGGGCGGGGGGGGGCAGTAATCTATGCATTTTTGGAAATTATGTGCAAAACCTCACTCATTTTAATCAGTGGAGACAGGAAGAGAGAGGGAATGTGAAAATGCAGTTGAAGAAAATAAACTGGTTTTACTTCCCTCCGTATTATCTCTCATGTATCAGAGACAAAGGGAAAACTTAATTAATTTTGTAGCCTTTGCTACTCTCGGGGTGCAAACAATGAAATCTTCACTTTATAGCACCAAATTAATCACTTTTGTGCTTAAGAAAAATGGGATTCACCAGGGACAACACCACAGCATAGTGGGATCTTGTGGAATGTGGCTAAATTTTGGGTGGTGCAGAGCCAGAATTTCGGAGAGCATCATATTGTTAATTGTATTTCAGTGGAGAGTACCCTCCTCGGCCGATCACACTCAGAGCCATGCATGCGGGGTGCTGCAGGAAGTGGGTCTCAGGGGGAGCCCCAGGCTTGGTGGGGAGAGGGGAGACCCTCCAGGGGGCCTGCAGGGGACTTCTTAACTATGGGGTCTACTCCAACGAGCTTCCTTCCTTTTGAAATAACCGATTCACTTCAAACACCATGACTCTAATTTCTTGTGACCTTTGTTTCTTGCCAAAAAAGCTATGGTTTTTACCAAAGATTGTAAAAGACCACTGAAGAAAATAAATGATTATTGTAATGACTGTAGCATTAATGAACTAATGGAATAATAATGCACTCCCTATATTTCCAATTGCTCCTCTCAATTCAGATTCTGTTCTCCCCCAGCACTTGCCACCATATTACTCAGTTTGGGGGGGGGGGTCACAGACCCCTCCGGGGAGCTGATAAAAGCTAGGAACTCTCTTCCCAGAAATGCACAAGTAGGTACAATTTTGCACGTAATTTCAGAAGGTTCATAGATCTCCCCCTGCCCTTCCTCTCCAAAAAAGAAAAAAGAAAAAAGAAAAAAGAAATCGCTGAGACCTTGACTTAGCACTTGGTATTACAGCAATTCTCTTTCATTGATTGGGATCTTGACCTGTTCACAGAGTCCCAACACTGAGCACAGCGCCTGCAAACTAATAGCTGCTCAAAGATAAGGCTTATTGTTCACCTGACTTTTCAGGCAAGAAGGATGGAATGAGGGACTTCCCTGGTGTCCAGTGGCTAGGGCTCCACGCTCCCAATGCAGGGGGCTGGGTTTGATCCCTGGTCAGGGAACTAGATCCCGCATGCCACAACTAAAGATCCCACGCTGCAACTAAAAAGAAAAAAAAAGATCGCGCATGAGGTAATAAAGATCCCATGTGCCACAACTAAAAAAAAAAAAAAAGAGATCCTGCATGCAGCAACAAAGATCCTTCACAGCCAAATAAATGTTAAAAAAAAAAAAGAATGGTGAAATGAGAGAAATGACATTTAAAAACAGGGAGAAAGCATGTTTATGTCACTCAAGAAAAAAAAAACTGATTGGCCTTTAAGCTGTTACCATTTTTACTGGGATTTGGATCACTGGAAAATTTCATAGTGTGAAAAAAGAGCCAGTTTCTCTTATATAGACAGGGATCTTCAGCCTTAGCCCTTGAGAGAGTTAGATTGATCTAGAAAGATGTGTAGTTACTAGGGACTTCCTTGGTAGGACACGGGTTAAGAACCCACCTGCCAATTCAGGGGTCCCAGGTTCGAGCCCTGGTCCGGGAAGATCCCACATGCCACGGAGCAACTAAGCCCGTGCGCCACAACTACTGAGCCTGCGCCCTAGAGCCCGTGCGCCACAACTACTGAGCCTGTGTGACACAACTACTGAAGCCCGCGCGCTTAGAGCCCATGCTCTGCAACAAAAGAAGCCACTGCAATGAGAAGCTCGCGCACCGCAACAAAGAGTAGCTCCCGCTCACCACAACTAGAGAAAGCCCACAAGCTCGCGTGCAAAAAAAAAAAAAGAATAAGCCTAGATAGAGGCCTAGGGGAAAACAGAGAATGCCCCCAAAAGATCAGGATGCAGCTAAAATCTGCCTTAGGGATCTTGTTCCGTTCTAGAACCTGCCCACCAGGACGATGCTGCCTGTGAGGGGGTCGACAGTGAGTGGTTCCAGGCACAGGCGCTACTTTGCTTTCCCATGAGAGCTGCCAAGGCCCCATCTTTCCTTTCCAGCCTCTGAATTTATTACCTCCGGGACTCCTGCTTCTGGATCTGAATTTCTGCCCCCCTTCGCCCCCCACAGAAACCTACCTTCCGTCGGGGTTCTGACACTCGCCCCCAGGCCTTAAGCCCTGCTAGCAGACAGTTCTAGGGCTGCAAAGCCAGGCCTGCAGGGGGTGATGGGCGGTGCGGAAGGAACACTCCTGTACCCTGCTGGGGAGCAAGGGATGGCCTAGTGGATCCTAGTCTGGCCTGGGCTGAGAAAGAGGGAGAGGGGAGAGCAAGGTGTCCAGAAGGTGTCATCCTAATGGAACCGAACATTTGGAGTCCCTGCCTCGAGGTGGAGCGTAAGGGACAGTATCCCAGGCATCTGTGTGACCTCAACCCTGGTCCAGCAGACTGTGACCCTTCTGGTCAGCCCTCATTTGTGTGAGAGGACAGTGCAGTTGGACAACACCCCACTTGGGGGAGGGGGAAGGTAGCTGCAGGAGGGTAAACCATCCTGCGATTTGCGGGCGGAGCATGTCAAGTGCGTTCTCAGTCACTTGACAACTACTTAGTGAGTGCCTGCATCTTTGAGTGTGGACTTGGGACACAGATGGCCCCGGTTCAAATCCAAGCCCTCCACTTTCTGCCACTGTGACTTTGGACAAGTTACTCACCGTCTCTGTGCCTCTATTTCCTCACCTGTAAATGGATAATAATGGTACCTACTTCATCCGGTTGTTATGAGGATTAAGTGAATTTGTCTATGCCGCGCTCTCAGAAGCCTGCCTGGCGTGCACACAGCAAGCGATTTGAAGTGTTAACTGTTGTCACTGTGTTGAACCCACAGCCATGGTCCTTGCCTGCGTGGAACTGACAGCCCATGAGGAAAGCAGAACAAACACTGTACAATCCACCCACTAAACTTAGCTACCGGAGCATCCGTACCTGCTTCCTCTCCTGTCTCCATCCAGCTGCCAGAATGCCTTGCCTCTCCCCTCCTTCCAGGACCTTGTTCTACCAGCTACCCTTCCTCATTCCTACATCTTTAGTCTCCTTTGCTTTGCTTTACGCACCTGTTCAAAGCTTCTCAGGTTCTAAAAAACAACCCCCTTCTCCCCCTCAAGTAAATGTCTCTCTTCTTCTGCCCCTTCTACAGCATGCTTCTTAAAAGAGGCACAGTATAGACTCTTCAAAGACTCTTAAAAGAGTCTATACTCATTATCTGCACTTGCCGACCCACACTCACTCCTCGGCCCCCTACACCCCGTCTTCCACCTGCACTCAAGTACCCCAAGGCCACTAAATCCAATGATTTATTTTTGGCCCTTATGTCGATTTTCTGTAGCACGTGACAATGTTGACTCCTCCTACCTTCTTAGAATTTTCATCCCCCAATTCAAGAGTAACTCTCTCCTGTCACTCCTACCACAGGCCAGAGAATGCCCTAGGCACTGGGGGGCAAAGGTATTCAGTCTCCCCAGGAGCTCGTGGCTTTTAGTGGGAGGGGGGAGCGGGGGGGTGGGGGGAGGTGTGGAGGAGAGATTAGGTACATGGAATCATTGCAAATCAGGGGGATGAGTTCTACGATAAGGACCAAAGTAGGAAGGCGCAGCTGGTTCCCTCAGGGCGCTCAGGGGAGAATCCATTTCCTCACCTTTTCCAGCTTCTGGAAGCTGCGCACGCACGTTGCTTGGTTTGTGGCCCCATATCACTGCGACCTCTGCTTCCTTTGTCACAACTCTTCAGGCTCTCTTGCCTCCCTTTTTTCCTGTATAAGGATCCTGGTGTTACATTGGTCCATCCAGATAACCCAGGAAAATCTCATCAAAAAAAAAAAATCCTTGGGGGCTTCCCTGGTGGCGCAGTGGTTGAGAGTCCCCCTGCCGATGCGGGGGACGCGGGTTCATGCCCCGGTCCGGGAAGATCCCACATGCCGCGGAGCGGCTGGGCCCGTGAGCCATGGCCGCTGAGCCTGCGCGTCCGGTGCCTGTGCTCCGCAAAGGGAGAGGCCGTGGCGGTTAGAGGCCCGCGTACCGCAAAAAAAAAAAAAAAAAAAAAAAAAATCCTTGGTCTTCCCTGGTGGCACAGTGGTTGAGAGTCCGCCTGAGGATGCAGGGGACGCGGGTTCGTGCCCCGGTCTGGGAAGATCCCACATGCCGCAGGGCGGCTGGGCCCGTGAGCCATGGCCGCTGAGCCTGCGCGTCCGGAGCCTGTGCTCCTCGGCGGGAGAGGCCGTGGCGGTTAGAGGCCCGCGTACCGCAAAAAAAAAAAAAAAAAAAAAAAAAAAATCAAATCCTTGGGCTTCCCTGGTGGCACAGTGGTTGAGAGTCCGCCTGCCGATGCAGGGGACGCGGGTTCGTGCCCCGGTCTGGGAAGATCCCACATGCCGCAGGGCGGCTGGGCCCGTGAGCCATGGCCGCTGAGCCTACGCTCCGCAACGGGAGAGGCCACAACAGTGAGAGGCCCGCATACTGTAAAAAACAAAACAAAACAAAACAAAACAAATCCTTAATGGGACTTGCCTGGTGGTCCAGTGGTTAAGCCTCTGCGCTTCCACTGCAGGGGTCATGTGTTCGATCCCTGGCCAGGGAAGTAAGGTCCCGCATGCTGTGTGGCACGGCCAAAAAAAAAAAAAAAAAAAAAAACCTTAACCACATCTGCAAAGTCCGTTTTGCCAGGTAAGGTAACACAGTCACAGGTGATTAGGATGTGAGTATCTCTGGGGACCACTCTGCTGTCTACCAGAGATGGAGTTCTCCCTGGAGCAACCAGACAACTCTTCAGAGAGAAGACTCTTGGAGGGGAATTTTATAGGGTTAGTTCTTATTTGCCAGAAGGGGAGAAAAGGTGGTACAAGCAAAGGACTAGTGCCTGCCGAGAGGCTAAATGTAGAAAGAGAAGGTGAGCCTGGAGATCTGTAAGCATCCAGCATGGTTGCATGGCTGAAGTACAGGAAGAGGGTACCTTCTAGAGATCATATGAGAGAGGAAAAGTAGAAGCTGGATCGTGAAGTTTTTTGTTTTTAAACCAAATTGAGTCTGAAATGTATCTGAAATGCATTTACTTGGCCAATGCCATTACTTTAGACTGTGCTATTTTTTCTTTAAAACGTTCTTTAGGGACTTCCCTGGTGGTCCAGTGGGAAAGACTCCATGCTCCCAATGCAGGGGGCCCAGTTGGATCCCTGCTTGGGGAACTAGATCCCGCATGCATGCCGCAAGTAATAAGAGTCCACATGCCTCAACTTAAAAAAGATCCTGCGTGCCGCAACTAAGACCGGGTGCAGCCCAAATAAATAAATAAACCTTGGGAATTATCCTTAAAAATAAATTAATTAATTAAATAAAGCAAATATTCTAAAAAAAAACAACTTTAAGTTAACTCACTTTTTGTCCTAAAGAATAATGCCCACAGAATCACAGGTTTTATATGTTAGTTATATCTTTCCAGTGTGTGTTAAGATGTGTATGTAACTATAAAATGTTCTTCCCTGTACACCCTAAAATCACGTACACCCATGAGTGAGTACCATACTTTGAGAAATGGAGCCAGAGGCATTGAAACCGCCTAAAGGTTTTGAGCAGGGAAAGAAAGAACATGGTCAGGGTTGCCTTGGATCAATATCATTCCCGTAGCATTAATCACTTTGGACTGAACAGAGACCGGTGAAAATCACAGCAGAAAGCCCGTAAATTAGGAGACTTCCACAATAGTTGAGGGGAGAGATGAGACATGAACAGAGACAGGGACTGTGGGAGGGGAGTGGAGGGTTTGGATGTGAACAATATCAAGGCGGTAGAACTGACAGGTAACAGTGAAGACTGGAAATGGAAAGGGAGGAGCTGGGGATGACTACCAGGGTTCTAGCATGTGCAGTGCAGCAGATACCGGTCCATCCACCAAGATGGCAAATAGAGGGGGAGCTGATGGGCGGGCGAGGGGGGGCAGGGTTGGAAGGAAAAGAATTGCTTTGGTTTGAAGCGTCTGTGGAACACTCATGTAAGTACTTGCATGCCTGTGTCTGTGGCTCTGGGGACTGGGGCATCATAGAGAGCCGAGCTGTCCAGTAGAAATAGGCTGTGAGCAACCTATGTCATTTTAAATGGTCAGGTGGCCATATTAAAAAAAAAGTAAAGAGATTAAATGATATATTTTATGTAACGCAACATATCCAAAATATTCTATTGCAAGATGAATCAATAGAAAAATCACAAAGATATTTTACATTTTTTCACTTTAAGTATTCAAAATCCAGTGCATTTTTTACAGAGAGCACATCTCAGCTGGGACATTCCAGGCACTCAAAATGCACCACGGAGTGTTACCGTATTTATTGGACAGCACGGCTCTAGAAGCACTTGCTGCAGGCAGGCCAGGGTGATCAGATGTTTACCTGGGGGATGGTGGAGGCTGAGGACCCTGATCAGATACTGAGGGTGATCAGATTTGCTAACACTGGATTTTACAAGGAAGTGCCCAGATGGGTCTAGGAGAAGATTCAGGAGCCAGACTGAAGTTTGGCCAAGCACATCATCTTTGTCACAATCCCACCCATGACACCTGATCAATATAATCTTTGGAGTGGGGCTGGTAAATGCGTATTTTCAACAAGCTTCCACCAGGTAATGCAACCCAGGAGAACCGTCTTTCAGTTGGAGCCAGTAGGACCTGAGAACTCAGGGGAGATGGTTCACAACAGGATGGGGCTCTGATGAGCTGCCTGGGGAAGACTCACAGAAAGAAAAAAAGCTGATGGGGGGAAGCACAGAGAGAGAGGCTTGTGTTTAGGGCAAAGGAAGGGAACGATGAGAGCTCTGGTGGAGTATCTGTCCCCAACACTGTAGCCTGGCTCCAGGCTGCTCAAGGCATCGTGGCTTAGACCAGAGTCTACAAACTCCGCTCGGGAGAATCTGACTCAAGCTGTCCTGGAGCTGCCGGAGAGCTCCAACCCCAGGGCCTGGGGGAGGAAGGAGTGGGTTCTGAGGACGCTCGCCTCCCACACAAAGCGGGGATCAGCCTCTTGCTGGCCCAGACATTCAGTTTTGAAACTCCGCAGGGCTCTGTCCAAGGTCTCTTTCTTTTTCTTCCTCTGCTCTCACTCCTGGTTAATTTCACCCCTTTCCGGGGCTTCAAACTCCATTTATATGCTGATGGTGCCCACATTTGCATCTCAGACTCAGAGTCCACCCCTACACCAAGGGCCAGACCTAGTTTTACCAATTGCCTTCTGCCTAGAGCATCTGGCGGGTGCCTGAAATTTAACATTTCCAAAGCTGAACTAACCCCCAAACCTGTTTGCTTGCTAGTAAGTTCCTGTTTCAACTAGTAGCCTCACTACTCACCCGGTTCCCCCCAAACTAGAAATCTGGGTGCCATCTTCCGCCTCTTCCGCCAACCATACGCGAAATCACCTGAAATTCCTTCCTTTGTCTGTATTCCTGCAACTTCAGTTCGGATACCCTCGACCCCATGCTTGACTAGTACAATTCCCTCCTCATTAGAGATGTGGCCCCACTCTCCCTTCTGGGAGAGGGCATCCTCCCAAATGCGGTACAGCCTTCTTTTACAAGCTAAACTTGTAAAACCCAAATCTGACAAACTCTGCTGACTACGGCATAAACAGCAAACTCCTCGGCATGAAACATGCATCCTCACAGAGGGTCCTACTCACCTCTGTTGTCACCTTCCCCCAATCCCCAAAATCTTTTTTCCTAGTTGTGACATTTGTTTTTTAAAAAATACACACAACATACCAAAATGCCCCAAACAACTCACAAAATCGATTTTAAAAGGGAGGAGATGAGGGGAGTTAAGATATCTGTATCCTCCTTCCCTGATCCCGAAGGTCTGGAGTGTTGCCTGGGGATTGCCTGTACCTGCGTTTCCCCAGGCGATTCGGAGGCAAATCTAGGTTTGTCAACCAGTGGGTTATGCCACTCTGACAAAAGTCCAACACATCAAAGAATCTAGGCTACTATGCTCTTTCCTAACTTCCTGTAGGGCTGCAGAGAAAAGACAGAGAGGAGCCTGCATCAGCCTGGACTGCATTCTAGACTGCATCACGATTGCATCCTCACCTAGATCAAAACCCTGGGGAACTGCCAAGCAGAAATTTTAAGAATGAAAAGGGCATCTGCGTAGCCTACAAACCTGACAACAGAACCTACAGCACCTTTCGGTTAAAAAACGCTCCTGCCCCAAAATACATTTGGAAAACGTCGAACCACTCTAGAAAACTTTGATCGGCATCCCCTCCCTCACTTCTCGGTTTTAAGGGGAGCCCTAAAAGACGCCATAGGAAAGCATTTTGCTTTATTTTATTCAGCAGTGCCTTAGAAAGTTGAAAACCTGAAAAAAGTAATCTCAGAAGCTGAATCGCTCCTATGGGTGTCCATTCAAACACAAACAGTATTAGACTGCCATGTTTACTTGAACCCGTGGAGAGAAAACAATGTAACTGAGGAACCTTAAGCTGTGACTTCCTACCAAGCACATGAAACGTTCAAGAAACTTTGCAGGACGTGTGCACGTTCACTAAGGCTCATATTAACTCCCGAGCCAGGCTGAACAATAGAGGGAGACTCGTTATTAACGAAACGCGCCGTCTGTGTTTCGAAGTCCTTCATCGCAGCAGAGGGGGCCTTTCCTCTGCTCCGATTCGATTTTCAAATTGTTTCCACGCTCATTGTCTGCCAGTAGGAACAACGGCAGCGCTTGGGGCGCTTGGGGGAGCAGGTACAGCGTCCCGCAGAGTGCAGCGCGGTTGAGCCCGGCCAGGTTTTGGGACATTCCCGGCCCTTCCAGCGGATCAAGGAAAAGGAGGTGGCCCGGGCGCCAAAGGCTGCTGCCAATGCAACTCGCAACTTTTGAAATCAATCCTTTTTGCATCATGCAACGGATGCCACCTCTCCTCTGGCTTGCAACCCCCCACCCCTCCCCCGAGACCAATCATTGCCGCGCTCGGGCCTGCACATCGCCTCCGCCCCCTTGCCGGGCCGCACGCAGCTACCGAGCCGCTCTGGCCACGGCCCGCCGCCTCTTAAAGGGAGGGAGCCGGCCCTTAAAGGACCCTCGCGCGCGGCGCACGGCGGCCCCGTTCCCGGCAGGGGCCCGCCGAGCCAGGCCGAGCCCCCGCGGCGCCCAGGCGCGGCCCGGGGCCCTCCCGCCCTCCGCGCCGCCGCCGGGAGCGGCCTTTTTATTCAGGCGACGCTTAAGGGAGCCCGGCGGCGCCCGGTGCATTGTGGGAGCGGCGGAGTCCCGTTCGCGGGAGGAGGCGGAGGGCGCAAAGCGAACCGGTAAGCGCCTGGCTCGGGGAGGGGGGGCGAGACACCAGGCTTAAAGGGGAATATTCGTCCGCAGGCCCAGGGCGGCCGTGCGGATCCCCTCGCGGGCCGCCTGGGCGCGCCGGGAGCCGTGCACGGTCGGCGCTCTGCAGCGCAGCCTGGAGAGGGGCCGAGCCAGGGCTTGGTGGGGCCGCTTTAAAAAAGAAGCACCGCCCGCGCCGCCGCCGCCGCCGCCGCGCGGGGCCGAGGAAGGAGGGAGGGAGATGAGGGGGGGGGAGGAGTGGAGGGGGAGGGCGGCGACGCAGGGGTTAATTTTTTAGCCCGCCGACATTTTTGTGCGGCGGCGGCGGCGGCCCGCGCGCGCGGCGGGAGAGCCTAGCCCGGTGCCCGGGGCGCGGCGCGCGGCGCCTCCGGGCCCTCCCCGCCCCCCCGTCCGCGCGCGCCCTCCCTCCGGCCCCGCGGGCGCAGCCTGACCCCGGGCGTCCCGGCCTGGCCGGCCCGCGAGCCGGGGGACCCGCCGCGGCCGGTGGGCCGTGCGCGCCTCACTCCCGCCCCGCGGCCTGGGCCGCGCGGTTCCCGCCGCTGCCGCCGGGACAGAGAGCGGGCGGGCCGGCATGGCCCCGCTGGCCGCCCCGCTCCGCCTCCACCGGGCCGCGCCGCACAAAGAGCCTGGGCCCGGGTGGCCTTTAAAGGCGGCAGCCGGGGATTTAAGGTGTCCCCGAGCGCTGCCCTGCACGCACCGGCTGCCGCCCCGACGTGTGCTTCCCGAGGGGTGCGCCGCCCCTGCGCCCACGTCGCCGCGTCCCCTCTGTTTTTTATTTCCTAGGCTTGGGAACCTGGGGGGAGGTAGGTACCGGGCCGGGGCTGCCCCCTCTCCCACCCCCACTTACCGTTCTCCCACCCCCACTTACCGTGCTCCCTCGGCTCTGCGGCCAGCTTGGCGCCCTCGTTTGAAAAAATTAAAACGTGGCCGAGAAGGAAAGGGTTAACCGTTGTTTTTAAATATTCATGTCATTGTTTAAAGGTGTAAACAGGCGGCTTCGGGGTTGAAGTCGTCTGCGCGTTATGCCAGCCCCCCACCATTAATTACGCCTTTCCTCACGTCCCCCTCCACCCCCCATTTTCTCATCCCGTCCAAAAAATGTAAGAATTTATGTTTTTTTAGGATTCGGATGCGATGTGTGTGATTTATGTCTCTCGTTCCATTTGGAATTTTAAAACTCCTGAGTGCCTTTTGGGCTTAAGGTGTTTTAAACTTTTTGCCCTTAAAAACCTAGGAAGATTTAAAAGGAAGTTAGACCCCTGAATTCCAAGGGCCCCTCCCCGCCTTTTTTTTTTTTTTTTTTTGGATAGGGATTGGAGGTAGGAAAATAACTGGATGCCTCGTGAGTTGGATTTTTTTTTTTACCCCTGGTAGGAGTGAGGCGGTGTTAAGTGCGAGGCATTTGGTGAGGAAAGGACTGTTGTTTTTGTTCCAAACCCAAGTCAAACTGCTATTGGACTTTTCCTAACTCTAAAATGGCTTCAAAATTCCCAGCTCCATAACTTAGCTGTCCTGGCGCCCTCCTTTCGGACAGGTGGTTTTCTTGGAATGTTGGAAGGTTTACTCCTTTACGCTTGTAGGTTTCAAACGGAAATCATTGCTCACCCCAAACATGGCTTTGTAAAGACAGTTCGGATTACTGCCCAAACTCAGGCTCTAGGAGATTTATTTTAAATGAGTGATGGGCTTCGCAGGGGATCGAAAACTCTATAAATGGGAATTATGTTCTTAATGATAAATTTTATAGGGGAAACTGACCCTAAAACTTGGGGTGTCTAATTCTATGCCCAGTAAAGTATCAGTCTGGAAGTTTTGTAAACCCCGGGAGCACGTGGAAGGTTTCCGTTTAGCCGCAAAGGCTTCAAGCTTAGAAAAGTTTGTTCCAGAAACTTCCAGCGATACCAAGTACCATAAATGCTTGTGATTTAGTACAGTTTATCACTTTAGGTCTGCAGTGAAACAGTAACGAGCAGTAGCATATTTTATCAATGATGTGTGTGTGTACTAGTTTGTTGGGCGGGGTGTTTGCTTTCTAGGAAATAGCACTGAATTAAAACATCAGAAAACTTTCCACTGCTCTCTTGTAGAAAATGAGCTTTGCTGTGTTAAACAGCCATTCCAGTTCTCAAGTTGTGTTCTTTAGAGAGGCTTCCTGTTAGTTTTGGATCATGTCGTGTACTTCTGGCTCAGAGTGAAAACCTGTTTTTCTAAAACTGAACTTAGCGTCGTAAAGAATTTCATCAAATGCATATCCACCGATGTCCTTTTCACCAAAAGTATCTGTTAAGCATATTATCTTTCTTTGTGAGATAGCAAAAGATAGTAAAAGGTCTTCCTGAAAAGTCACTTTAGCCAGGGCATTTAATATCTAAACCATAGTACTTCCTGGTTGATAGGTGAAGTGACTAGTTTTCCTGTAATGCTGCCGGCTAGAAGAACGTTTGGAACTTTTAACTCAAGATGGCACTGTGTCCTGTAAGTCAGCTGGCCCATAGTTCCGTCTTCCTTGCAGCCCCTCAGAGCCACCATTATAACAACACAGACATCAGATCTCCTTCCATAGAATATGTCTCTAATGGTACAGTCACCTTTTAAAATGACGACTTCTAGCTTATGCATCACTGTGACAAACTATTGTGGTCCCAGATGGCTGTTTCCCTGTGGTCTTGGTGATTGCAGCCCTTTTCATGTTTACTTTTCACTGTCATGTATTCACTCACTAGATTCTTGGCGGGTACTGGTAAGAACTCTTTAATGGTGTCTTTGTGTTTCGGTGCTCCCCAGGTGGATCTGTAAAGAAACCAGCCGTGTAGGAGAGGGAGGGGAGGAACCCAGCGGTGAGGTGTGTGCGCCCGAGAACCATGTCTGCGCGGGAGTCCTTTAACCCGGAAAGTTATGAATTGGACAAGAGCTTCCGGTTAACCAGATTCACTGAACTGAAGGGCACCGGCTGCAAAGTGCCCCAAGATGTCCTGCAGAAATTGCTGGAATCCTTACAGGAGAACCACTTCCAAGAAGATGAGCAGTTTCTTGGAGCAGTTATGCCAAGGCTTGGTATGTGAACTGCTGTTTCTTTCATATTTCCCTGAGTAGAGCATCTTGGCTGCAATGTAGTCAGTGAGTCAAAAAACTAGATTTCTCCTCCCATGTTGCCTTTTTTTTTTTTTAAAGTTTCTGCAAGAAGGATTCAAAGAGCAAAGCAATGGTAACTGTTACCTTATTGTAACTTATTTGGAGGAGCGACTTGAAAAACATGAAGAGATATGCTCTAACCATTTTGAAACTGTTACTATGCGATTGAGACACTTGTATTACAGCAAGAGCATTTTTTATTAAATCAGAGTAGTGCAGGACACCTTTAGAGAGCAGTGCCTGGGTTGGGGGGAACTCGGGGTTCCTGTGCAGCAGGCATTGTTTGAAAAGCTCCCATGGGGAGGAGGGAGACACAGCAGGTGAGAACACTGGACGGGGTCTGGACCCCAGGACGGCATCTGGACTTGAGAGCCGTGTTTCCTTGACCCAGTTCCTGCTGCCATTAGTGGTTTGCCTTTTCTCAAACACAGAGCTCAGAAATTCTAGGCTACTGGGATGCTGTTTGTTAGCTTCTCTTGTGTGCTTTGTTAAGTACATGATGCAAGACTGTGATCACTTTGCCTTTTGGGTGTTTGACATGTATTCTAGGAGTTTGTGGGTGTTTTGTAGTTACGGTGTATGAGTTGATCAGCTTTCTTACATAAGGTTTTAACTGCATTTCTTTTATGGTCATGTTCTGTCTTACAACATTGGTTTTGAACCTAGGGTACTCCTTTCTTTCCTGATGTATAAAGCAGAGAAACGCAGAGTTGCTTTGGGTGGGAGAGGAGGATTCACACCCTGCACTCTTGGGGCCTGTAGGGCTTGCAGGAGCTCAGTTAGAAAATCATCCTCATCTAGCTGATGTCTCAGCGTGGAGAACTACCACAGGAATGAGGTGGAGTGGATGTCAGCTTGCTTGTCAAGAAATGAGAATATACTGAGAAAGCCCTTAGATGACTTTGTCGGGGCCGAATGGGCAGAGACAAATGCAGTCAAAACCTCATGGATAAAGGCATCATTCCCCTCTGTAACTGCCCCCGTTGACTTCTTGAGCACTCCATGGAGCTCAGGAAGGCCGGGTAACCTGTTCCCTGTCACTTGGTGGGGGTCAGGAACTGGCATCCACATCTTCCAATTCCTCCGCCCACCATACTGCTTATCGTCTGGTTTTTAAGTCCATACGTGTTCATGGGGAGAGGAGCCGCGTCAGCTGTAACTCAGCAGTGGCAAAAGGGGACAGATGTCGACAGCAAGGGTCCAGGCAGGAGAAAGAGAAATCAATGTTACTCTGTGCAAGTTCGTAACCCTCCTGAACCTCAGTTTTCCCATCTGTAAAATGGGGTAATAATACTGTTTGCAACTGTTGTGAGTAGAAGAAATTATCCGTGTGTGTATGTATATGCACCCTGTGCACCTGTACCCGTGTACATAATACTTGTGTGTGTGTGTATAATGTTTATATAACGTATACACACAAGTCTGTTGACCTGTATTTAAAATGTTTTTTCTAAAAGAATGTCGTATTTCCTGGATTCTAAGGATGAACCGTAACAATTGTTAAATATACACTTTTATTAAATGTATTCTAACTAAAGAAATGTTAAGATAAGTGTGTCTTAGTACTTGGTACCTCTGTTGCCTGATGCCTAAGCTGCCATGTGTTGATGGCTGCTGGCCGTGGGGGTAGAGTGATGATTTGGGTTGTTTTTTTTTTTTGATGGATAGTTTCAGTCTTGCTGAAACCTAGAATTCCCCGTCACCACCCACTGATGGTTACATACACCCTGCTCGGTCTGGTATTTGAGGCTCCCTCTACTCTGGCATTTACCTGCCCTCTGCCTGTACTGTCCCTCTCTCTCTCAACTTGATACCCTCGTTTGCAAGGCCCATGGCCTGTCCCATTCTCACCCTCTCTCTCTTCCTTTCTTGAAATTTGGTAGGTGATTTGTAGACCAGTCACTACAGACCAGTGCTGTCCCAAAGAAAGATGAGGTGAGCCACCTGTGTCATTTAAAATTTTCTAGTACAGATAGTTCCATTAAAAAAAAAAAATAGAATCAGGGGAATTGAATTCTAATATATTTTATTTAATCCAGTATATAAAAACTATAATTTCAATACATAATTAATATAAAACATTGCTAACAAGACGTTGGTTTTTCTCAGTACTAAGTGT
Organism: Tursiops truncatus; assembly: GCF_011762595.2. Lineage (NCBI taxonomy): Eukaryota > Metazoa > Chordata > Mammalia > Artiodactyla > Delphinidae > Tursiops > Tursiops truncatus. The sequence goes on along the minus strand of NC_047035.1, from coordinate 167,987,713 downwards.
TTAAAAATCGAGTGTGTGCACTTGTAGCGCATGTCACTTTGGAATTGCCCCATCTCACATGCTCGGTAACTGCATGTGGCTGGTGGTTCCCATGTGGACAGCCCTTGACCCTCCTTCTAACACGGAGTGGTGTCCTGATGGAGAGAGAGGACTTGTAGGTGATGGAAGCTTCTTGTCAGCCCCAGGAGCGTGCTGGGGAGTCATGTTTCACACGCTCTGATGCTGGGTATCAAGAGAAATTAACTGCTTTACAAACCAAAAAGATTGAATTCCAGTTTAAGATTCCCACGTTACAAAACATTTAAAGCTAACTTTCAGCAACTCTTTTTAGTCTCTCTTTCAATAGTCCTATAGTTTATATGAAAATCTAAAAGAAAAACAGTATTTCTTCCCTCTTTTCCAAAGTGAATGGTAATAGCCTTGGAACACCCAGTTGTTGGAAAGATCAGTTTGGGGGAGCAGTCGGTATGAGTTTAATTGTGGCTCTTGAGTGCTAGAGAGCCCCGCTAGAGGGCGCTTCTGCATACATGCGTCGCTGAGATGAATCATCACACGCTTTCTGATCACTGGTAATGAGCGTTCCATTGTTACAAATTTGTGAGGCTTGCCATTCTGAATCAAAGTCCTCCATTCCCTAACTGGATCTTCCACCAGGAGTTTCTGCTTTGCCATCTAGTGTAGTAATAAAACATCAGCCTGCCTACACAGAGTGATCTTTCACTAAACTTGATTTTATTTTAGTGTTAGTAAGAATGGATCAGGACTTGACATGGTGCTGGGGTAGTTGTGAAAGAAAGCCACACGTGGTCCTCTCTGTGTGACTCGGGTGTGACTTATTCCGTTTGAAATTCTGAATCCAGACGGTAAACATCTACGTCCTTCCTTTCGTACTTCATGGGATTTGTCCTTTGCTTTTGGCCATTGGGCTGCCAGGTTGAAATACTTCCTGAGGGCCAGAGGGCATCCTCTTGAGAGAGGTGAGTGTAGGAAAGCACTCCATTAGGCTTACCTGGTGAGAGGCCAGTCTGAATTTGAAGGGTTTGCATTACAGGTGATTTTTTTTAAAAAATGTAGCCTGCAGTAGCTAGTCTTGACTGTTTCTAAACTGATTTCAGGAAAAGGGAACTGTTTCTAATTAGCCCATCAGTTGTCTGTGTTATCTTTCTAAATGTTTAGAAACAATTTTTAGTAAGTTGAAATATATCCCATAGGCTTGTTAAGCAAATTTTTCTTTCCCTGCTCATTAAGTTAGTAGAGGTGACATAAGTTTCTCATGAGTGGAATGCATGGAATTTTAAAGTTTCTTGGGAGCCACAGTGTTTATGTACATGCTTGATTGGAATCAATGAATACTTGTTCTAGCATTGTCCTTTTCTTTCTTTCTTCTTTCCTTCCTTCCTTCGTTTCTCTCTTTCTCTTTCTTTCTCCCTTCTTTCCTTTCTTATTTTTGTCATTTTTGACTAAAATGTAGTATAATAGCATTTTTTAAAATTTTTATTTATTTATTTATTTTTGGCTGCGTTGGGTCTTTGTTGCTGCGCACAGGCTTTCTCTAGTTGCGGCGAGCGGGGGCTACTCGTTGAGGTGCGTGGGCTTCTCATTGCAGTGGCTTCTCTTGTTGCGGAGCACGGGCTCTAGGCGCGCAGGCTTCAGTAGTTGTGGCATGTGGACTCGGTAGTTGTGGCTCACGGGCTTTAGAGCGCAGGCTCAGTAGTTGTTGTGCACAGACTTAGTTGTTCTGCGGCATGTGGGATCTTCCCGGACCAGGGCTCGAACCCGTGTCCCCTGCATTGGTAGGCGGATTCTTAACCACTGCACCACCAGGGAAGCCCTATAATAGCATTTTATATGTGTAAAATATTTTACAGATTTTCTGTTGGAAAAACAGAATCATGCCCAAAGATATACTCCTAAGTAACTATGGAGAAGACAACCCAAGTTCCATTTGTGCTGTTCTCATCTTTACAGAAATTCTGTATGGTGCCAGTCACGTGATACAGTAACACAAAGGAAACTTTCTGTTCAAGGCATCGTTAAAGTCTAAAAATTGTACCATGTTGAAGTTGAGTCTTATGACTAACAAATTGTGTTCTCATTTTCTATCTTAAGCTGGTTTTGTTTCACGTTTATTGCAGTTATGCTTCTTGATAGGAAACACATTGCTTTGTTGGCGGTGAGCAGTGTTCCGTAAGTGTCTTATGCAAAACCCCTCCTATTCAGAACACTGCAGGTACAAAATGACATGGCTCTTCCTGTTGACTTTTGGATGATGATGACCCCCATCTTTGCAGGCATCGGGATGGATACCTGTGTCATTCCTTTGAGGCACGGCGGTCTTTCCTTGGTTCAAACCACAGATTACATTTATCCCATCGTCGATGACCCTTACATGATGGTAAGTTTAACCGACGTGTTTTTACATCTGGAACTGCTTACTCTTTTGGTTTTGGGTGGTGGCTGGGGTTTTGTTATTCTTGTGTGGGTTTTTTTGTTTTCGTTCTACACAAATTGCTCTCATCCTACCCCTGCCCTGACTCCCGTGGTTGTAGATCTGATCTGGTCGATCCCTTGCTCACACTTGGCACCGTGCATGAGGTAGGCAGTTAAGGTGGATGGGGGGCGTCCCCTGCTGCTTTCGTACCTGCCTGTGTGTCTGTGCCAGAACACCTGTGGTCTGTTAAGCGTGTCTGTTGACTGATGTGTTTGTAGTTTTCTTCTTTATTTCCTTGTACTTTTCTTTCTGGGACATTTGTAAACGCCACACTCCTGTGTTTCACCATCCTCTGTAATAGGACTGATCCTAGATGTCTCTGTCCAGAAAGAAAGAGCTTAGCATCTCATCACCATTAAACCTGACCGTTGATCCTGAATCTGGTCATTCCCCCTCCCCGTGTCTTTTTTTTTTTTTTGTGGTACGCAGGCCTCTCACTGCTGTGGCCTCTCCCGTTGCGGAGCAAAGGCTCCGGACGCGCAGGCCCAGCGGCCATGGCTCACGGGCCCAGCCGCTCCGCGGCATGTGGGATCTTCCCGAACCGGGGCACGAACCTGCGTCCCCTGCATCGGCAGGCGGACTCCCAACCACTGCGCCACCAGGGAAGCTCCTCTCCCCGTGTCTTATTCCACTGTGTGGCGTGTGCATCCGCCTGCTGATCACGCTCTGCCCCGACACCCCGTCCTGCTCATTGCAGGGTTGCTGCCAGCAGCCGCTCCTTCTTCCCAGCTGGACCCTCCACCCTGGCAGCTGGGAGGAGCCGATGAAGAGATTGGCAACATCCTATCATTAGAAAGTGCCGGAGGCCCTTCCTTGTGCCAGGGGCACTGGGATCGAGCCCCACATAGGGACTGAGGCCGGGAGGTCTGAAGGTGGGGACAATCACGCATGCTCCCAGAAACCTGTTTCTCGCCTCTGGCGCAGCGGTCCTGAGAGCTGCGCACGCCACTCCCCCGGTGTCCCACCTGTCCGGGGGCCCAGGGGGCTAGAACCGGAGTTCATCCTGTGCCAGCATCTCGTAGAAGGACCCGAGCGCCCACGCAGAAGGGGCAGCAAGTCGCTGCAGCCCGAGCCTGTGGTTGGCGCCTCCCAGCTGCTGACGGCGCTGCGCCCGTTACCTCGAGTGAGTCACGGGAGGTGATCAGGCTCCCTGCCGACCTGCCAGGCGGTCGTGAGACAGCATAAACGGGCAATGAAACGGCCGCTGGAAGTGATAGTAACTTGTGGTTTGATTACCCTTACGTCAGAAAGAAAAATTGGTCGTTTTCTCCTTTCCTGTCTAGAGAAGGGCAACTTTAAAAATTTTTTTAAATGTCTGTTGGCAGTAGAAAATCTTTATTACCACGTTTCTGTTGAGTACTGTTTCAGAGTTCCTCAATAAAACCTTATAGTTCACTGGGAAATGCTTCCCTTTGTCTTTAGAAAACAATCTGATTTCAGGCCTAGGTGTCGTTTATTTCTTCTGTCTTTTTGTTTCTCAACCAAGATGATTTTCCTGTTTATCTCGTACGAGAAGCTCCCCAGATTTCTCCGTCTAGGTGTATAGAACCCATCTTCTCTATAACCAGCAAAGGGGACATTTTTAAGGCTCTGCTCGGGAGAAGCGGCGGCTCCACGTCTTCTCTAGCACAGTCGTTTCCCAGCACTTCCACTCCGGCTCCTCTGAAACCAAGCACTCCAAGCTTTTCCCCGACATCTCCCCGCTCCGTTCCGCACCCAAATAAATTGCAGACCTCTCCCTAAAGTTTAGAACGGGAAAGAACCTGGAGACGATGGGTGCTGCACGAGAAAGGAGAGGTGGTAACGGGAATGCCCGAGAGTGGTTCTGTGATGGAGGAAAGGCGGTGAGTCCGTGAAGCACAGAGCCGGGGACCACGTCCCGGCAAGCCCGCTGTGGCGCCTGCTCACGTCTCCCCTCTCTTCCAGGGCAGGATAGCCTGTGCCAACGTCCTCAGCGACCTCTACGCCATGGGGGTCACAGAATGCGACAACATGCTGATGCTCCTTGGAATCAGTAATAAGATGACCGACAGGGTAAGCAGGAGCCGGTCCGGCTGCATCCTCGGCCCCGGTTGTGGTCCTGTCACTTGTCTGGTTGGCCCTCCTTCCCCGCCGTGAAGTCAGGCTGTCCATGTCCCACCCGCCCTCTGCTTTTTGGCAGTTAGCAGCGAATTAGCATAGGCTGGCCTCTTCGTGTCTCCATCCCCACCCGCTACTTCCGCTTCTCTCTCCTGGGCAAACTGAAGCCAGCGTGCGTGTGTGTGTCGTGGTGACGTTTAGGCCGCAGTAACAGCACCTCCAGGCCGGGCACCCGCCTCTTTGGTCACGGTTGGCTGGTGACGTGGATGGCGGTGGGGCTGGGGTGCCCTGTGCTCACCCGCTAGCATCTGTGGCCTTGCTGCCTGACCCCCTCCTTGGCCCAGAGGTGAACTCCTGTTTAGATTATTTTTGACAGGTAATTGGTTTCGTCCCCGCCAGAAGTTTGCCCTGCGCATAGAACTGAGCATTCAATAGGCCCTTCTCTGCCCTCACAGCGTGCTCTCGGGCCACTGCTTGTACACAGACACCCGGAGCGGGCGCGTGGGCACGCGTTAGCTGGTCACGGGATGGTTAAGGACCGTCCAGAGAGCTGGCTCAGGTACAGGGCAGCCCTGTGCACCCAGCCTGTTCCGGTGTTTGCTCCTCTGTCGTCTGGGCTACATTCGCTTTGTGACCTAGAGCCTCTTCCTACTTTTGATAAAAGGGCTATACCATGTGAACGGTTCCCTGCCCCTTCTGTAAACTCTCAGGGCTTCCTGTAAGGGTTTTATGATCTTTTTATAACTACAGGGGTAGACTCTCTTCTCTGGGTTTTGAACTGAATGATGTGACTTTTAATTTGTGTCCTTTTAAACCGTAGGAAAGGGATAAAGTGATGCCCCTAATTATACAGGGTTTTAAAGATGCAGCAGAGGAGGCCGGAACATCTGTAACCGGCGGCCAAACAGTGCTAAATCCCTGGATTGTTCTAGGAGGTGTGGCTACGACTGTCTGCCAGCCCAACGAATTTATCATGTAAGTTGATGTTGGTTTCATGTCCCCTGGCCAGGTTCTCTCTCTCTCTCTCTCTTTCTCTCTCTTTCTCTCTCTTTCTCTCTCTTTCTCTCTTTTCTTTAAAAATATATTTATTGAGATACTAATTCACATACCATACAGTTCACTTATTTAAAGTGTTTATAAATTCAGTCGTCTTTGGTATAGTCACAGGGTTTTGCAACCCTCACTAGAGTCGACTTCACGACACTTTTATTGCCCCAGCGAGAAACTCTATCCACCCCCTCGGCTGTCACACCCCACCGCCAGCCCCCATCTCCATCCCCCATCTCCATCCTGGCTTCTTCCACTTCACAGAATATTTGCATAATCTTTTTAAGGTGTATCCATTTTGCAGCATGTATCAGTACCTCATCCCTGTTTATAAAAAAGTTTTAGATTTTTTTTTACTGAAGTATAATTCATATAACAAAATTTCACATAACATGAAATTTAGCTTTTTCAAGTACGCAATTCATTGGTTTTTAGTATTCACGAAGTTGCGCAACCATCACCACTATCCAATTCCAGAACATTTCCGTCTCCCCAAGAAAGAAACCTTGTATCCACAGCAGCCACTCCCAACTCCCTCCTCCCCCATCCCCTGGAAGCCACAGATCTACTTTCTGTCTCCTGGATTTGCCTGTCTGAGACATTTCATATAAATGGAATCATGCAACATGTGATGTTTTATGTCTGGCTTCTTTCACTTAGCACGTTTTTAGGGTTCATCCATGTTGCATGTGTGTCACTACTTCATTCCTTTTTATGGGTGAATAACATTCCATTGTATGGACAGACCACAGTTTATTCATCCAGTCATAGGTCATGGACCTTTGAGTTATTTCCACCTGTGGTGCGTGATGCTGCTGTAAACACTCGTGTGCAAGTTTTTTTGTGTGGATATACATTCCAATTCCCTGGGGTAGATACCTAAGAATTACTGAGTCACGTGGTAACTATTTAACTTGAGGAACAGACTAAGGCAGCTGCACCGTTTTACCTGCCCACAGCCATGGATGGGACCCTGATGTCTCCACATCCTCTCACCAGGACTTGTTTTACTGTCTTTTTGGTAATAGCTGTCTAAGTGGGTATGAGGCGACATCTCACTGGGTTTTGATTGGCATTTTTCCGGTGGCCAGTTCTGTGAGCATCTTTTCTTGTGCCCTCTGGCCATTTCTAGATCCTTGGAGAAGTTTCTCTCTTAACAGAAGTTGGCCCTTTTCGTGTTTGATGTCTTATTCAGAAAAGCCACCTTGTCCTATTCTTAGAGGAAGCAAAAGCTCCGTTTGTTTTATCTGATTTTGTGAGCAGGCACTGTGTTCAGAACTCCAGGGGTGTGAAAGGCCCTGTGGTGCAGAATCCCTCACCTGCCCTCAGTCATTAGTGGCAAACACTTTGACCAGTCTTGGGTATTTTTAACCAAGTAACTCTTGACATTCAGATTATCTTCAGTTATGTTGACATTACACATAGTACTCCAATGCATAGATCATCTTGCATGTGTGACTCTCGGTAAGAAATTTTTCAGAATGGCATTGCTGGGTCCATTGCCTGTGCACCATAATTCTGATCGATGTCTTCAGTTTGCCCTTCATAGAGGCTCCACCAGCAATGGGTGAGAGTGCTGGGTTGCCCCATCCTAACTAGCACAGCCTGGTGACAGCCTCCTTGGTCTTTGCCTTACTCCTGAGAGTAAGGGTGAGTGTAATTTTCATGTATTCATGTCTTTGGTCCATTTTTTGACTGATGGGTGCGTCCGTGTTAAGGGTCTTGCCTTTTACCTACATCCAGGTTTTATTTTCCTATGTTTTATGTTGGTAGTTCTCAAACTTTCCACTTAGATGGGACAAGAGAACTTGCACCTGTCTCCCCCATTCCAGCTTTCCCATAGAAAAGGAACCCAGCTGTAGCCAAAAAACGAGAGAGGAAAAAACAATAAAACAGGCTTCAATGAATTTTTTGTCAACAACATGTATGCTTACTTTGTAAAATAAGAATGCACCTGTGCAGGTGATTATATTTTGTAAAAGACTGCCCACAAACTTAAAAATAACGCAGCAATTTTATCATACTTCACTTGCTGATACAGATTTGTAGGTTGCACATAACCAGTGACGCACAAGAGCACATCAGCTCTCAGGTGCAGTTGAGTCAGAATTGAAAGGCATTTATGTCTTAAGGTCCCGTTTTTGGAAAATGAGTTTCTGGTAATTAATTCTCCCAGAATTAATATTTTTCAAAGCTAACAATGGATATAGATATTACAGGATGAGTCGAGGAGCTAGTTGTTGATTTTTAAGTCTGTGCCCCTGGCTTTTTAATCGCCTTGTATGAGTATTTGAGTTGTTCGCTGTCAGGGGACGGGATGGCTGTGTGGACAGCTCCTTGAACTTGGACAAGAAAGACATGAATGCTAGACCCATGTCCTGGTCGTGAGGATACAAGTGAGATGGGAGTTTTGTCTGAGGGGGGACAGTCTTTCTGCTTTTAGGGCTGCGTTTTTTTAGTATTTGCCTTCTGTCTTTAAGACAGGGACCAACCAGGGACCCTGTGTACCAAGTAGGAAACTTATTGGTCATAACTCTGAGTTTGAAACATTGATGCTGAAATCACCAAAACATTAGACCCACGGATTCTAGCCAAATGCCACATCCTGAGAAATCCCACCTGCATCTCTATCATATAAGTGACTGTAAAAAAAAGAAAGAGAGAGAGAGGGAAAGAAAGAGAGGAGAGAGAGAGAGAGAGAGAGAAAGGAAGGAAGGAAGGGAAGGGAGGAAGGAAGAAAAGAAAGAAAAAAAACAACCGTTTTTGTTCCAGAAGTCTTGTTGCCTCAGAACCCTGGTGGGTCTGTGTTGAAAAGTACACAAGAGGGCTTCCTTGGTGGCGCAGTGGTTGAGAGTCCGCCTTCCTTGGTGGCGCAGTGGTTGAGAGTCCGCCTGCCGATGCAGGGGACGCGGGTTCGTGCCCCGGTCCGGGAAGATCCCACATGCCGTGGAGCGGCTGGGCCCGTGAGCCATGGCCGCTGAGCCTGCGCGTCTGGAGCCTGTGCTCCGCAACGGGAGAGGCCACAACAGTGAGAGGCCCGCGTACCGCAAGAAAAAAAAAAAAGAAAAAGAAAAGTACACAAGAGCATGGCTGAATCAGGGCCTGATGAGGCCTTTGAAGACTAAGCGATTTGCTTTTTTGGGAAACTGATAAGTCACTGGCCTAAGTGTTGTCGAAGTCCGCGGCCTCCTCACTTTTCATTTAATGTTTTGTTCGTCAGTCATCCTAGTAGTAAACGGCAGAGCTCTAATACATGGCATTAGTTGGCTTAAATATAAGTGAGTGTTTGCAAACACACAAGTGGTTTTACCGGCCTTTTCTTTCTCCTGTTTAACCGACAATGATGAACTTATCTCCTCGGTTGATTTGACAAGGACCTGCCTGTGCTCTCTTCTTCAGGCCAGATAACGCAGTGCCAGGCGATGTGCTCGTGTTGACCAAGCCCTTGGGGACGCAGGTGGCTGTGGCCGTGCACCAGTGGCTGGACATTGTGAGTGACCTTCACCTTCCGGTGTCAGCAGTGTGGTTTCTAAAATAAGCTCTTCTAGTTTTAGTACCAGGGAGTGTGCTGTCCATCTAGGCCTTCATAAATCCTGGGAATTGTCCCTATTCTTTGATTAGATCCAGTTTTCATGTATTGAATGCTTGAAGTAGGTAATCCCCTGCTCGGGGTTCAGAGATAATCCATAAGGAGAATTTGGGGGACAGTGAGTGGTGCAGTTTATCTGTTCATTTGGTGCTGAGATGGGTATGTCTTCCATACTTAAACATCACTAAAAAATAATACAGAGGAGGCAGTTCCCTGGCGGTCCAGTGGTTAGGACTCCGCACTTTCACTGCCGAGGGCCCAGGTTCAATCCCTGGTTGGGAACTAAGAGCCCGTGAGCCGCGCAACGGAGCCAAAATAATAATAATACAGAGGAGAATATGTGCAAGGTTTGATATTTGAGGTTTAAGGCCAGGCTTATTGACAGTTTAAATTATTTTAGTCATGAGTTTTTTGGTCATTTCTGGTTGCTTGTTTTGTCTTTTTAAGCTAATTAGTAACTCAGAACATTTTGATAAATAATTATGTCATGGAGAAAGCATCTAGAATATGAAGATATTTATCCTGAGTCACTTTTCAAGTGAGCTATGATCAGTTGTTCTTCATTTAAGACTTTTCATTGCCATAACAACTCAAAAATTAATATGATTGTGGTATATTCTCACATATCTCAATGCTTTTAATTTCTACAACTGTCATCTGAAACCATCAGTCCTGAGAAACAATTGAAAATGAACAATTTTATGTTATTCGTCAACCAGGTATATCTTAGATTGACAAACAGAGCAGAGAAAATCTCTTAAGGAGGCCGCATTCTTTAGTTATTTTTCCCTTCTCATCCAGTGAGGATGGGGAGATTTCCCATCAGGTGTGATCACCTATGAGTCAGACCATAGGGCTTTTATAGGCCAGTAATCCAGAGGTGCTTTCCAATACGACTGCCCAGGTGAGGCAGAGGGGGTCCAGGAGGAGGGGCTCTGGGATCCTTCTGTTTGTCCCACCCCCAGCTTGACACTGCCTTTGCTTTTTTTTAACCAGTTTCTTAAAGATGCTCAGAATTGAAAAAAGCAAGTTTCAAAGGCAAAGTAACAGCACAATACCCTTTCATAAAGGTCGGAAGCAACCCAAGAGTATTGTTTGGGCATCTATACGTACGAGGATACTATTTTTTGAAACGCAGGGAAATGACAAGTGTAAAATTCAGAATCATTGTTACCTCTGGGGGAGGGATGGGGGCAGGGGGATAAGGGAAGGACGCAGACATAGACTTAAGTTACTTGTTGGGCAGTAGATGTTGGGTATTACCAAGAAAGGAACAAACGCACGAATGCTGGCTATTAAAATGGACCGTGATGACTGTGTGTCATGAACTCAGCATCGCGATGCCAGATCCTTTAAAACTCAGACTGAGGAGGAAGGGGGAAGACGGCAGTCTTTCAGAGGATGTGCTTTGTGGTCACCCATGCCGTCCTCATAGCTGATACAGTTCAAGTTGTTTCCCATTCATTTGTCCCTCAAGAGGACTTGATCCCAGAATTCAGGGAAAGTCAGTAAGAGTATAAATTACACGAAAAATGAAAGCCATCCGCTTACTAGGGGAGATGGAGAAGAGAACCCAAGGACATTCAGAACTGTCTTGCTGGTTTCAAGTTTCCAGTACGCTGCAGTGTTTGACTACAGAGGTGCGGCTGAGGACAGAGAAGGTGCCAGATGATATATCTAACGGCCACTTAAAGCAGTAGTCACGGGGGGAAGAGTTAGAAACCTTAATATTGTGTGCAGAATTAGGGAAGCAGAACGCCCCAGAAGATGGCTAAGGAAAAAATACTCTTTCAGTGGTTAGAAGCAAAGACTGATCACGCTTTTCTCTCTTTGCTCCCTCACCTGTGTTCCTATCATTAGCCTGAGAAATGGAATAAAATCAAGCTGGTGGTCACCCAGGAGGATGTGGAGCTGGCGTACCAGGAGGCGATGATGAACATGGCCAGGCTCAACAGGACAGGTGCGGCCAGGGCTCGCCACGCAGGGGTTGGCCAGCTTTCTGAGCAGGGCTGGGACGGGAGACACTTAGGGCTTTGTGGGCCACAGACAGTCTCAGTTGCATTGATTTTCTTTTCCCCCATGACTCTTTTAACACGTTTCTTTAAAAAAAAAAACCAGAAAACAAAAAACCAGAATACATTCTTAGCTGGAGGAACTGGCCATGGGCCAGGTTGGGCCAGTGACTGCAGAGCCCCCTCTGTCGGTGCCTGGAGCACCGGTGGGACTCCAGCTATGTCGTGTGTTCTTGACAGAAGCGTGGGGTAAATGTGACTCACCTTAGAGGAAGTAAACGGCTGGCCATTGGCCTGAACGTTGCGCTAGGTCAGGTGGTGAGGCCGTGAGCGTTTGTCCCCCGCCACTCCTCTCTGAGGTGTGCGTCTGGAGTTCTCCAGGGCACTGCGCCTGTGCCAGCATCTGTGTCCCCTCTGGCTTAGAATCGCTCACCGTGGGGACAGTGCCAGGCACCGGGGAGAAGCAGAGAAGTATGGATGAAGTCATCAGTTCACTTTATGAATCTGTGAAATGGAGAGCTAAGGTCACATTTTCTCTCTGTTGCTTCAAATTCTACATTCCTGTGATTATGGGCAGCACTGAACTCCTCTGCACCCCAATAAAAACAGAAGAGAAATTTATATAGCATGTTTTCAGAAATACTTGACTGACTTATTAATTTAAAGCGTTAACATTGTCATATTTTTAATTCCCAGATTTGTGTATATAAATGAGTAATGACACTCATGCCATAATTTTTTGACATTTCATTTCTAGTTCTAGCTTCTTAATACTGATTAGAAAGTAATAATAATAATAGTGGTTACCATTGATTTGGTAGTTATTATGTACCAGGAACCTGACATATTTTCTCATTTAATTCTTCTGACAACCTTATCAAGGTAGCTACTATTATTCTCATTTCACAGGGAGGTTAAGTAACTTGCTCAAGGTCACAGCTAATCGATGGGGACCTAGGATTTGAAGCCAGATACGCTTTTAATGCTTTGAAACTACTGCTTATAATGCCTTTAAGTGTTATATTCTATCCTTTTCTTAATGATTTAGTAAGAAATCAAGGCCCTCTCCACAGCCTTTGTGCACAGTAATTGAACCAGTACTTTGTACTATGCTAAGAATCTTAAAAGTAGTTTAAAGTAAAACAGGAAAGTTCAGGAAAGAGCCAGAAGTCATATTCTGGGAAGCAGCAAGGCTGCCAAGGGACTCACTTGATGCAGGTTAAGCATCTTACAGTTGATTTTTATTAGCTTTCTATACCTGTATAGAAAGCACCAGGTATATTTTATAATTAAGAAGGAAGCCCGGGCTTCCCTGGTGGCGCAGTGGTTGGGAGTCCGCCTGCCGATGCAGGGGAGACGGGTTCGTGCCCCGGTCCGGGAAGATCCCACATGCCGCGGAGCGGCTGGGCCCGTGAGCCATGGCCGCTAAGCCTGCGCGTCCGGAACCTGTGCTCCGCAACGGGAGAGACCACAGCAGTGAGAGGCCCGCGTACCGCAAAAAAAAAAAAAAAAAAAAAAGGACGCCCTTGTTGGGTGACTTTGAAGTCCTAACCTCTGACCAGCCAGAGGAACCCTTTCTGGAAAAGCATCTGTGTGGGTCGCTCTGTACAGAGGATTTGGAAGCAAACCAGCATTTAGAATGTGAGCTCCAGGAGGGCAGGGAGCTCTCTTTTGTTCACTGCAGTGTCCACAGCACTTAGAAGAGTGAAGGACACACCACAGGGGTCATTAAATCTGGATGGAATGAGTGAACTCTGTGCTAGCCCTTCTTTTTGGTACTTCATGGACATCTTTTGAACAATCCTGTGAATTGGATCCTGTTTTTCCTCCTTTGTCTGAAAAGAAATACATGTAAGGAATACACGCAGGTCTATTCTCAAACCCAAATCTGTCCAACTTTATAAAGGCCACTGTTTCTCCCACTTGTTCTATCTACATAAGCCTGTGATAGAAATTGGTACAGTTTTATTCTGGAAATATCAGTTTTCTTCCTCATCATTAATTGCATGTTGTATTTAAGGACCTGGGTTTGGGTTGTGTGGAATCCTATTTTGGAACTTTGAAGATACTTGAAGATGAAGTTCTAGATGAAGTTCAAAAATCTTATCCTAAAAAAAGTCCCTGTTTATTTAGTTACTCAGGGTTCGCTGAGCCAGCAGTCAGAAATCTCATCCCTCCCATTCTACAACTTACCCCAAATGACTCTGAACCCAATATATGTAATACTTAAGCCATGAAGTCTTCAATTATTTAAAAAGAAGAAGAAATTTGACTGTTGAACAGGGGATCTCAAAAGATCTTCTCCGAAACTCTGATTTTAAAGTCACTTTAGAGTGTGAAAAGAGGGCTTCCCTGGTGTTGCAGTGGTTAAGAACCCACCTGCCAGTGCAGGGGACATGGGTTTGAGCCCTGGTCCGGGAAGGTCCCACATGCCGCAGAGCAACTAAGCCCGTGCACCACAACTACTGAGCCTGAACTCTAGAGCCCACAAGCCACAACTACTGAAGCCTGCACACCTACAGCCTGTGCTCCACAACAAGAGAAGCCACTGCAATGAGAAGCCCTCGCACCGCAACAAAGACCCAACGCGACCAAAAATAAATAAGTTAATTAATTAATTTTAAAAAATAAAAAAATAAAATGTGAAAAGAGATTTTTTTCCAACATCTGCCTTTCCCACCTTCTTTATTAAAAATTTTTATTAGATACTAAGTTGATACAAAAGTTATTTTATAAAATATGTGCAGGGCTTAAGGAACAGCAGCACAGTACCCATGTGTCTACCATCTCATGTGAGAAAGAGAACCTGGCCTTACAAGCCCCAAGGGGCCCCTCCCACACCCAGCTCGGGGAAAGGGGCGACGCTGTTCTGAATCTAATGTTTATTCTCATGTGTTTTAAACTGTTTTTGCCACATAGCCTTGTCCCCTTGAGCAATAAGTTAGTTTTGCATTTTTTGCTTTACTAAATCATCCCTGTGTCATTTTATTTCCTTTTTGCTGTTTTGTACACTGTTCAATGTTCCTGAGTGTCAATCCCTGGTGTGTGTAGCTGGATTTCATTGTTTTCACCACTGTATAATCTTCCACTCCATGACTGACTGCTGCTGAGAACTTCTGGTGCACATGTGTAGGAAAGAGGGCAGTACTGCCTCAGCTTTTCTAGAAGGTCCTAAATGATTCCCAGAGTGGTGGTATACCACAGTTTTTGAGAGTATGCTACATTTTAAAGATTCTTTAATATGTTTTCTCTTCCTGTTTATTTTCTATAGTTTTTCTACTGTTAAAAAAAAATCATGTTAACTATAGAAAAGCTTTCAGAAAGTGAAAAAAAGAAGGAGAGAAAAAACATTGTTCATAATCCCACCAGCCAAAAACAGCTTCTGTTAATATGTTTATGTATTTTCCCAGGATTTTTTCCTTTGGTTGGTTGGTGGTTTACTGTTGTCTTATTGTTGACGTTGTAAACTAATGGTTAGCGTACATTTTACTTATATTTGGAATTTGCTTTTATTCATTTAATATCACTAAATTCTTTTTTCCATATTATATAATCCTAGTACACATAATGTTTAATGGCCAGATGTTCTACCAGAGTGATATACCATAACTAAATTACTTTTTGCCTACTTTTGAACAATTTATTTTGAGATCAAATTTTTTTATAATTTTTTTTCCTGCACTCCAGGAGTATTTCTTTGGCAATATTCAACATTAAGTTGAATTGTAATTATTTAATTCTGTGTTCTCAGATGTTCTCATCACTTACAACCAAGGCTTTTCATTCGTACTTCTCTTCCTGTGCCGTTCAAAATGTCTAAGGAGGGCTTCCCTGGTGGTGCAGTGGTTGAGAGTCCGCCTGCCGATGCAGGGGACACGGGTTCGTGGCCCGGTCCGGGAAGATCCCGCATGCCGTGGAGCGGCTGGGCCCGTGAGCCATGGCCGCTGAGCCTGCGCGTCCGGAGCCTGTGCTCCGCAACGGGAGAGGCCACAACAGTGAGAGGCCCGCGTACCGCGCGCAAAAAAAAAAAAAAAGTCTAAGGAGTCTTTTTCCTTTCTTTGGTCCTTCAAATTAAGTAGTTTAACAATAAGAAAGTAATTTGTAATGGATTTATTTTTACCCATGTGGGTTATTAGCTTGTTTATAATTTGAGCATTTAAGCTTCCCCGTCCTCAAGTTGTAGACATTACTGGTAGGGATACAGTATGGCAGAACACTGTGCAGGAGTGTTTGGTCATATCTAGCAAAATCCTGTGTATGTTTATTTTGACCCAGAAGTCCCACTTCTGTGCGTCTGTCCCAGAGCTACAGTGGCCAAAGTATGAAATGACATGTGTACAAGGCTATTCATTGAAGCACTGTTTATAACTGCAAAAGAAGGAAACAGTCCAAATGTCCATCACTAGGTGACTGATTGGATTATCTCATCTCTGTGCATAGAGGAATACTATACAGCCATTAAAAGGAACAAGAAAGCTTTATTACTAGGGAGCTATCTCTAGGATATGGCCAGATGAAAAAAGCATGTTCATAAATGAATATGAATTATGTTCATAAGTGAATTAATTTGTATGTTCATAAATGAATATGAATTAATAATATGTATTTTATACTTTCAAAAAGAAACAATGGAAAAAATAAATCATTAATAAAAATGGTTACATATAAGAGGGAATAGGGAGGAAGCAGACCCTCTCTGAACATGCTTTGTTTTGTAAGTTTGACTTGGAAATACATGTTTTGTATAGTTTTCTATACTTAAAAGTTAAAATAGCATATTTTACAAATCCGAACCAAATTTTTTTTTCTTACATCTTTACTGGAGTATAATTGCTTTACAATGGTGTGTTAGTTTCTGCTTTATAACAAAGTGAATCAGTTATACATATACATATGTTCCCATATATCTTCCCTCTTGCGTCTCCTTCCATCTCACCCTCCCTATCCCACCCCCTAGGTGGTCACAAAGCACCGAGCTGATCTCCCTGTACTATACGGCTGCTTCCCACTAGCTATCTATTTTACGTTTGGTAGTGTATATATGTCCGTGCCGCTCTCTCACTTTGTCACAGCTTACCTTTCCCCCTCCCCATATCCCCAAGTCCATTCTCTAGTAGGTCTGTGTCTTTATTCCTGTCTTAGGTTCTTCATGACATTTTTTTTTCCCCTTAAATTCCATATATATGTGTTAGCATACGGTATTTGTCTTTGTCTTTCTGACTTACTTCACTCTGTATGACAGACTCTAGGTCCATCCACCTCATTACAAATAGCTCAGTTTCGTTTCTTTTTATGGCTGAGTAATATTCCATTGTATATATGTGCCACATCTTCTTTATCAGATGGACACTTAGGTTGTTTCCATCTCCGGGCTATTGTAAATAGAACTGCAATGAACATTTTGGTACATGACTCTTTGTGAATTATGGTTTTCTCAGGGTTCTTTGACCCACCTCCTAGAGAAATGGAAATAAAAACAAAAATAAACAAATGGGACCTAATGAAACTCCAAAGCTTTTGCACAGCAAAGGAAACCATAAACAAGACCAAAAGACAACCCTCAGAATGGGAGAAAATATTTGCAAATGAAGCAACTGACAAAGGATTAATCTCCAAAATTTATAAGCAGCTCATGCAGCTCAATAATAACAAACAACCCAATCCAAAAATGGGCAGAAGACCTAAATAGACATTTCTCCAAAGAAGATATACAGACTGCCAACGAACCAAATTTTTTTAAGGTCGTTCAACATATTTCTAAGTTAGTGGCAAAATCACATGAAGAATTATTTCAAATCACTTTGAGCCTGGTAGTTTCAGGGCACATCCTCAGAACAAAAATCCACAAAAATATTTCATTGTCATCCGTGGGTTTGTGTTTGTGAGAATGTTGGCATAGTAAGATAAAGCAAATAAGTTAATGTAGTTAGGAACAAAGATTTTAAGAATAAGAGAGAAGTAGTAAGATCAAAGAAGCTAAGTGAAATCTGTAATCTTTCATTCGGAATTACCAGTGTGAACTCAGGATTTTTTTTTTCTATAAAAATGTTCATTTCCGTGCCTACTGAAAAGGCCTAGAAGTGGTGATAACCTGCAGGCCTGAAGTCCTAGTGCCCAGATTCTGTTGGGAAAGTTAATGTTCTCCACTAAAAAGGGCCAGGACTCCCTGGGGAAATGGCAGATTCCACTTTGGGGACAGGAAGTACAGAAGCTAAGCCTGGACTTCCTGTGCCTGAAAGTGGTGGCACTGTCAGCGACTAGTGGGGTCGTGTCACTTCCCGACAGCTTGAAGGGGCTCCCACCCATCACAGTGGAGAGGGGGGTGCAGTTTGAGTATCAAAGACAAGAGTGACCGTATCAAGTATCTAAACAAATGATAATTAAAACTTTTCTGGTCACCTTTGGAAGTTGCTAGGGCACCAACTTGTTCTGAAATAAAAGGAATCAACCCCTTATTTTACCTGTTTTATATGGAGTGTATTTCAGGGAAACCATATTTTCTAAAAAATTCTTTATAGAGGTCACATCTAATAAACACAGGAAAAATGATGGAATTAACAAAGTTGCCATTTTTGCTGATCCCTTGATTTAATGAACCTCAACAGCAAACATCAGTGGCTGCTAAAACCTTTTGGTGAAAGGTTCTCGTTGAGATATTCCCCACCCCCATGAAGTATTCTTGCCAGCAAAAAATGAACCTGAGTCTCCTGGAGCCTTGGTCCTGAACACCAGTACAGGAAGTCAGGAAGATGGTAGAACATGTCAGCATCGGGGGAGATCACCACATCTATAATGCAGGAGATGCTACAGAAAACAATGGCTCAGTTTCCACGAGTAAATGACGTGGGGGGGAAAGGAGGGGAAACTGTTAAGAAGTTTAAGAGAGAACAATCAAATGTAGTATTAATTTTGTTGGTGTGATAATGATACTGTGGCTGTTAAAAGTTTTTTTATCTTTTAGAGGCACACACGGAAATATTGTATTTATAGGCGAAGTGATATGATTGGGGTTGGCTTTAAAGTTGCCCACGCCCCGGACCCTCCACATCCCCCAGCAAGTGGGCAGGAGTAGATGAGGCCCCAGAAGAAAGGTGGTGATGGTTGAAGCTGGGCATTGTTGGGTACGTGGGAGTTCGTTGTGGGCTGCTACTCTCTCTACTTTGTGTTTCGTTGAAATTTCCGTAGTAAAAATTAGCAACAGTAATTCCCCATACAGGGAAGAAGTGGTAATCAGTACCTCAAAAATTGAATCCCTCTTATTGACTGTAGGTTTCAGTGGGTCCTCTTATCTACTATGGTCCTCAAAGCTTGGGAAGAGCTGAAGTGCAGGTCTTGGCTTTGTTAAATGTCATCGGCTGCCCCACTGCACCAGGTGCGGGTGTGTTAATAGGATGGGCCGTCCTAGTTGCTTATCTAGCAGCATGGACTAGAAGGGTCGATTCTCCTCTCTGCATGTGTCGTTGAGATTGCACCCAAGTAAAAGAGATCTTGGTCTAAAGAGAGGAAATGGACCCCAAAAAGGCATTCACCCCAGAGTACTTCCGTAAACGCAGGGCATATTTCATTCCAAAATCAGCCTTTCCGTTACTTTCCCCCCTAAAATGAAATACAGGAGTAATGCAATCCCAACTACAATTCTAGCAAGTTATTTTGTGAGTATCAGCAAACTCATTCTGAAGTTTATATGGAGAAGCAGCAGACCCAGAACAGCCAACACCGTGTTGAAGAAGAGCAGGTTGGAGGACTGACACTTCCCAACTTCAAGACTTCATATAAAGCTGCAGACATCAAGACAGTATGGCGTTAGTGAAAAAAGAGACAGATAGATCAATGGGACAGGATAGAGAGCCCAGAAGTAGGCCCGCATAAGTATAGTTGAACTGCTCTTTGACAAAGGAGCAAAGGTAATTTAATGGAGAAAGGATAATCTTTTCAACAGATGGTGCTGGAAAAACCACATCCACAGGCAAAAAACGAATCTAGACACAGGTCTTAAACCGTTCATAAAAATTAACTCAAAATGGATTGTAGACCTAAATGTAAAATGCAAGACTGTTAAACTCCTAGAAGATAACTTAGAAGAAAATTTAGGTGACCTTGAATTTGGTGATGACTACTGAGATAACACCAGAAGCACTGTCCTTAAAAGAAAAAATTGACAAGTTGGACTTGATTAATATAAAAAAACTCGGGGAAAGAGAGAGAGGATGAAAAGACAAGCCACAGACTAGGAGAAAATCTAAATCTTCACAAAACACGTCTGATGAAGGACTGATAATCCAGAATATACAACGAACTCTCAAGACCCAACAGTAAGAAAATCCAATCAAAAACGGGCCAAACATCTGAACAGACACCTCACCAGAGAAGGTACACAGATGGCAAATAATCATATGAAAAGATGCTCCACATCATACGTCACTAGGGAATTACAAATTAAAACAAGGTACTACCCCACGTCTACTAGAATGGCTAAAATCCAGAGCACCAAATGCTGGTGAGTATGTGGAACAATAACAACTCATTGATTGCTGGCGGGGATGCAGAATGGTACAGCCACCTTTGAAGAGAGGTTGGCAGTTTCTTACAAAACTAAATCTACTAGTAAGATCCAGCAGTTGTGCTCCTTGGTGTTTACCCAAATGAACTGAACACTTCTGTCCACCCAAAAACCTGCACATGGATGTCTGTTGCAGTTTTATTTATAATTGCCAAAACTTGGAAGCAACCAACAAGTCCTTCAGTAGGTGGTGAACAGATAAATAAACGGGTCCATCCAGACGGTGGTGTTGTTCAGTGCTAAAAAGAAGTGAGCTATCAAGCCATGAGAAGATACGGAGAAACCTAAAGTACACGTTACTAAAGTGAAAGAAATCAATCCGAAAAGACCAAATATAGTGATTCCAACTCTCTGACGTTCTGGAAAAGGCAAAACTATGGAGACAGTAAAAAGATCCGTGGTTTCCAGGGGTTGGAGGAATGGGTGAAAAGGTGGAACACGGAATTTCTAGGGAAGTGAAAGTACTCTGTATGATACTCTAATGATGGATACACGTGATCATACATTTGCCGACACCCGTAGACTGTACAACATCAAGTGAACCCCAGTGTAAACTGAACTGGAGTTAGTAATGACGTATCAATACTGATTCATCACAGCACCACACTGACGCTGGGTGTCAATGCAGGAGAAATGGGGTTGGGGGGCACCGTACGGCAACTTCCTGCACTTCTGCTCAATCTTCTCTAACCCTAAGACTACTCCAAAAGATAAAGTGTTTTATTGTTTTTAATTAAAAAATAAAAGAGATTAACCTTTTAGACATCAGGAAGGTACCTTGAATTTAGGTCAGACAGTCTTAAAAGATCTTGTTCTTTGATTTTAGGAGAGTTTAGACAGGTTTACTTTTGTTGAGACAGCATTTCCTCTCTACAGATATTTTAGTTTACTGGGAATTTACTGTTGGTTGAAGCTGCTGTTCTGAGCGGTTCAAACTGAACTAGGAAACCAGCTTTCAGAACTTCACTCCAGGTTTTGTTGATTCCACTTCCATCGTATGGTGTTGCCAACCAATTAGGAGTTTTGAGATCAAGCATATGTAAGATTTTGAGTTGAGGAAGGGTGTTTCCTTGGGGTCTCCATTCACGACACCAGATGATCAAGGCTCCTCTGTCCTCTGGCAGCGGCGGGACTCATGCACACGTTCAACGCCCACGCGGCCACCGACATCACGGGCTTTGGGATCCTGGGCCACGCACAGAACCTGGCCAAGCAGCAGAGGAATGAGGTGTCCTTTGTGATTCACAACCTCCCAGTCCTGGCCAAGATGGCAGCCGTGAGCAAGGCCTGCGGGAACATGTTTGGCCTCATGCACGGGACCTGCCCAGAGACATCAGGTACCAGGGCCGCAGGCCGGGTTGAGGGTTCAGCAGGGAGGTCAGTGGGATGTCCCCGAGGAGGAGGAAGCCAGCTTCAGGAGCTGGACACCCACCCCCCAACCCCACATGAGGTTTTGGCTGCAAGGGTTCTCAGCCCCCTGCAGCGTCTCCTGCCGTCCTGCCTGTGATGCGCAGTGTCATTTTCAGTCCAGTGTTTGTGTGTTTGGTGATGGAATGGGAGGGAAGGAGGGCGGATATGGGGAAAATAGGTCATTGTTTCCATTGACAACTCAGCATTTTAAATAACCCATGTATCCGTAGGTTACATTGAAGAGGCTGCATTTTTTCCTTGCAAAAATAAGTCTAAAATTGCTGTTTTGAGATGAAATAGTATACTATGTCTCCAAAGTACCTTTTTTTTTGGTCCCGTTTTTTTCTCTCTTCTTTTTACCTGGATCTCTGTTTCATCTTTTCAGTCCCCCACCCCACCTCACCCCTCTTTTCTCCCCCTAGTTTCTTTTACTTCTTATTTTATTTTTTCTATAACTCAGTAGTTTCCCTACCCTGGTAAAACAGTTGAATCACCTGGGCATTAAGAAAAATACCCATGCCTAGACTGGACCCCTAGGAAACCTAATTAAGTCAGTCTGGGGTGGGCCCGGTCGTGAGAAGTTCTGACCCCCAGAGGCCAAGACCACAAAGCCCCAACCACGCACCAGCCCTTTAGGGGGGCCTGGGGTCTCTGGTGGGCCTCTCATGGCAGTGGAGAGGATCCTGCCACTTCCTGGCTTCGAAATAGATACGAAATCCATTTCCTAGAAGTAAGCTCCAGGAGGGCAACTGAACTGCTAGTAGAACAGCTCCTGCCGCCTGGAGGGCATGGAATCAGTTGGAACAAACTAACGAATATTCCCAACTAATGCAACCTGTCTCTATTCAAATATGAGAAGTTTCTCCTTTTTTGTAAAAGTGTAGTATATACTTTTGCCTGATTTGTGTTTCTTCTACTTACAAATGTATGAAATATTCTAGCCTAGCTACTCAAGTACCAATGAAGATTTCTTTTCATATATCTTATATTTTTTCCATTTTGAAGATAATGACAGAACCAGTGACAGAACCCAGATACTTTGGGGCACGCACACTTTCTTCCTGACCTTAATTTTTAAATTTAAAAAGTATATATATACCAAAAGCCTTTTTTTTGTAAAATGAGGACTCCATGTAGAGAATCAAATAGAAAAGGAGTTCTCTTTTGTTTTTAAATAATCCTTTCAGCGCAGCCTGGAAAAGATAGCCTCCACGTATATCACTGAGCCTCAGACACCTCACTGCTACCTCCACAGCGTCAGACGATTCTCAGGTGGGGCGTTTTCATGATTTAAGTTCTGTCGTGTGTGTTCTGAAATACAGTAGGAGCTGACCAAGGAGCTGCGTAATGACTCTGCAGTGTGGAAGAGGTGAAGGCAGTGCAGCCGGCTTCTTCGTAGAATGTAGCTCAGTGCAGACATTTTCTAGAGGGATGGTGGCAGGGAAACTGCAGACATAGCATCACAGTTAACGGTCATCCTTTTCTCTTCTTTTCCCCTTTGCCAGGAGGCCTTCTAATCTGTTTACCGCGTGAGCAGGCAGCTCGGTTCTGCGCAGAGATAAAGTCCCCCAAATACGGGGAAGGCCACCAAGCGTGGATTATTGGGATCGTGGAGAAGGGTAACCGCACGGCCAGGATCATCGACAAACCCCGGATCATCGAGGTCGCGCCACAGGTGGCCACCCAGAATGTGAACCCCACACCTGGTGCCACCTCTTAATCTAGGCCGAGGCAGCTGTGTGGTTTTGTTTTTAAATAGCTCTATTTCCTTTATCATCGTTTCAATTAAAGACTATAAACAACAATGAAAAAAATCTCATTGTGTCTACACATCTGGTGACCTTAGGTCGATTTGTGAGTGGATGCAATTAATCAAATAAAATCCATTGCCTTTTTTTCCCGTTACATTAACTGAAGATGCACCTAATCTTGAGGCAGCTTCTGAGTTGAGAATTATATTGTTATCCAATACTGTTGATTCATTTTGAATCTTTAGACACTTATCTCTTGCCGAGTAGGCTCTTTTTAAAGGTGCTTTCACGTAGCACAGACATTACCCATTGTAGTGTCAAATAGCAGTTTGTGTCTTTTCATTTTGTGTATATTTATCATTATCGGTCTGACCCTTTTTGAAGTGTCTGGAATGGTATTCTGGAAAGACAGAATTGGTGAGTGAGTGACAAAATGGTATCCCAGTAGCGAGAGGGTTGCATGAGTCCTTTGAGTCTTCTAATTCCATAGCATCTCTTTGACCCAAGAGTGCATTCAGTTAAACCAGGCAAGTGCTTAACTCTGCATGGGAAGCACTTTGAAGACAAAAAAGAAATGTTACTTCTTTTATTTGTAGCCTTCCTAATACTTACAGTAATATTAACTGTTTTCTTTATCGATAGCAAAAAAGGACACTTTCTGCAATGTAATTAGATGTTCGATAGCGCAGCAAGGAATTGCCCTCCGAAAGGGGCTTCGTGTATAATACTCATTTACAAGTCAACATATAATTAGCTACACAAATAATTTTTAAATATAATCAAAAATAAAGACTGTTCTGTGGATAGTAGTGTTTAATACATTTTATATTTTGTATGGTGATTTCAGGCCTTTTGATTTCTTAAAATCAGCAGCTATTTAGCCTGATCCTTAGCATTATTTTGTCCTTTGCGCCAGTACTTTTCCGTGCACGCTTCCTGTGATCTGTGTGGAAACGCGTATCGCCAGCTGTGCAGCTCGGACTTCCAACTTGTTATTCAAATAAATATTTAATTTTTGTTATTGCTCTTGTATAATCAGATGCCCCTTTTAGTATTATTTTAGAAGCATCGGGAGGGTTTTGGCTAAAATACAGTTTATTGGGGGAAAACTAGATTTTAGTTTTATAAAACTTTTAAGTCTTTCACGGGACCTATATTTTCTTGAGGTAAATTTTGTAGTTCTAGAACAAATAGGCAATCTAAAAAGGTGTTTATCGGTGTTAACTTAAAAACAGAGGCTTCCGTATACTTTCCCCTACGGAATGAGTCGGAGGGGGCTCCTGTCCTCAAGCACAAGTGCACTGATGCCTCACGCGTCTGCGCTGGAAGCTTCTGAGCACTTCCTGCCTGCAGGCGCCGAAGCCGAGAGAACAGCCAGACTTCTTGCCAAAGGAAACCACCACCTGGGAGGCGAAGCCCTGGAAGAGGCTCCACCCTGGACGCGTCCTTCTTCAGGGGCCAAAGCGCAGCCTCTTCGCACGTGTTACTGGAACTCAAGCCATAAGTTCGGTGCGCGGGACCGAGGGGCTGCCGCAGAACTGAAATTAATTGGACGTTTTATAGGAATTGAAACCCATGTTGGTCCTCAAAAGCTACAAGCAGGTGGTCTGCAAAATAAAATGTGTTGGAAACCTGAGTAAGAGAAACATACTGTTGAGCTTTTTTTCTTTCTTTCTTTAAATACAGGCGTGGCGGCTAAATCTGAACTCCTTTCAATGTTGATCATGTCTTGAATGCTGATGGTTTCCTTGGTGGCAGGTCTGCTGAGAGGAAGTGAGCCAGTTGAATGATGCACTTGAGGAAGTCATCTTCGTGAAGATTCATGTTTATAAAGAAAATGCTGGGTACTTAGAAGTCCGTGTACTCGAGTTGGAAGAACGGGGCTTTAAAGGGGTGTTTCTTAGAGAGCGAGTCCACGTCACTCCTGCATCAGAATCACCTGGGGATGCTTGTCCCAGGCAAACTGTTGGGCCCACCGCAGGCCAACAGCATCAGAATTTGGGGGGGGGCGGGGAGACTAGGGAAGCCTGCTTAAGTGAGAGCCCTGCGTGGCTAGGCACACTCGTTGCAGAGGCACCGAGGGAGGGAGAGACCTTGCTTTTTACCACAAGCTTTTCCGGGAATTTTCAAGTCTTGACCAGTCTGTTTATTGACATCTGGGTCCAACAAAACAAAGAAAACCCCCCAAGTTATCTTGCACGTTCTTTGAAGAATCAAGTGATTGTCACTGAATATTTGAGTTCTTGGCAAAATCTATGGTGACTATTTTAAAATTCGGTGAACAGTTAATAAATAGGCAATTATTTGACTTTCTGGTAGCACTTTAAAACTCCACACTGAGGCATGTTCATCTTGGTATAGAGATTTACTGCCTTTCAACCCTATGATGTTTTGGCATCCAAAGATACAGTTTGTTAGAATGCACAGCATTGGTGAGGACAGCCTACAGAGCCTGGACCCTGGGGAGCTCAGTAATTCTTTCAGGAGATGAGTCATTTGCCAGTGAGTATCAAAGCTGGGTCTGTTAATTGCACAGGCTGTGTTGAAGGATTTATTGTGATTCAGTCCAGGAAAAGAAACAAATACTATGTTAATCAATATGTACTTTGGGGCTCAGTATTTTTAAATAACTTAGTATATTGTAGTTTCCAAATTCTGCATGCCTTCCAAATTCTGCATGCCTTAGTAAATTGCAGTTTCCAAATTCTGCATGCCTTCGTATATTGTAGTTTCCAAATTCTGCATGCCTTATAAATGCGAGTGTTTCAAAATCATTCTGATTGTAGACGTATAAGCCAGCAGTTTCCAGCCTGAATTCAGCATTACCCTTGAAAGAGTTCATCTGAATTCTAAATTTTACAGTGTTATTCTGTAAAGAAAGAGCAGAATAGCTATACTAGACTATTCTTAATTTTTAGAAGTAATAAAGCAAGCATAGATGTTGATGCTTCAGATACTTAACTGTCGTGTGTGCACGTGTGTGTGTGTGTAAGTGTGTATATATCTCCCTGAGCTGCTCATTTCCACACCAACTCACCCTTTCCCTCTATTAGGGAATGGCTGTGTAGACAATATAATTTACTTTGAACGGTAATTTGTACCTTTTCTCATTAAAGATCCACAGTGAACCACGCAATTATTAAACATGCCAGGGCCTACCAGGAAAACCCCCAAAGCCCTAGTCTTAAAAGTGGAGCATCAGAATGTCATTTTGCCTCTGGTTTAGTCTCCGTGTCTTGAAAGACTGGGAGTCGGTGGATCGTCTGGCCTTCATCCAGTGAAACCATCAGTGAGATGGGGAGTTCACAGGTGTCTAGACACGTTCAAGAATTGCCGGGGGGACTTCTCTGGCGGTCCAGTGGCTAAGACTCCACGCTTCCACTGCAGGGGACACGGGCTTGATCCCTGGTCAGGGAACTAAGATCCCTCAAGCCATGCAGCACGGCCAAAAAAAAAAAAAGTAAAAAAATTAAAAATAATAAGTTATAAAAGTAAGTGGCCATGGCCACCTTATGCCAGGGAAATCGGTCTAGTAAGTCTACCTACATTAAGAAGTTTTGGGGTGGTGCTTCAAGTCCAGGGAACATTTATTTCTTTTCCCCAGCTTTTTATTTTGAAAAAAATTAAACATGGAAGAGTTGAAGAAACAGAATGGACTCTCCTAGAAATGTGAAGTTGTTGACATTTTACCACACTCGCTTCCTCTCCATGTATAACACAAGCAGGCACACATTCGTACATATATACATACACAGGCTGGCTTGGTGGTGACCAAGCCACTCACATAGGTAGACTGCAGACACGGTGACACTAAGTGGCAGGTGAAGGACGTCACACCACTGTCCTCGGCTGGGCAGACTGCCTTGCCTCCGGCCATAGTGTTTTCATGGCAGTTTTTATATTTTAAGGGAAGAATGAAAGAGAATTTCCAGAGTCTGAAATAATGGAGGTGAACAAAACTAAGAGAAATGCCAAACGGGTAATGGAGATTTTTAAAAATTGGCATATAGTAGATATATTGTTGTGCAACATGTTTCTTTTCACTTAATATACCCTGGACCTAATTTCTTATCATGTTTAATGCCAGAACTATCCCCGATCACTTCAACCCTCATGTAGTATCCACTTGTATGGCTGTAGGATACTCAGGCATTGAAACAGAAATATTGAAGATGTTTCTAATTGTCTCCAGTTCACTCACCTTCAGTTTTGTTGAACACTAATCCTTGAAATGCTGCAAACCTAAATGTTCACTCCTGTTCGAGGCGACAAGTGTTGGCTCAAACACAATACTTAAGTTCCGTTCCAGGAGCACATTCGTAAGTCCAATTTGTGCATAAGTCCGACAAAGTTAGCCTCGGTACCCAACTAACACAATCAGCTATATAGTACTGTACTGTAATAGGTTTAGAATAGTCTCATACAAATAATACATAAAAAAACAAACAGGCTTCCCAGGTGGCGCAGTGGTTGAGAGTCCGTCTGCCGATGCAGGGGACACGGGTTCGTGCCCCGGTCCGGGAGGATCCCACATGCCGCGGAGCGGCTGGGCCCGTGGGCCATGGCTGCTGAGCCTGCGCGTCCGGAGACTGTGCTCCGCAACGGGAGAGGTCACAACAGTGATAGGCCCGCGTACCGCAAAAAAAAAAAAAAAGAAAGAAAGAAAATATTTTTAATCTTACAGTACAGTACCTTGAAAAGCCCAGTAGTACAGTACAACAGCTGGCATCCAGGGGCTGGCATCGAGTGAACTGGCAAGAAGAGTTACTGACTGGAGGAGGGAGAGGAGGTGGGCGATGGTAGAGCTGAAGGATCGTCAGCGATAGGAGACAGAGGGCCAGCTGCAACTTCACGCACGCCTGACGTGGATGGCACAGGTTCTGGTTCCTTGCTGAATTCAAGTCTACCTACCCTCTTGAAAAACGATCCAGGGATGTCTGGGTAGTAGCTCTTTTTTTCTCATCAGAGATGACACGGTAGCACTGGATTGCATTCTGAATGGCTGCTGCAACCTTCGTCTACCAGTCTACGTTCAGGTCCCGTGCCTCAGAAACTCACAGTGCCTCCTCAAATACAGAAAATCCCCTTGCCGTCTCCTGCGTCGTGAATCTCTTCAGTTTTTCAGTTTACTTCTTCCTCTCGTCTCTCTTCGTCCTTTCTCTGGAGGCAGATTCCATCAGATCTTCATTAGTAAGCTCGTGTTGCACAGCAAGTTCAATGAGGTTGTCCTCTCGCAGATCTAGCTTGAAATAAAGATACTGTACTACTGTACTCTATGCAGTACTGTAAAGTACACAAAAGCGCAACCACTTGTAGAGGATGCGCTCACATGACAGTGTATGCCGGACACGTGAACTAACTCACGTGATTGGACACGAAAACGCACGTTCTCATCTGGGAAAGTTCGACACTTGAAGGTTCGTACGTAGGGCACTCACTGAAAATCAATTAACAAGCATTGCTTACGCGGCCCTGCCAAGTAGGGCCGGCTGGGAGGAAGATTTCTTCATCACTCACTGCTGAGCCCTGGGCACCTGGCAAGCCTGGGCCCACAGGTACCCTGTGGCATAGTCTGCTCTTCTGACGTGCAAGGATAAACCAGCAGGTTATAAGTGGTATTTTAGAGAAACAGCCAATCCCCAAATACTTGAATTGTAAAACGGCAGAGAAATTCTGGACTTGACACATCTTCTAAGGATCTTTCCCTCCCCTGGTTTATAGTGTTTCCCTCTGACCCACCAGCTCCCAGGGTCTCTGGTACCAGCTTCTCTCCCTGTCCCCTGTCCCCTCTGGCTGCATGTACTCCCCGTGGAGAAATGCCTTGTACAGATCCTGAAGCCCTTGCCAGGTGCTTACTGTCTTCCTCTTTAACTAGACTGTGAACCCTCTGCTAACGTGAATGCTGACCCGCATCCCTCTCTATTTCCCCCTGTACTTTGCAGACAGCCCTGCACAAATTCGGTGCCCAAGAAGTGTGTGAAGTTGTGTTGGTTGATTTATCTTCATTTCATGTTGGACAATTTACCCTCGTCCTCTTGACATTTTTCAATCCTAACAATTCCATAAAGTGATAATTTTATCCTTCCTTTTCTGCTGAATTTGTACATATATAGCCTTTAGTTTCTAGTTCCTCCTGAAAGATTAAAAACCTCTCTGCACCACACGTTTTCTCAACTCTTCAGACTTGTTTTAATTATGGCTGACACCAGAAATGGGCTTGGAGAAAATAAACTTGCATCTCTTTGTCTGGAAATGATTTATAGGAGGTTTGTATTATAACTTCAACACACAGCTTAATTATATTTGTGCCCTTAGAAATATCTTTATGCTGTTTTACTTAAATTATTTTCATAAGAGAAGACCATGATCTTTATGGGACAGATGCAGAAATTATAAGTCAGAGCTAAAGGAATGGAAATAAGTGCTGTGTGTGTGTGCGTGTGCGATTTTTTTTTTCTTGTTTCCTTCCTCCCTACCCTACCTTCACCACAAAAACGCCAGAAATCAGTGGTTCTCAATGGGATGGGAGTGAGGGTAGTGATATGTCAAAGTCACCTGGAGAGATTCTTCCTTGGGTTTAGGGCTCACCCAGGATAAGCTCACGGCTACATCCTTAATCACATCTGTGTGGACAAAAAAACGTCACCTTCCATATCAGGAAACAAAGGATGTTGTGGCCATCCTCCAGCAGTCACTGCAGCCGCCCCAGACTGTGCGCCCTGAGGGGACTCAGGGTGGAGAAAACACGGGATACCAGCCCTAGATAGTTAGGGTGCACATCAGAGGAATGATTTCAAGGAGCCCAGACTCTTGCATCTTCCCATACAAAAGAAAAGTGCTAAATTCATGAACTTGGGCCAGCTCGTTTTTCTGTAACTAATGGTAGTCTTTTGACGTTCCAACTACCTGGGTTTGGTTTTGGTTTGGTTTTGGTTTTCTTTTGGCAAAAACTTCTCTATATCCTGGCCCCTCCTCCTTTACAGTCGCTCAGACCTCTCTGAGAGGCTCTCTCTCTCCTGGGCTTATGGCCAGCAAGTCCGCCGAATAAAACATAATTCTCCTATGTATTTTCGTTTCAGTCGACATCTGCAAAGACCCTTTTTCCAAACAAGGTCACAATGACCCTTTCCAGGGGTTAGGACATGGACAGATCTTCTGGAGGGGCCTCCGCTGTGAGGGAAGGTCAGAAATTCTGTTCTGAGATGTCTGTTCGAAACTCTAGTGACGACGTGAAGTAGGCAGTTGGATACACAGGGTTTGGAATTTATTGGAGAGTCCAGGCCAGAGATATAAATTTAGGGATCACCAGTTTACAGAAGGAACTTAACATCATGAGGCCGGAGATTACCGAGGGAACTAGAGTTTATAGAAGACAGATGTCAAAGTGTTAAGCAACCATTGACCGAAACCACCCGCCTGGGCCAGGCACGATGATAACCGCTGGCCTGAGCTGTCTCACATCACGAGGTCCCGATAAAGAACATGGTGCTGCCGCTGAAAACTAACCGGGAGAATTCGGAAGGGGCCACAAGGAGGGAGGAGACCCCAGCCCATGGTATGTCTTGTAAAACTAACCCAGAAGCATTCGGGAGGGGCCACAAGGAGGGAGGAGGCCCCAGCCCATAGTATGTCTTGTAAAACTAACCCAGAAGCATTCGAGAGGCGCCACAAGGAGGGAGGAGACCCCAGCCCATAGTATGTCTTGTAAAACTAACCCAGAAGCATTCGGGAGGGGCCACAAGGAGGGAGGAGGCCCCAGCCCATAGTATGTCTTGTAAAACTAACCCAGAAGCATTCGGGAGGGGCCACAAGGAGGGAGGAGACCCCAGCCCATAGTATGTCTTGTAAAACTAACCCAGAAGCATTCGGGAGGGGCCACAAGGCGGGAGGAGACCCCAGCCCATACTATGTCTTGTAAAACTAACCCAGAAGCATTCGAGAGGCGCCACAAGGAGGGAGGAGACCCCAGCCCATAGTATGTCTTATAAAACTAACCCAGAAGCATTCGGGTGGGGAAAAAGGAGGAGGGGGGAGACAATATGTCCCGCTAACCTCCCACAAACCCTCGCGCTAGAATCTTGGCTAAGAGCTGCGCAAGCCACCAGAACGGCCCTGAGGCAGACGACGGGTTAAGCAAGATGATTGGCCAGAGACAACTGGGAAACTAACCCCATCACCATAAAATCCGAGACTGCGAGCCACGTGGCAGAGCAGTGCTCCTGGGTTCCCTCACCCTCCTGCTCTCCGCCCGGGCGCCCCTTCCCAGCAAGGTCTCTTGCTTTGTCAGCACGTGTGTCTCCTCGGGCAGTTCATTTCCGAGTGTTAGACAAAAGCCCACTCTCGGGCCCTGGAAGGGGTCCCCCTTCCTGCAACAAAAGGACTGAATGGGGAGCCCAGGGAATGAGGAAGAACCAGCAGAGGAGGCTGAGAAAGAGCAGGAAGTGGCCCCTTCAGTGTTTCACTGGGTCCGAAGCTGCTCAGGCGTCCGGTAAGTTTCGAAAGGAGAATTGACCATTGGATGCTCAACGAGCTCGCGATTACTGGTGAACCTGACAAGAGCAGTGTCAGTGAAATGATGAGGCTGAAAGATTGACTGGCTTCCAAAGAAAATGAGATGAGAAAAATTGAAGACAGTGAATTTATACAATTTTCTCAAGCTTTGCTGCAAAAAGATAGAGAAGTGTGAGTGACAGCTGGAAGGAGAGGTGAGGCCAACGGGAGCTTTTATAAAATAGGGGGGAAAAAAGGATGTTGTATGCTGATGGGGGAAGGACCCAACAAGATGGAGAAGGAGAGGAGGAGAAACATCAAGACAAGGGATGCACAAGGGGAGGGCTGGCTTTTGCTGGGAGCACTGAACGGTCCTTCAACAGCAGAGCTGCAGGTAGATGGCAAGTGTGCTGGCTTCTGGTGTGCTTTTTTTTGGCTTGCGGATTCCCCGACCAGGGATTGAACCCCGGCCGCAGCAGTGAAAGGCCGGAATCCTAGGCCACCAGGGAACTCCTTAAGTGCACTTTAAAGCTCACTTACTCAGCCCTAAAAAAGAACTAAATAATGCCATTTGCAGCAGCACGGATGGAGAATTAGAGATCATCATACTAAGGGAAGTAAGACAGAGAAAGACAAATATCATATGATATCACTCACATGGGGAATCTAATTTTAAAAAATGATACAAATGAACTTATTTTCAAAACAGAAACAGACTTACAGATATCGAAAACAAGCTTCTGGTTACCAAGGGGGAGGGATAAATCAGGAACTTGGGATTAACATATATACACTACTGTATATAAGATAGATAACCAACAAGGGCCTAACTGTATAGCACAAGGAACTCTACTCATTATTCTGTGATAACCTATATGAGAAAAGAATCTGAAAAAGAATGAATATATGTATATATATAACTGAATCACTTTGTTGTACACCTGAAACTAACATAACATTGCAAATCAACTATACTCCAATAAAATAAAATAAAAAAAAAAACTCGCTACCAAATAACGTGGCCTATAGTCATATCTGTTTTTCTCAAAAGGAAATGGCATTTTTCAATCTGGAATTGATTACATTTTCTCATTCATATAATGAAATTTTCTTAGTGTGCACAACACTTGAACAATTTAATCCAAGGTTTTCCTAGGTCCTAATTTTTTTTTTATAAATGTATTCATTTTATTTATTTATTTTTGGCTGTGTTGGGTCTTTGTTGCTGTGCGCAGGCTTTCTCTAGTTGTGGCGAGTGGGGGCTGCTCTCCCTTGCGTGGGCTTCTCATTGCCGTGGCTTTTCTTGTTGCGGAGCACGGGCTCTAGGCGTGCAGCCTTCAGTAGTTGTAGCACACGGGCTTAGTTGCTCCGCAGCATGTGCAATCTTCCTAGGCCAGGGCTCGAACCCGTGTCCCCTGCATTGGCAGGCGGATTCTTAACCACTGCGCCACCAGGGAATTCCCCTAATTTCTCTTAGCTGCTCAAATATATGGCTATTATCTAAAAAATCATTTCCTTAAACATCTTACACATTGGGAAAAACTATTCCTTAGATGATTTTGAAAACTGTTATGTTTCAACATTTGTCTTCAAGATTACTTTCAATATTTGGGTAAACCAAGTACATTGCTTGAAGGGGGGAAAATAAATATTTTATTTAATAAGAAATGAATAAATATCAAACGCTGAAGAAGAAATCGTCACTCCTGTGATAATGTTCACATTCCATTAATGTTTTGTTTCAATGGTTGTAAACTGTTTTTATTTTAATAACACAATTACTAAAGATGCTTACGTACGGAATTTCCAAATGATCCAAATTACCTTTTTTTTTTTTTTTTTTTTCCGGCCTTGCTGCACAGCTTGTGGGATATCAGTTCCCCGACCAGGGACTGAATGTGGGCCACGACAGAGAAAGCACGGAGTCCTAACCACTAGATCACCAGGGAACCCCCCAAATTGCTATTTTAAAAAACTAGTAACGTTAAAGATAAAACAAAGCAAAACAAGAAACTAGTAACATTTGCCTCTTTACCTAAAGGACAATTTATTGTTTTAATTCCCAATGGAATCTTAGATGGAAAATTTAAACCCAGCATTGCCTCTAATTTTAAAAAGGCAGATAACAACTGGAAGTACTCAGGGATTTCCTCATCTCTTCTAACAGTCATAAACTTACACACAACCATTGTGTAAATGGCTGGTGGTAGAGAGGGCAGGGATTTTCACACACTTGTAAAATGAGGATATTTTAGGGTAACATTAAAAATACAGGTGTAGATAACTTCATTTCATTCCGATTTCTCATTGGTCAGGAAAGCCAAGGCTTCTCTCAAGTCCTGTAAGGATAAATGTCTTAATCTTTAAATAATTCGGACAGAAGATCTAAATAGACATTTCCCCAAAGAAGACATACAGATGGCCAACATGCACATGAAAAGATGCTCGTCATCACTAATTATGAGAGAAATGCAAATCAAAACTACAATCACCTCACACCACTCAGAACAGCCATCGTCAAAAAGTCTACAAATAATAAATGCTGGAGAGGTTGTGGAGAAAAGGAAACCCTCCTGCACTGTTGGTGGGAATGTAAATTGGTGCAGCCTCTATGGAAAACAGTATGGAGGTTCCTTAACAAACTAAAAATAGAGTTGCCATATGACCCAGCAATCCCACTCCTGGGCATATATCCGGAGGAAACCATAATTCGAAAAGATACTTGTACCCCAATGTTCATAGCAGCACTATTTACAATAGCCAAGACATGAAAGCAACCTAAATGTCCATCAACAGATAAATGGATAAAGAAGCTGTGGTCTATATATACAATGGACTATTACTCAGCCATAAAAAAGAAGGAAATAATGCCATTTGCAGCAACATGGATGGACCCAGAGATTATCATACTAAATCAGACAGAGAAAAACAAATATATGATATCACATGTGGAATCTAAAATATGATACAAATGAACTTATCTACAAAACAGAAAGAGTCACAGACACAGAAAACAACCTTATGGTTGCTAAAGGGGGAGAGGGGATAAATTATGAGTATGGGTTTAACAGACAGACACTACTATATTTAAAATAGACAACAAGGACCTACTGTATAGCAGAAGGAACTATACTCAAAATCTTGTAATAACTTATAATGGAAAAGAATCTGAAAAAGACTATATATACATATATATGCATGTATAACTGAATCACTTTGCTGCACACCTGAAACTAACACAATATTGTAAATCAACTACAGTTCAATTAAAAAAAAAAATTCAGGTAGAGGTAGACTGAATTGACATATTTACTTTTTTTGCCTCCTCCCAGCAGTCTCCACTTTTCACCACGCGAGGGCAGTAAGGAGATACCTATTTGACCATTCCCGTTCCGTCGGGGTTTTTCTCAGAAAGTTTCAGAAAGATGCAGATTTTCTTTCGTGTACCTATCAAAGGCCAGATACTTCGTTTCAAACTATGATAAACACAAGTATATCTCCTGGAAACCCTTAAAGATCCAGTCGACAAGTTCAGGGTCAGGTTCCAGCCACGGGATGAGAAGTTTGAGGGGAATGAGGTTAAGAGCTAATAAGGGAAGGCCCAGGGCCCTCCTGTTAAGTAAAAGAATCTGGGAGTGTGGGTAAGGAGGAATCATGGAAAGAGAATGAAGAATCCAGAGGTGGAAGCCCAAAGACAGTCCTTTCTCCTTTCTGCCTTGGAGAAAACAGGCAGCAGCTTACAGTAATTCTGAGTCCTGCTTCTCTCCTTGACCAAGGCAGTTTGACCACATTGTATCAAGGCATCATCAAGAAATCAAAACATGTTTACGAGGTGAGACGTTCTGAAAGTAACTCTTTAAGATAAAGAAACAATTTAAAAATGAGAGGAAAAAACCCCAAGGACATTCTTAGCCAGCCATCTGTAGATATTAGATGGAAAAGAGATCTTATGGGAAGAATTTCTAGCTCTTACAGCCACTATGAAAAACACTATAAAGGTACCTCAAAAAAATTAAAAATAGAACTACCATATGATCGGGCAACCCCAGTTCTAGGTATTTATCCGAATGAACTGAAATCAGGATCTCAAAGAGATACATACACCCCCATGTTCACTGCAGCATTATTACAATAGCCAAGATAATGGAAACAACCTAAGTGTCCATCAATGGATGAACGGGTAGAGACAACGGGGTATATACATACAGTGGAATGTTATTCAGCCTTAATAAAGAAGAAAATCCTGCCATTTGTGACAACATGGATAAACCTTGAGAGCATAATGCTAAGTGAAATAAGCTAATCACAGAAGGACAAATACTACATGATACTACTATGTAGAATCTAAAGGAGTCAACCTCAAAAAAAAAAAAGTCAACCTCATAGAAGCACAGAGGAGAATGATGGTTACCAGGGCATATGGGAGGAAGACATGGAGAGGTGGGTACAAAGTTTCAGTTATGCAAGAGAAAACAGTTCTGGAGATCTGCAATACAGCATAGTGCCTGTAGCTATACTTAACATTTGCTAGAAGTGTAGATCTTGTGTTGTGCTCTTACCACACATACACACACACGCACATGCACACACACACACACAAATGAGATAAACAGTGTGGGAGGAAACTGAGAGGCGATGGATGTTTATGTCCTTGATGGTGGTGATGGTTTCACACACTCATCCCCAAACTCATCCCATTGGGGGAAAAAAAAAATTCTGGTTCTTTACTAAATTTAAAATTAGGGAATTCCCTGGCAGTCCAGTGGTTAGGACCCACCGCGCTTCCATTGCAGGGGGCAGGGGTTCCATCCCCGGTCGGGGAATTAATATCCCGCATGCTGCGTGGCCCGCCAAAAAAATAAAAAATGTTATACTAGACCGTGGTTTAGACATTTCATACAATCATTTATTACACTTTTTAAAAATGACCAAACTGTTTCTAATATTTCGGACTGGATTCCCACTAAATTAAAGGTCTCTTTTGGAAAGCACATGTTGCTTCTAGGGCTGAACATTTGAATTTTTATTCCTTCAGTTTAGTGGAAGGATCAGTCATACAGCATAAAATAAGTGGAAACTATGCCATTAAGCATGTTATGTTCTGGCTGGATTTCCTCCTGGTTGATCTTACCCTAGTGACCGAGCCCTTGGGGACTAGCTTCCTGCTCTGTGCGACAAAGATGACCTCTGCGATCCGCTAGAAGCAAGGTGCGCAGGCAGCGACCCCACGCTGTGGTCGCCATGTGAAGCTGCGCGTAGCGCCCTAGGCCGCTCCCCGGAGGCGGCGCTTCCCCGAGCCCCGCGGCCCGGTTGAGCTGCGTCCGTGCCAAGCCCCGCCCGCCGCGCGGAGGCGGGGTCGCCCGCGGAGTTAAGTGCGGCCCAGGCCGGGCC
Organism: Tursiops truncatus; assembly: GCF_011762595.2. Lineage (NCBI taxonomy): Eukaryota > Metazoa > Chordata > Mammalia > Artiodactyla > Delphinidae > Tursiops > Tursiops truncatus. The sequence goes on along the minus strand of NC_047035.1, from coordinate 167,950,893 downwards.
ACCGGCTGTCCCCCCGCCCGATGCCATGGACGAGGATCGCGCCTCCGCCCGCCTGCGCGTCTTGCTGCGACACCTCGGCGGCCGCTCGGCCGGGGCCGTCGTATCCTTTGGGTGCGGGGGTTCTCGAGCTGGAAGAGTGGTGGCTATCAGGGCGCATCACACAGCCGCCGCGCCGGCTCTTCCTTGCTCCGCGCCGCCTGTCCCCGTGAATGGTCACGTCTCTTCCGGGCCCTGGGGGCGAGGATAGGTGCGACCCCAGGAGCCGGTGGTCCCCAATGCCCCAGAGGGGACCGGCCCGCCCGGTAGGCCCGGGACTGCTGGCCCCAGCGACTGGAGTGGCGTCGCTGCAGCCGTCCGGGCCCTCAGGGCCTCTGTTCCCCGGCTTTGGGGGCGGGAGGGAAGTCGTTACCGAGCGGGCCTGCTTTCTGCTACCTTGTCGCTTTCTGCACTTGGCCGCGCCTGATGGCCGCGGCTGCCCAGAGACCGAGACCGTAAACGGGGGCGCCGAGCTACCTGGAAGAGCCACGGAGTCCTCTCAGGGCGGAGCAGCTCTTGCTTCTCCAGGGGAGCCCCGTGGAGCTAACACTGTCTCCTGGAAAAGGGCTGGGTGCCCTGTGTCCCCTCCTGGTCAGGCCTTGAGAAGTTAATCCCCGAGAGCATGTGTGCGCTACGGGCGTTGGATCCAGAGAGATGTCACTGTGACATAGAAGTCAAGTAGCTTTATAGAATTGTTTTTGCCTGCTCAGTTTAAGTGTTCTCGTTCAGCGCGAACCTTTGGAAGCTCCGCAGAAAACTGGGCCTGGGATTTTTTTCCCTTGTGGCCTGTTCTGCTATATTTAGGATCCTGAAATCTTTCCTGAAACGATCTTACTGGCTGTTTCTTTTACTTTCACTATTGCTCTCTCTGCTGAATTCCAAGCCTTGATGAATCGGAACCGTTGTAAATTTAAAATTTCATCCACAAACTGATGAAGGGAACCCAGGTGACTCTGTAATCTCATTTTACAGTTGAGAAAACAGTCGAGGCTAGGGGAGATGAAAACTCCTGACCAAGGTCATTTAAGGGAAGCAGTGGTTGTCAAAGTGCAGTCCCCGGACCAGCAGTATCAGCGTCACCTGGGCAATTGTTAAAAACGCAGATACTCAGGCTCATCTCAGACCTGTGGTATCAAAATACCTGGGCATGGGGCCCAGCGATCTGTTTGCACTTGTTTCTGATACATTTTATTTTATTTACTATTATTTTTTTTGCGGTATGCGGGCCTCTCACTGCCGTGGCCTCTCCCGTTGCGGAGCACAGGCTCTGGACGCGCAGGCTCAGCGGCCGTGGCTCACGGGCCCAGCCGCTCCGCGGCATGTGGGATCTTCCCGGACCGGGGTACGAACCCGTATCCCCTAGCGTTGGCAGGCAGACTCTCAACCACTGCGCCACCAGGGAAGCCCCTCCTTGACGTTTTCTTTTTGGCCTCACCGCGTGGTTTGTGGGATCTTAGTTCCCCGACCAGTAATTGAACCTGGGCCCTCCACTGTTGGACCTCCAGGGAATTCCCATCTCCTTGACTATTATATTGTCCCCAGTTATATAAAGACATCATTCAAAAAGGATAACATGTTTAAGAGAAGTGACATTCTGAAAGTAACTCTTTAAGCTAAAGAAACAATGAAAAAAATGAGAAGAAAAAAACCAAGATGCTAAGTCAGTCATCTGTGATTACTGGATAGAAAACAAAAAGGAATTTCTAGTTCTGTAAGATATTTAAAATGATACTCTGCTACGTGGATCATATTTTTCTTGGAGTCATTGTTTATTTTATAGACTTTTTTTTTTCTTTTGAGACACCATAGGTAATTCAGAGGCCTGTGAAAGGCTGTATTGCTGCAAATCTTAAATCTAAGGCAACTAGTGTTTCTTTTTTTTTGGCTGTGCTGTGCAGCATGCGGGATCTTAGTTCCCAACCAGGGATCGAATCTGTGCCCTCTGCATTGGGAGCATGGAGTCTTGACCACTGGACCTCCAGGGAAGTCCCTCCTTTGTCAAATTTTAATTGGGCTATTTATCTTTTTATTATTGAGTTGTAATAGTTCTTTATTATATTCTAGATACATGTCCCCTATCAGATATATGATTGCAAACATTTTTTCCTGTTCTTTGGGCTGTCTTTTTTTTTTAACATCTTTACTGGAGTATAATTGTTCTACAGTGGTGTGTTCGTGTCTGCTGTATAACGAAGTGAATCAGCTATACATATACATATATCCCCATTTCTCCTCCCTGTCGTGTCTCCCTCCCACCCTCCCTATCCCAGCCCTCTAGGTGGTCACAAAGCACCGAGCTGATCTCCCTGTACTATGCGGCTGCTTCCCACTAGCTATTTTACATTTGGTAGTGTATATATGTCCATGCTACTCTCTCACTTTATCCCAGCTTACACTTGCCCCTACCCGTGTCCTCAGGTCCATTCTCTACATCTGCGTCTTTATTCCTGTCCTGCCCCTAGGTTCATCAGAACCATTTTCTTTTTTAGATTCCATATATATGTGTTAGCATATGGTATTTGTTTTTCTCTTTCTGACTTACTTCACTCTGTATGACAGACTCTAGGGCCATCCACCTCACTACAAATAACTCAGTTTTGTTTCTTTTATAATTTATTTATTTTTGGCTGCTTTGGGTCTTCGTTGCTGTGCGTGGTCTTTCTCTAGCTGCGGCGAGCGGGGTCTACTCTTTCATTATGGTGCGCAGGCTTCTCAAGGCAGTGGCTTATCTTGTTGCGGAGCATGGGCTCTAGACACACGGGCTTCAGTAGTTGTGGCACGGGGGCTCAGTAGTTGTGGCTCGTGGGCCCTAGAGCGCAGGCTCAGTAGTTGTGGCGCACGGGCTTAGTTGCTCCGCGGCATGCGGGATCTTCCCGGACCAGGGATCGAACCCATGTCCCCTGCATTGGCAGGTGGATTCTTAACCACTGCACCACCAGTGAAGTCCCAACAGCTCCTAGTCTTGAGCCAGGGTTGGCAAACATTTTCTATAAAGGTACACTTTTTTTTTCTAATGACCAGCCAATATTGCTAATATTTTGGACTAGACTCCTACTAAGTTAAGTTCCTCTTTTGAATAGCACAGGTTTCTCCTTATTTCTAGAATAGAGCCTTTCCATTTTTATTTGTTCAGTAGTTCGGTGGGAGAAATAGCCGGGGGAATGAAACGGATGGAAACTCTGAAAACCGTGTGGAAGCCTTGGCTCAGCTGTTTTCTGCTCGGTGACCTTGGACTAGTTACTGAGCTCTCCCAGCCTAGGGTTCCTTCTCTATGCAACAGGAATAGTAAAGCTCCTGGCTTGCAGCCACCTCCTCAGGCTATTGTGAAATGAAATGAGGTAAGCAGCAGCGCATCAGAGCTTACGTGTGTCATCAGTTTGCTTGGTGACTACTTAGAGCCCGTCTTCCCTTGCGAAAACCAATCCAGGGCAGACCGTTTCTAGAAAAGGTTGACACCTAAACTTTACTTCATTTGCCTTAATTCACATCCTAGATAGCGCACCACACTTCAGGGACTGTTTCTCCTGCCGGCTTCCATCCTCAACAATTCCAGTGAGTAGATCTAATTTTAATTTTTAACCATACAATGTATATAAAGGTTTTTTTTTTTTTCTAGTGGTAACTAGGATTTAAAATACATGTTGCCCGATGAGAATGTATTATACAAATCCTCCATTTCCAGGATTTGTTCTAACGATCATGGAAAATTTTGAAGACCCTGACTTTTTCTATATGTATTTTAAAATTCAGAAAGGGGGAAAAATGTGAGAAAGTGCATAATCTTATTTTGTAAAATTCAGGCATCGTATATCTCATTTAAATTAGCCTGTCGTTTGGTTAGTCTGATGTATTAGCTAGCATCTTTGGTTTGTCTTAAAATCACCTTTGAAGTGGAAAACATTGATCTCCGGGGAATATTCTCATAGGGTCACAGTTCCAAACCAGAGTAATGGACAGGGTGATCTGAGTTTGTGTGTGTGCGCTGTACACTTATTCAGATTTTTGTTACTTTGATTTCTTCTGTGAATGCACGAACTAGACAATTTAAAACATAAAATATATTAGTTTCCCATCTGAAAAACCATACATATTCATTACAGAATAGATTTTAAAATCAGAGAAATAGAAGGAATTAAAAAAACATCATAATGCCATTACATAAAGGCAATCACTATTAAAAAATTTTTTTTGTACTTCCTTATAGTCTTTTTTTTAAAGAAGTAGTGTCTTGGTTTTACATCATTGTCATCATATTTTAATTTAATAGGCATTGTCCATGCTATTATATGCTCTTTATTTTTAATGCTTGAGTCATGTCCCATTGAATGGGTAATTATTTTAATGATTAGTTAATTACTCCTCCATTTCTTGGTGACAGTAATTAATGCTTTGGATCTAAAGCTTTAACATTTTTTTCAGATTATTTCCTTAAAGTCTTAGAAATAAAAATGCTTAGTGGAAGAGTACATACATTTCTCAGGTTCTTGATACATATTGTTAGGTTGTGATTTTTAAATTGGACTTACTTGAGGTTTTTTTCTCCTTTAGGTATACTCGGGATAATAATATTCTAAGCCTAGAACAGAGAAAATTTTATGAAGAAAATGGATTTCTTGTCATTAAAAATTTGGTGTCTGATGCTGATATTCAATATTTTAGGTACAGTAACCCTATTTGTTATATAACAGAAATATGTATTATATGTGTACAGTGGGAATATGAGTAAGATGAGCTTGTGTCTGTACAGATATTTTTCAGGGATTGGGTTTGTTAGGAAGTGGTTTGTTAGAACCTGGGCTCGAGCCAGGGTGGCTGGCTTTAATCTTAGCCCCGTCGCTTAACATTGTGTGTATGAGGCAATTCCTTAACCTTTCCATGCCTGTTTCCATATCTGCAAAACAGGGGAAATAACAGTACTTACGTCCTAGAGTTGTTTTTAGGACTAAATAGGTAAAATAGAGAGAGAATACTTTAAACAGGGCCTGGCTTATTGTAGTGCTAGGGAGGTGTTTGCTCTTTCATTCAGATGAAACCAACTCACAAATATTTCCCCACTGGTCTGCCAATCTAAGGAATATTTGAACTCTGGGAGCAAGTTTCAGCCTCACAGTTAGGAGGCAGGCACTTCTGAGTTGGCCATTTTCTCCTTCCTCCCATCAGAACTATTCAACCTGGGGCTAGAGGCCAACTTGGTGCAGAAAAACCACCCCCAAACCTTCGAATCTTTCCACAGAACAAGGCCAGGGAGGTGCTTGGAGCCTGCGGTAATGACATCATTTACCAATTGAATTTTCTAGGGATGAGTTTGAAAGAATCTGCAGAATGGAGGTGAAACCACTGGGACTGATGGTGATGAGAGATGTGACCATTGCAAAATCAGAGTATGTGCCAAGTGAGAAAGTGATCACCAAGGTCCAAGATTTCCAAGAAGATAAGGAACTCTTCAGATACTGCACCCTCCCTGAGGTTCAAGGCCTTCTTGTGTTCTCTTTCTCTTTAAGCTAATTGCCCATCTGCATGCCTGCCTCTGAAATATTATTATTATTTTTTACTTCATCTAGCCCTTTTCTACTGGGGTCCTAGAGTGGTGGTTCTCAATCAGAGATGGACATTTGGCAATGTCTGGAGACATGTTTGCTTGTCAGGCAGGAGGAATGGTATCCTGTTGGCTTCTAATGGGTGGAGGTCAGGGATGCTGCTACTTGGGCCCAGGGATGCTATCATGCACAGAAGAGCCCCTTCCCGCAAACAAAGAATTATCCAGCCCAAAACGTCAGTAGTGCCAAGACTGAGAAATCCTCCTTTTGCTAATTATTTCTGGTGAAGGAGAGCAGGAATTCTGTGGTAAGAGAGAGCAAGAGAGCCTTTCTCACACTTCATACAGGCACTTCCACAGGGGTGACAATGCTGAGGCTACTTACTGTAATATCCACTTATTTTTTCATTTTGTTTTATGATCTGGTCAGTAGAGGTGTGAGTTTGTTTTTAAATGTAAACTAGGGCCTCCCTGGTGGCGCAGTGGTTAAGAATCCACCTGCCAATGCAGGGGACATGGGTTTGAGCCCTGGTCCGGGAAGATCCCACATGCCGCGGAGCAACTAAGCCCGTGCGCCACAACTACTGAGCCTGAGCTCTAGAGCCTGAGAGCCACAACTGCTGAAGCCCGAGCCACAACTACTGAAGCCCACGCGCCTAGAGCCTGTGCTCTGCAACAAGAGAAGGCACCGCAATGAGAAGCCCATGCATTGCAACTAAGAGTAGCCCCTGCTCACCGCAACTAGAGAAAGCCTGTGCCCAGCAACCAAGACCCAACGCAGCCAAAAAAAAAAAAAAAGCAAACAAATAAATGTAAACTCGTTTTTTAAAAATTATTCTTTAAGAGTAGTTCATATTTATAAAAATATCCAAATAGTATGGAAGGACATGAAATGAAAAGTGAATTCTCCCACCCCCAGCACCACTCACTGTTCAGTTTTTTTATGTATTCATCTAGAATTATTTCAGGTATAATCAAGCATATCTGTATAACCCCACCTTTTGTGTGACAGGGAACGTACTGGTTGTCACTTTGTTCTTCCACTTGCAGTAGATCTGACACATCTTTCCATATTAGTATCTCTGGATCTACTTTATACTTTGTAAACTATTGCATAGTATTCCATTGCATAAATGTACTACAGTTTATGACCATTTATTTAGAATGGTTTGAAAGGACACTTGGCACAAAGTACTCACTAGAAACTATAATCTCAAGTGCTGTTAAAAAATCTGATTCGTGAAGAAAGACTGTACAGCTGAGCCACCTGGGATGTCGGGCCCCTTGGGTTGGGGGTGGGAGGAGAAGTGGCCCCTCTGAGCCATGCATGCTTCCCAACCTCAAGTCCTGTTATAGAAATGGAAGTTGTGTGGGTGGATCGAGGATAAAAAGCTGGAGATCACAGGCAACATGTAGTAGATTAAGCTCTATCGGGACTTTCAGATTTCCTACCTCTGCAACATGTGAACCACGTATCTGGTGGTTCATGCAATGATTTTAGGGAGGTAGGCATTCTTTTAATAGCTGGGTATTTATTTTAATATGTATTGGAAAAATGAACCAGCACCTCAAATCCATGATTTCAGGAATATTATTAATCAGGATAAAACTAAGTAAAAGAGGGACTTCCCTGGTGGCGCAGTGGTTAAGAACCCACCTGCCAATGCAGGGGACACGGGCTTGAGCCCTGGTCTGGGAAGATCCCATATGCCGCAGAGCAACTAAGCCCGTGTGCCACAACTACTGAGCCTGTGTGCCACAACTACTGAAGCCCGTGTGCCTAGAGCCCGTGCTCCGCAACAAGAGAAGTCCCCGCAATGGGAAGCCCGCTCACCGCAACAAAGAGTAGCCCTCGCTCGCCGCAACTAGAGAAAGCCTGCGCACAGCTTTCTAAAATAAATAAATATTTTAAAAAAGAAAAAAAACTAAGTAAAAGAAGTGAGTTAGTTTAATTGAGGGAGAATATTGGCTAAATATATTGGGAAATTCTGCAAAGCAGGACAGAAACGGCGAGGATGGCTCTTGAATGACGAAGGTTTAGAAAATCGCAGCCTAAGTGAATACCAAAAAAAAAAAAAAGACAAAAACAAACTTCTTATTAAAAAAACAAGCATGAGGCCTGACTCCTGAGATTTTTGTAACATTTCAAGTGTTTCATACTCAAACTGCCGATTTTCCTTATACACAAGAGATCAAATAGAGAGAAAGCCGTAGACTGGGCTTCGTGTTTTGGAGGCAGACAGAAAGGGAGTTTGAATACCATCTTCTTCATTTAACTGGCTCTGCAAACTTAGGCATCTTATTCGTGTGGGGCATTCATTTCAAAGTATTATTAATGAATGGGGGCATTAATTTTCAGGGACTATTGTGAGGCTTAACCGAGCTGATGTGTCAATATATAGAAAGCCCCTGGCAGGTAGGAGGCATGCAGTGTTGAGTCCTTTCTGCTTTTTACCCCTTTCTAGTGGGTCTGATGCAGGAGGTGGTCCTCCCTGTCACTTGCTCCCATTGCAGCTTATTCCTCGGAGCGTGGGTCTCAACCACATCGGCCCACGTCATTATGTGTTTAACACCTTTTTTCCCACCAGCATATAAACTCCTTTGGGGCAGGGACCCGCTTATCTTGTTCACTGTTGTGTCCCTATTTGCCGTCACTCTGCCTGGTTCAGAGACCTTAGGAGGGAGTTGTTGAATTAATGGCCATGCTGATTGTGAAGTGGTCTCCAGGCCCCTGTTCTCCTGCCCTCGGGGTTACTCATGACAGCGGCAAACCTGTCGGGGCCTTTCGTGGTCCCTTCTTACGAAGAGTCTCCGTGAAGGAAAAGGAAGCTGCCTTCTCACTGGGCAACTGCCAACAGCTTTGGTGGAAAGAAGGGCATTCCTGCCCTTTGCAGTTGGTGTCTCACAGAAACTCACGCCTCTCTTGTAGAAGAAGTACCCAAGTTTCCAGCTGGCTCCAAAAAGCCTGTTTAGTTCAGAGTGTTGTAAATTTCCAATGATTTCCAGTTGCTGACTTTTCCATGGTTTGTTTGCAAGGTTGTGAAATATCAATTGATTGTTTTAAACAGTTGCCATCTGAGTTCTTGCATAGATAGATGTACTTTGTGCCACCTGCCTGTGTATCTGATTTCTCATGAACTTTCTTCCCCCTCTCCCTTAGATTCTGAAATATGTGGAGTGCTTCACCGGACCCAATATTATGGCCATGCATACGATGCTGATAAACAAACCTCCAGATTCTGGTAAAGAGCTCTTATTTGTAAAGTAGAAGCAACAACAACAACAAAAAAAAAGTGTTTAAGTACATAAGGTTGATGTCCTAACTAATAGCAATGTGTACAACTGCTAGACTTCGCATCAATGAATATATGTACTTTTATTTAAGTCTTAAGATAGCTTACGTCATAAAAACATTGAAGTATAGGGTTATCGCTGGGTTTTTACACAACTGGCTTCTGAAAGATGCAGTTCAGTAAACACGACTGTCCCTACACCCCAGAGGCTGTTATTCAACATCTCTCAGCCTTGTTAGCAGTCTCACCCATGCATGAGAGTGTGGACTTTGCCTTCCTGATCTAAAGCCATTACTATTACTACCAAAGTTAAAACTATTCTTATAAATCATATACCACAGTTATTCTTAAAATTTCCTGTGCTTGCTAAAATGTAGCTTCTAAGACCTCCCTCCTAGAGAGACTGATTCAGAAAACAGAACCCGGGAATCTGCATTTTTATTAACCATACCCAGAGATGCTAATGCAGATGGCTCTTGGCCACACTGAGAAATTCAGCTGTACCAGCGGTAGTAAATCGGCCACTAGAGGTTCTGGATCCTTTTCTACTTTGTCTTCCTCCTGATGGCTGGGAGAGGTTTATGTGACAGGTCTGTAGTTTAACATCAAGTCTTTCCCTCCTTGGGTGTCTTGCCTGGAGAGATCCGGTGGCCTGGGGGAACCACGTTCAGAGGGCAAAACTAGGGAAAAATGTAAACATGGGCCTAGTATCTCTGATAATCCACATTGATTGTACACCAAATGCTTCTAGTTTGGTGGGGAAACCTCTGAGAGGCCTTTTATTTAGTTAGTTAGTTAATTAACGATATATTTTTTTGTACCAGGCACTTTGAAGGCTATCAGAGGACCTCAGATTTGACCACTCTCTTTAATTAATCAGCCTTTTTTTGGGAATACTAAGCTCTGTGCCCAAACCAGAGTTAGGAAGGAATAAAGCACAACAGAGGTGATGACATATGTACAGCATGCTAGAAAATAGTGTAAAGTAGTCCTTGGCTACCAGAAGCCCAGAAAGAATGACAGGATCCAGAGTTACTGTGCTGATGGGAATTCTCTGGTGGTCCAGCACTTAGGATTCCATGCTTCCACTGCAAGGGGCATGGGTTCAATCCCTGGTTGGGGAACTAAGATCCCTCATGCTTCGCGTCATGGCCAAAAAAAAAAAGACAGTCACTGTGCTGATTCAGTGTTCCAATTTGGTGCTTATCTGTTGAGGCTGGTTTTCTTTAGCATTGTTTCATCTGTTTGCTTTTGCAGGGATAGGTCATTGTTCTGGTTTTTCAGGCAGAGGAGAAGAATTCTGAGACTTGAGTTTACTTATTTTAACAGCAGGTTCTGTTTTAGGCAAGAAGACATCCCGTCACCCCTTGCACCAGGATCTGCACTATTTCCCCTTCAGGCCCAGCAATAGCATCGTTTGTGCCTGGACAGCCATGGAGCACATCGACCGGGACAACGGCTGTCTGGTTGTGCTCCCAGGGACACACAGAGGCCCCTTGAAGACACACGATTATCCCCAGTGGGAGGTAAGTCTGCCTGGAGGCTGAGTCTTGATCAGAATCTTTTGTTGTTTTGATTTCACATCAGTATACATAAGGAGCTTTGCCAATAAGGTGACATTTCCTTTCTTAGCAAAACATTGTTCTAGGATTTAGAATAAGAATCAGGGAAAATTCAAGGATGTCAGATAAAATGACTGTCTTTGTTCTTTCAACAAGTGCTTGAAAGCCAACCAAAGTGGGGAACTTTGGCGATGCTATAAAAGATCTGAGATTATGAAGCCTAAGTGCAGAGGTAAGACACAAACGCGGCAACACCAGATGTGTGTGCCAAGTGCCACATGAGTCTTACACCCTGATTGGTGGGTCTCGCAGTAAACAAGTGGGATCATCTCCTTCCAGCTGAACAGACGGGCAGAGAGAGGCTCTGGGGAGGACTGAGTAGTATCCTGTTGCGAGGCTGTTCATGGTTTATCGATTCAGCTGATGATGCTGGAGGACTGTTTAATGCTTTGGGGCCCATGAATGATGAGGTCAAATTGGTTCTTCAAGGCGATAACCTTGTGGTCTGGCACAGAATGTACTGCAGGTATAAGAGTCCAGAGGCAGAGAAACCAGAGAGGAGACTCTTAGCATTTTAGGTATAAGGCAATGTCTCAAAAATCCCATAATGATGATCAAGGTGGGAAGAGCACCTGTTGTTAAGGCAGACAGAATGGACACGGTTCTGTGGGATGTAAAGAATATGGCTCTCAGGACTTCTGTGCCAACTAGTGAGAATTCTTCTTTTTTAAAAATATTAATTAATTTTATTTTTGGCTGCACTGCGTCTTTGTTGCTGCACACGGGCTTTCTCTAGTTGTGGCGAGTGGGAGCTACTCTTCGCTGCGGTGTGCGGGCTTCTCACTGCAGTGTCTTCTCTTGTTGCGGAGCGCGGGCTCTAGGTGCGTGGGCTTCAGTAGTTGTGGCACGCGGGCTCTAGAGCGTAGGCTCAGTAGTTGTGGCGCATGGGCTTAGTTGCTCCGCATGTGGGATCTTCCCAGACCAGGGATCGAACCTGTGTCCCCTGCATTGGCAGGCGGATTCCTAACCACTGAGCCACCAGGGAAGCCCCTAGTTAGAATTCTTGCACTGAGGATTAGTGCTAAGTGAAAATATTTGAGTCTAGATTCTGATATAAAATCTGAAATTCGTCGATTAAGTTGAGGTTTAGGAAAGGTTGGTGCAAGCAACAGAAGTGGGTTTTCACTGACTTCAGCTGAAGGGAATGTTTTGGAGGGCTGCAGGGGCAGACAGAATCGGTGGGAAGGCTGGCCAGCTCTGGGGGTTGGGGGATGGGGAAGGAAAGCGGAAGTCCTTGCTCGGTGGGAACAGTTGGGTGGGGTACCTGGCATGGGCAGTGGACCCTGACTACATCCGGTCTCTTCGATCCTCTGCTCAGATTCAAAGTGGCCTCGGTGGGAGGTCAGATTAGCTTATCTTGGTTACATATCAACCCTGTGCACGGAGAGAAGCTCACTGGGTCAAAGTCCCAATACAGTGCAGTACGAAAGTAGTCATTCCCCAAAAGGAATTTGTATTTGGGATAGTCTTAGGAAAGGAAATGGGATGCTACCCTCCAAAGACCCATAAAGGTTTGCAAACTTTGTCACTTCTCGTTTTAGCTTCTTCCATAAAGACATAACCATTACCTAACACAGTGACTAACTTTGAAAATAGTTATAAACAAACATAATGTTTTATTTATTTTATTATTTTTTAAAATTATTCTTTATTTTATTTATTTATTTTTGGCTGCATTGGGTCTTCGTTACTGCGCGTGGGCTTTCTCTAGTTGCGTCGAGCGGGGCCTACTCTTCGTTGCGGTGCGCGGGCTTGTCATTGCGGTGGCTTTTCTTGTTGCGGAGCACGGGCTGTAGGCTCGCGGGCTTCAGGAGTTGTGGCGCGCGGGCTCTAGAGCACAGGCTCAGCAGTTGTGGCGCACGGGCTTAGATGCTCTGTGGCATGTGGGATCTTCCCGGACCAGGGACGGAACCTGCGTCCCCTGCATTGGCAGGCGGATTATTAACCACTGCGCCACCAGGGAAGTCCCCATAATGTTATAATTTACTATTCTTTCTTTACTCTGCACGTGACATGAGTGGTTTTTCAGCCCAGAAAAACTGAGTATTTTCTCTCCCCTAGTTTGGGAGAATAGTTAGCTTCTCAGGGATGCTCCTAAGTAACAGAAGAATGATTTATGCCAAGTTCCAGGTGGGAAAGAATGATTATGGGTTAACCTGGAAAGCTGGTCTCCTGCATTACCACAAAATGCAAAGCTGATCTAGATCTTCATTTATAATTCAGTAATGAAGGGTAGGTGGAAATTCCAAATTTTTCATCCGGTCTAAAAAGTCCAAAATTTTAGCATCAACATGTGGCTTTCTTAAAACCAGTCATCTGAGAAGCTTTGGTATATGTAAGGTTTTTTGGTTTTTTTAAATCTAATTTATTTATCTGTTTCTCTTGGAAGAACTTAGAGAAGCTTTGTTTTTTCCTGATGAGTCATTGATAGGGTCTTAATTAGTGGCTTCCTCACATCTGGACTTGGCTTCTCTCGTGTTTTAGGGAGGGGTTAACATCATGTTCCACGGGATCCAGGACTATGACAAAAATAATGACCGGGTGCACCTCCTGATGGAGAAAGGAGACACCGTTTTCTTTCATCCTTTGCTCATCCATGGATCTGGTCGGAACAAAAGTCAAGGATTCCGGAAGGTATGCATTCACATCACAGCTCTTTCTGAAGATGAACGGGTTAGGAACAAAAGTGCCATGATATATTCAAAGTTAAAGGATTTGTGACTTTTAACTAAACTGCCCTTTAGTCTGGTTTATTTAGCAGGAAATATATTTGCCTCCGTCACGCTTTCTTGCTCACAGCAGCAAGGAGCCAGGTGACCTCAGGATCCCAGCCTACTGAACATTCATGGAATTGCTTCAGAGTGAGAGTTTACTTAATTGGAAGCTGCTAGCGTATGGTTTCAGAGGCAAAAACAAAGGCAGACATACCAAATAAGAACATCTGGGATGTGTACAGCTCATATAAGAGGAACGTTTGTAATATTATTGCTACTGGGGAAAATATTATTGATCGCAAAGGAAGGTCTGAATTGGCCTCCCGGAAATCAGATATGGCCATGTTTTTCACCCCTTAGCCTCAGTGTTTTCAATTTCATGATTTCAGTGCTTACATTAAAAATTGACATAATTTCTCATAAATTCCCAGATTCCTTGCCTCTCTAAGATTCCGCAGATCTGACGCTACTATGGGCTCCCATTTCCCTATGATGACATGGCTGTTTATACTAAATATTAGGGGCTTCTCTGGGGCCGAGGGAAGTTTTCCAGTCTGTCACAACAAGCCCTTGTGTCTCCCTGAGGCTGGGGGTTAGTTGTCAGATTTCATCTTCCATTCATTCAAATATCCAGCAGGCTCCATGAGCCTGGTGAGGGATGGGCATGAGGGAAGAAGGCACTCCCCTCAGGGGTACCCAAAACACTCCACAGTCCAGTTACATAATATTTTAATTTAGTAGTTTAAAAAATCAAAATTAATGCCAAAAAATCCATGGTGAGCACAACGCCACAATTTTAAAGACGAGGTCAGACCCTCCACTACCATGACCCTCAGAACTGTGCAAAGGGGTACAGGCACTACGCTGGAAATAATGTGTTTTAATATACCGACTTTATAATTTTTCAATATTTTTTAACTGCTTTAATGTTTGGGGAAGTATTAACCATTAAAAAATACATAAAAGGGTACAGGTAGGACTGTACAATTTTTCCCTGTTGCCTCAGGCTCCAGTATGGCTTGGTATGGCACTAGGGCTTCCATGGGAAATAAAGTTTGTGACTCAACTGCCTCGAAATTTGATATTTGGGGCAAAGTAGGAAGCTCTTCTGATGGGTGCAGTCACCCTAAAACAACTAACCTGTGACAAGGAAGGTGAGTTTTAACTACCGCCTTGCAAGTTAGATCTGTTTATAACTCCTTCAAGAATGGGGAGAACCAAGGAACTTCCATCCTACCTTCAAAAGGAAACGAGGTGGGTATTGTATGTGAATGCGATCAAACTTTAAACATCCTTCTGATTCAAGAGGGGTGTCTGCCTATTATTTCCTTTGCAAGGCCTTTTCAGTTTTTTCACCCCATCATCTGTGGCCATTGAAATACCAACTCATTACAAACTTAACTGAGTAACTTCTGTAACTGAGGTGATGAGAAACCCTGCAATACATTCCTCTGTAGGACTTGGCAGTATCCACTCATTAGAAAAATCAAATGCTAAAAAGTTAAAGACTTCTTACTTACATAATTCTGTTCCCTGCCCCGTATATACCTTTGGAAAATAAATAACACAGCTAGTGAAAAACGTCATGTAAATTCTCAATTAGCCTTTAGCTGGGTGGAAAAAAAAGCACCTGAGCCATCGAGAGACTGATTCAGGACACATGGGAACAGCGTTCAGTCTAGAAATCGAACGCTCAGTGACAGAACTGACTTTCTAAAAGCCGCCTCCTTGCTAGGTTGCTGGTGTTAACGGGGCGTTTTTTGTTTGTTCGTTCTTGTTTTTGTAACATGAATCGATTCACTTTGCACAGGCAATTTCCTGCCATTTTGCGGATGCCAACTGCCACTACATCGATGTGAAGGGTACCAGTCAAGAAAACATTGGAGAGGAAGTTTTAGAGATAGCCAGTAAAATCCATGGAGTGAAAGACGTCAGCCTGAAGGTATGTACGTTTGTATGAAATGACAAGGTAAAGATCTTGGTTTTTTCTTTTTTTCAGATGCTTAATAATTCTCATACCTGATTTAATTTGAAAGTATAAAATGCTTGGGTTTAGAGCTCGTTTCGGAAACATTGCTGAGACCTGAGAATGACAGTGGAGTTTGTTTGTACTACTTGCTTCCCCAGCGTGGGAGACCTGAATTCTGTAAGTCTCTGGGCTGTCCTGTGGCACGCAGGCCGTCGTGTTGCAGAACGGACAGGTAGGAGAGGAAGTAGATAACAAATTCAGAGGAGAGCAAATGGAGGACAAGGCTACCTTCTGAACGCACACAGTTTAAAGGTTTGGGCTGTCAATCATAGGCCTCCTTTGTTTGTAAAGAGAGTATATGCATTTGGAATTCCAGTAAGACTCCCAGAAAGCAATTCTCAAGCAAGTGTTTGTTTGGGTCAGTTTGCATCTGGAGTTTGACGAGAGCCTGCACACAGCAGAGATGAGAGATCACTGATGCTTGTCATAGCGGGCGTAAGACGGTATTCCATATGCTTCCCTAATTAATACACCTCCTCTGCAGATTATTTGTTTTTGTTTTTGTTTTTTTTTTTTTGCGTTATGCGGGCCTCTCACTGTTGTGGCCTCTCCCGTTGCGGAGCACAGGCTCCGGATGCGCAGGCTTAACAGCCATGGCTCACGGGCCCAGCCACTCCGCGGCATGTGTGATCTTCCCGGACCGGGGCACGAACCCATGTCCCCTGCATCGGCAGGCGGACTCTCAACCACTGCGCCACCAGGGAAGCCCAGATTATTTGTTTTTAACTGGTGAACATTCCATGCTGCTGCTGATCGACAACAAGTTATCCGTCAAGGCAAATAAACTTATTTGCATCGTAGATTGTGTACATTTTAGCATCTGAACCAAGAACCTGACCCTACTTGTTAAATGTGCATTAGATAACTAAATGCATCTATTCTGGGGGTGACATGACCCCCAAATAGGCTGAGTGTAATGATAACTCAGGGCCTTCTAGTACTCTGAAGAGCCTTGCTCACCAAAGGCAGGGTACCACCTTCTGAAACAACTTCCCAGAGCACAAATCTTCCTCCACCCTTAACCCCTTTTCTCTTTGGAATCTGTGAATGTATCCCATATCTGAAAATGCTCTGGTCTCACACTGGCACATCCTGGAAGTCTTGTCCTTCTCCCTTTGTCCAGTACTTAAATGTCCTACAAAGGCAACATATTTTGCCAACTGGAGCTTCCATCCAACACCCTGAATTTCAAGGCAGGAAAAAAATGTATATACGTCTGAGGTCTGTCACAGTTGTACTAAATGAATCAGTTCCTGTATTTATTTTTCGTTACTCTCTCAGCTATAGTTCATTGGCTTTACTTAAAAGAACAATACTAACTTCTGCTATAGAGTTCTTTGCCAGGTACAAAAGCACGTTCATATCCCTTTTCTTCTCTTCTTCACCAAAACCCAGTGGAGCAGTCATTATAGCTCCAAGTTCTTAATGAGAAAATGAAGAGTTCAAGAGATTGCCCTCAATTATGTAAGTGACGGAGATTTCAGAGTCAGGTCCAGTTCCCAAATTGTTCTTCCCAGGATACCTTGCTGTTTGCTCAAAAATAAACAAGAAAGTCTGAGTTGTTTTATTAGGAACAAAGAAGAAAAAACCCAAACCAGTAGCCCAGGACATCATTTTCATGATAATGATCTAATCAGGGGTACATGGCTCAGAATGGGGCAGGCAAACATAACCAAGGAAAGCAGGAGCTTGGGTACTAAACTGTTTGTATTGTGACCAGACTTAACCGCCAGTTCCAACACCTGTAATCAGCACGAGCGCCAAGTAAAACAAGACTGACACGAGTGGGGACTCACTGCCTTGGCTACTAAACATGATTTTAGATGTTGGCAGGGACATTAACTGGACTCTCAGAATGTGCTTTATTTACTGTTATGACCATTGTGGATGGTTCTTTTTTCTTTTTTGTATTTAACCACTTGTAGATGCTAGTAATCTACTTTGCCTTATGGTGAATAGGTAAATCAAAGTGTCCCATAAAGTCACTGTGTTTGGTATTATTTCCAGGATGTTTGGAGATTTCGAGCACGCGTCGTGAAAGGAGAAAGAATCAACCTTTGAAATAGCCCTTCGCTCGAACTCTTTTCAAGAAAACCAGGATGGAACAAGGTCTCAGAGGAAAACCTTTTCTCAATGAGATGATGTAATCTTTTCTATCCACTTGTTAACAAAATCAAAGTGCACAGATCCAGTACTTAATTGCATACAGGTAATTCTGCAGCACGGCGGCATGGCTTTAATGGACACAAAATCAGTAGAAGTGAAATATTACTGTTTTAAGGAAAACTTGGGGTTGCAACTATAAAGGTGATGCATAATTGAAGTCTGTTCGATCAGTTTCTTTCATTCAATTAGCTCTTTACCCAAGCAGGGATTAATGTTCTGAAACGCAAAGCCCACCACCTCCCAATTTCGTGTTGTGAGAGATTTCTTTTCAAATCTGGAACAATGAATATTAGAGGCACAGTTAGTGGAGGGCCTAAGAAGGGCATCAGGGAGTAAAAATGTGGGTGGAGACTCATGTTCTGACACAGGATTCCCTTCCATGGCCTCTCCAGCCCAACCAACCTCCTTAAAGACTGGATCTTTCCAAGCCTTTTTCTCTAAAGAGAGAAGACCAGGGTCACTTTCTCTGCCAATTCATATTGGGCAGGGCAGCATTTACGAATGAAATCTAACCTCTTTCAAAGGTCTTGGAAAATGGTTAGATACTTTTTTTTTTAACATCTTTATTGGAGTATCATTGCTTTACAATGGTGTGTTAGTTTCTGCTTTATAACAATAGCCAGGACATGGAAGCAACCTAAGTGTCCATCATCGGATGAATGGATAAAGAAGATGTGGCACATATATACAATGGAATATTACTCAGCCATAAAAAGAAACGAAATTGAGATATTTGTAGTGAGGTGGATGGACCTAGAGTCTGTCATACAGAGTGAAGTAAGTCAGAAAGAGAAAAATAAATACCATATGGTTAGATACTTTTGATTTGGATTTCGAGTGGTGTGGACTGGGGGAATTTAATAGAGCACTGTATTTCTACACCAGCTGAGGGCAGCAAGGAGCCACAGTCCTTATTCTTAAAAATTCTAGTTAAAGCTTTAATAAGAAAGAAAGAGTCCCCGTTTTTGTCATTCTGCTATGCACATGTTTTCCTAAATCTAGCTTCACCGTTTTTGTCAGTTTCTCTGTAAGAACACCCAGTTTAAGCTCAGGTCTCGCTAGATACTGGGGAAGACATGAGAATCCCTGACAGCGTCTAAGGATTATAGAATAATTGGAAACAAAATGTACATAGGGAAAGCCAGTGTAAACAGCATGTATGGGGCACTGTTCTGCAATAAACTTTTCCAACTAATTTTTTTTTAAGGTTTTCTTTTTTCTTTTTAAAATTTATTTTTGCTGTGTTGGGTCTTCGTTTCTGTGCGAGGGCTTTCTCTAGTTGTGGCAAGTGGGGGCCACTCTTCATCGCGGTGTGCGGGCCTCTCACTATCGCGGCCTCTCTTGTTGTGGAGCACAGGCTCCAGACACGCAGGCTCAGTAGTTGTGGCTCACGGGCCTAGTTGCTCCGCGGCATGTGGGATCTTACCATACCAGGGCTCGAACCCGTGTCCCCTGCATTGGCAGGCAGATTCTCAACCACTGCACCATCAGGGAAGCCCCCAACTAATTTTGAATTTAAAATAAATGTGAAAAAGTAGACTTCAGCAGGAAAACCAGACAGCAGAATTTGTCACTTTCCTTGTGCTTATTTATGGCTGTGTTGGGTCTTCGTAGCTGCGCGCGGGCTTTCTCTAGTTGCTGTGAGCGGGGGCTACTCTTTGTTGCCGAGCACGGACTCTAGGCTCACGGGCTTCAGTAGTTGTGGCACGTGGTCTCAGTAGTTGTGGCTCACAGGCTCTAGAGCACAGGCTCAGTAGTTGTGGCGCACGGTCTTAGTTGCCCCGTGGCATGTGGGATCTTCCCGGACCAGGGCTCAAACCCGTGTCCCCTGCATTGGCAGGCGGATTCTTAACCACTGCGCCACCAGGGAAGCCCCCGTGTGCATTTTTGAGTGAACTCCAACTAGTCAATTGGGAAACATTTCCCATCTTCCCGTGTCCCTTTTGACTACTAGTTATCTAACAAATATCCAAGCATCTGTTACTGAACCAGGTTCATTTTGCACCAGTTTCTAGAAAAGTTTTTCAAGCCGAAATGCTGAGACCCGAGGTTTGCAGCAGGGAGGAGACGGAAGAACAAAGCCTCAGATCTGCCTCCTGGAAGGCAAGGGGCTTGGGCTGTTTATGGGATAAGGCAGCAGGGCGGACTGAGGCATGGGGAGCGTGGGAAAGGTGGTTGGGGAAAGGTGCAGTCAGGTCATCACTGTTATTCTGCGCAGGTGTGGCTAAGCCTCAGGTCTCTGCACGTTCAAAAAGGCAGGCGCTCTGCACAGACCCAGGGTGGTGTCTTTAGCCCCCTGATGTCAAAAGGTCACTTAACGGAGACTCGCGCATGCCCAGTTGGAGGGTGGGTGGTCCTATCCGGTCTTAACCAGTTCACCTCCAGGCAGACACAGCTGACTCCAAGTTCTGGGACAAGAACTCAGGCAAACATCGTATAGCAACAATTAAAACGACCTTGGTTAGTGGAGGCAGGTGAAATGGATTTGACTAACGATTACCCACGCTTTCACATTCACTCCGCGTAACAGGCCCAAGTATGGAACGAAGACAGTAGCAGGATGAACTTGACTGCTTATTTTGCTTATGGGACCCCTGGAAAGGTGGGAGCCGATGTCCGCTGGAAACTGATGGGCTGGGATAGGAATATCACTAGATCTTGGCAGAATAAGGAAAAGCCTGGAAGAAAACAAGAGCCTGGCTTCACAGTGGGTGAAGGGGATTTATCCTGGGCTTATGTTTATTTCATCAGAGACCCATCTAAAAAGAGTATATGAGGTACTCAAAGCACAGAACAAAACAAATAGAAAGGCTCCTCTTTTTCTATATTTGGGACTAATCATAGGAAAACCAGAAACCTTTGCTCCTGAGATCTGCTTGGAGCTCGCCTCTTTTTTTTTTTTTTTGCGGTACGCGGGCCTCTCACTGTTGTGGCCTCTCCCGTTGCGGAGCACAGGCTCCGGACGCGCAGGCTCAGCGGCCATGGCTCACGGGCCCAGCCGCTCCGCGGCACGTGGGATCTTCCCGGACCGGACCGGGGCACGAACCCACGTCCCCTGAATCGGCAGGCAGACTCTCAACTACTGTGCCACCAGGGAAGCCCCTGAGCTTGCCCCTTTTAAACCACAGGTTAAATGAGTTTGAAAAGCTTATGATTGCATCAACGAAACATGATAACATTTCCCAAAGCTAATTCTAGTAATACAGCTCAATGGTTCAAACCATCTCAAATTTACCTGTCAAAATCTTTTCTTACTAACCCAGCACAACCTGAATTAATCTCTCCTTCAACTCAACTCTTGTAACCATCCTGTATGTATAGTACATACCACCACCTGGCACTTAATACATTTCCTGAAAGTATGGTTTTCCCATTTGTAAATACCCTGCCTTCCTGAATAGAGATAGTAAAGACCCTTGAAGGTCCTGCCTATTCCTTTGGGCACCTCTGTTAGTGCTCACAGTGCCCTCACATATGAGACCCTTGCTATTTATTGCTTATTCAATGTAAGCACCAAACTTCTCATTTTTTTTGGCTGTGCTGCACAGCATGTGGGATCTGAGTTCCCTGACCAGGGACTGAACCCCTGCCTCCTGCAGTGGAAGTGCAGAGTCTTAACCATTGGACCACCAGGGAAGTCCCTCATTTTTGTAACTGTTTCTCTTTCGTAAGAGAGTATGTCCCTCTACCCTCCTACACTGTTGGTGGGAATGTAAATTGGTACAACCATTATGGAGAACAATATGGAAGTTCCTTAAAAAACTAAAAATAGAACTACCATATGATCCAGCAATCCCACTCCTGGGCATATATCCGGAGAAAACTAATTCGAAAAGATACATGCACCCCAATGTTCACAGCAGCACTATTCACAATAGCCAAGACATGGAAACAACCTAAATGTCCATCGACAGATGAATGGATAAAGATGTGGTACTTACACACAATGGAATATGACCCAGCCATTAAAAAGAATGACATAATGCCATTTGCAGCAACACGGATGGACCTAGAGATTATCATACTAAGTGAAGGAAGACAGAGAAAGACTAATATCAGATACCACTTATATATGGAATCTAAAAAAATAATACAAATGAACTTATTTACAAAACAGAAACAGAGTCACTGATGTAGAAAACGAACTTATGGTTACCAGGGGGGAAAGGCAGGGTAGTGGGTGGGAGGGATGAACTGGGAGATTGGGATTGACACATACACACTGCTTATATATACAACAGATAACTAACAAGGACCTACTGGATAGCACAGGGAACTCTTCTCAATACTCTGTAATGATCTACATGGGAAAAGAATCTTAAAAAGAGCAGATATATATATATATATATATATGTACAACTGACTCACTTTGCTGTGTGGCAGAAACTAACACAACATTGTACATCAAAAAAGAGAGAGAGCATGTCCCTCTTAAACACACTTGGCCTGTGCAGCCTTGGCCCCGATTTCCGGTTCCTGACATGTCTTCCCCTGAGTGTTCCAGCCACCTCTCGCTCCACTGCACTCTTCACCTCTTCACCAGTACCTCTTTCATATATGTTGGGGGACAGGGACGCTGGGAAAGGAGGTGACTGTGACTGAGAAGTCTGGTTACTCATCAGAAGCTCCACAATAGGTTTGATTGTGTTGAGTTTGATATCTACTTTTTAGGTGGATATGCTTTAAAAATTTTTAACTGCAGTAAAATGCACATAAAATTTACCACCTTAACCATTTCTAAGTGTACATTTGAGTGGTGTTAAGTACATTCACATTGTTGTGTAACCGTCACTGCCATCTATCTCCAGAACCCTCTTCATCTTGCAAAACTAACCCCCTACTCCTCATTTACCCCTCCCTCCAACCCAGAGTACCACTAGTCTACCTTTTATCTATCTCTATGAATTTGACTATTCTAGGTTCCTCATGTAAGTGGGATCATACAGTATTTGTCTTTTTGCAACTGGCTTATTCCACTTAGCATACTGTCCTCAAGGTTCATGTATGCTGTAGCAAGTGTCAGAACTTCCTTCTTTTTAAGGCTGAATAGTATTCTACTGAATGGATAGACCACATTTTGCTTATCCATTCATCCATCTGCAGACACTTGGGTTGCTTCCAATTTGTATCGATTGTGAATAAAGTTGCTATGAACGTGGTATACAAATAACCCTTTGAGACCCTGTTTTCAATTCTTTTGCTGAATTTCAGGATCATATGGTAGTTCTATTTTTAATTTTTTGAGGACCCACCACACTGTTTTCCACAGCAGCTGCACCATTTTACATTCCCATCGAAAAATCACAAGGGTTCCAATTTCTGCACATCCTCTCCAACTCTTATTATTTTTGGTATTTTTATAGTAGCCATCCTAATGGGTATGAGGTGGTGCTGGGTTAGATATTTTTGACCAAAGTAAAATTCTTAGCTCAGACTTGTAAGGACAGTTGAAAGTTGACTACCTTACTGAAATAGAGTAGGTGGAGGGAGGTGGTGTACATCTCTATCATCATGTAAATTCCCTCACTGTTCCAACCTGGTAACTTCTCCATCTCACAATACTTTAGTCTTTGGCTAAGACATTGTCTCTGAACTATCAATTCTATCTTCTTCAGAAGGATACCTTTGGAAGTTCACAGGGACAAAATTATTCCAAATAAACATAAGCCACTCTTGGGTTTTAGTTCTAATGCCATTATCCTGAACAAGGCAGGTCCCACATAGGCTGACCCCCTTTGTCATGTGTTTGCAAGAGGGCTGAGAAGGTTCCCACTTCAAATCATCTTCCACCCATGTCACAAATTCCACCCTAGCCATGAGTTTGAGGACAGAGCCTCTTTCTAGACGCTCTCTTTTTTTTAAAAAAATGGGACTTGACTTTATTTTTAAATCAATTAATTAATTAATTATTTTTGGCTGTGCTGGGTCTTCGTTGCTGCACGCGGGCTTTCTCTAGTTGCGGTGAGCGGGGGCTACTCTTCGTTGCGGTGCGTGGGCTTCTCATTGCGGTGGCTTCTCTTGTTGCGGAGCACGGGCTCTAGGCGCATGGGCTTCAGTAGTTGTGGCTCACAGGCTCTAGAGCACAGGCTCAGTAGTTGTGGCTCACGGGCTTAGCTGCTCCGTGGCATGTGGGATCTTCCCGGACCAGGGCTCCAACCCATGTCCCCCGCATTGGCAGGCAGATTCTTAACCACTGCGTCACCAGGTAAGTCCCTAGACATTCTCTTTTAAAACTCAAGTGCCTCAGGAAGTCTGGCATTAAATCCTAACATCTTAGTGGGACATTTCCTCCTTTTTGATAAGAGAAATGGGACAGCCTTGGGAACAAAGGAAAGACAACAAATGGGGATAGAAAAGCAAAAGGGAAGAGGGTCACGGGAGGTGTGTAACAGTGATGCAAGGTGACATAGGCCAAAACTGGCCTTTCACCAGAACTGGCACTGAGCCCATGTGTACCAGAGCAGTTATATCTGCTGCTGAAATACGGAAAAACCGTCATAACAGTGGGTAGCGAGCCGTTGTCCCGAGCATTTCCATCACCGCCCCCCAGGCCAAGTGCCGCCTCTCCATCCCAGTTGCTCCCACCTCTCTCCTGGGACTCCTCCCCACAACTTCCCAAATCCAGCGGCCAGAGGGGACCTGCCCCAGGACCGTGAACATGCCAAGCCTCACTAGTTATTCAACATTTTGATGTCACCTGCTTCCAACAACTGTCAAGTGGACAATAAAAGCAAGTCTCAGGATAGATTCTGCTACCGATTCCAAGAGCTGTTGGCAAAGGGACAGAGGAGTCAGTCATCTAACCTGGTCTGTTCATCTCAGATCTCTCTCCTTTGCCATCCTGGGGTAGGAAACAGTGATCTGAGAGCAGGTGAGCCTTGTCATTTGATCTGGCCACAGGGTCCTTGTGAATGAGGGTCCCTGGACCTAGAATGCCACACCATTGGGGTCTGGTGGCCGCTTGCTTCTGTGTTGTACATGCGAGGAGAGCTGTGGCCACACACTCTTTCTAGCCACAAGCGACACTCTATTAAGGATGGAGCACTGTTTCTAGCTTCCCTTATGGGAATGACAAACCCTCTGGTGCAGATTTAGATAATGATAGTTAAAGTACTTGAACATGAGTTCCTGGTGGGGATGCTTCAATGCTGACTAATCCGAGGGTGCAGATTAAATTTAATTAACACGCACCCATATTCTGCACTGTTGATTTTTTTGATTATTTTGCATATCAGAGGGCTCACCCATTTAAAATACACAATTCAGTGGCTTTCGGTAGATTCACAGATACGTGCAACCATCACCACAGTCAATTTTAGAACATTTCTGTCACCTCAAAAAAGAAAGCCGCTATACACACAATTCTCCTGAGAACTGTCATTTCTTGGAACAGAGTTGGGTGGGGAGAGGAAGGCCCAGGACTTTTCTCTTATTTATTTATCTATTTATTTATTTTTGCGGTACGCGGGCCTCTCTCTGTTGTGGCTTCTCCCCGTTGCGGAGCACAGGCTCCGGACGTGCAGGCTCAGCAGCCATGGCTCCCGGGCCCAGCCGCTCTGCGGCATGTGGGCGGGGCACAAACCCATGTCCCCTGCATTGGCAGGCGGACTCTCAACCACCGCGCCACCACGGAAGCCCAGGACTTTTCTCTTTTATTTGACTTTGATTGAACCAGGTGAATGCACTCCCCATTCAGAAACTAAAGCAAAATTTTAAAGTAAAAAAAATGAACAGGAAGAAACTGAGAGTGACTCAGAGACTGGTCACTAAGGGGTGCAAGCAAAACTCTCTCTGCCCTTCTCCGGATTTCTGCCCTAGGTCGGGAGTCAGTGATCTTTCTCTGTCAAGGGTCAAAGAGTCAAAAATATTTATTTTTCGCTTCACTGGTCATACTGTGTCTATTGCAACAATTCCGGGAGGCAGCTGGGGACCACAGTAGCCGTGACCCCACGAAGCTCTATTTACAAAAACAGGTGGCCTGTGAGATTTGACCCCAGCTCCTGTTTGCCCCCGTGCTCTGGATGAATGCCCGGAGTCAGCAGAGCAAACAAGTCCTTTGCACCTGGGCAAGAAGCATCTGGCCTAGTGGCAGCTGTGCTTGGGGTGCACCCACGGTGCTTCTTTTTTTAAAAATAAATTTATTTATTTTCGGCTGTGTTGGGTCTTCGTTGCTTCACGCGGACTTTCTCTAGGTGCAGCGAGCGGGGTTATTCTTCGTTGGGGTGCACGGGCTTCTCACTGCGGTGGCTTCTCTTGTTGCGGAGCACAGGCTCTAGGCACATGAGCTTCAGTAGCTGTGGCTCGCAGGCTCTAGAGCGCAGGCTCAGTAGTTGTGGCGCACGGGCCTTAGTTGCTCTGTGGCACATGAGATCTTCCCAGACCAGGGCTCGAACCCTTGTCCCCTGCATTGACAGGCAGATTCTTAACCACTGTGCCACCAGGAAGGCCCCGCACAGTGCTTCTTTAGGACACAGAAGGTGCCGTGAGCCTGGCCCTGCCCAGGGCAGAGTGTGGCTTGCTTTCACGTGTGATGGATGGCTGTTCCCTTTTCTGCTTTTCTTTTTTAAAAATGTATTCTTGGGCTTCCCTGGTGGCGCAGTGGTTGAGAGTCTGCCTGCCGATGCAGGGGACATGGGTTCGTGCCCCGGTCAGGGAAGATCCCACATGCCGCGGAGCGGGCTCGCTGAGCCTATGCTCTGCAATGGGAGAGGCCACAACAGTGAGAGGCCCACGTACTGCAAAAAAAAAAAAAAATGTATTCTTATTTTATAAAATTGAAATATAATTGACATATACCATTGTATTAGTTTTAGGTGCACAACATAATGATGATTTACACATATACTGCAAAGTGACTACCAGAAATTTAGTTAACATCCTTATTTTTTTCCTTGATGCGGCCCATTGTTGATCTCGATTAAGTTAGGGACACCCCCGAGACCTGTGGTGTAGTCTGTAGCCCAGAAAGGAGCTCCTCTGAGGTGCAGAGGAGATGCTGATAGAGTCACAGAATTATATACATCAATTATATACATCAAATGTCCATCAAATTATATGGACATCAATGTCCATATATATTAATTAATTAATTATATACATCAATGTCCATCAAAACTCTTGGTTACAAACAACAGACACAGATCATGACCATAGGCAACAGTCATGCGCCGTGCTGGCAGGCTCTCTAGGGCTCAGAAACATGCAGGCAGCCAGGAGGCCCAGCATGCAGTGGACAAGAGCACACACGAAAGATGGGCTGGGCCAGTGGCCGCAGCAAGAGCTGTGACCCTCCCACCCCCACCTCTGACCCTGGGGCCCCTGCTCTGGAGCCAAGACCTGGGGACAAGCTCTGGGGACAGAATGTGAGCCACATGCCACCTGCTGGCTGCCACCGAGGCGGGGAGAGAGAGGACACCGGCTTAGAGACGGCCAATATTTGTTACCGGTCTGAGACAATTTTTAAAAATTGTGGCAATGTGTGGAGGTATCTCTAGTGGCAAGAAGGAGTTAGGGGCCAAAAGGATATACATAAAAGACCTAACTTTTGTCTAAGTCACTGACTTTGTGTCTCATTTCCAGAACAAAAGGCCTCAAAGAACATAGACTTTATTAGGATAAATGTGGTCAGCGGTGTCTTCAACTCCCAGAATACATTTTTTTAAAACTTTTTGATGCTACCATTTCTCTTTTAGTATTTATTTGTTTATTTGGCTGTGCCAGGTCTTTGCTGTGGTGTGCAGGATCTTCAGCCACGGCGTGCGGGATCCCCAGTTGTGGCATGCGGGATCCAGCTCCCTGACCAGGGATCAAACCTGGGCGCCCCCGCATTGGGAGCATGGAGTCCCAACTGCTGGACCACCAGGGAAGTCTCTGACAGAGTACATTTTACTATCTATGTTTTGTGGAGTTTAACATATTTTCATATGCATTTCCTCACTGGACAAGCAGGACAGTACGGTGGAAAGATGAGCTTGGAGGTCAGACAAACTTGCATTTAATTCCTGGCTCTGATATTAAATAGCTGTGTGACCTTGGGTAAGTTACTTAACCTCTCTGGGTCTCAGAATGCTCATTTGAAAAATGGAGTTAATAAGGCCTGTCTTTGAAAGTAAAAATATCCAGCTTGTTGGTGGAATATCAAAAGAGATCATACAGTGTAGTAGGCATTCAACAAGTGTTAGTTATAATGCCTTTTTTTTTTTTTTTTTGCGGTACACAGGCCTCTCACTGTTGTGGCCTCTGCCCATTGCAGAGCACAGGCTCCGGACGCGCAGGCTCAGCGGCCATGGCTCACGGGCCCAGCCGCTCGGCGGCATGTGGGATCTTCCCGGACCAGGGCACGAACCCGCGTCCCCTGCATCGGCAGGCGGACTCTCAACCACTGCGCCACCAGGGAAGCCCAATGCTTTTTTTTTTAATATTTAATTTTATTTATTTTTGGCTGCGTTGGGTCTTCATTGCTGCGTGTGGGCTTTCTCTAGTTGTGGCGAGCGGGGGCTACTCTTCGTTGTGGTGCACGGGCTTCTCTTTGCGGTGGATTCTCTTGTTGCGAAGCATGGGCTCTAGGCGTGCGGGCTTCAGTAGTTGTGGCTTAGTTGCTCTGTGGCATGTGGGATCTTCTCAGACCAGGGATCGAACCCGTGTCCCCTGCACTGGCAGGTGGATTCTTATCCACTGCACCACCAGGGAAGTCCCTATAATGCTTATTAATCCTCACAAACGTGAGATATGAGGACAAACATGTGTTGCCCCATTTTTGGTAATCCATTCTCTGAAGAGTAATTTAGCTGGTTTGTGCAAGAGATGAGACTGGAAAATCCCGGAGTTCTAATTCCTAGATCAGACGCTTTCTATCACACCACACTCAGAATACCTGCTGATGGTGTTTACTTATAATCACAAAGAAAATCATGGTTGTGGTTTATTTTCCTTGGTAGAATGTAGAGGAAGTGTCTATGTGAGCTCTGATTCCTTAAGTCTCAGAACTGGACGCAAAAACTTCTGCACTGACTCTGTTGGGGAGTGAAACCCCAGGAGACGAGAGTGAGGGAGAGGAGGGGAGGCTGGGAAGGAGAGGGAGCAGTGGTCAGATGGCTGGTGTGACACTGAACCAGCCACAGCTTCACAACAAAACAGCCTGCAGCTTGGTCACAGGGACATCTACAGAGAGGGCCTGGGGAACTTCTGCCGTCGGAGGATGGTGTGGGGCAGCAATGGAGCAATTTAACTGCTGACTCTTTCCCTTATCCCGGGAGATAAAGATGGCATGGTCAATTAAATTTGGGGAATGCTAAATAAAAACAGATTTTCCAGCTGCAGGCCTTGTCAGAGCCTTTAATATGCTCCTGTGCATTGTGAATCTGGCACAAAGGAGGAGAACAGAGTCTATATAGTACTCCCCAAATTTATTTGACCCTGGAAGCCTTTCATCTTGGAGTATCTTGTAGTAGAGGGTGTCCAAACTTTGGGGAACCTACACCCTAAAATATTCCCCAGTGCTGGGCTGTTACTGGGAGTGACAGGATGATGCCCTCTCCCTCCGGTGAGATGCATTTTGGCATCTGGTGGGAGGAATAGGGTCAGGGGTCTTGCCTGCTATTTACCAGTCCTTTTGGCTCCCCAGGCCTGTCATGTAGGACTTAGCCTAACAGAGTCCCCTCGCACCCGAGTCTTGCCTGCAAAGCTGTCCCCACAAGCTGGGCAAGACAAGTTGGGGGGGACTGTGTGCCTGTTTTCCTTTAACACGGCTCAGCCCTGGCCCAAGCTTCTTGATGTGACTTAGTTTCTCTCCTCCCTGGGCCTGCCTTATGTCGTGCCGAGCTGTCCAGACTGTGGAGAACCCAGGATATAAGCCTTATATTCACAGGATTCCTGGATGGCCAGGGACCCCAGTCAGCTTGGCCCACACTTCTTGTCCCATAGACCTTGTCTGTATGCTCTTCCATGGGCCTTGCCTTTCTGTTCCCCCAGAGAGCCCATCCTGAAACCAGAAAGCAGCTCTGTATTTCATCTCCAGAGAGATAGCGCGCCTTTGTTGAGAAAAATGCACAACTTTCTAGGTGCCACTGCAGACCTAGGTTATCGATAATACCTCTGTCCTTGCAAAATTAAAAAACAAATTTTTTAATTGAAGTATAGTTGAATTATAACGTTGTGTTAATTACTGCTTTACAGAAAAGTGATGCAGTTATACATATACATACATTCTTTTTCACCTTCTTTTCCATTATGGTTCATCACAGGATATTGAATATAGTTCCCTGGGCTATACAGTAGGACCTTGTTGTTTATCCATTCTACATAAAGCAGTCTGCATCTGCTAATCCCAGACTCCCAATCCATCCCTCTCCAAGCCCCCCTCCCCCTTGGCAATCACCAGTCTATTCTCTAGGTCCCTGATTCTGTTTCTGTTTCATAGATACGTTCATTTGTGAAAGACACGAATTTTTCAAATTACACACACAAAGACTCTTAGAGGTTGAGGCCCAATGTTGGTATTATTTAAAATAATTTATTTTATTTATTTATTTTGGCCACACCACGCGGCATTCGGGATCTTAGTTCCCCAACCAGGGATCGGACCGGTGCCCCCTGCAGTGGAATTGTGGAGTCTTAACCGCTGGACCGCCAGGGGAGTCCCCAGTGCTGGTATTTTTAAAGCACCAGGGAGATCTGAATTCATAGTCAAGTCTGCGAACCACATCTCTAAACCCTCTAGAGTAAAGCTAATGTATATCCATCCAACCCAAGAGTGAGAGCGTTCAAGTCTCTCCATCTGACAGAAGTCCAGGCTCTTTCCCATCGTACATCACGGGTCCTGTAGGCAGCCGTACAGTCTGCCTTGCTTGCATCTTTGGGAGGTTAATCTTGGGACCATGGCCTAGTGAGATTAGGGTTTGTGCTGGAACCTGGCCTCGGTGAGTTGGGTCTGTCAGCAGGCTGGGTCAAGTCTTCAGTTCCTAAAGTGGTTGTAATTGCTAAGCTGTTGTCACCATGTAGAGCAGTAAACCCTTGGGGGTGGGCTTCCCACCTTCAAGTGTCACCTTCAGGACAGGGGCTTCAAGCCACTCTGACTGGGAGGCTTTTTAAATCCCTGACGGGTCAACTTCTGAGCAGTGAAGGCTAGGGGTGTGGTGTACCAGTAACCCAGGCACCAAGAGGCTACTCCCAAAGCGTGGGGCAGCTTGGAAAGTGGGCAGGGGTTCAGTCTCATGGGTCAAAGGCAAGAGGCTGTTGAGGAAGGTGGGAGCCAGAGAGTCTGGGTCACAAGGCTCAGGCTCGTACGGTTAGGGCACAGGTGACCGTGGCGGCACAGGGCGCTCCAGAGGTGGAAGCTACGTGCTCTGCTCCAGTTGCTGCCACGGGTAGTAGAACAAACGTCCTTCACTTTGCTTCTTTGCGGGGAGATGAGCCCCAGGTGACTCTCAGTCTAGGGTCTTAAGCCCAAGCTATGACAAGTCTCAGCAGTCTTAATGATCAGCTCTTGCTGTTTCCACTGACAAGAAGCCCAAGGGATGCTGGGTGAGGACCTGCCCAAGACCCCCCTTCACTGACCTGAAACATCCCTCCAGCCCCTCTTCTTCCTCCTCTACCCCTCCAACCCCTCCCCGTCCCATAAGACCTGCCAAAGTGACTAATTTTCACAACAGTGAAGATCTACCCATTCCAGGTGATTGATCTCCTTCCAGAAAAATAGGCCCAACTCACCTTTCCCTTACGTCACTAACTTACTTTACTCATCCCTACTCTAAAGGGATTCCTCAGCAAACCAGGAGAACCTGTCACGGTGGAACACCTTTCTGGCTACCTACACTGTTGTGGCTTCTCATCAGCAACGATTACACCATCATGTTCTCCATCTTTCATAACATTTCCAGTAGGTACACACTCTTCTCTCACACATACACCATCATGTGTGCCCTGCTGTTTTATTTAGACCGTTTCCACTTTTCACTTTTGTAAGTATAGATACTTTAAACCTCGGTGCACATGAGTCTTTGTAATAGGTGTGGGATTTTTGGTGAGGGTTAGGGATAGTACTTCGGTGTGAGAAACACAAAAGGTGGCAAAGAGGAGAGGTGGGAAAAAATATAATGTAATTTTAGATGACTCGTGAGTAATTAGAAATCTCTGAATTCAGAGGGATATTAATATGTTTAGCTGACACAGGACAGACATCGACCAATCAGAATCAAGGCCAGCTGTGGGAGCAGAGCAGGGTTCCCCGCTGGGCCAAGCATCGTCCCCTTGGATAATGGACTATGGAAAGTAGGAGTCCTGAGAGGTAGCCTGGGGTACCTGGGGCAACAGTGGGTGAGAGATGGCTCAGGAAAGTGGATACTGAACAACTGATAAGGAAGTATTTTGATATTTTAGTTAACTTGTTTTAGCCATAACAGTGCTTGCCTGCTGAATATCAACTCAGATATTCACAGCAGTACTCCATGCAGCTGTAGAAGACCCCATGCCCTTTTCAGAGCTTTCTCCGCTAATGTGTCATATAGCCTAGTGGTGATGGTGGAAGGCAAATGCTTCTTGGCTTCCTTGCATGGCATGTGGGGAAAGCAAGACACAGAGAAAGGGTTATAATTTTCTCTATAAACTCAAGGACGTCGTTGGTCACACTGAGAACAGAACATTAGCCTAGTGATGCCGATTGCACTGAATGGAGACATCTCCTGCCAGACTTAATTTCAGGAGGAGACTTCTAGACACCATTTTCATAGGGACTGATAATATTTCCATGGTGCATGAGGGAAAGAGCTATAAAGAAGCTCTATGACACGCTGGCTAGGTGCTTAGAGAAATGAATGTCTTTCACAGGAAAATAAGAAACCAGGAAGGTTTTAGAAATGTTGTCCTGACTCACGAAGTCCTCACTTTCCACACCCACCTGTGTCAACACAGTCAGATCCAGAGGCACTTCAAATGAGTTGAAACTTTATATTTTGCAAACTATCACTCTCTTGCCCAACAAATAAGCCTTCACATTCACATCTATAGGGTGTTTCCTTCTCACTGAGGAGGCGGCAGGAAAGGTGTCCATCTACGTGCTCTGTGAGGGCTCCTGAGGGGGCCGAGCTCTGAGGACCTCCTGCTTCCAAGGGTCATGAGTCCCCTTTTTGGTACAATCCTTAACTCACCTCTACCACACGGGGAGGTGCTCAGGGGTAGAATTAGTCCATTGAAAATGAAGTGAAACGAAAGAACATAATATATTCTTAGTATTAGCTATAGACAACGGGTTTTTCTATATTTAGTTCAGGATAACACTTACAGTTGGGCCATGGCATCTGGTGACCTCACCTGCACGGACCCACTCCCTAAGGATCATTTCCACTTACATGAGTTATGCCCTCTTTCCCTGGTGGATCAAATGAGATGCTGAGTCAGTGCCCTTGTCAAAGTTAAAACTGCACCAGAAAAAGCAAGGGAGAATTTATTCAAGACTATTGCAGTAGGGACTTCCCTGGTGGTCCAGTGGTTAAGAATCTGCCTTCCAATGCAGGTGATGCAGGTTCGATCCCTGGTCGGGGAACTAAGATCTCACATGCTGAGGGACAACTAAGCCTGCATGCCACAGCTACCGAGCCCACATGCTCGGGAGCGCCCCGTCCCCATGCCACAACTAGAGAGAAGTCCGCGTGCCGCAGTGAAGAGCTCGCACGCTGCAATGAAAGATCCCGCATGCCGCAATGAAGATCCCGCGTGCCGCAACTAAGACCCGACACAGCCAAATAAATTTAAAAATAAAACATAAAAAGCCTATTGCAATAGAGGAGAGAGACTGATCTCAACTCTACTGAAACAAAGGGCTGGAGATTTTTTTTTCCAATTGAAGTATAGTTGACTTAGAATATTATATTAGTTTCAGGTGTACCACATAGTAATTTGATACTTTTATAGAATATACTCCATACAAAGTTATTATAAAATATCGACTATATTCCCTGCACTGTACATTACAGCCTTATACCTAGTAGTTTGTGCCTCTAAATTTCCTTCCCCTATCTTGTTCCTCCCCCTATACCCTCCCCTCTGGAAACCACTAGTTTGTTCTCCGTATCTGTAAGTCTGTTTCTGTTTTGTTATATTTGTTCATTTGTTTTACTTTTCAGATTCTACATATTAGTGAAAACATACAGTATTTGTCTTTCTCTGCCTGACTTATTTCACTAAGCAGAATACCCTCCAGGTCCACCTATGTTGCTACCAATGGCAACATTTCGTTCTTTTTTATGGCTAAGTAATACCCCATTGTGTATATATACCCCATCTTGTTTCCCATTCATCTGTTGATGGGCATTTAGGTTGTTTCCATATCTTGGCTATTGTAAATCATGCTGCTATGAACATTGGGGTGCATGTATCTTTTTTTTTTTATTTTTTTTTAAGCATGTATCTTTTTGAATTAGTGTTTTTGTTTTCTTTGGATAAATAACCAGGAGTGGAATTGCTGGATGGTATGGTAGACGTGGAGAGGTTTTAAGAGCTAGGGTAGGGGGAATCACAGGCCACCTGTGTTTGCTAATTGGCCGTCACAATTGGAATAAAGTGCCCATCAAAGTCAGGTGCCTACCCTCCCACAGAGGGCAAAAATGCTATCTCCTCTGGTGTGAGATAGAAGTGCTATCTCCTTTGGTGTTTTCATTTCAAAAACATGATTCCCAGGTCCTTGAGAAAGACACTTCCTGGCTTGAATGTCTGGCAAGAGGTTAGAAGATTTGCATACATTTCAAAGGTGCAGGGTAAGCATTTACAAGCGCACGTTTTCTAAATTAAATGTTCTTACAAAAGGGAGGTCAGGGGCTTACAGTCAGAAAGAAACCTGTCTAAAGTTCAGTCAAACTGAGGGGAACATGAAGGCCATCTTGGTTGCCCTCTAAGACAACCCACAAATGAACCACAGAATTCATGTCTGCTGCTTGAGAAGGACCCTGAACCCAGTGATACATAAACTTGGAAATTTCAGGTCCCTGGGGAGGTACCTTCTTATGAATAGCCCATTGAAGTGAGCTCATAAATGTTTCCCTTTAATGCCCTCACCCAGAGTATTTTCCTTGATTAATGTTTATTGAAACGTTTATGCGTCAGTTCGGTGCCAGAGACCATCTCAGGTATGAACAAGGTGGAAACTCCTCCTCAAAGAGACCTCACAGCATTGAAGGAGACAGACAAGTAAATGAACATCTTAGTTATAACGTGAGAGTTCCTCAGAAGCTAAACATGGAGTTACCATATGTCCCAACAATTCTACATCTAGGTATCCACCCAACAGAAATGAAAACCTATGGCCACACAAAAATATGCACAAGAATGTTCATAGCACCATTATTTATAATAGCCAAAAGGTAGAAACAACCCAAATGTCCATCAACCAATGAATGGATAAATAAAATATGGTATATCTGTACAACACGGCATTATTTAGCAATAAGAAGGAGTGAAGTCTGCATGCATGCTACAACATGGATGACCCTTGAACACTGTATTTGAAGTGAAAGAAGTCAGTCACAAAAGCCGCACAGGGTATGATTCCATTTAGGTGAAATATTCAGAAGAGGCAAATCCACAGAGACAGAAAGCAGGGTAGTGGTGGCCCAGGGCTTTGAGGGTTGGGGAAAATGAGGAGTGACTGCTAATGCGTATGGAATTTCTTTTTGGGGAGTGATGAAAGTGTTCTAAAATTGACCGTGGGGATGGGATAGTATATTCACAAAATTACGGTTGTGGGAAGATGGGAAGAACACTGGATTTGACATCAGAAGACCTGGTTTGAATCCACAGATCACTGGACTTGATTTGTCCAATGACACACCCCTTGAACTTCCTCTGTTTTCTCCACCTCACAGAATGATCTTACCATCCATCCACCCAGTTATCCAAACTAAAAACTCAGGAGCCACCTGAAATGCACACCTCCCAATCCGTCACTCCCTTGAGCTAATAAGTCATCAAGTCTCACTGATTCTATTTCTTCAATCTTTTTAAATATCTCTCCTCTCCATTCCTGAGCTTCACCTGGACGAATGCAACAGCCTTCTCTCATTGTCTCCACTTTAGTCTAATCCCTCTCACCCTCCACATCACAGGCGTGGTGTTCCTAAAAAAACCCTCATGTCACTTCCCTGCTCAAAATCATTCAATGGTTCGTTATTGTGTCATGAGAGCAAACACATATACAATGGTCTGTGCATGCCAGGCACTGCTGTAAGAACCATGGATGCATTGTCTCCAATCCTCACATCAATCTGTGTGACAGAGGAGGGAATTGGGCACAGAGAGGTAAAATGACTTGCCCAAGGCCATGCAGCTGGTTCAGTCCAGAGCTGGGGCTGAACTGGGGGACTGGCCCTGGGATATGTGCTTACAGCTGCCATACTAGTCTCACAAGGATGGAGGCCAGACCCCTTACACCGTGACCTAGGCCCTGGCTACCTCCAGCCCCTCCGTGTGCTCCCGTGCTCTGCTATTGCTCATTGCCTGCAATTTCTCAAAAGGGCTTCATTTCTCTGGGCCCTTTGACAATGCCTTCCGTCTAACTGGGCTCTGGAAACCCTCATCTTTCAGGCTTCATCTCAGCCATCAGTGCTTCTTTAAAGTCTTCCTGACCTTCCCCCAACCCCCATGACCCCTACAGATGAGTATCCTGAAGCTGTTTCCATATTGTGTAATATATGTGTATATACATGTTTTTGTTGTTGTTTAATATTTATTTGGTTGCACTGGGTCTTAGTTACGGCAGGCGGGCTCCTTAGTAGTGGCATGCGAACTCTTAGTTGCGGCATGCGTGTAGGATCTAGTTCCCTGACCAGGGATCGAACCCGGGCCCCCTGCATTGGGAGCGTGGAGTCTCAACCACTGCACCACCAGGGAAGTACCCTATACACGTGTTTTTGTAATAGCTTTTTTGAGATGTTGATCACATACCATGCAATTCATCCACGTAAAGTGTACAATTCAATGGGTTTTAGTATATTCATAAAATTATAGTTGCATTAGAATCATGCTTTTGCCTTGCGGTGGGTGGCTTGTTATACTCTGGGGTATGATGTCACGAGGAGGCCACCTCTGCAGCACAGCCAGGTGCAGTGAGCAGCCCCAGAGGTGGGCGAGCTGAAGGTGCAAAATGAAAGAGGGTGGGAAGTGTAGACACCAAAGGGTCTAGAGGGAGAGAAAGCTCTGGAAGAACTGAGAGATTATACTTTGAGACCAGCCGTGGCCAGACCATTCCTTGGAGCACATCAGTGTAGCCGATAGAAATCTCAGGCCACCAGCCTTGGTATGTAAGAAATGTAAGCTTGTTTTTCCAGAACAAAGCTTACATCCCATTGCAAGCCTCCATCCTCCATTCAGTGAATTCTGGATCTCCTGCCCTTTTCTTCCAGGCTGGGTCTGAGAGAACTTCCTAGGGCTTGAGATTCTTCCCTAAGCCTTTCTGCGTGGACAGTGGATGCACAGTGTCCGACCTGAGGTGGAAGGTACTTTGGAAACGTTGGGCAGATTTACTAAAAGCTGGTGAGCATGTGACTAGCACAGGTGCCTGGTTTAGAGTAGGTGTTCGATAAATATTCATGGTTGAAATGAATGGAACTAAAAAAGGCAGCAAGAAGAATTAGTGTATCAAGGATGTCACAGGTATTTCACACACCCACTTTCTCACCCACAAGTCCCATCAACATCGCTCTGTCTCCTGGCCCTTCTCTCTTTCAAGTGACAGCTAGTCAACCTGACAGATGAATCCTTGCCGATGTGTCCTCATGGGTATTGCCCCTCCTGGGTTGATCATGCAGAACCCACCCGCACCTGGCTAAGTGAGGTCAGCCAGTGTTGAAGGGGAGCCCTCTGTGTGCTCACAGCCACCGAGAGCTGGCAGAGGTGTCAGTCGCACTTCCCTCCACTGGAAAACAACCCATTTATTTTGTTGGCTGTGCCTTGCTTATTTTTCCGCTATTAACATTCTTTTCCTGCCAATGGTCCAAGTACATGTGGGATGTTACTACGTGTCTGATGAAAGGGGAGCTTCATGTGGGTGGGTCTAGGGATGGTCACTATTAGGATGATTCTAAACAATGCCCAAAGGCAACTCTTTGGACGGTTCAAACTACATGACAGTGTCAAGAACAAAGCTCCTAAGGGACTGGGCTCTGATGGCCCCGTAGGGCTCGGATTCCATCAGCATTTCCATTTCTGGGAATGCATTTCCTCCCCTACACGGGGTGTGCCGTGAGAAGCGTGCCCAGAGGAGGGGCTCTTTACACACTGTGCTCCGCCTCTCTCCCGTGGAAGGCTGACTGCCTCTCTTTCTCGATGTCTTGAAAGGGCTCGAGGGCCCCAGGCCAAGGGGTCTTTGCTTTGCTTGACAGTGAACATCAGCTGGGGACATGTCAAGTCGGGGGCTACTGTCAGAATGGCCCACGTGTCCATGCCAGAGTCACACTAAGGGGGGCTCTTCCAGCCTTACGGTCCCTCCTGGCCTGACAGCTGAGTCAAAGTCCCCCATTGAGCCCCCCACATGCTTCAGCTTCCAGGACTAGAGTCCCCACCTCCCCTGAAGCAGATGCCAGGGGCTCTTTGAAATTTGCCCTTGGTCTTTGGAATCCTGACTCTGAGGCAACTCCTTGGGTGCGGATCTTGGAGAGGCCACTTCAGAACTGTCCTGGCTGAGGCTCCGATGACAGACTCTGCTTCTGTGTGGTTTGCAAGGTGCCAAAAACATCTCCGGTACTCTGGCAGGCGCGGCCAATGGAAGTCGTGGCCGGGACCCCTCCCACTCCCCACCCCCCACCCCCCTCAGTGGCATCCCAGCCTCCTGCCTCTCTCTCTCCTTCCTGATCTGCCTGACACAGTAGTGAGGACCTGGCAGCCTCAGGATCTGTAGAACCCTGTGTCTGCAGTTCCCAGACAGAGCCTCGGCCTTTGCAAAGATGGCCTGGAGACAGCTGTTCCTGATCTGCTGTCTCTCGGCCGTTGTGCTCCTGTCCAGTGAGTATGCAAGGCCCCAGGATGGCCTTGGTGTTAGGTGAGGCTGCTCAGGTGGCCAGGTAGAGGGTGTACCTTCTGTTCAGAAGGCTGTACCTGGGTGTGTGTGTTTGTGTGTGTCTGTGTGTATAATACAACACAGTACAGAGAAACCAGCACGCCTGGTGGTTTCTTGGGGAAGTTGGCTGTGTGGCTGGTATCTGAGGCATCCAGTCTCCAGGGCAAGTCCAGCCCTGGGAAGGACTGTCCCGGCCTGGCTCAGGGTGAGGGCTCCTGTCGGGGTGCGGCAGCCCTCACGCTGTGCTCTCGTCCCACAGCCCTGCGGGAGGGGACTGCTGTGGCGGTGGGCTCCAGGCAGTTGGCAGGACATGAGGTGCAGGAAGGTGAGTGCCGGGGCCACCCAGGGGGCTCCCGAGGTAGCCCTGGTGAGCATGTGCCGGTTGTGACCGGCTTCTCTCGGGTTTCAGGCGTGGAAGGGAAGATCTTCATGAAGGAATCAGATGCCTTGAATTTCCTCAAGAAGCGAGGCAAGCGGTCCTCCAAATCCCGAGAAGAGGTCAATGGTAAGGATGCCGGTGGCCTGCCTTCTGCTCTTGCCTCGTGTTCCTTCTCTCTCCCACAGTCAGCTGGGCCAGGGACCAAGGGCTCAACCTAGGCCCTCGGGTCTCAGTGACTGCAGCTCTGAATTAGAAGTTACATCACATTCCCTCGATTGTAGGTCACTCTTTGATTGGCTATGCTGCAGGGGTAAGAAACAAAGAGGATAGGGCCACACTGAATGCACTTAAGTGTTGAATTGCATCTCAGTTTCTGAAAGTTAAAAATGTTAAGGTCGGGGACGGGCAGCACTTCCCTGGCGGTCCAGCGGTTAGGACTCCCTGCTTCCACTGCAGGGGGCACGGGTTCCATCCCTGGTCGGGGGACTAAGACCCTGCATGCCGTGTAGCGAGGCCAAAAAAAGAAATGTTAAGGGGAAAATCTATGTTCAGTGGAGAGGGGACACAATAGCTCAGTGTGTGCTTTCCGGGTACTCATGGTGCACCCTACGGGCACTGTAAGCAGGGAGGAGGGCACATGGGACCGGGAACTGGAAATGTGGGCTTGGTGACAGATTTGCTGCTAAGTGGCCTTGACCACTTATTCTCCCTGGGCCCGTTTCCTTATTTACAAGCCCCTGAAAGAGTGGTGTTCAGCCAGCAGTGTTTTTTTTTTTTTTCTAGTTACTTTTTTTAAACATCTTTATTGGAGTATAATTGCCTTACCATGGTGTGTTAGTTTCTGCTTCATAACAAAGTGAATCAGCTACATATACATATATCCCCATTTCTCCTCCCTCTTGTGTCTCCCTCCCACCCTCCCTACTCCACCCCTCTAGGTGGTCACAAAGCACCGAGCTGATCTCCCTGTGCTACGCGGCTGCTTCCCACTCGCTATCTATTTTACATTTGGTAGTGTATATATGTCCATGCCACTCTCTCACTTCGTCCCACCTTCCCATTCCCCCTCCCCGTGTCCTCAAGTCCATTCTCTACATCTGCCAGCAGTGTTTTTAAAAGTCTTCACTTCCAATGCATTTGGGAGGCTTTTGAGCTCAGAAGTATGTCTCCTTCTCAGCCTGAAGTAGGCCCTGGGATCCCCTGCTTGGCAGAGACCCTCATTTCCATGACCTGCCGACCCTTGAAGGGATTTGAGTTCTCTGTCCTTGAACTAGATTCTTCCAAGGACTCAGGTCTGACAGACTCTGAGTCCAAGGCTAGATTCGTTACTTATGTGTCTGTCTGAATAAACTCTTTGTGCCTCTCAGCACACTCAGCAAGGTAACTTGCTCAGTGAAAATAACAGGACTGTTTTCAAATGATGGGCAAGAAGTGAGATGAAAATGCTTGGAGATGAAATTCCCTTTTTTTTTTTTTAAGTGGAGAAGTACAACCACACTGGGAAAATCTCCAGGCCTCGCACAATTTGGGATTTAAAGGTTAGCAAATGTCAAGAAACACTGAAAAGACTGATGGAGTTTGGGCAGTTCTTGACGGAAATGAGAGAAGCAAACTTTTGGCAGACTCCCAGCGGGGAACGTGCAGGAATTTAAGAGGCAAATAGTTTCCATTCTCTAAGTGGATTCAGAACAATGAGATGTATGATTAAGCCAGAGGTCTGTCACCCAGGTTGGAAGCTCGGGGTTTCAGTCGTGGGAACCCAGGACAGCCCGGTGAACACCTAGGATGCACCTGAGTTAATCTATTGTTACCTGGTCAACTCCGGTGATGGGTAGAACAATGCCCAGTTATGTCTGAGGTTCAGTAAAGGCAGGCAACACTTTGATAAACTTGAATCTGGAACCAGAAAACAGGCAATTCCTATCTCTAAGCTTCTGCCAGACTAAAGATGTAAAGGTGTGAGGGCAGAAATGGATGAACCTAGAAACTTATTTGACGTTGGAAAATCTAAAATCTAGAGAGGTTTTTTTGAGGGGGCTGCATTAGAGCAGATGAGGGACAGCTGTACCTGCTGGTGAGATGTGACCTGGCAGCTCAGGTAAGGTTCCCTCTGGTAAGCTTCATGTTCAACAGCCAAGGAGTGTTTACGTGTTCTCAGTGGCAGTTTTCAGTTATCACTGGGGGTATTTCTCCAACCAGAGGCGTACCTTCAGCTTTATAATGTGAAACTGGGACTCCTCATAAAAGAGTTTACAGCCAACTTTACTGGAATGCATTGCCTCACAAACTAAGGGATACCTGAGGTTGGTATTTTCATCATCAGGGAGTTTACCTGATCACCCCATATCCTGTACTAGTTATCTACTGCTGTGTAACAAATGAGCCCCAAATTGAGCAGCTTAAAACAACAAACATTTATTGTCCCAGCTTCTGGGGTCTAGGTCCAGCTTAGCTGGTGGCCTCAGGCTCAGGGTCTCTATGGGCTGTAGTCAAGGTATTGGCTGGGGCTGCATTCATTTCAAGGCCTGATTGAGAGAAGATTCGCTTTCAAGCTCACGCACATGGCCGTTGGCAAACCTCAAGTCCTGCGGACTACTGGTCAAGGACACCAGTTCCTGCCATGAGTGGGCCTCTCCACAGGACAGCTTACAACATGGCAGCTGGCTTCCCTCCGAGCAAGAGCAAAAGTGAGAGATAGACAGATAGATAGACAGACCGAGGAACCCAAGATGGAAGCCAGTCTTGTTTGTAACCTAATCTCAGAAGTCATAACCCGTCACTTCTGTCATATTTTGCCCATTAGAAGTGAGCCACTAGGCCAGTCCACACAAGGGGAGAGAATCACCTAAGGGCATGAATATCAGGATCATCTTAGATTCCCTGGACCACAGCCTTACACCCCGTGGCAATTTCTATCACAGCAGCCATAATGCTGGGTGTAATTTATTTTCATATCTTTCTCCTTAAGTGGATCACAGGCCCCTTAGGCAGAGGGACAGAATCTTTCTTACTTGATCTTTTAATCCCAGTGCTTAGTATATATTCTGGCCATGAGAGGAGCGCAAAGATGCTGAATGGACTTGCAGGTTAATTAATGTGAAATTAAGTTGGATTATTCCCTCATAGAATTCATTTCTATCATCAAATTCCTAGCTTCTAAGAGGACAAGCATGCTTGGATACACCATTCATTTTGCACCTGGAGCTAGATGGCTTCACCTTTTGCGGGTCTGTCCTCTCACTCACAAAACGAGGCAGTTGGGTGGGACACTCCCCCAGGTCCCTCAGGTTTTAAAGTCTGTGTCAGGAGTGAACCATTTCAGTGAAGCCCCACTCTTAGCCCCTCACAAACAGCCCCTTTTGCACCTGATTAAGTTTCTCAGGCAGAATGATTAGTGTCCCCCTAAATGCGTGCGGCTGCCCCTATGCTTGGGGGCAACTCTCACCTCTTCCCCTCCCCCAGCGGAGAACAGGCAGAAGCTGCAGGTGGATGAGCTACGGAAAGAACATTACGAGGAACAAAGGAACGAGTTTGAGAACTTCGTGGAGGAGCAAAACGATGGTAAGAGCTCGTCAGCCAGTGACTTCGGGGAAGTGGACCTCTGCAGGAGAACCATGTGATTTGCCTGTACTTATCCCTAAATTTTAACTAGAGGAGGGAGGTAAGAGGAGGTCTACTTTCAATTCATATCTATGGGAGTCTCGGAAAACAGGGAGAAAGTCACAAAAGTGGCTACAGAACTTGAGAAGAAATGGAAGACAGAACACCACTGGCTTGGAGACTGTGGGGCTGGAGGAGTTTTTGGTTGATCGTATTTTCTCCTCCTACTTGTGTGTTCTGTCTTAGCAGCTGCACTCCTGGCTTAGTTCCCGTTAGAGCTGAATTGGGAGGATTTCAAACTCACTTTCAAGGGCCTTGGATTTCCATCAATGTCATGGCTCTAGGAACTGCCCATCCTGGAAAACCTAGGCCTTCATTTACCTAGTTATTATCATCAGCATCGGGTGACCAGTGGAAGCAAACCAGGACAAGTGAACTCAGATGGCTCTGGTCACGGGAGCTCTGTACCCTCCCCACCTCCAGCGTCAACATCTACAGCCCACGGGGCGGCTCCCCTCACCCAGAGCAAGTTTTTATGGGGTTTGCGTGTTCCCTCACCCAGGGGGCCCCGAGCGTCTCGTTTGCAAAGCCTTGACCTTTGCCTCTGTGTCTCTCACCAGACAGTCAGCACACCTCATCCCCACCCTCTGGCCTTGGGAGACAGGGCTCCAGCCTCCTCCCAGGAATGCTGGTTTCAACCAGGCCTCTGGGTGTGGGGGAGGGTGGAGGGGGAGGGAGGCTCTGCCTTTGAATCCCAGCCTCCCATGGGGGATGGGATTGGACTTGGTATCTATTAAGTGCCCTCAAGGGTCACCTATAGCAAAAAATCCATAGAACAGGGTAATAGGGATCAGACCAGGCAGGCCAATGTGTGTTTTTATTCCTTTTTCGGTCTCTTCCAAAACTTCAAGATTTAAATGCTTCCAAGTAAGTTCCTGGATGCAGGTGAGCTTGGACATAAGACCCCAGTTAAGGTGACCTTTGTTAGAGAAAGTCTGCAATTTCAGTTCCCAAGTTGTCAACCCCTTGCTTGCCTGCTCTGGTGGATTTGGGAGGTAATATGCCCTTAGGGCACCTCTTAGTGGAAAGGACACCATCACCAGGTATCAGGGGGCTGCAGGCCATGCCCATGGCCTTGCGGGTGGCACCTGGCTGAGCCCTGCAGACAGGTGTTGGGCAGGATCCCAGCAAATCAAACATCCTGGGGAAAGCTCAGACTGTAGTAATTCAGAGGCAAATACTCCTGTTAAAGATCTGTTTACCTTGGTGGACAGCTTGGGGAGAAGCATTTAAAAAATGAGGATGTGGCCTCTAAAATTCCTTCAGTGTTTTTTTTTTTTTAACTCACAGTATTTTTTTTTTTTTTTTTTTTTTGCGGTACGTGGGCCTCTCACTGTTGTGGCCTCTCCCGTTGCGGAGCACAGGCTCCGGAGGTGCAGGCTCAGCGGCCATGGCTCATGGGCCCAGCCGCTCCGCGGCATGTGGGATCTTCCCAGACCGGGGCACGAACACGCGTCCCCTGTATCGGCAGGCGGACTCTCAACCACTGTGCCACCAGGGAAGCCCCTAACTCACAGTATTAATAGCAGCATTTTATTTTGTGCATTTTGAAATGTTTCAGGTCCAAATCCCTAGCATCTGGATGAAAACCATTCCCTGTTTTCCCTCCCACGATGGATTAGGATGAGGGGTTAGGCACCTGAGGGATGCCAGGTCCTCCACCAAAGCCAGAGGAGACTAAGGTCAGGGGCCTCAGGCCTTGCCCATAGAGGAAGAGGCTGCAGGGCAGGGCACAGGCCTTCGGGGACTGTAGTGACAGCAGCCGTTGTCACTGGTTGAGCACTTGCCCTGCCAGACACTGTACTGAACCACCTAATGCTTACGACCAGCATCTCAGGTCTTACAATTGCCACTTTACAGTTTTAAAAGCTCAGGCTTAGAAAGGATACATGAATAACCAAGGTGACGCAGGTAGTGAAGGATTTAAATGAAGGCGAGTTTGCCAGCAAAGCCCATGTTTTTGTACCGAAGGAAGACCAAATGCGTAGAGGTCTTGGAGAGGTTCTTCAACCCAAGGATGGAGGGAGGGAGGGAGGGAGGGGGCAACGCAGAGCAGCTCAGCGGGGCCCGTGAGGATGGAGGGAGGGAGGGGGCAGCGCAGAGCAGCTCAGCGGGGCCCGTGAGGATGGAGGGAGGGAGGGGGCAGCGCAGAGCAGCTCAGCGGGGCCCGTGAGGATGGAGGGAGGGAGGGGGCAACGCAGAGCAGCTCAGCGTGGCCCGTGAGGATGGAGGGAGGGAGGGGGCAACGCAGAGCAGCTCAGCGTGGCCCGTGAGGATGGAGGGAGGGAGGGGGCAGCGCAGAGCAGCTCAGCGGGGCCCGTGAGGATGGAGGGAGGGAGGGGGCAACGCAGAGCAGCTCAGCGGGGCCCGTGAGGATGGAGGGAGGGAGGGGGCAGCGCAGAGCAGCTCAGCGGGGCCCGTGAAGATGGAGGGAGGGAGGCGGCAACGCAGAGCAGCTCAGCGGGGCCCGTGAGGATGGAGGGAGGGAGGGGGCAACGCAGAGCAG
The DNA here is from genome assembly GCF_011762595.2 of Tursiops truncatus. Lineage (NCBI taxonomy): Eukaryota > Metazoa > Chordata > Mammalia > Artiodactyla > Delphinidae > Tursiops > Tursiops truncatus. The sequence goes on along the minus strand of NC_047035.1, from coordinate 167,905,912 downwards.
CTCAGCGGGGCCCGTGAGGATGGAGGGAGGGAGGGGGCAACGCAGAGCAGCTCAGCGGGGGTCGCCCCCCCCAACGAGCTTGATGAAAGAAGGAGAGGCAAAGAGGTGCAGGGGGCCCAGCCTGGCCGAGGGTAAACACTGACAAAGGTGAAACTCGCTTCCGCTTCCCCCCTTCCCTTGCCTCTGCCCCGGAACAGACCATGCACAGAGGCCAGGTTGCCGGAAACCTCCACCGTGAGCAGCGCTCAGAGCCCTTCTCTGAGGCGCCCACGTTCCCCGTCGGTCAGGACCCCGGGTTCGGTTAGCTCTCTTGATTGACAACGTCACCTAGTCTCAGAATACTGGAGAGCAGCGGATGATGCTCTCTCCCCGAGGTACTTGCTGCATAAAAGCGAATGCTGAGAGATGCCACGGGGGACGGGAAGGACTTGGGTTTCCAGTGGAGGAATTTTAGGCAGGTGGTCTGAAGGGAGATTTCTGGACACCGGTGACCTTGCTGAGGGCCTGAAAACCCCACCTTAGTCAAAGGCCCCTCTACCAACCCACCCAGGATACTGGCCCTTGTCTGGGGAAGTGGGAGGGGCGTGGTTAGAGTCTCACTCGGCTCTGTCACGGCTCCAGCTTGTAACTCTACTCAAAACCACCAACTTCAAGGCAAAAATAGCTGAGTTCTGCCTCCAAAAGCTCAGGATAAACAGTGTTGAACTCCCACTTCTAAGGCCTACGTGGTAGCAGCCCAGGTCTGCTTCCACCTTCAAAGCCGGAAGCCTGGGTCAGGCTATCCCAGGCTGGCTGCACGACGCCTGGCCACAAGTGGTCCCTACACGAAGGCTACAGTGTCCAGGCCTTGGGTCTTTACCAGCGAGACCTTCCCTTTGTCTAAATGAAATGGTCTAAGAAGAGTTCAGCATGATCTGGGAAGAAAAAATCAACTTTTATGTCAGAATCATGCTCTCAAGATTGGCCAAGGGTAGCTGCTCTACGTGGCCTGAGAAAGGTCTGAATGGCCCAAGGCTAACAGCCTGGGCTGACTCTGAGCTCCAGGTTTCCTCTGAGGAACCAAGTCCCTAAGAGGATTCTCAGCATCCAGGGTAGCGCCAACCCCAAGTTCACATAGAAGGAAACATACCCAGCAGACATGGCTCCTGCACACCCCGTGGTCACAAGGGCCCTTCCTGTTGCGGGCACCTGGCTCTCACAGGTGCTAAGGACCACGGGGACACCCACTTCCTCCATATCCTGAAGCCACCAGGCTGTCCTGTTTGCCCAATGCCACAGAGGATGCGTGTCACTAGCACCAAGGCAGGGTCACAGGCTTTTTGGTGAAGCCCACATTTGAGAAAATAGGCAAGGAAGACATTTTGAGTTTTGAATCCTTGCTATTATCTTCTATTAACTTTCTATCCTCTCAACGTTTTCTCCAAATACTCAAAAAAAAAAATTGTGGTAAAATATCTAGAACACAAAATTTGCCACCTTCCCTATTTTTAAGTGTACAATTCAGTGGCATTTAGTACATCCACAACCATCACCATTATTTATTTCCAAACCCCTTTAATCACCTCCAACTAACTGTGTATCCACTATGCATTAACTCCCCTCTCCCCACAGCCCTGGAAACCTCTAATATATTCTCTGTCCGTACGAATTTGCCTAGACCACATATTTCACAGAAGAGAGATCACATATATTTGTCCTTTTGTGTCTGGTGTATTTCACTGGGCATGTTTCAAGGCTCATTCATGTTATAGCACATATCAGAATTTCATTCCTTTTTATGGCTGAATAATACATACAGACATATCTATATATTCCTGTCTGTCTGTCTGTCTGTCTATCTATCATCTCACATTTTATCGATTCATCTATTCTTGTTTTAAGAACGGTTGGGTTAATGGTAATTCTGTTTAGCTTTCTGAGGGTGCTTTTTAAACACCGAGAGCCTTGGGATATCTGCTCGCGCTTTAACGCGACAGTGAGTGTACCTAACAGTGAGTGACAGGCAGTCTTGAACTGGCATCAGGAGCCTAATTCTATAGGTTCACAAAGGCGTTATTCAGAAACATGTCTTATCAAAGACAGAAAAATCAGGACTTTCTTACTCATTAAAAACTCCCTTCTGCTCTTTTTAGCCTTTACTATGAAACATTTCAAACACATGGAAAAGTATATAGTATAACAAACTCTCATATAACCATCACCCAGAATCAGGGGTTATCAAGATCTTCCTGCACTTGCTTCACCCACCCCTTTCCCCAGTTAGCTTTAAAAACATAACTTTATTTTTAAAGCTAAGAAACAGTAAGAAGGAAAACCTTACTCATAATCCCATCACTCGGAATTGACAATCATTTCCATGAGTTTTTCAACAGTATGGTTTGCAGTCTGTTTTTCTGCTGCTGTGATTTTGGATTCTGTCTTAGTTGGTGTGTCTCTGGGCCAGTTTCTGCACGCGGCTCTTCGCCCTTCGCTGGCTGTACAGGGAAGGAACACTGAACTGAAGGCAGGGCCCCGGTCTCCGCTCTCTTGGCAATCAGCTCTGTGACGCTCACCTATCTGGGCCTGATCTGTATTAAAACGAGGACTTTAGATTCGGCATCCTCTCAGGCCCTTCCAGCTGGGATTCTGTCTGTCATCCATGCACGCAGGCACAGTGGCTCATGTCACGTGTCACAGGCGGGGGGGGGAGGGGCTTTGGGCGGACTCGGTGGCTGCCCCCAGATCAGAGCCCTCCATCCTCACACGACGACTTCATCTCTCGTCCCCAGAACAGGAAGAGAGAAGCCGAGAGGCCATCGAGCAGTGGCGCCAGTGGCACAGTGACGGCCTGTACCCACCCTATCTCTACAACCGCCACCATATCTGACCTCAGCCCGATGCACCCAGAAGACGGCACCTGACAAACGCGCCCACCCTCGGCATTCAGGCACCTCTTTTGCATACAAACAGGCCCCTTCCCAGGGCCTCAGCCTGGGGCCTTCTGTTCTCGTGGATGGAAACGCCCTGGCTTGCGCTTCTGGGCAGGTGAATTTCTGAGGTGAGCCAAGGCCTGTGGGGCATCACCCCTATGGTGGTTTCCCACTGCTTCGCCATGGTTCCCACAGTGAGACTCCTGGCCCATAGAACAATGAAAGAATCACAGTAGAGAGAAAAGACCACGTGTCTGCTTATAGTCTATGAATAAAAACGCTGAGTCAACACTCTGTACCATCCTCTTGAATCTCACACTGAGCCGCACCAGCTTGTCCCTCCCAGGTGACACTGGGCCTCTCCCGACTTGGGTGTCGGGAAGCTTGGACTCAGGAGCACTGCTCACTATTTCCGCAGCCTGTCTCAGCAGTCACGTGACTGGAAGGGACCTGCTAATGCAACTGTTTGGGAAAAACCATTCTCCAAAGCCCAGGTGCTTCGCATGTCTCTGAAAAAAGTCTTAAGGTTCAACGGTGGTTTCTTAATGGCATCACTCAGAGGCCAGGGTACGAGCAAGGCCGGCTGTAACCAAAACTAGACAGCAGACAAGGTTTAGTTTTAGTATCACCTCCTTTTTCCTCATAGTATTAATTTGCTAGAGCTGCATAGCCAAGTGCCAGAACTGGGAGGCTTAAAACAATGAACATTTATCCTCTCACAGTTCTGGAGGTTAGAAGTCTGAAGTCAAGGTGTGGGCAGGGCCACACGCCCTCCTAAGGCTCCGGGTGAGGGTCCTCCCTTGCCTCTTCCAGCTTCCGGGGGCTCAGCTGTTCCCTGGCTTGTGGCAGCGTCACTCCAGTCTCTGTCGTCACTGTCACTCGGCCTTTTCTCCCCATGTCTCCACACACTCTCCCCTCTGTGTTTCTGTGTCTCTTCTTATAAGGACAACAGTCATTGAGTTAAGGGCCCACCCTACCAGCCCCACTAACTTGATTATATCTGCAAAGACCCTATTTCTAAATAAGGTCAACACTCACAGGTCTCAGGGGTTAGACTTCCACATATCTTTCTGGGGAAACAATTCCGCCCACAGCAGTGCCCTTTCTTCTGTCCCAAGGGCTCTGCCTTCCTGCCCCAGACTCTGCACGAGGCTGCTTCCAGCCTTGCTCCCAACTGCCTTCAGGAATTCCACACTAAGAATGCAGAAAACTCAAGAACAGCCTAAGTGGGCACCCCTGTGGGGTCAGCTCTCGAAGACAAAGCGAACTGTGGGTGAAGAATGAGCACCCACTCCTGGCCACCTCCCCGCCCCGCTCCTGGGCCTTGTGCCTCCGCCGCCTTGACTTGGGTCCCAGGCTGGCTGCTCCAGCCTGCTTTGGAGGCTGGGTTTCCAGAACAGTAAAGGGCAACTTTGTTTCGAGGAAAAGCTGCTCAACTGTAGTAAAACCCCCCACCAGAGGTGGAACAATTAACCAGATCTGGACACTGTGCAATGAATGCAAAGGAATTTTTTAAAAGCCTGGGATAAAATCTTTAAAAACATTCAGTGATCAAGCAATATGCACATTCCAAGCCGCCTCATGTAGAGCCAGCACTTCATCTGAAACCAGGTTGTCAGCGAACACCCCACCTACACGATCTACGTTTTCCCACTGGCCACCCCCCGCCTTTGGGCCTGTCTTCAACAGACAGGCTCTTCGGGAAGCCCGCTGCCCCCCACGGCTCCCACTACAAGTACCAGGAGCTTCAACTTAGAAGGTGATAGCAGTGGAAGAAACTGGCATGAAATAAAAACTCTGCAGGTGCCTCAATATTTCATTACTGTTTTTTCTTATTACCTGATGAGACTGAAATTATTTGGGAGGAATGAGTATTCCAAAGTTTCGGAGCGTAAAGCTGAACAGACCAAAAGGGAGCTCTGCTATTTGTCCTCCATCTCTGCGATCTCTGGTCTACACTGGAGAAATCAGTCAGCTTGAGGGGAACATAGGTCAGAGATGGTCCTCTCTGAACTACAGGGCAGGAGCCTCACACACGCATCCCACCCGCTTCCTACTGCACCCTTGAAAAGAGCAGGACAGGGAGCCTTAGCAAATGGGCCAGACAGACCCCCTGGTCCAGGGTCTGTGCTCTCGGGGGCGGGGCCCCTCATGGTACCCGGCCACACACACAGATGAGAAATTCTTGCTACAGGCATGTAGGAACCACAGTGCCTCTGCTCAGCTCAGTTACTCAGGGAAGCGAGAGACAGGGTTGTCATGGGGCAGGTGCGAGTTCTGCTGACTGCTAGCTCAGGTCCTGAGCTCAGGGCTGCCAGCTGCTGGGCCAGCGATCCAAGTGGGCCTGTGCTCTACCCGCATGAAATGCCCTCTTGGTTGACTAGGAGCCAGATGCCAAGCCAGAAGATCCAGCCCCTGACCCTTTAGGTTGGTAACCCCAACTGACGAAGGTGTGCGTGCGTTTTCACACACCCAGATGTACAACAGAGAAAAGGCAAAGCACTGCTCTCTCACCTCAGCCAGGAAACAAAGGAGCCACAGTCTGGCTCATATGGTGACAATCACACACCCAACGCCTTCTGACCGGAGGGCCAGGAACCAGGTGCACGGCAGCCCATGGAGTCTGACTCAAGGCCATACTCTGCAGCCACCTGGCTCAAAAAGCCTGCTGCTAACACAGGAGGGAACGCCGGGCCCATATAGATGTCAAATACCAAGAATGGTCTTGGTGAGTGGCCGGTTTAAAAGAAAAGCAGCGGACTTCCCTGGTGGCGCAGTGGTTGAGAGTCCGCCTGCCAATGCAGGGGACGCGGGTTCGTGCCCGGGTCTGGGAGGGTCCCGCATGCCGCGGAGCGGCTGGGCCCGTGAGCCATGGCCGCTGAGCCTGCGCGTCCGGAGCCTGTGCTCCGCAACGGGAGAGGCCACAGCACTGAGAGGCCCGCGTACCGCAAAAAAAAAAAAAAAGAAAAGCAGCCTTTCCTTGTTTGTTCAAGAGCCAGGCTTGGCATGTCAGCTCTAGATAAAGAATTCTGGCAGAAGGAAGAATTCTATTACCTTGTTCTACCCCATCCTTAACAAGGGCCCCATTATACCTCAGGGTTTTAGAATTCCTTCTCTCAGAACCAATTGCAGCCATTTCCTGGGTAGGGTAAGAAGGATGCCAAAGGAAACATGACCGGAATCGGGGTAGCTGAATTTTACAGGAATTAGTAACGGAGGATCTATATTTTCAGAGATAGGCTTTGTCAAAAGGGTGGCCTTTGGGACATTCTTCTAACTCTTCTCTGTTCTTTCCTTACCATCCCCAAGTCCTTTAGGGGTTCCAGGTAAGTGGTTGAAAACAAATTTTGTCAAACGATGAATTGGTGAAAACTCATTATTTTTTTCCACTAATTCTGTATGTTGTCATTTTATTTTCTTCTTCATCTTCTTCTTCTTTTATTTTTTTGAGAGTGTGTGTGCTCCAGGGGAGATTTTGTAACTTATTATCATGTGCCTTTGTTTACTTAGATTTCTGGAAGGAGGTGGTAATTTTCCTCAGACCCAAAATGATTTTAAAATTTTTTTTAAAAAAGTGTCATATGCTTTTTAAAAATATTTAGTTGGGAAAATTCATTTCTAATTCCTTTTCAACCATTACGTTCTAATTCTTTGGCAAGTTTTTCATAATTTAAAAGTTCTTAAGGGATTTGTCCAAAAGCAAATTGGTTAAGTCTGGATATTCTAGTTCACAATTTTAACTGGTATACTCTGTGATCTTACAGTGTACTACCACTGTAAAAAAAGTTTTGTCCACTTTCCACGTTATTTTGATTTTTTTAATTAAAAATATTGTGCATAGGCAATGTATACACATGATTTAAATTTTTCACAGGACAAAAAAGAATTCAATATCCTTTCCCTGTCTCCCAAAGAAAACCATCATCCCCAAGTCCTGAGCATCCTTCAAGTGACCTGTGCACATCTAAGTATCCAGCTATACTTCTTTTCCACTTTTATTTTTAAACTTTAAAATTCATTTTTGACCAGTGATGCCTACTTTACACATTAAACTAATTTTCTACCACTGAAAATCTGTATAGTAATTTATAGCTAAGTAGTTTTCATAAAGCCTTTTAAAGAAAAAGCTTCCTATGGGAACGGCGATATTTGAGGAGACATGACTGAAAAGAACACTGCTTTAATAAAGCGAAAAGTGAAAAATATTTTTCTAGATAATTTCTCATTAATTTAGACCCTGTAATAATGAGTTTCAAATAACACACTAGTGAGCCTGAACCGTTTAGTGTGTAGGCTCCCAAATTAAAAACTTTCTAAATAAAATGACAACGTCATTAATATGAGGCAGTGAGGTCCGGGAGCCTTCGAGTATGGTTTTATTAGCTCATGTTTGGTTTGTTTATCATGTACCCAGCACAGAATTGTAGTAACAAGGTGCAAGATATTTTCTATTTTGTAAGCGGATTTAGATAATAAAAAACCCAAATATACCGTTAGATTGGTCCCTTGAAATCACTGCTGAAAAAGAGAGAATAGTACATTCCTTTAGTAAGTCACTGAAGACAGCTTTTCTTGAACCTTTAACTCAAAGTGCACGAATGACACACAACTGGACACTACTTTTGTTTGGGCAAGATTAATAATTATGTAATAAAGTCAGCATCACCACCTGAAAATGTACTTAGCTCAGGACTTGAATCCACTTCCTCCTCTCAAGGTTGAGCCCACTAACGGTCAATTGATAACATCACTCCAGGGAATATAAGAGAAGACAAACAGAAAAACCACACCATTATTTAGAGATCTCATCCAACCTTACTCAAAATACTTGCTTGACACTTAATGGTGAAGGAAAATGCTTTCCTCCTCAGACTGGGAACAAGAAAAAAAAGTCATACAGGAAATGAAATGTTAAAACTTCTCAGGCAACAAGATCCCATATGAAAATCCTAAGGAATGTATAAAAAAGCTGCTATACTAGTAGGTAAGTTTGGCATGGTCCCAGAACACAAGGCCAATAGACAAATATGCATTGTATTTCTGTATACTAGCATGTATGCAGAATAATAATTGGAAATTAAAATGGAAAAAAATACCGTTTATGACACCATCAAAACTATTTAAAAATAAAGACAAAATATATATACAATCTGTACACTGAAACCACTAAACATTGCTGAGAAAATTAAAGAAGACCCAAATAAATGGAGAGGCATATTCATAGATACAAAATCTTAATATTAAAGACTAAACACAATCCTAATAAAAATTTCAGCAGGGTTTCTGGGGTAGAAATTGATAAGCTGATTCAGAAATTTACACTGAAACGCAAAGGACCTAGAATTGCCAAAACAAATTTTAAAAAGAACAAAGCTGGAGAACTAACACTACCTGATTCCAAGACTTACTATATAGCTTCGGTGATTAAGACAATGGTACTGGCATAAGGAATGACATCCAGATTAATTTAACAGCACTAAGTCCAGAAGTAGACCCCCAAAATGTATGGTCAACTGATTTTTGACAAAGGAGTGAAAATAATCCAATGAGGAAATTATAATCTTTTCACTGAGTGGTGCCGTAACAACTAAATGTCCATTTGGAAAACAAGGACCCACAACCCTTACCTCACAGCTTATACAGAAATTAACCTGAAATGGATCATAGACCTAATAGTAAAAGCTAAAACCATATTAAAAAATTCTAGAAGAAAATCTTTGTGATCTTAAGGCAGGTAAAGATTTCTTAGCTAGAATACAAAACACATGAACCATAAAGTGATAAAATGGGCTCCACCAAAATGACAAAAATGCTCTTTGAAAGACACTTAAAAAAATGAAAAGGCAAGCCACAAATTGGGAGAAAATATTCACCATACATATATCCACAAAAAGCACTTGTATCCAGAACATAGAAAGAATTCTTACAACTCAACCCAGTAAATAAGTAAACAGATATGTCACCAAAAGAGATATACCAACGGCCAATTGCACAGGAAAAGATGTCATGAGGGAAATGCAAATTAAAACCACAATGAGATACCACCACACACCCATCAGGAATGGCTAAAACTGAGAAGACTGACAACACCGAGTACTGTTGAGGGTGTGGAGCAAATGGAACCCTGGTGCATCATCAGTGGGCATGTAAAAGGCCACTTCGGAAAACAGTTCAGCAGTTTTGTTTGTTTGTTTATTTTGCAGGACGCGGGCCTCTCACTGTTGTGGCCTCTCCCGCCATGGAGCACAGGCTCTGGACGTGCAGGCTCAGCGGCCATGGCTCACGGGCCCAGCCGCTCCACGGCATGTGGGATCTTCCCAGACCGGGGCACGAACTCGTGTCCCCTGCATCGGCAGGCGGACTCTCAACCACTGCGCCACCAGGGAAGCCCCAGCAGTTTCTTATAAAGCTAAACATACTTACCAGGAATCCCACTCCTAGATATTTACCTAAGAGAAACAAAAACATATCCATAGAAAGACTTATACCTGAATATTGCTAATGGCTTTATTCGTAACAGCCCCAAACTGGAAACAAGCCAACCCAAATGTCCATCTACAGGCGAATAAACAGTGACATATCCATACAGTTGAAATACTCAACAATAAAAAATGAACTATGGACACAGGCAATAACATGGATTTATTTCAAAATATGCAGAGTGAAGTATAAGAGTACATTCTGTATGATTCCATTTATATGAAACTCTAGGAAAGACAGATCTAAGCAGATTGTAAACGGATCAGTGACGGATGGGACCAGGGCATGAGGCCTGACTGGGAAGTGGCAGAGGCAACTTTTTGGGGTGGTGGGAATGTTCTCTATCTTGCTTGTGGTGGTGGTCATGTGGATGTATAAATTCATCAAAATTTACCAAACTGTACACTTAAGATGCGTGCCTTTTGCTGTGTGAAATTTAGCCCTTAATAAAGTTGACTTAAAAAAATACCAATAGAGAAGTCTCTGCTCAAGCAACATTACCACAGACTTGATTGCAATCCTGGTTTCTTCCCATAGTTTCAAATCACTGAATTTTCTAATCTGCAAAATGGGGACACTCCCGATCTGGCCCTGTTTTGGGAAATATTATACAGTTGCTCCTCATTATTTGTGGATGCCATGTTTTTCCAAATTCACCTAATTGCTAAAATTTATAAAAGCAATAAATGTGGTGTTTTTGTGGTCACTTACGGACATGCACATGTGCAGACCAACAAGAAATCTAAGTTGTTCTCAGCTGAGGTAGAACAACAACTTTTGCTGGTTTCAGCTCTGATGCTGTAAAAAGATGTCGTTTTCATGCCACATTCATCACATTTTTGTGCTTCTTTGGTGTACTTTTGCTGCTGAAAATGGCCCACAGGCATAGTGCTTAAGTGTTCCTGAGGGCAAGAAGGCTGGGATGCACCCTCTGGAGAAAAAGCGTGTGATGAGATCAGCTTTGTTCCATTAGGAGATACACTGCTGTCGGCTGTGAGTTCCATGTTAATGAATCGACGATACATATCAAATAAGGTGTTTTTAAACAGAAACACACATAATACAAGGTTATGTATTGATCCGGTGAAGAAGACGTGACCAGAGGCTCAAGGGAACCTAAGCCTGTATTTCCTCTAGGAGCAGTGATTGGGTATCTGCTAGTTCAGCTGGTGACTTTATGAAACATAATTACTGTGAATAACAAAAATCCACTCTCTATGTATTTCTAGTTCTTTCTTCCTTTCTTTGGTGAAATGGCTTTGAGTTTTCACCACCGTGATTACTGATGTCCTGCTTTTCTCCAAAATGCAGGTCAGTCTTACTGGATACATGGTCTGACTGTGCAGGACATGGCAGGCCTCTCCCCCATTTTGATCTGGAGAGTTCAGCTGTGTGGCTATACTGTCTTTCTTTAATTTTCTAAAATTCCACAGCTTTTTCACAAACTGCTGTCGACTTATGCCAACTGATTTCTTCCACCTTTTGTGCCTCTCTGTTATTTTCTTTAGATATATCACCGTTTCTTTCTTCAATATTGGCAAATACAGAATCTCATTTTGGGGGTCAGTCATCCTTCTTTTGAGTGGTGCTGTTTGCAAATCTCTCCTCGTGGCACCTGAGATGTCTGTTTTACGTGTAAGAGCAGAGGCTCTGATGGGCTGCTAGCAGTGACAACTTAGGCAAACAGACTTACTCTCCTGATTTTAAAAAATTAATGTTGTCAGACACATTTAATCTCTTATGAACATCAAGCTTTACTTCTATCATCAACTTTTACACAAGAACCCAATCGTTCATCACTGCCTGTCAACTTAGCTATATATCAACTTGAAACGTTTTTAGAAGTTGAAAACTGGAAAAATTTTAAAAGTGGAAACTTTAAATGTTTTAAGTTCCCTTTGGGGACAATTCCACACCAATCATTCAGAAGCTTCTTATTTGCTATTCTGGATCACTGTTATCTACATTAGTTCAGTTTTCCTTTTGTTGTTTGGAAAGGGAAAGTATGGTTTAACAAAACTCAAGAAATAGATGATTTTCTTTAAAAAGCCACTTAATTCCTCTAAACAGAAAAAAGCATAGGGAGTTCCCTGGTGGCCTACTGGTTAGGATTCTGGGCTTTCAGTGCCGTGGCCCAGTTTCAATCGCTGGTCAGGGAACTGAGATCCTGCAAGCCCTGTGGCACGGCCAAATAAATAAATAAAATAAACCAAAAAAGAAAATAAAGGGAAAAGGCATAGAAAAAAAAATCTATTGTAAAGATCAGAACATTGTGATCAACCACGAAGGACATGGCCAGTTTTTGTGTACTAACTTAGACCACCGTGTGCTTACTCTCTTCTGATGGCCCGTGATTATACAATAATCTCTATGTTGTCAAAGACAGCGTAAGAAAAAAACACACATTTTGGATTTATATGAAAGCATTTAATACACATTGATAAAGAAGGTGGCAGGATTAAAGACTTGCCTCACGATGAATCACGTTTTCAATGCAAACAAGTGCGTGCCCCCTCCAGCCCACCCATCCCTTCCCATCCCTGAATATTCTCTCTCTCACACACACACACACACACACAAGGCAACCCAGTGGAAGCCCCCCAACACCTAGAGTAACTGAGAAGTAACTCAATTATATTTTTAATTATTTAAAATGTAAAAATCAAATTTAAAAACAGAGGGCATCTAGGTTCAGCTCACCCATTAACCTTTATAAGAAAGTTACTACATGACTTATACACAATATACAAGTGAATCCGGACTCTGACAACACCCTTGGTTCAAACAAGAACAAGTTGCTTACATAGGAAGGGGCTCCTCAAAGAGCAACCTGGCATTCAGTGTCCAGGCAGCTGCTCAGTAGTCACCTACTTCAGATCCATAGCTCTCTTTTAGGTTTATGGGACAAACACATCTACTCAAGATGAGCCATCAAAACTATCAGAATTTCAAGGGCTTTTGGTTCTTTTTGAAACTTAAACATTTTCTCTGTTAAAAATTAAAGAAAAAAACCACACACACACCTCCTGGAAAGTGAAATACTCCTAAAGATATAGCTATAAGGATGTGACCTTAGGGGGAACGCAAGCATCAGACATAGCACCTTCTATGCACAGAGAGCAGACTTCGATGAAATCTAAGGCATGTGAAATTTATTTCTGGCTCTCGGAAACCTAAAGCAACCATCTCTCACAACCACCTATGTCCCTACTATAATACCATCTTGGGGGAAACCTAAATTATTCCTAGCTAGAGTTTAAATCCCAATATAATAATCCTACCAATTGACCCAATCTTTAAGTGGCATTCACTTGGGTCAAACGGTATTTGGAAAATCAGGTCGCCCAGACAGAGGACTCTCCTAAATGGAATTTTCTGGTGGTAACCTGCGTGAGGTTTGACCTATACTTCTATTTTTTTGTTTGTTTGTTTGAACAATTCAGAAAACATTAAGTTCCTTGTATTCACAGTTTGTAAAATCCCTCCACCCACCCAACATTCACTGAGCACCAGTAGGTCAGCACTATGTTTGGCACCTGGAAATTGAACCACACTAAAATATACAAGCTAGCAGGTGACATGGATAAACAAACCCATTACAATAAGTTCCCTGCCAGAGCAACATTCAAAATACAGCAACAATCTGGAGGAAGGAGCGCCGACTGCTCCCAGGGACACTGGGCAGGCGTCACAGAGAAAGCATGCTCAAGCTGCTTATCTTGTTTTTTTCCTTTTCATCATGACATCTTACAACATAAGTGACAATATAGAGATGAGCAGTAGTCTCCATGTCCCCATGACCCGGCTTTAACAGTTGGTAACTCAGCCACTTGTGGTTCACCGAAAGCCCCGTTGCTGCCTTCCATCCCTTTACTTTGCTTTGAAAGCCAATCCTCGACAATTTTATCATTTCACCCATAAATACTGAGCTGTGTTTGAGGAATGACCTGGAAAGGATCTTCCATGAGTAACATTCATCTCCCCATCTATTCTTCTGCCGGTCACTCTAACAGAGTCATACACCCTGATTCCTGACGGTGACTCCCAAGCCTGGGCTGGTTCAGGGCAAAGACCCAAGACATTTTGGGTGCCTCTGAGTTGGCTGAAGGACAAGACGGAGCTGACCCGGTGAAACCCCATCGTGCCTTATCTCGAATGCTGACCGCATTCTTCTGGCCCTTGGTCCTCATAAAATTGCTATTTCTTCAGAAGCATATTGAGCACCTAATGTTTGTACCAAATGGTGGCTACAGTCCACATTCCCATGTGCCCTTAGCAACCTCTGGGGGAACCTCAGACAGTATGGGTCTTGCCCTGTGGGCCAAGCTGCCCCAGAGTTGCTTCCTGCCACGGCCTTGATCTCCCTTGGGTGGGAAGCCTGGTGCAGCTGAACGTCTGGGCTGTCTGTCTCCCACCTCTTCAGAGTTTCCCCTCAACATCCATGCAGTTAGTTACCTAACCCGGAACACTACCCTGGACTCCCTCTCCAGCACAATCTGTCTGTTCCTTTAAGGCCATCCACCACTGTCCACCTCCATCATCACCCTTCCGTTCAGGCTGCCGTTCCTTTCCCTCAGGTGCTGCGATCTGCCAGCATCGTTCTGCCTTTAGCACCCCTGCCCCCGCCTCATTCTCCACGCAGCAGCTGAGTGGTATGAGAGAGTCCCCTGCTGAAAACCCTCTCGTGGGTCCCAGCACACACAGGACCAAGACCCATGTCCTCACCACAGCCAAGGAGGCACTGCAAAGTTCAAGGTCTGCCACCGCCTCCTTCTCCAGCCTCACCTGCGACACCGCCTCCCGACCCGCAACCAAACTCTCCTTTCAGGGCCTGCTTTCTCGGGTCTCTGTGCTTTTACCTGGGAAGCGTAACAAAAGCCGCACCTACTGAGCCCTTGCGCATACGCGCTATCTCACACGAGTCCGCGCCACCAAGACACCATCGCCTTCGTTTTGCAGACGGGGAAAGTGAGGACGGGCACCTCGGCTGAGGACACAGAACTAGCGAGCGGAAGGGCTGAGACTCGGGCGTAACCACGAGTCCCAGGCTGCCCCTCACCCTGCAACATGCAGCGATCCCCGACCTATAATTCTTAACGTGTATGATAAAGCATATCTGCAAATCCCAAACTCCAGAGGATTCTCCTTGTGGGATGTTTCTGTTCTCCAATTGGGCTTCATGGCTTCTCAAATTTTATGTTTGTTTTGGTTAGAGGTTTCACTTTCTTTAAGCCATATTTAAATAAAGCCACATTTTAAAATGATGAGATTTTAGGCATTTCCATTACAGAGCTCCACGATATTCTAACAGCACAGAGACCATATAGATATGAATTGAAATGCCAAGTGGGTCAGTGACTTCATTTCCAAGAACAAAAGAGAGGTAACAGTGGAATCAACAGAAGGAACCCAGCTTTTAATATCAATACAGCAAGACTCTCTATCAAGGGCGACGGTCATAATTTTCTAGATGGCAAAACATTGTATTATTTTTAGACTTTGAGTGCTCAAAGACACATTTCAAGATCATTTAGTCCAACCTTCCTCATTTTACATGTGAGGAAACTGAAGCCCAGAAGTTAGGCAGGTTACCTGAGCTAAATTCATTCTTTTGTCTCTGGGTGTCCACATAAATACCAGAACCTTATTGTGATCAAGAAGCAACACTGCATTCTCTACAACCCAAGAGAGGGAAACACAACTCTCTATCTACCTTCCAGTTTGGGGCATAAAAACTGTGAATTCTGCCATCAGTACTGAGAACAGGGAAGACAATGATACCTTGAATTTCCACTTAAAGGTCAACGTTAAATTTGATGTTAAACCAACACAACCGAGGAAGGAGGCAAAGCTGTAGGCTTAGCAAGTATTCGTTCTGACTGTGTCAATCAGGAACAGGGGCAATTCAGAGCCAATACTCTTGCTTTTCCAGAACCACAAGAAGCAATGTAGGCTGTGGGTACCTGTTTGAAGTCGGGGCTATTTAAGGCTATTCAGGAATTTGGCGTGTTCTTCTCCTCTTGGTAACAGGGTTTCTCCTCCTATCTTTGGACCTGTCTTTTCCTAGAAAAATAAAAATAGTTTAATAAGAAATGGGTCAATATTATTTGCATGGGTCACTAAAACCCATCACCTTGCAGATGACATACCTTTAACATTCCGTCCCGTTCCCACTTGAAGAGGCCACAATTACTGAAACAGAAAAGATGGGATTGACTCAGCAGTGAGGTTATGGGCCCATAGACATGAAGGTAATAGCACTCCCTGCACTTGGGGGAAGATCTCCCCCATTTAAGCAGAAGCTGATCAAGGTGACATTCATATTCCAGGCTATGCTCTATTGCTACTGAAAATACTCCAGTGATTTGAGAAACGGTCTTCAACTCTGCAGTAAGCTAGATACTTCAGAGAAGGAATTTCAAATGGTAGTATAACAGGGCTACACACGCTATAGGTGGTGAGTGCAAGCTTGGTTTCCAGTGCTGGTCACTGGGAAGACCCTTGGATCGAGGAAGCCAGCCTACAGCTACGTGCAGCCTATGGCTTGCCCCTTTTTCTCCTGTTCTGGAACTAAAAGGCTGTGATAAGAAAGGATTACTCTTCCTTCTGGTTTGAACAATCCTCCCCCCTCCCCCTTTTTCAGTAGTTAAGAACAGGGAAGACAGTGCTATCTTGATTTTCCACTCAAAGGTCAATGTTAAATTTGGTGTGAAACCAACACAACAGGAAGGAAATCTTTTCATAACCCAGAGATTTTTCACTCAAAGGGCCTGCAGACTCTCATTCTCACTTTTTAACATGGTAAGTGAATCCAGCCCCGAGGAGGCACTGGGATGCTATGGGGACAGCTCATTGTCTATGAAGTTTACTCTGGAGAAGAGAGAGAGAAACAGAAAAGAAATATGGTGAAGCCGTGGGACTATGTCTCCCAGCAGCTTTGGATCTGAGAGGGTCCGGGCTGTAGGGGTCACCCCACCAGCCTCATCCTTCCTCCCCATCTGGCTTAGACTCCACTCCCGCCCTGAGCATCAGCTGCCCGAGGACTTAGCCCCGAGCCTCTCCACCACCTTCCCCAGCTAGAGACCAACTGAATGTCTACTGAGAGACTTTCGTGGCCTACGACCAGATCAGTGATGATATTACGCACAGCTTACTGTCAGGGGTTGGCAATTACAACACAAGGGCCAAATCCAGCCTGCCACAGTTTTCGTGAGGTTTTGCTGAACACAGCCAAGCCTCCTTGTTTGAGCATCACCTATGGCTGCCACAAGAGCGGTGAAACAAACCACAGTGCCTGCCTAAGATATTTACTATCTGCCTTTCACAGAAACAGTTTGCCCATTTCTGCTCGAGATCAAGAATTGACAAGAGAGAGACCAGAGAAAGCAGATGTTAACAAAAATAACAGTGCCACCTGGAGGCTGAAAGGCATCGTGTTCTTCCATTTGAGTTGTACTTACTGCTTATCCTCAATGAACACATTTCTCTGATAATCAAATGTTTTACACAAGCTCTTGCTGTTACAATATTTTGGAGAGAAGTCAGATATCAGTATACAAATAGCTACTTAGAACAATGCTAACCTAGATTGTAAAAAGATGCATAAACCAACTCCTGACAAGGTGATGAACTAGCCCCCACTCTCATCCCAAATCAGCTTTGGAGAAACTGGAAATGAGTGGAGTTAGGGGTCCAGGAAATAAACAACAACCAAAACGAAATGAGCAAACAAAAAGGTAGTGAGAATATCCTGGTGAAGAGGTGATAGTGAGATTGCCTCAAATTCCAAAGAATCAACATCATACAAATTATGTCCTTCAAGAATAATGCAATAAAGTTAGAAATTAATAACAAAAAAGATAAAATCAATCCCATATATATTACTAACTCTTGGGTCAAAAAGGAAATCATCCAAGACATTAAGAAATAATTTTAACTAAGTATCAAACTTTGCAGGTGACTGATAAAGCAGAACCACTTAGGGGGAAATAGGAGCTTTAAACTGATTTATGAGGGGACTTCCCTGGTAGCACAGTGGTTAAGAATCCACCTGCCAATGCAGAGGACACAGGTTCAAGCCCTGGTCTGGGAAGATCCCACATGCCACGGAGCAACTAAGCCCGTGTGCCACAACTACTGAGCCTGCGCTCTAGAGCCTGCGAGCCACAACTACTGAAGCCCACACACTTGAGCCCGTGCTCCGCAACAAGAGAAGCCACAGCAGTGAGAAGCCCGCGCACCTCAACGAAGAGTAGTCCCCACTCGCTGCAACTAGAGAAAGCCCACGTGCAGCAACAAAGACCCAACGTGGCCATAAATAAATAAATAAAACGCTGTTGGAAAAATGGTGCCAATAGACTTGCTCAACTCAGGGTTGCCACAAACCTTCAATTCATTTAAAAAAACTGATTTATGAGGCAACAAGAAAGGTTACATACTAATAAGTTGAGTTTAAGCTTTTAACTGAAGAATGTACACAAAACGGTACAAAGCAAACCCAAAGAAACAATAAGTACATAAGGATAAGGGTGGAAATCAGGAAAACAGAAAGAAAATCAATAAATGTTTAGAAAACTACAAGATGGTTTTCTGAAAAGGTTAACAGAACGCAGAGACTTCTATCAAGGTTGACTCTGAAAAACAGAAGAACAAAAACAACAGAACAAAATACAGCAAATACCTATTAATAAAATATAGCAAGTAACAGACTGAAAAAAGTACATTAGGGACAACTAAATATTAATAAGTTTGAAAATCTAAATGAAATGGATTCCTAGAAAAATATAAAAAGCTGAAATTGGTAGAAAAGAGACCATGAAATTGAAATGGTAATCAAAGCCACCCCTTTCTTCCAAGAACAGGGCCTAAATAATTTTATAGCTGAGATTTACTAAACTTTCAAGAAATAATTGCTAGTTGATAGGTTATTTCAGGAAGCTGCCCAATTCGTTTTATAAGGCTCACATAATCTTGGTTTGAAAACGAGATAGGTCTATATAAGAAAAGGAAAAAAAAGGTCTAATTCACTTATGAATAGATATAAAAATCACATATGAAACATTAGCTAATTGATTATAACAGTGTGCTGAAATAAAAAAAGTCATCAGGATAAGTCGTGCTTATCCAAGGAATAAAAAAGGAAAGTTCAACTTCAGAAAAACTTAACAATGTGATGTACCACATTGATAAATCAAAGGAAAATAAGAAAAGATATCTAACAACACTCATAGTGAGTGAAGAAGGGGACAGAGAAATACATAAATTAGGAGAGCACTGAACGCACCAAGGACAATGTTCTACAAACTGCACCCCGAACTGCACAGGTATTCCTCAGGCTGTTCTACATGAAGCATGCCCCCTGAGTAGTCAAACACAGCAGCTCTGCCTCTGTATCCAAAATTCCCCCCCAAAGTAAAATCAAAAGTCCCTTAAAACACACATACTCACATATTATAAAAATTTAAACAAATAACTCTTTACAGCAGAGAAAAAAAATTCCCTATCCAAGCCCCCCACAAACACACATATTTCACCAACCCACCATACGCAGGCTCCATTTATTTATTCAACAAACATTTCTGATAACCTACTATGCACTGGGCCCTATATTTAGTATTGGGGATACAGCTGTGAAAGGGGCAGGGTCCCTTCCCTCCAGGAGCATTTGGGGATACCCAGGAGCCGTAAGGTAGCACAGAGCAAGGGTGACCCTCCCGGGGTCACGGACTGTCCACAATTCCAAGGGAACAGCAACACATGGGAATTGGAAAAGGTTCAGGAAGCCTGGATGAGACCAAGAACCCCAGCAATTCTCAAACCTGCAGTGCTTTTGGGGGAGCCTGCCGAGGGAGACAGTTCTGTTTCCACAGGGACACTTGAAAAACCTCTTCACACTGTCGTGCCAGTGGTAGTTGTGCTGCTCGCTGACGCAGGTCTCCAGAGGCTTGAAGTGGGTGTAAGCGCACTGCACAGAACAGCAGAAAGAAGGCACATGTCATGTCAAGAGCTCCGAAGGAGAAATGAGCCACCCGCCACAAGGGCAGCCTGTCCTGAGAACTTCTGTTCTTTCGTCGCCACCAGGCAGGTGCCGGTGGAGCTACTATCTTCTGGCTGCAGTGATCATGTGATTTCTTGACTTTCCCCCTACTGATACCACTTCTTCTCATGTTTGCCCCAATGTCAGGTGTAAAATACACAATAATCTTCTGTGACATCAAGACAATAGCTAGGGCGAAGGAAGAAAAGGATTGGAAATCTCTAAGTAGCTTTGATTGGTCTGCCCTGTATTCACTGTAGTCCCTTATTGTAAGACAACAGATTACACCCATGGGGCCTATTCAGGAAGGATGATGAGCTGCTCTTTCATTTTCTCTTATAAGGCCACTGGAAAGGATTATAAACTTATTACTACTCCTATTTCATACACAGCAAAACCAAGACAGATATTAATTTACTTTTAATTTTGATCCTTCAAAGGACTGAAAAGAACAAGAAATGATGGGTGAAGGTTGAAACAGAGCCAGACAGTGTGCAATGTAATTTCGGGTAATCACATTGAGTCTAGATAAGTAACTTTTGGCCTTGGCAGCCTCAAAGAGGGCAGAGGAGAGTGATATGCCAATTGGGGCAGGCAAAATAATCCCCCCAAGATGTGCATACCCTATTCCCTGGAACTTACAAGCATGTTATGTTACATGGCAAAGGGGAATTCAGGTTACAGATGCAATTACAGTTGCTAATCAGTTGATTTGTGACGAGAGGACCCCACCTCCCATTGCTGGTTTCAATGATGGAGGAAGGAGCCACGATCCAAGGGATGCAGGTGAGCTCTAGAAGCCGGGAAAGGCAAGGACATGGACTGTCCCCTAGAGCCTCCAGAAAGGAACGCACCCTACTGACATCTGGATTTTACCCCAGCGAGACCCACTTCTGACCTGCAAAACTGTGAGATAATAAATTTGTGTTGTTCTAAGCCACCCAGTTGGTGGTCATTTGTTACAGCAGCAACAGGAAATGAATACACCAGCTTTGTCCTAATACAGCCACGCTGTCAGAGGAAAAGCTGTCCTATGAAGTAAAAGCTTTACTGATTCTCCACAGTCTGAACTTTCTCAAGGAAGCTCCACCTTTTGGCCCATCCCCTAAATGTAAAGGAGAATCTAAGGTTTTAAAGAGAATAAAGATAGAGAAAATTGCACTGGGTAAGCTAAACCTCTTTCTCCTCTTACATGTGTTCACGAAGCGGATTAGCCATGCAGACTTATTTCAAAGAAATGGTAATGGAAGTAGTATTCAGCAATAACTTTTTTTTTTGGCCATTTTTGATTAATGTTGAGGAGTAGAGGATTTTGAATTTTCTAATAGACTCAGGGTAAAAATTCCACAAACAGAGACAATAATACAATTCACACTCTGCCCTGAGATTCAATCTAGTAGGTTAGGACCTGAGCAGAAGGGAACAACAGTAGTTGATCATGACATCTGATGCCAAATCAAGTTGTTCAACCAAGGCCCCAGGGTCTTAGGTACTATGGACTGAGGGCGTGCTAAAACTTGAGGAGGAGAGATAAGAATACTCAGTCCAGTGGTCAGATGGGAAGAGGCTCTTCCACAGAACCAGGAGCTGTGGCCAAATGAGGAACATCTCAATACAAAGGCTCTACCATCAGAGCTCAGTGGATGGGTCACGAGAAGCCCGGTGCTGGGCTATCGGACGCCATTTGGTTTGCAGCCTAATTAAATGGCCCGGGCAGGACTCTGGTCATAAGACGTGGGCCCACACCCCAGACTCTCCACATCCTGCTGAGTCCCAGCAACCCCAGACAGGTCGTGGGGAGAACTGTCTCCCGCACTCACCGTCCTGCACGTCACGACTCGACATTTCACTTCCCGGGTGTTTCTCATCTTTTCTTCTATTTGTTCTTTTTTCACCAGGGGCTCAAAATAGTGTTCCTGCAGCTCAGCCTCGGCCTGGAATGACAAGACATCCAGAAGACCTTGTACCAAATCTGATACAGACTCAGGCAGCCGCTTAATAATAATCAAATCTGAACTGAACAGACAAGCTAACTGTATGAGGATCAATGAACTGCAACCCCAGACGGTAAGTAGAAACAAGCCCTTAATGGGCAAAAAGAGGGTATGAAAGCATTTGGTGATGTGTGAGACACTAAATACAAATTTAAACTACTGATGTGATTAACAGCATCATCAGATCAAGTGCGCACCAGAAGGGAACTGTTTCCACTGTTCCAATATAGATTCAGCTATGGGAGAGGTGCTGGATGCTTCCCCAGTGATGACACCCATTCTATTCGATACTATTCTCCAGACCAAGCACTTGGCAGGAACAATCCCTGCTTGTCTGGAACACAGGTAGGAGGTGTGAGGGCAGAGAGATATTCAGGGCAGGATGTGGTCACAGCTCGAGTCAGTGCAGCTGCACCAGGCAAAAGGCGCAAGGTCTTTGGTGGCCACAAGAACCAAGGAACTCAGCTCTGCAGTCTTTTGGGGTCTGCTTGAGCACCTCTCCTGACTGAGTTTCAAGTCCAGTAGAAAGTTATATCATTGTCTCGTTAGCCCTTTGTTAATCAAAAGAAAGGCAGATCATTTGGCATATTGGCACTAAGTGGGGGACATTTTGAAAATCTGTGGGAGTACTTTTTTTGTTATCCCAGTGACCATAACCTTTGCTACTGGCAGGGACCACGGACACTACACCTTCTGCAATGCATGGAACAGTCCCTTACACATCAAAGGATTGTTCTCAATGTTCTACAGGGCATCCATGTGGATGAAAAACCCGATTGTAACCCTCAAACCTAAAAGCATTATATACAACACCACAATACTTGTGCATGGTTTTCACATACACTGACTGTTCCCAAAGTCCTGTGGATGTGGAGAGACAACTGTGCTTTGATGTCTTCAAAAGTTTAAAAAAATAAACCACATTGTCAAAGAAATAGGCCCACGGTATTCAAGTTTCTAAGAAAACACATCTACTGAGTATTCATTGCTAGCTGCCTGATAAATCCACTTATATATACTTACAAATCCAAGCCTCTATTTTATTACTTCTTCAAGGGTAGTTGTGCCCATGTATTTTACATAATGAAATACATATTTTTATTATAAACATTTTCCTTTTTTCCTCTTTATATTACAGCTAGGATATTATATTGGTATTTTTGAAATTACTAGCTAGGTAATTTACATTATCCACAATTTAATTTCAGAATAAGAGAACAATACAAAACACTTGTTATTAAAAAGGGGCATTGTGAGTGCTGAGTTGAGAACTACTGATTTAGAGCATTTGCAGGGTCCATATAAAAATGTATGAATGGAAAAATCCCTTCCCATATTGCAAGGCAGAAAATAGTAGATAGTGGAGAGCCATTAAAACATAACTTCACAGCCATAACTACAGGTAAACGTTTTAAAGAGTTAATTAATCATTTAAAATTGAAGTATAGTTGACTTAACTTAGTTAAGGTGTAGAACACCTTAGTTAGTTTTAGGTGTACAACACATTAATTTGACATTTTTATAGAATATACTTCAAAGTTATAAAATATTGACTGAAACATTTTATAATACTGAAGTCAATTTAAATAATGTTGAATGATATTCTTCAATGCAACAAAGGCAAAGCTAAAATCTATTAGCAATATTCCTGTTCTTCAAAACAAAATCAAACAAACTGACATACAACTAACATCTCGGCTAAGGAAACAGGAAGAGATTCTTAACAATACTAGCCCGAGTCTGAGGACATCTCTGTCACCTTTGACCTTCTGGGCTCTTTTTTACCTCTTTTAGGATCCCTGTGTGCCTCGATTTTGCTTTTAGAATTTTCTGAAAATCCTCAGATTCCAGGTAGGCAAGCTGTTCTCTCCTTTTTTTCCTGGCAGGCTCCAATTCATCCTCAGCTAGAGCAGAAAGAAAAAGAGTGAACAGAGGAACCTCAGAGGGCCAGCGGGCCTCGCCAACTCAGCTGCGTCTCCCCCTACAAGACCCTTCAAACTGCATTTACCCCCACTTGGTATGAGCAAAGGATGGCTCTTAGAGAACTGAGTTGAGAAGTACAAACTAGAATATGCGGGAGGGGATGGCAGACTTGACCACTAAATTAGAATAGTTTTCACCTTAAAATAAGAGCCAATTATGAAAACAGGTAACAACAACAACAACAAAATTCCTATTTACAAACTCATGTTAAAAGGACACGGCCAGCTTCAGAGTTTTAAAAATAAAAATAGGGCAATTTAAAACAAAGGAATTCTACTTCTTTCAAAACAAATCTATCTACTAATATGTATGTGCAAAGATTCAATGAGTAATCTCAAGTTTTCAAATTGTGCATAATTTCATTTTAATTTAATGTAACTATAAAAAACAATCAGTTCCAACTGCAGAAATTCTACTTAGGTACTCTCCATAGAGGTAAATGGAAATAAAATAATGTCTTTTGATGTCAGGGAGGCTGGTTATGTTTTGGACCATTTCCTTTATAAGCAGTGTCTCTTTCCTACTACTAAGTTTCCCATTCGCAGTACCTTGAGGAGAAAATGTGTTGTTCTTTTCTACACGTTCCTTCACTTCCAGGACATCCTGGGGTTCCTTTAGCTTCTTAATGCTGTTTGGGTCTGTTTTTGTAAGAATCTGGCCTTTTACCCTTAATTTGGTTATAGCAGCCAACTAAAAAAAAAAGGAAAGAGAGGGAGATAAAAATCTAAAAGATGAGATAGGCATCTGTAGCTCTGTATCCCTTTCCAGTGATTAGCCAGGGAATTCTGGCTGTTCTCAAACATACATTAGCAAAATATATCTTCATTTTACTTAGCATCATTAACACAATTATTAAAATTTCAAAGAATGGAAGACAGGTCTCTAAGTTAGTAAAACAAATCTCAGCTTATTTAAATATCAATAGTTAAACTTCAGCTAGTCCTTCAGCTAGTGTGTAGGCTTTTAGACCCACAGAGGAACCACATAAACATTTTGGAAGTTTGTTTCAGAATAGACAGATTAGGAAAAGATTCCAGCCCTGCCACTTACTAGTTTATAACCTGACTTAATTGTTCAGCTTCAGTTTCTACATTTACGAAATGGGGATGACAGCACTAACCTACCTTTTAGGGTTGTGGTTTTAAGGATAAAATGAGACAATGCAAGCCAAGCATGTACTTGTACATAGTAAATAGCATGTATGCACATATCACAGTAACATACGTGCATAATTGCTATTACTATTACTGTAGGTATGGCTTTGGCTTGCAGCTAGCCTTTGCCCTTCATGTGGTTCTAGCTGCTAACTAGAATAAAGAGAAGACAGGCTCAATTTGGGGGCTCAGGGTGACTCAGGAAGAGGAGAGACAGAGCTTGCTGAGGTGGTGGGGTTCTGACCACCCCCAATTCCCAATTCAATCAGAGCAGCTTAGCTTTTATCTGTCTACAGACTGGGCTTCTGTGTAAGATTTCTTTTAAAGAAGGATTCTTTAAACCACTATTTGACAATTCAATTGCCTCAACAATTCCAAGAATGTTTCCCCCTAATACTAGGGTCTCCAGCTGTAAAACAGTATCTTCTTCTAGGTTATCTCCTGCAGCCCAACAAGAACTAGTATGGAGACAGTAGCTAGTTCTCTTGGATTAAATTAATGGCATTATGTTGATACCCATTATCATTTAAAATTCCTTTGACTAGTTATCATGATCAATAAATAGGTATGAGGGGACTGTCTTTCCTGGTCACAGGTATATAAAGTTTGAAATACCAGCTGTGTGTCACAGAATACAAATTCAAGTGGTGAAGAAAAGAGATGCCAGTTACCTTTTTGGCTTCTGCTAACTTATTCAGTTTTGGTCTTGGTGGTGGTGACTCATCAAAAAATAGGACATCATCTCCTTCTGAGATGTCTCTTCCAAGCTTTGGCATCTGTATGGCTGGGGTTCCTTTCAGCTTGGGGAACTCAGCCCCTGCTGGTGGAGACCAAGAAGGGGACTGCCGAGAAGAGGATGGCACAGCTGGGCTCTCAACTTCACTCGCACTTTGGAGAAATCTTTAAAGAAATAGGCAGTCACAAACTATGCACACGAGCACAAAACATGCAGACTGGGAGACCGCAGGCAGGCCACCAGCTGATAAGCAGTCGTCAGTAAAATAATTTTCCCTTCTTGGTTATTAATTCAGATTAGTGCACAGTAGAAACAATACTAGCCTCACTAACTCTTAAGCTAACTGGTTTTTCATTGAATAAGTGCTAACTGTTTCACCAGTTTAGAACTGATTACTATTCTTATCAACTCGCTTCCCAGTGGGTGCAGACTATGGAGCACCTTCAGCCCTGAAGGCAAGCTGTGGACTGTATTCCTAGCCCTCTGGTTAGCTGAGATCCTTCAGGAACTCACCGAATCTCTCTACTTTATTTCCTCTACTGGGAAGAGATAACACATTTGTTACATTTGGAAGTCCTAACAGAAAGGTGCTATAATTCACACAGTGATTATTTTATATATGGCTTTAAGGACTATTTAAAAACAACAAAGGGGGGCTTCCCTGGTGGCGCAGTGATTCAGAGTCCGCCTGCTGATGCAGGGGACACAGGTTCGTGCCCCGGTCCGGGAAGATCCCGCATGCCGCGAAGCGGCTGGGCCCGTGAGCCATGGCCGCTGAGCCTGTGCGTCTGGAGCCTGTGCTCCGCAATGGGGGATGCCACAACAGTGAGAGGCCCACGTACCGCAACAAAAAACAAACAAACAAACAAAAAAAAAAACAAAAAAAACAACGAAGGTCAGAAATCATCTAGGCCAAACCTCTCATTGTAGGGATAAAGAAATTGAGGCCCAAGAGCCAACTGCTCATAAGTGAGAGGCCCGGGACTAGTAGTACCAGGTAATCCTGGGCCAGTCTTCTCTCCCCTACTACATCCCCACTTCTGTAGGCTCTAGGCTGAGTTTGCAAATTGCCTAGCAGATCCTGCCCAAAGGTATGTTTTGTTTGCCCAGCAAAATTCTGAAAAACTTCAGACTAATGCCTTTAAACTGACGGGTGCTTTCTACTCCCTACAAGGTTCACAACTCCATATACATTTTTATGTCCATATATATACATTTACGTCACCTGTAGGCCCCTGATGAATACCTCTATAGATATCCCACCAGCACCTCAAACTAACCTGCCTGAGGCCAAATCCATTCTCTTATTTTTCCAAAGCATTTCCTCCTGACTCGTAATAGGTGTCCTTTTGCATGGAACTAGGT
Source organism: Tursiops truncatus (assembly GCF_011762595.2). Lineage (NCBI taxonomy): Eukaryota > Metazoa > Chordata > Mammalia > Artiodactyla > Delphinidae > Tursiops > Tursiops truncatus. The sequence continues at coordinate 167,879,255 of NC_047035.1, read as the reverse complement.
ACCCTACAGGAGCCTAGATCTGGGACAGCATAATGGTTCAACACTGGAGTAGAACAGGTAGGTGTGAGTTCAAACTTGGCTCCACCACTTACTAACTCTGGTCTTCAGTTACATCAGCCATAAAACAAGGCTAATAACACCTCGCAGATTATGGTAAGGCCCGATGAGATGTGTGTACAGTGTAAAGCAGGGTGGCTCAGCGCATGCTGGGTGACTGTAAGCAGTAGCTCTTACTACCACTGCATAACTTGAGTTCAAGAGTCTTTGATTTGTTTACCTTCCACACCCATCTCCACTTGCTTTTGCCTCTGAAATGACTCTCCATTCTCAGTGCCTCATTTTTATCACTGACCTGAACAAATGCAGAATCTACGCATTGGCCCAGCCTGTAATTAAAAACCGAACTGTGGCAAAACTGAGAAATGGGCACCAAACAGCTCAACACCTACTTTCCCTTTTCACAAAACTGTCTTTATATGTTACTCCTTTCTCGTTTCCACAGTGATATTAATTACTGCAGCCTGTACCACCAGGTCTCAGGATTTACTAGCATAAGTCAGAAATACATAACTTTAAATGCTTTATAATTTTAAAGGTTATGTTAAAATTAATTTTTTAAAAACTTCCAAAGTTAAAAAGGTAGCCAACCACCCCAAATCCAAAGTCACACTTTTGAAATCTATTAAGACATCCTCAGAATTCCTGAGATGAGCTACCTAAACAGGGAACATTAAATCTGTGACTCCTACCGTTTCTGTATTTCTTCTGATTTCTTTTTCCGCAACTCTAACATATGCTGCTTCTGTTGCTTCAAGAAGGCTGATGCCGAGATAGACTGGAAAGCAGGTTTCGGGCTCCCCATGATCCCTGAAACACAAGGCACAGGCTGAGGGGGTTCTGAGAGGCTGTGGGGACCCACGCGCAGACACTAGAGCAGGTACAGGCTGACTCTACCTGATGACTTGACTTTGGCTAAATGATGTTTCAAGTTTCTGGCTCCAGATGTAGGCAAGTCCATCAGTTCCCTGAATTCCTCAGAGCAAGACAAGCTCTTCTGGCGTACTCCTGGAATATACAAATATCAGCATTAGAGGATTCAAAATTCAGAGTATTTTATGTTGTGTGACTTATCCCTTTTTAAACTCTGCTTTCATAACTTTAGTTATTTGTAAATGAAGTAGATGGAATATCAAGAGAAAAGAGAATCTTTCACCTCTAACCTCAGACGAGTAGGACTGCAAGGGTAAGACAAATGTATCTTATTTTTGAAAAATGATTAGAATACTAATACCTGCAGGGTCATTTCATACACTATTCCTGGAATATGCACTATACATAAGGATCCATGCTAGACCTGGACCACTGTTATGAACAGAGCCCCAAGGACAGGGTGGAGGTGGCATTCTCCAACCTAGACCTGTTTTAATGAAAGATAACCGACGAGTTTGACTAGGAACCTGATACTACTGATTCTAGTGCTGGACACTAAGAGTTAGACTCAGATACATCAAAACATTTTATTTTATTTTATTATTTATTTTTTTGGCTGCATTGGGTCTTCGTTGCACACTGGCTTTCTCTAGTTGCAGTGAGCGGGGGCTAATCTTCGTTGCGGTGTGCAGGCTTCTCATTGCGGTGGCTTCTCTTGTTGTGGAGCACGGGCTCTAGGTGTGGGGGCTTCAGTAGTTGTGGTGCACGGGCTCTAGAGCGCAGGCTCAGTAGTTGTGGCACACGGGCTTAGTTGCTCCGCGGCACATGGGGTCTTCCTGGACCAGGGAACAAACCTGTGTCCCCTGCATTGGCAGGCAGATTCTTAACCACTGCACCACCAGGGAAGTCCCTATCAAGACATTTTAAAAAGCTAAGACACAGCTAAGATTAATATGCTGTTTTTTCTTAAGATGCTGCCAACCAAGCTTGGTTCGTTCTGCTGAGGCCACATCACTCACCAAGTATAACTTAGTGTTAGGATCTAACCAGTTTCAATCCTGAAGGCTACACGTTTAAACCTGAGAAAGAAAGATAGTATCTAGAAACAAAGTTACCGAGTTTTTGTTGAGTTTCCTGAAGGATCAAGTCTGTGCCCTTAACCACCAGATTAGTCAGAGTGGTTTGAATCTTCTTTTTAGGTGCGACAGCAGCTGCACTGAAATGACAAGAGTCACCCCCTCAAAAAAGGAAAATCACTGAACTTCAATGCTCTGTGAGGTAAAGAAGGCGCAGAAGTAGTCATTTATTACAAACTGTCAACGTTTCTCAAATCACCATGTAAGTAGACTTTCTTAATACCATGGCCCTACAGCATAACTGGTGCGTGCATTATGTCACAGATATAAAACAACAGGCGACCTACAAATTTGATTGAAGGCTGTTCCGGAAGAGCAAGTTGGCAAGAGAAATAAAAAATATGCCATCACTTTGATCAAGTAGACTAGGACTTACCAAGTAGTCTAGGATTTACCTAAGACCTATCCAAAAATTTAGGATATTAACGGAAGCTTTGTTTGTATTGTTAAAAGTTGGAAATGCTATGAATATTTATCTATGGAGACTTATTTAAATTATCACAGAGCCATGTAAAAGAACACCATGTAGCCACTAAAAATAATGCCATAAGTGAATGTTCCACAAAGTAAAATTCATTACTTTATGTGGGAAAAAAGAACGTTGGCAAAGTATAGGTATATTATGATCTCATTTTATACTATTAAAACGTTATACATTTGAGAAAAAAGGACCCCTAGAACCATATATATCAAAACTAACAGTTATCTAGGTGGTGGGATTATAGATGGTTTTTACTGTCTCCTTTTGGCTAAACTGTACATACATTTTTTAAAAGTAACATGTGTATTGCTTTTTGCAATTTGGTAAAATACAAAAATTATTTTAAATCTTAAAAATGTGCTTGATATCACAAAATATACACGAAGTGAGAGTCCTCTAGCCCAATTTCTGTTGGATAGAGGACAAAATCTGTTTTGTTCTTGGACCAAGTGTAGCTCCCTTGAACCAGGTCCCCACCTGCCGCATCCTCAGACGTACTTTCTAGAGAACAGGGACGAGGCCATCCATCATCTACGCAGGGACTCCAGGGAGAGAATGAGATCCCCAGAGGGGAGGCCACGCATGCCAGCCTCAGCAGCGCCCCCTCCCCCGTGAGGCTTCTCTGCATATTCATTCACTAAATTAAATGTGGGTTCCACAGAGGTCGGCAACCTCACACTAATAGTCAGTCGTCAGGGAAATGATTTCAAGTATGTCAACACTATGATTAACACTTTTAACGGCCCATCAGCCCTGACAAAGCAGCACTATTCACATTAGAAGCCAAAGAGGAAGTGTGGGTTCCCTGTTAAAGACCACCATGACCTGACTTAGCTTCCCCGCCTTCTGAGTGTTTTCCTCTCTTCCCGGGAACGAAAGAGGCCCTCAGCCGTCTTGTTCCAGGCAGCACACTATGAAAGATAAAACCTGTACAAGTCTTCCAGGACCGGGACAGAAACGTACAACCACACTTTTTACTCTTAAAAGAAGACAAGCAAGACCCCTGACCCCAAAGAAGCCCTGAGAATGTCTCACATTGAGGCTGCATACGAGGCCGAAGAAACTCCTCCGTAGTAAAAACCATCCTGACACAGCCTTTCTTTCAGGCTGATGCCTTTGCGGGCAAACTTCTTTGGAATTCGGCCGCCGGAGAAGGTGGACTGCAGGTCTGCTCGCCTGGCGCTGAGCCTCTTGTACTGGGCCTGGATGTGATACTGACAGTATTCACAGTCATTCTGTAAAAAGGAAGAGCGGCTGCATCAGCGTTAGGGAGACAGGCCGGGGACAACGTTAAGAGACACAGCTCCTTTCTCCCAGTCTCACAGAGAGCTGTTCTGCGGGCAGAAGCCTCCCTGCTGACCTCCGAGACCATTCTCAACGCACAGCTAAGCAGCAACTTAGATGTTCTTTTCCTAGGTAAGGATGGGGGGGCGGGGTTGAATTGGGAGATTGGGATTGACATATACACACTACTACATATAAAATACATAACTATAAGAACCTGCTGTAGAGCACAGGGAACTCTACTTAATACTCTGTAAGGGCCCATATGGGAAAAGAATCTAAAAACAGTGGATATATGTATTGACATATGTATAACTGATTCACTTTGCTGTACACCCGAAACCAACACAACACTGTAAATCAACTCTACGCCAATAAAAATTTAAAACAAAAAGCGGGGTTGGTGGGAGAAGTTCTTCCCCTAAACTCCTCTGAACACACTACTTGGGAGAAAGAAAAAGTGGCATCATTCACTGCCTTTGCCCTCTTTCTACAATGGAAGTAAAATCAGCTTCTAGGATGAACCTTGAAAAGGTTATGCTAGGGACTTCCCTGGTGGCACAGTGGTTAAGAATCCGTCTGCCAGTGCAGGGGACATGGATTCGAGCCCTGGTCTGGGAAGATCCCACATGCCGCGGAGCAACTAAGCCCGTGCGCCACAACTACTGAGCCTGCGCTCTAGAGCCCGAGAGCCACAAATACTGAGCCCGCGTGCTGCAACTACTGAAGCTACGTGCCTAGAGCCCGTGCTCCACAGCAAGAGAAGCCACTGCAATGAGAAGCCTGTGCACTGCAATGAAGAGTAGCCCCCGCTCGTTGCAACTAGAGAAAGCCCACACGCAGCAACAAAGACCCAACGCAGCCAAAAATAAAATAAATAAATTTATTTAAAGAAAAGAAAAGAAAAGGTTATGCTAAGCGAAAGAAGTCAGACACAAAGGTCCCATGTTGTATGATTCCTTTTATGGCATATATCTAGAGACATAAAGCAGATTACAGGTCACCAGGGAAGTGATTACTTAATAGGTAGGGTGTGTTTTTATGGGGTGAAGAAAAGGTTTGGAAGTTAGAAGAAGCTGGTGGTTGCACAACAAAGCGAATACACTAAATATTACTGACGTGTACATTTTTAAATCGTCAATTATACATAATGTGAATTTTACCTCAATAAAAGTTAAAAAATAAAACAAAATCAGTTTCTAGTGAGGTTTTCTGTTTCTCTGGTTGACTCTTGGACGAATGCTACCCTTTCAGTGAAAGGAACAAAGAGAAACTCCGAAGTATTACCCTATTGGGTGAACCTCAGAGATGGTGGCAGTGGCGTTTTAAGTGATTTGTCAAGTACTCCCCCTGAGACCTCTTTTTCCAACCATCTCCCTCCTTCCTATGTCCTGCTCACTAGTTCATCTGTTAGACAAGAATGAGGGAAACAAAAAGAGATGAAACCAAAATCTGTCATTTAATCCTTTCAAAGAGCTCTAAGAAGTACCACTTAGATGGATAGTATCCACTGGGATGGCTGCAGTCAAAGACAGACAATAACAAGTGCTGGCCGGGACGTGGAGGAACTAGAACACTTACAATACTGCTGGGGAGAATGTAAAAGTCACTTTGCAAACCAGTTTGGTGGTTCCTCAAAAGCCTAAGCATAGAGTTACCATAAGACCCAGCAATTCCATCCTAGGCTTATATATACCCGAGGGAACTGAAAATGGACATCCACACAAAAACCTGTACGTGAATGTTCACAGCAGCATTGCCCGTAACAGTCAAATGCGAAACAACCCAAACGTCCATCAACCAATGAATGGATAAAAAGAGTGTGGTCATCAATGAAATATTATTCAACCATAAAAAGGAATGAAGCGCTAATAAATGGCTTTGTAGCATGGATATAGCACAGATGAATCTTAAAAGCATTATGCTAAGTGAAAGAAGCCAGACACAAAAGGCACATATTATACAATTCCATTGTATGAAATGTCCAGAATAGGCAAATCTATAGAGACAGAAAGTAGATTAGTGGTTGCCAGGGCTTGGGGAGAGAGAAGAGTGGGGAATGACTGCTAATGGATATGGGTTTTTTGGAAGGGTCCTGAAAATGTTCTGAAATTACATAGTGGTGATGGTTGCACAACTCTCTGAATATATTAAAAGTTACTAAATTGTGCACTTTAGAATTGTGAATTGTCTGGTATGTGAATTCTATCTCAATAAAGCTTTTATTTATTTTTTTAAAAAGAAAGCTCTAAGAAAAGGTATAATAGAGTTAAGTATTGACTAAAATAAGGTTTCGGTATATTTCATCATTAGTGTTTAATCTCCACCACTAGAAAGAATTGAGGGCAAATTAAAATTCTATCTTTCTTATACCTCCTAGTCAGCTAGCAATAAAAGATCACTTTCCTAAGAGGTTAAATCTTTCCCCCACCCTCAGCTTTGTAAACTGGCCATTATTAACCACACATTCAATTTTCTCACTTTGATGCTTCCTGTTATGTAGGAAACTCAGTTCCAAACAGGTCATTACAGGTAAAGTACCTATAATTTATTCCTATTAGTTTCTGTCTTTAGCAAAAACCACCCCAACAAAGCTGAAACCTACCAAATTCACAGTCTGTGTACACGGTTCTCCATTCTTCTTCTTTGCTTTACAGGTTCCCAGGTCAAGAGCTTCCCCCATAATTAAGACCTTTTGAGGATGATCAATAGATAAGCACACCTGTAGAAAAAACGGGGAGTTGGAGCTAAAAGCAGACAAAGGTACGGCCTTTCAACAGCAAGAATGGATATAACAACAGTTGGCGTGAGTTAAGAAGCTTTTTATCCTTTTTATCAGTGCACTGGAATTTGAAGCCAGTGTTCCATAAGGCAGCTGTAGAAATAGGAGGTGTAGAAGACACATTTAGTTCTCCACCCACTATCTATTTTCTCCCGTGTCTTTGCTATCAGAATCCAAACGCTCAGCCTTAGATGATGGATCCAGTTCCCAGTTTTCCCAGCATTCTTTGTAGCTAGTGGTGGTCATGTGACTCCACTCAGCAGGAGTCAGCAGGGAAGGTAGCTGGGAAAGCTTCTGCTTTCCTTTAAAAGCAGAGCAAGGAGCCTGGCTCACTTCCTGCCTTGAATGGAAATATGATGGCTAGAGCTTCACGGCCATCTTGTGACTAAGAGGAAAAGGCTGAGAGACTCATGGACACCAGCCCTGGCATCACCACACTGCCTATGTCTGGATTTTTTATTATATAAGAAAAACAAACCCCAGGGTTTACTATGAAAAAGAAACTGTAGCGAAGTTCTTCTGTTATTTGTAGCCAAACACCTTCTTAACAAATAAATGAAGACTTGCTGCCCTTCTCTGTGAAAGCAAGGAATGAAATAACTTAGTCTCTCACTCCTCATGATATAATAATCTGCCTACAACAGAAGCAGTAGCTTCTTGCTGGCTTGAGTGGAGAAACTGTTGCTATTCATACTGTATCTAAGTTTGCAATTTACTAGAGAATCAGTAGGTAGTATCCAAACTCTAATGATGCTTGAGAAGATGAAAATTCACTTTAAAAATGAAAATTCACAAGCTGCAGCTATGATTGTACTAACAAATGGAACACAGTTCCCTCAACTATAAACCCTTGGCTTCTCAATGCCATCATGGAAATTCATGGGAGATCTAAGGGAACCTGAGCCCAAGAGTTGAAAGAATTACAGGAACCTTGGAACGAACTTGAAAAGATATAATGAAAGAAGTTGTTATGAAATACTCCAGAGTAGTCTGAAATTCAGAATATTGGTGGGTGAGGGGTAGATGAATAAACAAAAAAACAGTTTAATGGAGACAAAAGAATATAAAAGCTTGACTTATTACCTGGAGGTAGACCAATATAAATGTTTTTGATAGAACTCAGCTAAGTTATAAAGACCAAAAAAAAAAAAAAAAAATCATGGAAACAGAGTCTTACCTCCTCTGAACCATCCTTGGGCTTCATGGGGTTCGCGTTGAGCAGCCCTACGACAGTACCCTGTTCAGTCTTCCACAGTTCTTTGTGAACCTCTCCAAAGAGGAACAGTGACACGTACCGCGTCAGGTCACGAAGATCATTCAGCCGCCAGATGCTAAATGTTTTCCCCTGGAGCAAACATTTATTCTTATTTTTAATAAATTTTGAACAATGGGTTACAATGTCTCCATTTACTGTTCGAGTGTTCTACTGTGGAAAAATATCTAAGTATAACCCACCCTGAATATGTAATCATCAGAATGTCTGTTAATTATAAATTAATCCTTTCTCTAGGTTTTGGTATGACTCTTCTCATTTTAGAAATGAAGGTGAAGAAAGGCAAGCCAATAGCAAACTTGTTACTAGCAGATACAAACTATGATATATAAAATATTTAAACAACAAGGACCACTACTGTATAGCACAGGGAACTATATTCAATATCCTGTAATAAACCATAATGGAAAAGAATATATATATGTATAACTGGATCACTTTGCTGTATACCAAAAACTAACACAACATTGTAAATCAACTATACTTCAATAAAAAAAGAACTTACTAATATAAATTTTGTAAATATTATTTATCACTGATTATGTTATTAATATTAATAAGGAGGTTTCAGCTTAATGTTTCTAAATCTCTGCTTAGCTTAGAAGAAAAAAGCATCATTTAAAGAAAACTAGTTGTATTTAACTGTAAAATTTTGGAAATACTATGACATATCAAGAAGTGCAACTCAAAATGCTGCCCATTTATAATATGAACATCTTCCATGTTTACAGATTTTTTTTTTAAACAAAATAATTCACACAACATTGAATCAAGCTATTTCAGAGGCAGCCCAGAGTGGGCATGGTTACAGGTTATGGTGAGCTATCGCCTAGACTCAAGTATTCTAATTATTCTCCCAAGGATTTGTACAGAGGAGTTCAGATAAATTTCACACCTATTATTTCCATGTCATTATAGCCAGTAGTGATGCAATTAGGAACTTAACCAAATGAAAACCAGACTTGTTCACATTCAGCGAGATAGAACAGGGCTAGAGCAGGATTCAGAATCTGAAACTCAAGCCCTCGTGTCAGAGCTCATAAAAAAATCTAAGGTTGGCCAAGATCTAAACTGGAGAATGAATTAGTTTTGAGCAAGATTATTTGCAGTATTTTAGAGAGAGCCTTTGAATCAAAAGCCAGTTCCTTCATTTTACAGGTAAGGAAACGGAGGTCCTCAAAGAAAGATTCAGGGCCACCCTAAGGCCACAACTCCTGCTAAGTGGAGAACGAGGCTTAGCACCCAGATTTTCTGACTTGTCAGGCCATAAAATAATTTTCCTGTTATGCCTCAGTCAACTGTTATTTTAAAACTTGCTACATCTTTTGCAATATCCATCAAATTAAATATACCATACTGTACTGGCACAAGTCAGCAATTTCAGGACTGTTGCAACTGACATCTTACACCTAGTAAAGCTTCCAAAGGATCTGTGAACTCAGCCTCTCTGAGGACCTGCTTCCCTTGCACAAAAGGGACTGCAGTGTCATAGGGGCATCTACATGCATCAACAAACAATGACAAGTGACATAAGAAAGAATGACATGGACAGTAAAAAGCCCAAGAAGCCTGTACAACCAGATGTGTAAGGCCCTCCTTACACATCTCCCCCTCGGGTACCAACCCAACGATGGTGTGGCAACTTGGGAACTTATTAGCAATGACTTCAAAATGAAATACTGATGGCCTCTGGGTAGCAAATCAAGAACATATGAGTCCCCACTGTCAATCTGTGATGAAACAGCTGAGAAATCAATAAAATGGCTTACGCTGTTAGAACTCTGTGGAGTGATTTTCTTCAATATGACCCCAAATGTCACCCAGTCTATTTCTTCCAGCTTCTCACTTGCCATCTTTTCCTTGAGCTGAGATAGTCTGATCAGTCTTCGGCCAGTCATTTTCTTGTTCATTTCTGTGGAGGATACTCGAGGCTTCCTGGGTCAAGAAACCAGCGATTGGTAGATTACTATTCTAAGAAGAGATTATCTGGCACTGTAGCAAATTGGTTAGCACAGATGTAGTTGGCAGAAATCTCTAAAGCACCTGTTTTCAGGGAGGTGTAGTTATGTAGTAATGGACAAGGCACATATTTTTACAGCAGATAAAAATGAGATAATATTGGGACTTCCCTGGCGGTCCAGTGGTTAAGACTCTGTGCTTCCACTGCAGGGGGTACGGGTTTGATCTCTGGTCAGGGAACTAAGATCCCACATGGTGCACAGTGCGGCAAAAAAAAAAAAAAAAGAGAGATAGAGAGAGATAATTTTAAAAGCTAGGTTTGCTTTTCCTTGGATCTAGAACTGGGACCTCTGTAGAAAATAAAGATCACAAATTCTTTAAGTTCTTATGAATTCTAATATAAAGTTATAATATCCTTTTAAAAATAATCTCTTGACTTTAATACAAAATCATGAAAAAAGTAAATAAGATATTTCAATTCCATCAATTCTGTAAGAATTTCAGAAGTTCTACTATTTCTAATTAGTTTTCTTTAAGCCAACCTTTTCACATAATAAATAAAAGCTTTGAACCTAGCTTCAATTAATATATTCTTTTTCCTAATGAGTGGCTAAAAACTCATGAATTTGCAAATTGTTTTTCTCTAGTAGAATATTAACATCTGTTCCATGTTTGATCATATTACATATTCAAGGACAAGAGAAAACAGGAAAAAACATGCTTTCTGACTCTTTCAGAAGGCTTCTAGAATAGAAAGTCCAAGAGCTACCTCTGAACAATGAAGAATATTCAGGAGGGAAACAGTGACATAGGTGAAGAAATCCTTTCTTTGCCTTATTTCTGTAAGTTAATAGGTTACTATCAGGCAGTGATCCTTCGGAGTATTTCTAGGTTCTGTGGTTCAAGTAGAACAATTACAGAGACTCAAACAATTCTGCAATCCGCTAAATTTGTAGGCCTCTCAGAAGCTTTGGCTGAGTGTTTCAACTTCATCTACTTCCATACAGTTCAAACGTTCAGCACGCTCACATCAGCAACGTCTTTCATTATCTGTAGGGAGTTTCAACTGGGAAAGGCAGTATCATCTCAGGAGGGCCATGTTTACCTTGAAAAAGAACCCTGAGCCCCCTCAATGAGCTTTTACTGTATTCTGTCCCTCCGACACTGTCTCAAATGTAATTAAGATACTGATCTTCCCCCCAATTTTGGAGAGTACGGAGTCTTTACAATAAACTTCTACTGCATGTTAGCAGTCACTTGTTCTCCCCCTGCTTAATAATAAACTATTTAAGAGCTTAGCAGTTTTATTTTTGATTGACAGCTCAGGTCTTCTAGAGGAGTTGCACCTGGCTACTCAGCTAGACAGTACTAAAGGCAATCAGGTTTCAGAGTTAAGGGTTACTGCTCTGCCCTGGGCTTCAAGAGCAGTAATAATGGAGATGCAAGGCAGTAGTGATGCAGAGCACAGAAGGTTTAAAAGTCCGCTTCTTCCTGAACTGATCCTGGGATTTATTCCTATTTTAACTGAATATCTTAATTTCTCCATGGAACAGATACACAGAGTATAAATTGGCCTTAAAAGTTATCAGGAAGAAAAAGAGCACAGCTATTTCTCTTAACATCAACTGTAAGAAGATACTACTATCCTGGTTAAACTGTATATACCTTTAGGTGTTTAAAAATAGTCTCTATCACTGTTTCCATCAGTTTCTGGTTAAATACAGTACTTATTATTTACTGACCTCTTTTTATGAACATATATCTTTTATTCTTTACACAAGCAAGAGAAAGTTTTCCTCATTCATATGTAAATATATGGTTCAAACCCAGTGCTGATGGCTAGTACGGTCAAGTTCAAGAGCTGTAGGTCTTATGCGGATCTGCGGTACAAACACACTATTTCTGGAACGCCAGGTCCCTAGGAAGGAGGAAGAGGCATCTAGTGGGTCCTATGAGCAGAGTGAGAGGCCCGTTACAGTTACTGACCTGAGCCTCAGGCCGGAGAAGGCTTCCACGGAGACTGTCTGAGTTGTTTCCCCAGAGCTCCTGGGGGTCCCTGCACTCTGATCCCTCGTCATCCCACCAGGTTTGTTCCCAGGAGTTGTTCGGAGTGGTTGGGAAGGTGCACTTGTCATCTTGAAAGATGAGCTTTGGGGCTCTAAAAAATGAACATAAAAATTAAAAAGAAAACCACACTGATAACTAAACATTAAATGGAATTGCTTCTTTTTTTAATCAACATATGCAATAATCAAATCTTGAGAGAACAAAGCAAGCCCACAGGACCATTTCTGTACTACCCCCAGATCTGCAGTGTGGTCCAAAGAGCTTGCCGCGTATGAAAATGTTTTATAGCGCCGCTGTCCAGTGTGGCGGCCACCAGCCACAGGTGGACACTGACCACTTGAAACTGACTGGTGTAGCTAAGGAAATGATGCCTAGTTTAATCTACTTAGCCACATGTAGCCAGTGGCTGCTGCAGCAGTGCTGCTCTAAAACACTGTTCCTCTGGGCAAAGCCATTTACTGAGTATTCACCATATACAGAGCACTGCAGAAGATTCCATAAGGGAGGTAGAGACCTCCTACAGAAATCAGTAATTAGTGGAGATGTATGCACAGGGTCAAATTCTACCTGAAAAACATCCAAAGTTAGCTCCCCTTTGTTTTCTTATCTCTTGTTTCATTTCATTTCAATCCCATTTTACTTGGGGGGGGCGTAATTAGGGGGCCCAGGGTATTCTGACATGGTTACTTCTCATATTTTAGAAGCATCTGATAATGCTCCTGAGGGTCAGAAAGCTTGGGTACTCTCCTTAATACAATCTCTCTCTCTCTTAAGTAAGATTGTTGTTTACCTTCAAAGCGACTTTGGATCACTTCTCGCAAGCCAGGGGCCAGGACAACCCTAGAACTTTAGAATCTCCAGAAACCATGCCCTTGACCCATCCCTTCAAAACCTAACTTTGGACATTGCCTAATAAAACAGCTTAGTAATATACCAAAGGTCCTAAGGGGATAAACACTATTAATAAGTGGATACATGGAATATATAATTTTTGTCAAATAAATACGAACACTAGGAGCCTACAGGTATTCCGTCCTATTGAGCCATATGTATCATATTGTAATGAAAAGGGCCTCTCTGAACATGTGATCAATAAAATGTTGCTTACTCTAAACTATGTTATCTCCAGACCATTTTGTCTTAGATCTTCCAAAGAATCACTTTGGGCAAAAAGGCAGTACGACAAAACCAATACATAGAGCTTATAAATCCTTTTCATTTTATTTTGTGTGTATATATGTACGTGCTGAAATAGGATTTTGAGTACCATTCTATACTCCTGGCAAAGAAGTCTTTTCTAAAGAATGGACCTTCTGGTTTAAAACAACCTGGCTTCAAATAAAACTTGATCATTTTATAAGGGGATCAGTCTCACAGTCTGAAGATTAAATCTCTAGATTGCTAGCATAAAAACTCAACCCAGTGGTTATACTTGACTATAATTCAAGTCAACTATAGGACTATAAGAGCTAAAAAAATATTGAATCCACTAAGCATTTAGTTAAATATCTATTCTCTACCTAAGGATTTTCTAAGCACTTTGAGATGTAGAGAAAGATTAGGAAGTATAGCATATGGTTTCCATTCCCAGGAAGCTTACTTTTCTCAATGGGCAGGTAAGATACACCAAAACACACACACACATACACACACACATGACGTTGCCAAAATATATTGCAAACAGAACCCAAGCAGTGAGAAACCAGGGAGGCCTCAAGTACTACACCTGCAGGTGAAACTTTGGGTGTCCGAGCCACGCGCTTGGGTTTTGGTAGAGTAGGGACGTCAAGCTCTGCAGAAAAGCGCGACGACTCCTGAATTCTCTGAACTTTCTTCTCCTTAAGAGGGGGACGTGGAGACTTATCTACTCGATTAAAAGTAAAAGAAATTAGTAAAGAAAATTTAGAAAGGGGCTCAAAAACCGTTTTACCAGGAGTTGGATGCAGAAGTAATGTTATAATTTCTTCGTAAGAGAAATGCATACTATCCTTAGAATTAGTCTGATTACCTGGGGTTTTATGCAGACGGGCTGGACTTGCAGGCTGTTTAATTGTAGTTAGTTTCAGCTGTTCTTGTAAGGACTTCATTTGCTCTTGCAACTTCCTTAATTCATCTAGGGAAGAAAAATATATTGATTTAAGAACCAGACCAGAGGAAATAGTATACATGATGAAAGTGCTGAAATGATTTTTGATGTCCACCCATCACCTCCACAACCTTGAGACCCACAATAGAATCACATACCGAAAACTCACAATTAACTTTTGCACTTCGAAGGGGTCCCCTCAGAGAAAGAAACATGATTATTTCCAGTAATCAAATCTCTAATACCAAAGCTGGTTATGAATTTGTACTACTGACAGATAATCACAGATACATGTCCATGGTTGACAGTTTCTTAAGTCAAGAAATGATTATATTTATTTCGTAAATCAAGTACCATAATTAATATAATAAATGCTGGCTCCTGTATTAGAAGAAATAGCCCATTGATTAGAGCAGAATTTTACTGTAATTTAAAAATATATAAGAAAGACGCCAGGAATAAGGAAATGGCAGTCCTCAATGTGAGTGTTCAGAAATGGTCTTCTGCTGAAGTAGAACGTGTAGCTGCTTTGTAGTCTTGTCCCTGGCCCCCTTTGCTAAATCCTGAAGTATTATTTTTCTGTAACGAGCGTGAGAAATGTTAGAGCCATTCTGCGAAGGATCAGTCACACCTGGCTGACCCTGATATAAGGGGGCCTCTGTACCCTCCGATGCTGGCTTTAAATGCTCGCTCCACTAACTCGTCCAATGTCCTTGGCAAAGTCCTTCATCTCTACCCCTGACTCGGCAGCTACTTTGAGGAAAGCTGTAAGACGGGCGGTCTGCATCAGGGCTACTGTAAAGGAATTAGAGAAAGCAAGTGGTAGGGCACCTTGCAGTTCCTGATTCGTTTTCCCTTGACTGGGGGCAGGACCAGGGAGGACCCTGCTGTGCGTTGATCGCGATGTAGGAGCTTCTTCCTCATCTGCTAAGTCATCCATGTCTCCAAAGAGAGCATCCAAATTCTCCTTTTGGTCTTCAGCCTTTTCCACTTCACCCTCATCAGCCTCCTCTGTGTAAGATTCACCATCACCGTCAGCATCAAAGAGCTCATCGAATGCATCAGGTTCACCATCTTGCTGGGTCAAGGGCTGACTCTCTTCTGAATTACAGTCCAAGGCCGACTCATTCTCCTCCAGCAGTGCGGTCAGCAGAGACAAATCATCCTCCTCCACTATGGGAAAAAGAAGAAAAAGCAAAGAAAGAAAGCCTACCTGTGAAAAACAGCCGTTGACAAGCAGAGTTAAAACATTCAACATTCATAAGGCAGTTAAAATGACTCGGCAGATTCACCATTTTGCCTGGTGTAAGTATTGTTCTTGTTTCTACCTTTCCTCTCCCCAGGTGCTTCTTGGAGGGCACTGGGCTAAGAAAGCAGGAGCCAGTATCTGCTTAGTGACCACCGTGGGGCAGCCACTGGGCTAGACCTGTTTACCTGTGCTACTTCAGCTAATCAGACACTTCCTGCAAACGAAATTCAACCCACAAGGGAATAACTGAAAAACATGCTAAGTATACATTTAGGTTCTAGATGGACATATTCCCTCACTTTTTAATCGTCTGAGCAATTTTTAAAAACTATAGAAAGTTACAAAGCATTATATTAAATGTATTCATATCCTGTCACCCAGAATTAGCCATCACTAACATTTTATCATGTTTGCTTTTAGCTTGTACATTAAATGGTTGGGAAAAAAAAAGTTTAAAAGGTTTATCACGTCAAATCTTGTCCCAACTCCTTACCACTGGCTGGCTCCAGGCCCCATTGCAATCACTGTCATAATTTTACTATATCACTCGAGGCCATTCTTCATACTTTTAACATAAATATATAAGTATTCATTAACATAGTATTCGGTTGCTTTAAAAATATTTATATAGATTATTTCATACTGTACGTGTTACTCCTATCCTGGTTTCATTCAACATTGCATGTAAGATTCATCCAAATCAAAATATAGTTGTAGTTTATTTCTTTCAACTGCTGTATAGTATTCCACGGTAAGACTGTATCACGTTTTACTCACCCATTTTCCAATAAAGGCCATTTTCCAATAAACGGGCTAGTTCTAATTTTTTCCCACTACAAACTAGGCTGCAAGCATGTATCTACCTTCCTGTACATTTGTGAGAGTTTCTCCCTACTACCTCACCAACATCTGGTCCATCATCTAAGATGTTCTGCTAATCTGATGAATGATTTTAAAAGGTAGCTTGCTGCTTTGATTGGCATTTCCAGGATTACTGGTGAGGTAGAGAACTGCTTATGTTTACTGGCCAGTTGGATTTCTTCTTTCTTGATTTATCTGTTTATTTTGTTTGCTCATTTTTTCCCCTATTTGGGCATGATTCCTTTATAAAATCAAAGGCATTTAAAGCAAAATCATTGAGAATATGTGATGCACCCCCTCGCTCGAAAGACAGGGGCTGAAACCTAGAAAGGTTAAGGGTCTGTTCAGGATCACATGGTGAAACAGGTCAGCACAGGAGCCTGGGTTAGGATGGAGATCTCTAGATCAGTAAACCAATATCCTTTCCACTGCTCTATGCTCCCTTACCAGAAGGAAATGAGCCAATAGCCAAACTCAAGGCCTAGAATCTGATGAAAGAGTCTAAAGCTTAAAGTCAGGGGTTGCCTAACGATTAGTCTGAATTGCTTAGTCAACAAAGACTCCAAGACTGCAGGGCGCAGCAAGAGAGAAGAGCCCATGAGACTCCCTAGGCGCCAGCTGAGATCACCACACCCCCAAACGGAGCCAAGAGGCCCTCCTCTCTCTCCCGTTCCAAGCTGCTGTAAAGAGCACACCCTGGAAGAGGCCTGGGCCCACACCACTGGGAGCCACAGGTGAAAAAGGTTGCCTAGTGGCTCCACACTCTGGGCCTTGAACCCATCTTTTCATGAGGACCAGGGCTGATCCCGTGATGCCTTCCATCCCAGTTTACCTCGGTCACCACCCCAAATCATCTGTCTTCTCCAAGTTATACTACTCCATCTTCCACCATCCTTGCTCCCAAACTCCTGGAATCTGCTCTCTGGACCCAACAGAATCTACTACCAGCCCATTTCCTATATCTTCAGTTGCTCTTACAACAAAAATCTGGCTGCCCTGTGACCCTCTTGAGTGGAAGTTCTTTAATCATCCACACTGCAAATGCTGGAACGGTGTCCAGCACGCACTAAGCATGCAATAGATATCTGGAGATCAACTCCAGGGTTCTGATGTCTTCTTTGCTTATCCCTGTTCACTCTGGAACCTCTTAACTTTTTTTTTTTTTTTTTTTTTTTTTTTTTTGCAGTACGCGGGCCTCTCACTGTTGCGGCCTCTCCCGTTGCAGAGCACAGGCTCTGGACGCGCAGGCTCAGCGGCCATGGCTCACGGGCGCAGCCGCTCTGCGGCATGTGGGATCTTCCCGGACCGGGGCACGAACCCGTGTCCCCTGCATCGGCAGGCAGACTCTCAACCACTGCGCCACCAGGGAAGCCCCCTCTTAACTTTCTTCAAGCCACAGTTCATGACAGAAGATTTTTTTCATCAAGATCCCCTCCTGGTTGCTGTCACCGACTGATTTCCCTTTGGATGCCTCCCTCTTCCCCTCCATCTCTACTGCTGTCACCATTCTCAGTCACTACAACCTGCACAAGGATGATCCAGCCAATGCCTTCGTCTCTGTTTCCTGACCTCACCTTCAATGGTCCTGTCCTCCCCTCATCTTATGGTTGCCAGGGATAATGGGGGTGGGTGGAGGGATAAATTGGGAGATTGGGACTGACATATACACGTTGCTATATATAAAATAGATAACTAATAAGAACTTGCTGTATAGTACAGGGAACTCTACTCAATATTCTGTAATGGCCTATATGGGAAAAGAATCTTAAGAAAAAAAAAATAAAAAGAGTGGATATATGTTTAACTGATTCACTTTGCAGTATACCTGAAACTAAACAACATTATAAATCAACTATTCTCCAATAAAAGTTAAAAAAAAAAAAAGATGTCCAAATCCATCGACCCTCCTACAGTGTTTTTACCACCCTCATACCCCATCTCCTCACTTTGGATCCATGTTCTATCATTATAATCACTGCCTTCTAAAGCTTCTTAACTCCCCTGCTTGTCTCTCTTGCCCTCATGGTTCTTAACCCTGATGAAATCCGAGAGGCCACCACCTCCCTGCCTGCACTCCACCTGGTGAACTTTCCTGAACAAAGACCCACCACCATGACTGGTTTAACTTTAAATATACACCTGCCAATAACAAACGGGCAGTCAATACTGCTTAAAAATCCTCACACTTCCCTGATAACACTTGCTTTCCTGTTCTCTAACTCCTTCCCACGTCTCTCCTTAAACCTCTGATGCCCTCTCCTCCCACTTTAATCTTGGCTGACTGATGTTGTTTCGTATTTTATAGGAAAAAGCATAGAAGCAATCAGACTTCATCATCTTTCACTACCAAACCTGAACCTGTATTCTCTGCTTTTCCTCCAGCGATGACAGATGAAGTGTCGAGTCCTATTTCTGGCCCATTTCTCCATTTAGACACTGGTTCCCACTTTCAGCTTCTCCAGGACTTCGGGTGACAATCACCAGCTCTCTCCCACATCACCGGTTCTTCCCTGTCTCCTGGCGCATTCCTCTCAGCATCCAAGCTCGTTCCAGCGCCTTCCATCTTACCAACTACCTGATATTTCCCTACTTGTTTTTTTATTATCTTGCTCTCTCTACTAGCAAGTAAACATGGATGTTGTTCAACAGCACCTAGCACCAGGAAACTTTTTGATTTCGTCTGTACTGGACCAAATTGTAAAGCCATGCCAGCCAAATGAGACTTTTTTTAGATACAGTGATTTCTGAGAGAACATGGACCCATTCACCACTTCTTCTCATGACCACCTCACAGCAAAAAGTTACACTTTGTATTACATCAATGGCTCTGTAGGTAATTTGGTGATTTTAAGAAATAGGAAACTATCGTTATACCAATGGTACAATCAATCTCACATATTATCACAGTGTGATGAATTTCAACATTTGGTTTTAATTTTTTTAAAAGTCAAAGTGTAACAAAGTTGGGCTTTAAAATTACCAGCCAGAGTACACCTGAAACTAACACAACACTGTACATCAACTATACCCCAATAAAAATTTTGAAAAATAATAAACAAAATTACACAACCAGAAAAATAATGCATTTTACTTGTTAGGGTCTCTTCACAGCCAGCACAATCATTTTTGTGCTGCTCTCAGGCTAAGCTCTGCTAATTAGAGCAACATCACTTTGCTAGGTAAATATTTTGCACACATCCCTGCAAGATGAACAAAATTTAAAAGCACTATAAGAATTTAAGTGAGAGCTAGACTGAAACCATTTCAACAGATTTCAATATCAAATGTGAACTCCGACGTGGGCTGCCTGGGTTCAAATCCCTGCCTCTGACAGTTTCACTTGTGACAAGTCACTCAGACATCTGTCTTCCGGTCTATAAAATAGTTGCTGTGAGGGTAAAATCAGTTAATACAGTCATCTCTGGTATCCACAGGGCATGTGTTCCAGGATCCCGCATGGATACCAAAATCCACAGATGCTCAAGTCCCTTATATAAAACAGCGTAGTATTTGCATATAAGCTATGCACATCCTCCCGTACACTTTAAATCACCTCTAGGTGATTTGTAATACCTAATACAATGAAAATGCTATGTAAATACTTGCCGGCTCTCAGCAAATTCAAGTTTTGTTTTTTGGTACTTTCTGGATTTTTTTTCTCGAATGTTTTCTATGTGCAGTTGGTTGAATCCGCAGATATGGAAGGCCAACTGTATACGTAAGATCTCCGAGCAGTGCTTGGCATATTGTAAGTACATGTCAACTACCGTTATTATGAAAGACAATCAGTGCTGTCAGGAACAGAAATCTCACCTGATTAAAACAAATAACATTCACTGACTGAAGTGAGATTTCTTTCGAAACACTCAGACAGTGCTTGAGGGGAGGGCAGCGATTTTCACTATTTTATAAGTGGAATAAGTAACAACAAGCCCATGAACACAAGAGTGATCTTCCATGAAACAAAGAGGAACTGAGAAAACGGCTAGGACTCACCATCCATGCTGTCAAGAGAACAGTGGAGATGGAGAGCTGTGCGGCAGGATCAGGTGCCCAGGAGACGGCAGGAGATGCAGGACCTTGGCTGTGTGAAATGAACGTAAGAAAAGACACCCTTGAGTCTTCTCTCTCACATCGCACGCGTATCCAGCAAACCCAGAAGCCTACAAATTGTAGGGGCTTGAGCTCAGAATTCATCCAGACTCTGGCTATTTCTCACCCCACCACCAACACCATCTGCCTCCTAGTATGGAAGCAGTTCCTTTTCTTGTCTCCAATCTATGGTTACAGAAACTTGGTTGAGGTATAGTTTGTTTGATATTAGGTTACACAGATGAGACAAATTGTGAACAGGTATTATGAAGGCTGGTCTAAATAGTAGGGCTATTATGTTTTATTTCTTGTAACACATCTGAGATCTACATTGTCCATAAGAGCCTACTGTGTGGTTCTACTTAGTTGCAGCCTTAGTCACATCAAGATTTCGATTCAGTACTAGTTAGCAAAGCTCAGAGGAATAGTTGGCATAGTTAATTAGGATAAAGTCATATAATTCTGTGCACTTTCCTTTTTTCATTTAAAATGGTTTTTAGAACTGCAAGAAGAAAATATAAATTTTTCTACACTACTGCTTAACTTACATGGGCCCTATAATATATATGACCGTGCTAAGTCCGATGTCAAATATTAATTATGGTGCTTTCTTTTCATTTATTCAACAAACATTTCTATGGACCCATCATGCAGGTTCTATGGACCCTGCACTGTGTTGTCTACTGGGGAATCTGCGGGATTGTAAGCTTCCTGAGAGCTAGGTAGGAGCAAACTGTTCTTGTTTATTTGTATAACCAACCCTGTTTTCCCCCGAACAAACCCACGCACCCTTCCTCACCCTCACACCTAGGACCATCCGACAAGTGCTAGGGGTTCTATCTCCAGTATATTGCTCAAATCTTTTACTTCTCCCCAATTTCACTGCCAAAGAGCCTAGTCCAAGCCACCATCAATCTTTTGCCTGGACTACCGTGTTAGCTTCCTGTATTGGTCTCCCTGTCTCTGTAATTTATCCTCTGTACAAAAGCTACAGTAATCTTTTCTTTCCTTAGTAGTCTTTTAGGAACGTTAAGTCAGATGGCAGCATTCCCTTGATAAAATTTCTTTAATGGTTTTTCCATTGCCCTTAGAACAAAATTTACAAAAGTTCCTGCGAGGCAATGTCTACTCTCTCTCCCGCCTACTTCCACTTCCTCAGTTTCTTCTGAAACCACTCCGCCCCCCCCCCCCCCCCCCACGGAGGATTCTCCAGCCAGACTAGCCTGCTTTCAACTTCTTGAACACACAAGTGCTTTGGGGCCTCAGGTTCTTTGAAAAGCTCTCCCCTAGTTCCTTCTCATCCCTCAGTCTCTGCTTAACTCTCCACTTTTCTAAGCCTTTCCAGACCACCCTATCTGACCAGGCCCCTGGAACCCTCTCACCTCCTCCTTTTCATGACTTTATTGCACATTCCACTAATGGTGTACCTGTCTGTTACCTGTTAGCCACTTTAAAGTGTAAACTTCACGAAGGCTGAAGTGATGGGTGACGCATTCAGTAACTATTAGCAAATCATCAATTTGAACAAATGAATGAATGAATAAGACACAGTACAGACGGCACCCGTTTAGCAAGCGTCTTAAAAGGTTACCTTTAAAAAGAAAAAACTGGACCCTTAAATAGCCTGGACGGCCGAACACCTGGCACCTCTCGGTGCATTTCGAAACTGCCCGCAATCCCCCAGCCCCGGAACCTCCGCCGCTCAGCACTCAGCGCCCACCCCCGCGCCCGGCCCCGCGCTCGGCCCAGGTCGCCCCCGCGCTCGCCCAATTCCAGTCTCGCCCACCTGAGCGCCCCCGGACTCCGCGCCTCCCGCCCTCGGAGCTCGCTAAACTCTCCCACAGACGCGCGCGGGCAGTCCCTCACCCTGCCCCTCAACAGTCGCAGACCCGCACCTTAACCGGCTCCGAACTCCTTCTCTTTCCACAGCCAGACCGCCAAAATTCCAACTCGACTCCGCCCCCACGCCTCTGACGTCAGACGCACGCGGCTCGGGGCTGCACTGATTGGCTACTTCAGAGGTCTTGGCGGAAACGACCGTGGGGGGGCGGGAAGAAGGTGACCCTTGCGTAGAGCAATCTGATTGGCTCACGTGACCGGCGCCCTCTTTGTTGGGGGCAAGGGAACTTCCGGTCGGTGCAGCCCTGGCTTCCTCCGGTAGGTGTTCTAGCGTCCCCACAGGCGCCGGGAAGTAGAACTGTCCCTGTACGGTATGTTCATAGGAGGTCAGAAGTTAGTTCCTGACACTTTCAGGCACTGACCGTGTCATCCAGTTCTGAGCCTCGTTTTCTCTTACGCTTGACGCGGAGAAGCCTGCACACTGAGGCTCAAACCGCGGAACCCACTGCAGACCTTCCCCCTGCCCTCACAGATTGCCTCTGGCTGGGTTGACTGTATAGAGGTCTGAACAGGCTTGTTGATAATTTCGCTCGGTTGGTTATTTTACAACCTCGTTTTCAGTTGAGATAATGGGACTGAAAAACAAACCAAAAATCTGGTCCACTTTTACCTCTCTCTGACCGTCGTCACCGTCTGTAAAATGAGAAGGAAAGACTAGATGAGATTCTTAGACCCAGTAGAAACCACTGTTTGCGGAGGAGTTCGTGGTCCGTGGACTTTAATTGCGTCAGAGTTGGGAATAACTGTTTTCTGCTTCTTCCCACCAAAATGTCAGCATCGGGAGACCAGGGGACCGTGTCTTTCTCATCTTCCTAGCTCTTCCTCTGTCTTTTCTCTTGCTGTTGGTGCCTGGCACACAATAAATGTTTACAGAGAGAAAAAGTAGAATAGAGTATGTGCTCCTGAACAAGGCACTTAGCTTTGGCGGGGGCGGGGCGGGGGGTCAATTTCTTCATCCGTAAAGTGCTGATAATAGCGATAACTAGAGGGTTTCAGGAAGGATCAAATGAGAATTTCCAGTACCTTTTCACACACTGGTTATCAGCCATAATCTTAGTGCCTCAGGTGTACATGTTTGGACAAAGACAAGGTCCATATTGTAGGCATTTAGTCTAGTTTGGGAGATGTGATCTATGCATAAAAGACAAATAACATAAGGTGACTACCAGGGAGCACCAGTCTTGCTGATGAGGAGGTAAAAGATAGGTGGAAAGATGAGGTGGAAACATTTTAAAATGTAGGTAAAACAAATAGGGTGGCAGATGATGAATATTCTGTAAGCGGTAAAGAGACCCCGTTTGAGCAGGTGGGGGAGGAAGGTAGATGGATAGAGAAAGGTGTGGCTAAGTGCCCAGACTATGCAGTTAAGACTGCATGATTTTTAATTGCCACATGCTAACTGTGCAGCCTCGGCTAAGTTACTTAACCTCTCTGAGCCTCAATTTACTCATGTTCAAAACAAGGACAGTCATAGTTATTTCATAGGGTATTGTGAGGATTCATGAGAAAAACTTGAAAATATGCAGAGTGTGCCCAGCACATGTAAGCATTAAAAGTGTAATAACTTTTATTCTTACTACTTTATAAGGCAATGCTTAGGACGATTAAGCTAACAAAGATAGGTGCTCGGGAGAATTCCCTGGCGGCCCAGTGGTTAGGACTTGGTGCTTTCTCTGCCGTGGCCCCAGGTTCAGTCCCTGGTCAGGGAACTAAGATCCTGCAAGCCGCACAGTGCGGCCAAAAAGAAAAAAAATTCAAAAGATAGGTGCTCAGGAACTGGATACACCAGAAATTGAAGACAAAGAAGCTTGATAGATCGTGATAGTCCCAGACTGTGAGAGCTGAAGGGAAGGGACGAATTGGAAGCACTTTACGAGGGAAACTTATCTGCTTTGGTAACTGACCAGAGGAAAGTTACCTTTGGCAGGAAAAGGAGAGGACGATGGCCAGGTTGGCAACAGCTGAGAGACGGCTGACTTACAGAGGAGGAGCTTGCTTTGGACAGGGTAGAGATGTGAGTTCAGCCTGAGGCGATGGTGGGGAGATTTCAGCGCTACTTTTAGATATGTGACCCAAGCCAACGGGACATATCAGGGCTGCAGGTGTAGGCTTAGTGAGTGCAGTTGAGTTCTCTAAAGTAGAGATTGTAGAAGCAGAATATCTTTGAGTATGTTTCCAGGGTTAATGCACCAGAAGATTAAATCGATGCTTCCACCTTTCGGCCCAGCAGGAAACAATGCTATTCAAAATCAGAAAATCAGGGCTTCCATGGTGGCGCAGTGGTTGAGAGTCCGCCTGCCGATACAGTGGACACGGGCTCGTGCCCCGGTCCGGGAAGATCCCACATGCCGCGGAGCGGCTGGGCCCGTGAGCCATGGCCGCTGAGCCTGCGCGTCCGGATCCTGTGCTCCGCAACGGGAGAGGCCACAACAGTGAGAGGCCCGCGTACCGCAAAAAAAAAAAAAAAAAAAAAAAAAAAATCAGAAAATCAGATCTTCTGTTGGAATTAACAGCCGGTTTCCAAAGCACCCACACCACCTCCCTGTAGACATCTGTTTACATCTGCCTTCACATCTCATGCTTTATGGCACAGAATTCTCTAGAGTCTTATCCCAAACTTGAATTTGCCCAACTAACTGAACAAAAACGCTTTACTGAGAAAACTGTCATCCTTCCTCAGAGGCAGTTCTCTACTTGAAGATGAATGGCCCTCCTGAGAAAGGAAAACCCAGCCTCCTTAATTTTCCTAACAGAATATTGTCTTTGTTGCCCAAATAAATGTCTATTGCTTTTCAAACAATCTAGAGGTTACTTCAAGCAACAGGGTATGTTCCTCCATCTCAACTGATGCTTTGCAAAGAGAAGCCAATAAAAAAAACTCTAGCCTTGCTGGTTTTAATTAATTCATGAGAATGCTCAACACATTTCTTCATTGGTTTTGCTGAGTTAATAACTACAATACATACTCCATGCAGAATAAATTCTACCCGTGATTATGGCTCCATATGTCTAAAGGACAAAATTGCTACATAAACCTATCAGCTTACTGAGAGTTCCTAAGCCAATATTTTTTTGTATTATACTTCATATCTTTGCAATTACTTACCTAGAAAAAAAACACTTGCAATACTCAGTGATGACCAATATCTTCACAAAGAGAACATAATGTTATTTCAATAATTTTTAAAATGACGAACTCTGTAAGTCAAAGGATACCAAAGAAGATGGTAAAATTACTTCTACTTTTTGCTTTCATAGCAAAGCAGTTTTGGTACCTGTCCTTTCACTAAAACATTTGAATATTGGTCCATATACTTGATTCCTATTACACTTCAAAGCTGCAACTAGCTGTTCTATCAGCTTTCTTCCATGAATTAATGATTGCATAATAAATCTGATATTTCATTAAAAGCAATTCCAACTTAGCCCTTTCATTATGGGTCAAATGAAATTGTTGGTCAATTTTCACCATAATCTTGATTTTATGATTTAATGTGAACAATTTTATATGTGTTCATATTAAATAATCTTATATATAGTTAAAAGGGTTTTTTTTTCATTTTTAAAGAAAATAATAGACTTAATTTTTTTAGAGCAGTTTTAGGATTACAGAAAAATTGTGTGGAAAGAACAGAGTTCCCATATAGCCCCTTCCACACACACAATTTTTTTAGTAGATCTTTATTGGAGTATAATTGCTTCACAGTACTGTGTTAGTTTCTGTTGTACAACAAAGTGAATCAGCCATATGCATACATATATCCCCATATCTCCTCCCTCCCTCCCTATCCCACCCCTCTAGGTGGACACAAAGCACCAAGCTGATCTCCCTGTGCTATGCAGCTGCTTCCCACTAGCTATCTGTTTTACATTCTGTAGTGTATATATGTCCATGCCACTCTCTCACTTCGTCCCAGCTTCCCCCTCCCCGTGTCCTCAAGTTCATTCTCTACATCTGCGTCTTTATTCCTGTCCTGCCCCTAAGTTCATCAGTACCTTTTTTTTTTTTTTGAGATTCCATACATATGTGTTAGCATATGATATTTGTTTTTCTCTTTCTGACTTAACTTCACTCTGTATGACAGACTCTAGGTCCATCCACCTCACTACAGATAACTCAGTTTCGTTTCTTTTTATGGCTGAGTAATATTCCATTGTATATATACACCACATCTTCTTTATCCATTCACCTGTCGATGGACATTTAGGTTGGTTCCATGTCCTGGCTGTTGTAAATAGTGCTGCAGTGGACATTGTGGTACATCCTCTTTTTAAAAATTTATTTATTTTTTGGCTCCATTGGGTCTTCGTTGCTGTGTGCGGGCTTTCTCTAGTTTCAGCAAGCGGGGGCTTCTCTTGTTGCAGAGCACAGGCTCTAGGAGCGCAGGCTTCAGTAGTTGTGGCTTGCGGGCTCTAGAGCGCAGGCTCAGTAGTTGCGGTGCATGGGCTTAGTTGCTCTGCGGCATGTGGGATCTTCCCAGACCAGGGCTAAATCCCATGTCCCCTGCATTGGCAGGCAGATTCTTAACCACTGCACCACCAGGGAAGTCGCACATGTCTCTTTCTGAATTATGGTTTTCTCAGGGTATATGCCCAGTAGTGGGATTGCTGGGTCATATGGTAGTTCTGTTTTTAGTTTTTTAAGGAACCTTCATACTGTTCTCCATAGTGGCTGTACCAATTTACATTCCCACCAACAGTGTAGGAGGGTTCCCTTTTTCACCACACACTTTCCAGCATTTTTGTTTCTAGATTTTTTGATAATGGCCATTCTGACTGGTGTGGGGTGATACCTCATTGTAGTTTTGATTTGCATTTCTCTAATAGTTAGTGATGTTGAGCATCTTTTCATGTGCCCCTTGGCCATCTGTATGTTTTCTTTGGCACACACACATTTTATTATTAACATCTTGCATTAGTATGGGACTTTCTGTTACAATTGATGAGCCAATATTGATACATTATTAACTAAAGTCTATAGTTTACATTAGGGTTCACTCTTTGTTACACATTCAATAGGTTTTGACAGAGGTATCCACCATTACAGTATTATGCAGAATAGTTTCACTGCCCTAAAAATCTTCTGTGCTCTTAACCCCTCATCCCTCCACTAAACCTCTGGCAACCACTGACCTTCTTTACTGTCTCCGTAGTTTTGCTTTTTCCAGAGCATTATACAGTTCAAGTCATACAGTGTGTAGTCTTTTCGGATTGGTTTCTTTCACTTAGCAATATGCATTTAAGGTCTCTGCATGTTTTTTTGGTGTGGTTTGATAGCTTATTTCTTTTTAGCACTGAATAATATTCCATCACATGGATGTACACCACAGTTTGATTATCCATTTATCTGTTGAAGGACATCTTGGTTGCTTCCAAGTTTTGGCAGTTATGAGTAAAGCTATTATGAACATTCATGTGCAGGTTTTGTATGGATGTAAGTTTTCAATACATTTGGGTAAATTCCAAGGATTGTGTGCTTAGTTTTGCAACAAATAGCCAATCTGTCTTCCAAAGTACCATTCTGCATTTCCATCAGCAGTGAATGAGAATTCCTGTTGTTCCATATCCTCCCCGAGCATTTGGTGGTGTTATTGTTTTGAATTGTAGCCATTCTAATAAGTGTGAGATGGTATCGTTGAAATTTGCAATCCCCTAAAGACATACGCGGTTTAGCATCTTTTCATATGTTTATTTGCCAACTCTACATCTTTGGTGAGGTATCCATTATCTTTTGACCTTTAAAAAATTGGGTTGTTTTCTTATTGTTGCATTTTAAGAGTTCTTTGGATATTTTGATACCAGTTCTTTCTCAGATCTGTGTTTTGTAAAGATTTATTCCCAGTCTGTGGCTTGAGTTAGTTTTTGTGAAAGGTGTAATAAGGTCTGCAACTAGATTATTATTATTATTTTTCTTTTTGAATGTGGATGTTCAGTTGTGCCGGCACCATTTGTTGAAAATACTATCCTTTCTCCACTGAATTGCTTTTGCCCCTTTGTCAAAGACTCTCTGGGTCTATTTCTGGGCTCTCTGTTCTGTTCCATTCATGTATTTGTCTATTCTTTCACCAGTACCACACTGTCCTGATTACTGTAGTTTTATAGTAAGTCATAAAGTTGGGTAGTGTCCACCTTCCAACTTTGTTCTTTTCATTCAATAGCGTGTTGGCTATTCTAGGTCTTTTGCTTCTCCATATAAACTTTAGAATCAGTTTGTTGATAGCCACAAAATAACTTGGGATTTTGATTGTAATTGCATTGAATCTGTAGATCAGGTTAGGAAGAACTGATATCTTAACAATATGGAGTTTCCCTATACATAAACATGGAATATCTCTCCATTTATTTCTTTTATTTCTTTCATCAGATCTTATACATATTTTATTGGATTTATAACTAAGCATTTCATTTTGGGGTGTTAATATAGATGTTATCGTGTTTTTTTAATTTCAAGTTCCAATTATTCATGGCACACTGATATTGGTAATCTGTGTCTTCTCTTTTCTTAGTTAACATGGGTAGAGGTTTATCAATTTTATCAATTGTTTCAAAGAACCAGCTTTCGGTTTCATTGATTTTCTCTATTGAGTTCCTGGTTTAAATTTCATCAATTTCTGGCCTCAGTTGTATTATTTTCTTCTGTTTATTTTGCGTTTAACTTGCCATTCTTTTTCTAGTTTTATTTTTTTTAAAGAAGCGTTAACTATTGCTTTTAGATCTTCTTTTCTATATATGCAGTCAATGCTACACATTTCCTGCTAAGCCCTGCTTTCATTTCATCCCCAAATTTTGATGTTATATTTTATTTCATTTAGTTTAAAATATATTTAAATTTCTCTTGAGACTTACTTAATCCATGTATAATTTACAAAGTGTATTTAATCTCCAAGTGTTTTGAGGGTTTCCAGGTATCTTTGTGTTATTGATTTCTAGTTTAGTTCCACTGTGGTATGAGAACATACTGTGTATGATTTCTGTTGTTTTAAATTTCTTAAATTAAATTTAAATTTCTGTGTTTAATGGCTCAGAATGTGGTCTGTCATGGTAAATGTCCTCTAAGAGCCTGAGAAGAATGTGTATCCTGTCATATGTACACTATGAAGTATTCTATAAATGTCAGATCTAGTTGATTGTTGCCGTTCAGTTCAACTATGTTCTTAATGATTTTTTTGCCTATTGGGTCTGTTAATCACTGATAGAGGGATTTTCAAGTCTCCAGCTATACTAGTGGATTGGTATATTTTTCCCTGTAGTTTTTGCCTTATGTATTTTGATGCTGTGTTTTTAGGTACATATACAGTAGGGATTTTTATGTCTTCTTGGAGAATTGATCCCTATATCACTTTGTAATGCCCCTTTATCCCTGATAATCTTCCTTGCTTTGAAATCTTGTCTGAAATTAACATAGCTACTCTTTCTTTTGATTAGTGTTGGCATGCTGTATCTTTCTCCATCTCTTTACATTTTATCTATATGTGTCTTTATATTTAAAGTGGGTAGAGAGCATATAGATGAGTCTTGCTTTTTTATCCATTCTCAAAGTTTCTGTCTTTTAATTGGTATATTGAGACCAATGATGTTTAAAGTGATTACTGATATAACTGGATTAACATCTACCATATTTGTTACTGTTTTCTGTTCACTGCCCTTGTTCTTTGTTTCTTCTATTGTCTTTCATTCTATTTCTGACTTTCCTGGTTTTAATGGAACATTTTATGTTATTCCATTTTCTCACTTCTCTTAGCGTATCAATTATACTTTCTAAAACTTTTTTTTGGGGCGTGGGGTGGTGTTGCCCTAGAGTTTGCAATATACATCGACTACTAATCCAAGTTCACTTTCAAAGAATACTATATCACTTCATGGGTAGGGAAAATACCTTGTAACAGAGTATCCCCAATTCTTCCCTCCTATCCCTTATAACACTGTTGTCATTTATTTCATTTATCCATTAGCTATAATCACCAAATACATGTGGCTGTTGTTACTTTGAACAAACTGTATTCTATTTGGGAATTCCCTGGCAGTCCAGTGGTTAGGACTCCATGCTTTCACTGCCAGGGCCTGGGTTCGATCCCTGGTCGGGGAACTAAGATCCCACAAGCCATGCAGCACAGCCCAAAAAAAACACCAAAAAACAAAAAACGAGAAAACCTCTTATCTGTTCATGACGAATAAGAAAAATAAAAGACTTTATCTTCATGTATCCTTTCTCTAACGCTTTTCTTTTCTTTTTATAGATCTGAGTTTTTGACCTTCTCTGAGGAGCTTACATTTCTGGCAAGGCAGGTCTACTGGCAACAAATTCCATCAACTTTTGTTTGTCTAAGATAGTCTACTGCTCCTTCACTTTTGAAGAATAATTTCCATGGACACAGAATTATAGGCTGGTGGTTCTTCTCTCTCAACTGTCTTCTTGCTTGCATGGTTTCTGAAGAGAGGTCTGATATATTTCTTATCCTTGCTCTTCTACAGGTAAGTTATTTTTCCCTTTTGGCTTCTTTCAAAAAAATTTTTTTTGTTTTTGATTTTCTGCTTTTTGCCCATGATACACTTAGGTGAAGACTTTTTTGGCATTTATCCTGTGTGGTGTTCTCTGAGTTTCCCAGATCTGTGGTTTGTACCTGTCATTAATTTTTGAAAATTCTCAGCCATTATTACTTCAAACATTCCTCTGTCCCCTTCTCTCCTTCTGGTATTCTCATTGTACACTTTCTATAACTGCCTCACAGTTCTTGAATATTCTGTTCTTCTTCATTCTTTTTTTAAAATTGCTTTTCAGTTTTGGAAGTTTCTCATGCCATTTCTTCAAGCTCACTGATTCTTTTCTCAGCCATGGTCAGTCTACTCATGATCTCATCATAGGCATTCTTTATTTCTGTTACAGGCTTTTTGATTTGTAGTATTCCCTTTTGAGTTTTTCTTAGAGTTTCCATCTCTCTGCTTACATTACCCCTCTGTTCCTGCATATTGTCACTTTTTCCATTAGAGCTCTTAGGATGTTAATCACAGTTGTTTCAAATTCCGTTTTATATCTATCCATTATGTCTGAGTCTGGTTATGATGCTTTCTTTATCTTTAAAAACTGTTTTTTGGTCTTTTAGTATGCCTTATAATTTTTTGTTGAAAACTGAACATGATGTACTAGGTAAAAGGAACTGTGGTAAATAGGCCTTTGGTGTGGGGTTTTTGTTTATCTGGTTAGGAGTTGGACTATTAGTGTTTGCTGCAGCTGTGTCATATGCTGAAATTTCCTCTGGTGTCCTTGTTTTTGTCTCCACTGTTGTCTTTGGGTTTCCCTATAGACTTCTTAGAGAAAGTCTAAGATGTGCAGTTGTTTCCGTTGTAATCCCTTGTTATTATACAGAAGCCCTGTTGATGTGGTGGTGAGGGGTAGCGGGGAGGGGAAGCATTCTATAGGTCTATGGTTAGTCTTTTCGTTCTTTTCGTGAGCTTGTGCCTCTGGGCTGTGACCTTTACAGGTTTTTTCCCTCCTCCTTAGGTGCTAAGAATAAGGGGGCATAAGTTGGGTGTATCTGTTCCCCCAGGTTGGTCAGGCTCTGATAATATCCCAGCAAGTAAGGCTCTGGTAAAAAAGTTTCCCTGAGGAAACTTCTTAAGAAGAACAGAATGCTCTGGTGTATTTCAAAATGTCTACTCCCACCTGCCCCCCAGCCCTGCTGGAATTATGGGGGAGTTTTTTCTAATCTTTACTGTGGGAATCTGGTAGGATCTGTGGAGGTAAAACTCATGAAAGTGCAGGGTTCCCCCTAAGACTGGGCTCCCCCTGGAGTTTTTAACTCTCAAGCTCATCCACACTGAGCCTTTAGCAATTCTTCAATTACAGTTTACATTTTCCTACTCAGGTACTGGCTCCTACTGTGGTTTCTGCTCCTGAGACTGTGGTCTGGTCATCAGCGACTCTCTGTATCTCCCTGTTTGTCTCTCCAGTTTGGGGGCAGAGGTTTACCCTGTGACCTCAGTTCTCTGAAAGATTTAAAAGAGTTGACGATTTTAAGTTTGTTCGGCGTTTTTCTTATTATAAGGATAGGAGTGATGACGTCCAAGCTCCTTACACGCCAGACCAAAATTATTTTTAACATAATATTTAAAGACTTAATTGTGTAAAATTATTAGCTGTAAAAGTTTCTTTTGCTCCCTCATATTTCTTCACATTTGCCATCTTTCTGTTGTTCCCATTAGCCACACAAGAATACAGCATGGCTGGCCCTAGAAGAGGGACCTAAATTCTGATGAGGTGTAGTTAACTGGTAACATGGAACAAGGCCTTGAAGACTAAATTAACTGGATAAGACATGCACAGACTTTACAAGTTGTTTACCAAACTGTTTGATTCCCCCAAAACAATAGCCTCAATTTAAATTGACCATATGAACTTGCCTTCATTTACAATCCATCTAATTAGCAAGGAAACAATTTGGTAACAGGCTTAATCAGCACATTCACACTGTTATTTCACATTGGGATCAGGTTGATATTTTTACTTGAACAAAGTAAAAGGATATTCCCAATATCATAAGTGTAGAACCATTTGGTTTGCTTTTTTATTTAGGATACTGTAGAAATCTATCTTCTCCAATATAAGATAGTAAGGGAAAAGAATTTAAACTAGAAACTAAAAACAAGAAATTAAAAGTAAAAATTTCATAGTTATTTTAGAAATGTCTTTAACAAACCCCCTGGGGTGGGGGGGGGATCTAAATTACTGTTGAATTTGTGCAGTGTGTTCTCCTGGCATGAAGCTGTAATTAACTGTTTTGATTCCTGTTTTAAAAAATATATATACCTACACACATAGGCACACACAAGTCAAGTTTGTGTAGGAGAGATTCTTATGACAAAGTCAAACAGAGGAGATTTAAAATTTTTCTCTTAAATATTTTAGGATATAGATACATAAGGACATTGCTAACTTTTATGGCTGGTAAACTGTAGGTTTACAAAATACGGCAAATCCCTATCTTTTCACCTCCTTAGAAAGAACAGTTTCTAATTCAAACACCACTTACTGGTATCTAGTAAAGGGATTTGCTCATATTCACGGAATTAACAAAATGGTTCTGAATAAGTATTAAGCTTATATGAAGCTGAATACAGAAAACACATCCTATGAAATTAGCTAGTCATATATGAACAATGTGAAAGATTCATAAGCAAAATTTTATTTTGCAATAACTATTTTTTTTGCAATAACTATTTTTGTGATTATGAATATAGAGCCTGATCCAGGAAGAAAATTAATAGATAGCTATTCTTTTTAGAAATTAATACACTATTTACTGTATAGTTGATAAACATATACCTGCAGCACAACAAAAGAAAAAGAAAACTTTACACTGTGGATGATTACGTGACATCCAGTGAACCTAATATATCCGCTTCATGTAGGTCAGTATTTTTTCACTTGTCCTGAGGATCAAGTAAAAGGTCACAGGGCTCATCTGAAAAGAGCCACATCATAATTTTGGTGCTGTGGCTGAAATAAAACTGTAAGATATACACACATACACAACCCCAGATAGATCTATCTTAAATGAATAAAGAAAAATAACAATGTAATTTATTTAAAAATACTTCAAAGACACTTTTCTTGATTAAATCTGTGACCACTTCATTTTTCCTGCCTCCTTAGAAAGTTCTTAATCAGTGAGGCTTCTTCCATCTTATTACCACATTTACTCTATCCACGATGTCACATACTCATAACCCGCATGGACAGTTCAGTGCTCACATCAACAATATTAAAAAAAAAACAGACCTCTTATCAGAAGAGTGGTACGTTAAGGATTCTATTTTGCGAGTTTGTGGGAATGCACCAAAAAATGTCCTTTTTAGAACATAATGGTTTTCTTTCTCCTAAAATAATGAGCCAAAATATTTGAGTGAAACAAATGACACAAAAGTACAACTCTTGGAGGAAAAAATCTGACATTTACCAACAGTTTGGGGGAGGTGAAAGGTCAACACTTAAATGATGCAGTCTGTAACATGAATCAGTAGTGTATCTATGTCGGGCAGAACTTCTCCACATTTGGGGCAAGAATGAATTGGAATATTCTGTTGTTCCTGCTGCATCCAGTTTCTATCCTCAGCTCCTGGGAATAAGCATTAAATGAAATGTTAATCCATTCCTTCCATGTTGCAAGCAGTTTTTAAAAACAGATGGTAAATTTTAATTTTAACATCAGTTAAACTTGGTAATCAATACCTCGTGGGAAATGAATACAGGTTTTATTTTGGTCTTTAACTGAAGTAATCGACACACATAGAAAAAAATCTCCAAAAGTAATACCTGCTTCCCTATCATGTTTTAGGATTTAGGCTCTGTTCCAGGTTCTAGGTATGTGAAAATATGTGGTTTTGGTTTTAGGTACAGGATGATACACGTTCTAGTAAAAACTAGAATCTTTGAGAGAAGAAAAGGATAGATGAGGATGTAAGCTAAGAAGAAGGAGAGAATTTGGACAGTGCGCAGAGCATGGAGAGGGACCCTGGCACAGCAGGGACCTTCTCAGGAGCAGAGACAACAATTACGGCCATTCAGTAGATGCTTTTGAGCACTTGGGAGATGGGAGAGAGGGATACAGACATGGTGGGGACATCAGGCAAGAAAAAGAGACAGTGGCACGACGTGAGGGAAGCACTGAGGCTGTGTCAGACACAAGGTGGTTTTGTTGGGGAGGGCAGGAAAGGGCGCCTGGCTCAGACTGCTCGGTGCAGACAGGCCCCCTGATGAGACCAGCTCCACTTGAGAGGAGTCTTAAGAATGAACAAGAGTTATCCAGATAAAGGAAGTGAGGAGAAGGAATTGAAGAATCAGTCCTATTGTTTCCCCCAATTCTGGAGTTGGACTGAGGTTCAAGTCTTAAATCAAAGAACGCTCTGAAGAAGTCAGGGCTCTCAGCAGGTCCCCTGTGTGCAGACCGTGCTCAGTACAGGAAATGGTTTCTAGTTCCCAGAGCACCTCATTGATCTGATCTTTCTGCACCGATGCAAAGCATTTTAGTTTTTCAGCGTCTCCACCCAGGTCTCTAGATTTTTATTCAGCCCCCAAAATGTTTGTTTTTGCAGATGATAGTGGAGGTAACTTTTTTTTTTGATTAATTAATTTATTTTGGGCTATGTTGGGTCTTCGTAGCTGCACGCGGGCTTTCTCTAGTTGCGGCGAGCAGGGGCTGCTCTTTGTTGCGGTGCGCGGGCTTCTCATTGCGGTGGCTTCTCTTGTTGCGGAGCACGAGCTCTAGGCGCGCGGGCTTCAGTAGTTGTGGCACGTGGGCTCAGGAGTTGTGACTCACGGGCCCTAGAGTGCAGGCTCAGTAGTTGTGGTGCACGGGCTTAGTTGCTCCGCGGCATGTGGGATCTTCCCGGACCAGGGCTTGAACCCATGTCCCCTGCATTGGCAGGCGGACTCTTAACCACTACGCCACCAGGGAAGCCCGAGGTAACTTTTAGTATGGTTTTTTGCTTCTGAGCATATTATTTGAATTCACTAACATGGGAGACTGTTACGGATAGTTTGTGTTAAGCAAACTTTAGAAGCACCCTTGAGTAGAAATACTGATCGCAAAGCATGATATCTGAAGCAGGGAGCTTTCTAACAGTCTCATTGTTTCAGATCAGGGGTCAGTAACTTTCTGTAAAGGGCCAGACAGTAAATATTTTAGGCTTTACAGGTCATAAATTTTGGTCATAACTACTCAAGTCTGCCACTGTAGCATGAAAGTAGCCAGACAATATGTCAATAAGAGGGCATGACTATGCTGCAATAAAACTTTACTTATGCAAACATGTGACAGGCCAGATTTGGCCCGTGGGCTGCAGTTTACCAAACCCTGCTCTAGATGACAATCTGCCACTTATCAGGGACTGTTAATTCATCCCTTTAAACTTTATTGCATCTGTCTGTGCCTTTATTTTTGTCCTGGTCTAGGTTTCAAGATGCAGACTGGGGCTGTTTTATCAGTCAGCTAATGGGTTCCCTCTGCCTCCTGGCTCTTCACTATAAAATAAGCTTAGTCAGTTTTCATTATTAACACATCACACTCATTTCTGCCTTTGCCCCTTTATTCTCATACAGAAGTTATCTAAATCCTGGCTTCCAGGTCAAGCTTAAAGTCACATCTTTCCAAGCCCTTTCTCAACCCCCCTGGCCCTTAGGGGTTATCCTTTCCTCTTATCTCCAGCACTGTTATTTCTATTCCTTACTTGTTATCTTGTATTATGAATTCATCTTTTTATGTGCACATCCTGTCTCTCCGACTAAACCATAGGCCTTCACGGATCTGACCATGCCTTATGCCCCTTTGTTCCCTCGTGTTCAGTCAAGCGCCCAGACCAGAGTAGACACTTAGACGGCTGCAGACGGCAGAGGACAACCATGATGAAATATACTGAGGGGAGCTATTGTTTAAGGCAGCTTTGTTAGGAAACAAACAAAAAATCTTAAGACAATCTGTTTGGAATATTGTTTTTTATAAGACAAAAAAGCTTATTAGGATAATTAAGAATACACTTGCACTCTGTGGCAATTTTTTTTGTTTGTTTTTTTTGTGGTACGCGGGCCTCTCACTGCTGTTGCCTCTCCCGTTGCGGAGCACAGGCCCCGCGGCCGTGGCTCACGGGCCCAGCCACTCTGCGGCATGTGGGATCTTCCCGGACTGGGGCACGAACCCGTGTCCCCTGCATCGGCAGGCAGACTCTCAACCACTGCGCCACCAGGGAAGCCCCTCTGTGGCAATTTTTAGATTATAAGTCAAAGACTGTTTGACCAGTTTTTTTTTTTTTTTTAAGTGTAAATAGATATTTGCCTTATATCTTCCCCTAAGAAATCCAGGTGCAAGAGATTGTCCGTTTTTTGAACCAAAACAATCTTGGAGGCACTTCTAGGTATGGGGTATATGGATGTTGCTATAGGATATTTAAATTCACGTTAGAGAAAAGGCCTGGTGGTGCTCATGTGGGTAGATGCAGCCTTCAGAGAACACAGCTTTACCTGCTGATGCTAGAAAATGCCTGAGGCTAATATTTATGTCAGTCCCTGTGCTGCTTCTGCATATGCCCCATGAATACCATGTGTATTATTTTTTGTGGAATTTTTTTTCTATGTGTATTTTTAACCTGAATTACTACCTCTAATATTTACTTTAACCTAATTTTTCCTGTAAAAGAACTCTGGCAGGGGCATCGGTGGAGTTAGGAGGTAAAAGGGATACTCAGAAATTTCCCTAGGATTTAATAGTTAACTATACATACTAATATTGCTTCCTTGCTGTTGATAACACTGTGATAGTTCCATTTCAATAGTCTGTTGGTATGTGGAAGGGACTTAGACTCAGCCAGCATTTAAAAAAAGTTAAAGAACCAGTTATGTGAAATGTGGATAACATCTCTCTCTCGCTCTCTCTTTTTTTTTTTGGATAACATCTAACACCCTGCTTCTTCTTAGTGGCATTGCTATTAACTTTTCATCTAGCTATGTCAGTCTTTGATCCTGTGAATTTTATGTTTTTTCATATCTAGACTCAAGGAAAATACTTCCCTTTCAGTGATGTAATTTACTGTAAATGACGGAACATTATTACTAGAGTATTAAAACCACGCAATAAACAAAGCACCGTACTTTGAATGAGTGTCATGATCAATTTCACTCAGGGAATTAAAATCTGGATGTAGTACATAATTAGTGCCAGTCTATTACATGCAGTACCATGTAGTGGTGAACAGTCAGATAACCTTGGGTCCCATGTCCAGATCTGTCCCTAAAAGTCCTCGTGATCCTGGGTTATTTAACCTTGTCTTCTGGAAGATGGTGATACTATATACCTCGTGGAATTTTTGAGGATCACATGAAATAATATGTATGAAGGGATCAGCACAGCATCCATGCATAGTCAACTCTCAATAAATGGTAACATTACTATGTGCAAAACAGGAAGCAGGTGAGCATATAAGCTCCAAGGGAGCTTATTTATTAGAGTACTTAAATGCATATTTAGAACACATAAATAATGGGGTAAGAGTTCACTGGAAAGAGACTGTAGGAAGAGAGATATGAATGAGGGAAGGGCATCTACGTGAAGGATACCGCATAAGCAAGTATATGTAGCTATAAAAGCTTAGGATAAGTTCAAGGAACAGGAAGTGATTCCACTGGCTAATATCTATAGGGGAACAGAGTGAGAGAAGGCTCAAAAGTTTGGCTATGCCAGGCCTTAACTGCTAGTGTGAAGAGTCTGGTCTGGATTCAGTAGAGAGTAGATGGAGTTTGAGGTACTGTGGAAAAAAGACTGATAGGTGCTACATTTTTGGTAGCTTGATTTGGAATCCATTGTATAGATGTATAGTGGAATTTTTCTTCAAGCATCTTCTTCATAGGATAGCTAACCCCGGGAGCCCTGACAACCTAGAATCACACGTGACTCACCTCTTTGAACGAGATAAGCCTGCTGGTCAGCGTCACTTGCTCTCGCCCCATGACGGCTCTGCATTTCCATCAGGGACTGCCTGCTGGGATGAAAAGCGGCACTATATGTGAAACCCTGAAATACGACAACGTTGAGCAGGCATTCAACAGAAGTACGAGAAAAAAAGACCTAAACTACAAAGCCAAGGTTCATAGAAACCAGAACTTAAGAGTAATTTGAGCTTTAAATATTACTGGCACTAGGACACAATGTAGTAAAAGTAAATAAGATTTTTAAAAATCAGGAAACAAACAAAATGTCAATTGACAGGGGAAAAGATTAGAAAAAAGTGGCATATTTCTAAAACAAGACACAACAGAGCAATTAAACAGTGAAGTAAATCTACATATATACACACACACACAGAGTTCAAAATTAGTTATGTAAAGCAAGTTGCAGAATAATACCTATAGTGACCGTTTTATAACCTAGGCACCTTGTTTTAAGAAATTAATATTACCTTGTTTTAAGATATTATATAGATGTGTATATATGCAAAAGTACAAAACAGCTGGGGATGCTGTTGCAGGCAGTGTGGGGAAGGGAGAGAGGACTATAATGGCAGGGGGTGTGGGGAGAAGACTGCAACTTCATCTACAACTCCTTTTTCTTTTAATAAAAATATACTTGGGGCTTCCCTGGTGGCACAGTGGTTGAGAGTCCGCCTGCCGATGCAGGGGACACGGGTTCGTGCCCCGGTCCAGGAAGATCCCACGTGCCGCGGAGCGGCTGGGCCCGTGAGCCATGGCCACTGAGCCTGTGCGTCCGGAGCCTGTGCCCCGCAACAGGAGAGGTCACGGCAGTGAGAGGCCCACGTACGGCAAAGGGAAAAAATATATATATATATATACTTGAAGAAAATAAAACAAATATTAGTAACTGTCGATTCTGGATGGATACATATTGGTGTGTATTATTTTATTCTCTGTATTTTTCTATTTTCTATTCCTCAATATTTCAGTTTTTTATCAAAATGAAAATTTTAAAGATAGAAGTAATTTTAGCAGTATTTTCTTTGAAAACATTACAGAATTATTTAAAGTGTTAGGAATATTTCATCCATGACAATGGCGGGATATGACTTCGGAACACATAATGTCACGTTTTTACAATTTATCTAAAAGAACTCGATCAGGTTCCCACAAGATGCTGCCAGGCCTTGCAGGGCAAACTAAGTGTTAGGGACACCGTCAGGCAAAGTGTGCTCAGAGCGATTCTTTTTTTTTTTTTTTTTTTGCGGTACGCAGGCCTCTCTCTCACTGTTGTGGACAGGCTCCTGACACGCAGGCCCAGCCGCTCCGCAGCCATGGCTCACGGGGCCAGCCGCTCCGCGGCATGTGGGATCTTCCCAGACCAGGGCACGAACGCGTGTCCCCTGCGTCGGCAGGCGGACTCTCAAGCACTGCGCCACCAGGGAAGCCCCAGAGCAATTCTTATAGCTCAAATTAGGAAACACTGTGGGTCACCTCTCCCACAGACCGGGTGATATGTGCTCTAAGTCTTCCCCTCATTCACCTGCCTTCATCTTCAAAAGCATTATTCTCTTTCAGCAGAATTGCCAGCTGCAATGCCATTTGCTCCTTTTCTTCATGAATCTTCTCTCTTGCTGCTCTTTCTGCATGAAAGTCAGAACAATAAACCTCCATCTGTTAGAGGAAAAAAAGAGACAGAAGTTACCACCCAGACAAATGTGGATTCTCTACAGCTCACCTGCTGATAAGGTGAAGAGGTAGTGCTGCATCCTGTGACATTGTCTTGCAAATAACAGGTACTTGTCCCTGCTAGAAACCAGTGTAATCACCATGACTTTCCAACTACCTTCAAAGAGAAGACACAAGTTACGTGTGTGTGTGTGTGTGTGTGTGCTTTAAACTATCAGAGCCCAGCAATTACATAGATATAGGTAGTTTAAATACTGTGTGTACCATTAGTTCAGTAAAATTCTCTGGTCTCTTTTTTAAAAATAATATTCAGTACTAGCTTAATATGGTAAATGGTTTATTTACCCTGTCAGGTATATTTATGAAGGCTGGCCTTAAGCTAAATTTAAAATAACAACAATAAATAGATGCTATTTATTGAATTCCAAACATCTGCAGTGTCCTATGTTTGGTGCCCTTATTGACCATTTTATTTCCTCCTGGGAAGGCAGAATTGCTATGCTCATCTTACATTTATAAATTTAATAGCTCTTAATCTTGGGGAAATTAGTTAAGTGCTCAAACCAGCATTTGAACCCAGATTGAAGCCCATGTACCATGGACGCTTCCATTTACCATACTGCTTTCCACAGTGGTAGCCAGCCTCCAAGATGGCGCCAGTGATCCTTACCTCTTGGTAATCATACCCTCATGTGGTCCCCTCCCACAGTGAATGGGCCAACCTGTGTAACCACTAGGATATTACAGAAGTAATGGTGTGTGGCTTCTGAAACTAGGTCATAAAGGACACCATGGCTTCTGCCTTGTTCTCTCATGGATCACTTGCTCTGGGGGAAGCTAGTTGCCATGTCATGAGGGTATTCAAGCAGCCCTATGGAGAGGCACACATGGTCAGGAACTGAGGCCTCCCGCCCATAGCCATGAGAATGAGCCATCTTGGAAATAGATCTTTCAGTCCATCCTGAGTGCAGCCTCATGAGAGACCCCGAGTCAGAATCACCCTGCTAAGCTGCTCTTGGATTCCTGATCCATAGCAACTGTGTGAGATAACAAATGCTTGTTGTTTTAGCTGCTACGTTTGGAGAATAATTTGTTACCTATAAAAAAGTAAATATGCCATAATATGTAGTTTCTTCACTGTTACAAAAATTATAAAGTGAAAATGAATGCCTTAATAGTGAATTGAGCATTATTTCAATACCAGTTTTTAACTTCCTATATTTAAAATTGGGTTTTTCATTTCAAATTTAGTGGTTCT
Organism: Tursiops truncatus; assembly: GCF_011762595.2. Taxonomy (NCBI): domain Eukaryota; kingdom Metazoa; phylum Chordata; class Mammalia; order Artiodactyla; family Delphinidae; genus Tursiops; species Tursiops truncatus. The sequence goes on along the minus strand of NC_047035.1, from coordinate 167,837,756 downwards.
CGGATACAAATTTATTTATTATTTATTTTTTCGGATACAAATTTTTATCCATTACTTTAAAAAGTAAAATTAATAAAGATTTAAATATTCTAATCACACTGTAGTTACCAAAAAAGTATGAAATAGATCATTTTAAGGGACTTCTGCCATTTGTGAGTAATCCAACATTTTATGGTTATCATTGATAGATTATGGGCTTTTTTTTGAGTCAGACCTAAATCTGAGTTAGAGTCTCACCTCCATCAGTTATGAGCTTTGAGCCAGTAAGAACTGGGCCTTTGTTTTGTCCATTCCTATATCCCCAGCAGTGAGAACAGTGTCTGACATAAAGTGCTCAAAAAAGAGTTGTTGAATGAATGAACAAGAGTATCCATCAAAACAAATGTCTCTGTACAGAACATGGCAAAAGTACATGACTACAGTATCATGCACAAACAAAGGAAATGCCTTAAAGAGCTCAGGTTGAAATTCTATTCCTGTCGAAATAAAACTAAAACCATAAGTTCAGTCAACCACTTCCATATTTCACTGGGCCAGCCACTCTGGGCAGCTGGTACTGAGTATGTATATAGGGAATAATAAACTTCTGGCATTGTTACACTACAAATAATCTGTTTATCTTCTTCAGATTGGCAAACATTTAAAAGAGTGATGCAAGGATGTGGGGAAATAGGAGCTCTCATCTACTTCGGGTAAGAGAATAATTTTCATTATGCATTTTTGGAAGACAACTTGGTAATACTTATTTAACTTAAAAACAGTCATATCCAGTGACCCAACCATTCCATTTCTGTATCTTACTAGAGATTCCACAAGTGCACAAAGACACAGATACAAGAATGTTCAGTTCAGCATTGTTGATAATAGCAAAAATACTGGTACAACCTACAGGTCCATTAATAGAGGACTGGTTAAACCTGTCATGGCAATGTACACTTTGGACACCATACAACTGTTAAAAAAAACTACATATGGCTGTGAGTAATAACATGGAGAGATATCCAAGATATATCATGAATGAAAAAGTAGTGCAAAATGTATGGCATGATCCCACTTTTAATTAAGCAAACAAAATAAAAACAAACAAAAAAAGGTTTCCCCCCACTTTTTTGGTGATTTTACATCTCAGGCAGGATGTATGTTCACTAATAAAACTCTTCTCTAAGGACTCCACCCACCGGTATGAAAAGTGGGCCAAAACAGTCACAACCAGCCAATTGTACACAAATTCTTCCAGAGAACAGTGAGAGAAGAAATGTGCCCCAACTTGTTTTTATGAGGCCAGTAAAACCCTGAAATCCAAACCCAACAAGGACATGAGCAGAAAGAAAATTCTAGGCCAATCTTACTCAAGAATATAGATACAAAAATCCTAAGCAAAATATAAGCAAACCAAATCCAACAATATATACAGAGAATAATTCAAGAAAGGCAAAGTTTAATATTTTAAAAATCAGTGTGATTTACCACATTAACAAATTAAAGGAAAAAGGCATATAATTATCTAATTATATCATTATACGAAGAAAAACATTTCCTAAATAAAATTCAACATCCACTCAAAATAAACATTTTTGGCAAACAAGGAAGAGAAGGGAATTTTCTTAATCTAGTAAGTGATACCCATGAAAAGCCTATACCAAACACCACACACTCAACAGTGAAATGTTGGAAACACTGCCACTGAGACTGAGAGCAAGGCAAGGCTGCCTGCTCTCTCCACTGTTACACAGCATTGCACTGGGGTCCCAGCCAGTGCAATAAGGCAAGAAAAAGAAAGAAAAAAAATATAATGAACTGGAAAGGAAAAAAAAAAAACTGTCATTATTTAACTGATCTTAGTGTACCAAGTCCAAAGGAATATTTAGAAATATTATTAGAATTAAAATGTGAGTTGAGTAAGTTTACTGCATGGAAAGTCAATATTAGGAATCAATTGTATTTCTATATAGCAGCAACAATTAGAAAATGAAGTTTTAAAAATGCTATTTATAAAACTATCATAAAAATAGAAAATATCAAAAAAATAGAAAATATCTAGGAATAATCTAATAAAAGATGAGCAAAACCTTTACTAAGAAGATTAAAAATATGACTGAAAATAATTAAAGAAGATATGTCATGTTTGTGGACTGGAAGAGTCAATGATGTAAAGTTGCCAATCATCTCCAAATTGATTTTTATATATTTAATAAAATTCTAATCAAAATCCCAGGGTTTTTTTTCTGTGTAGAAAATATCAAGCGAATTCTGAAATTTATAAGAAAAGGAAAACCTAAGGTCCTCTTGAAGAATCTCAATGAGGTAGGAAGACTTGCTACCAGATATCAAAGCATTTGATTCTTTATAATAAGACAGTATGGTACCAGAGCAAGGATGTACAAATAGGCCAATGGAACAGTATAGAATCCAGAAATAGACCCGTGGGTACCTGGACACAATATGTGACAAAGAGGGCATCAGAGTCCTTAAGATGACCTTTTAAATAAATGGTGCCAAATGAACAGGATATTCATGCAGAAAAAAATATGAATCTTTACCCTTACCTCACTCCATATAGAAAAGCTAATTCCAGATGGTTTTTAGATCTTAATGTAAAAGGCAAAACCATAAAACTTTTAGAAGACAACATAGGAGAATATGTTCATGGCCCTGAGATAGTGAAAGTTTTTAAAACAGGACACAAAAAGTACTATAATCATAAATAAAAAGACTCATAAACTGGATTGCATTAAAATTAAGAATTTTCGTTCAACAGACACCTTCATGAGAGTGGAAAGGCAAATCAGAGAGTGAAGAAATCTGCAAAAAGTATAACTGGCAAGGGCTTGTATGTGGAATATATAAAGAACTCCTATAAATTGAAGAAAAAGCCAGAAAACCAGAAGAAAACTGGGCAAAGACCTGATCAGGCTCTTCACAAAAGGGGATGCTTAGAAGGCCGTAAACATCTGAAAAAGTACTCACTCTCATACCATCAGGGAAATGCAGATTTAATGAGACACCATCATAAACCCACTAGAATCGTTAAAAATTCTAATACAAGTATGGGTAAGGATATAGAGCAACAGGAACTCTCTGTTGGTGGGAGTGAAAACTGGTCCACTTTGGAAACCTCTTTGGCATTATCTGTTAAAGCTGGGTAACATGCATACTCTATGAACAAGCAGTTCCACTCCTAGGTGTGTACCCAACAGAAACGAATGCACAGGTGAACAAAGAGACGCGCGTAAGAATGACAGAGCAACATTAAACACAAAGCCCCAAACTGGAAACAATCCAGCTGTCTATAAACTGTAGAATGGGTAAATTCAGTGAGTAATACCCTTAAAAGTGTGGTGCACTTTCCACCTGTGATATACTTCAGTAAAAAGGTTTTTAAAAATATACTGGTGGAAATAGTATAAAATCAAAACAGATATTTTAAGCACTATCACTTTCCTGTTAGAGAATATAATCGGGGTTGGCCTGCCTCGGCTCACATTTGGGAACGAAGCCTACCTGAGCCCTGAGAACAGCCATGGTTTCCAGGTCCTTCTCCTGCTTGGCGATGGTCTGCTTCATCTCATCCATTTGGAGCTGCTTGGAAGCCAGGGCTTTCTCTGCCAGTTCCAGCTTTCCACTCAGTTCCTGCAGCACCACCTTATCCACTTTTTCCGACTGAAAAAGACAAACTTATTCTAGACATGGTTTTGAAATAATTCAACCTATTTTAGTAAAATATTAGATGAAGGTTTATTTTCTAAAAAATGACTGGCTGTAAACTATTCTGGTAATCAGCAGTGATAACTTATTCGGCAACTTTCATGCACTGAATTTATACCTTGAAGATAATAATTTCCTAATTTAAAATAATGATTTATAAAAAGAAAACACTAAAATAAGGGAGAAAATAGTAAACCCTATCTCAGGGCGGGTGTAAGCTGCTGATACTCCTATTCTTTCACTCACATTACTCTTAACTTTATGAAGTCAGTGGAATGTTTGAATTAAAAATTTACTAGGTCCTAGAGAGGAACAATATTCTAGTAAAAGTAAATGAAAAACAGAAAATATATTTCTAAGAATATAAACTCAAAGACCCCTTCTAATTCAAAGCTCCTGTGGTCTTTATTTATTCCAGCTTTATTGAGGTAAAACTGCCAAATAAAATTGTAAAATATTTAAAGTGTACAATGTGATGATTTGATATACATATACATCGTGAAAGGATTCCCACCATCGGGTTAATTACTACATCTATCACCTGACATCTCTATCCATGGTGTTTAAATTATCACACCATTCTGGGGGCATTATTACTATTACTATTACAATAATTTAAGATGCAGCCGGATAAGTCCAAGGCCTCAAGTTCACTGACAGCAGGCAAGCTAGCCCTGTGATAGCTCCAGGCAGCAGTCTCACTATACAGTCATTACTCATGTAGGAGCCCAGGCTCAGCTCTCCTACAAACCCATCCACTGTTAGAAATGCTAAAAGCTTAGCCACGGAGCAAGTAAGCCCAGGCGCCACAATTACTGAGCCTGTACTCTAGAGCTCGTGCTCTAGAGCCCGCGAGCCACAACTACTGAGCCTGTGTGCCACAATTACTGAAGCCTGCGTGCTTAGAGCCCGCACTCTGCAACAAGAGAAGCCACTGCAATGAGAAGCTCGTGCACAGCAACGAAGAGTAGCCCCCACTCACTGCAACTAGAGAAAGCCCGCGCACAGCAACAAAGACCAAATGCAGCCAAAAATAAATAATAAATAAGTAAATAAATTTATTTAAAAAATGCTAAAACTGTACTCCGACCATAGGACATGCACATCACCTCTGTACACAAGGCACATTATACATGTGTGGAATATCAGGAGTTATAAAATGTTATAAACACTTAGACACAAGAAATCAATTACAAATGGAAAAACAACCCTTGAAACCAGACCTAGTTAAGGATTAACACAACTACTTTAGATATTTACATAAAATGTTAAATGGCTATGAAAGTAATTTTTTTTCTATGAGTACCTCTCTTCTTTTTAGTTCCTCAGTTGTTTTCAGTGCATTATTGTATTCTTGAAGAAGCCTGTTGTGTGTCAACTGTAGAGTGGCTAATTTGGACCTATTTAGAAAGAAATTTTAAAATGGAATCTTGGGAAAAATATCATAGAAGCTTAGTCTTACCTCCCAACCCTCTTCTGAACACTCAGGTGACAAAATCTTCCCTCCCACCCTTATCATCCCACCACCTACTAGCATGTTCTTACTTGCAAAGAAAACAATTCCCCCCTCCCCAATCAAGATAGATTACAAATAATTTTCATAATTGTTATTATAAAACTTAACATTTATCTCCTCAGAAAAGTCTACTAGTACGCCTTCAAATAAATAAAAGAGAAAAAAATTTTAAATTTATTCTTAAATCCTGATTCCAATCTGCATAAAAGAGCTATTCTATCTTCTTTTAGCAAGTAACCATTCAGTCACAGCATACTCACTTTTCATCTTCTGTTTTTGCTTGCTCCATTTTGATTTCTGATCGCATGCTTTCTACTTGGAGCTCTAACTTTCTGTTATTATAAACAAGCTCTTGCTTTTCATTCAGCTCTGATGGGTTTGGAGAATTTTTCCTTTCAAGGGCCTGACATCTAAGAAAGAGCAAAATTTCATGAGGACAAAACAATACTTCATTTCTCAGTGGCTTTTAAACGAATCCCCAGATTATGTAGCAAATGCAAAGAATTTTAGGATTACATTTTTCAAAAATTTAACAGTGCAAAATTAAATATTTTATCCTCCCTGCTTCTTTACTAGAAGTAAGTAATATTTCTGAACCATTATGCCTGAATATAAAAAAATACAGATTTTTGTAAAAGAAATTTCCATATTTCTGAACCGTTATGCCTAGCATAAACAAGTACAGATCTAAGATCACACAAGCTACTGTCTACCTGGAGTAATTGTTTCAACTAGTCATGCAAATATATTTCTGTGATTTAGATACAGACCAAACTAGTAATTGGCTAGAGGTGCTTCTCATATAGTGATCCATGGATATCTTTAGTATTTTTAAAACTATGGGCTCTGTTAAGCATAAAAAATATGACTTCTGACAAAGATTCAATAGGGGAGAAGGAAATGCTTTCAGTCCTCTTAAAGATCAGAGAGAAAATTTCAATATAACAGCAAATACAAACCATTGATAGCTACGTGCAAGGCATTAACGCAAAGCATGTTAAACATTAGCTTACTTAATACAAAGTCAGAATTATGACACACAGTTTACAAATGATAAAACTGAGACTCAGAGAGGTTAAATAAATAACTTGTCCGGGGTAATACCACAAATAAGGCGAACACCCATATTTCACCCTTAGGTCTGTTCATCCAAAGTCCTTAGCATCAGCTGCTATGCTGTACTAGATAACCATTAATACTGTACAACCTTGGTCAGTGTAACTCCGTGGAAACATACACTTGTATATTGGGCTGGAAATATGTTTGCTAACTAATCCAAAAGAACATCAACTTAGCTTTCCTAAATTTGGGATAACTTCTTACATCAAGAGAAACAAGCAAATGCAAAATTCTCCCAATTTATAAATTAGACTTCATAACTGATTGAAAATCAATTTTTTTTTCCTAAGTAAATCTCACTCAAGTTCTTCTTGCCCTTTGTAGCTCTTATGTTTGTTCACATCAATGTTGTCAGCTCACGTAAGTCACAGGAAGTCTGGCTCACTGCTTTTTCCAGGTCTTCATATACGCTTAACAAATGTCCCCAGACAGCAGAATCAGAGTCCCTTGGGCCCATTCCCCCATATTACTACAAGGACTTCTTAATATGTTTCTATATTAACCTGAACATTAGTGTTTTCTGAATTCATATTTTAATTAGGTCTCTTTTTCTTTTACTCAGTAAAACAGTAATAAAACTATATTTTTGTATATTAACATATTTTGTAAAACTGTACACTTTTCGAAGGAGGATAAAATTCATCTCTCATTCTTACTTCTCCTGAAGTCTCTTCTTCATCAGGTCAGCCTCACTGAGTTTCGTGTGAGCCTCCTGAAGCTCCTTAAACAGGGTTGTTACCTGAAGGTTCAGCGTTTCCACTTCACTTCCAACCTGTCATCCAGGCAACCACAAACACGCATTTATCAGAGGCTAAATGAACCTCTTTGTGAGAAAACAGTGTGAACCACTGGTGTCTAAATAAGACTGCTGAATTGATTAAACTTTTGGCAATTAACGCCCCAAATATCTTGTATGGAAAAAAAAAGCTTTGGGTACAACTCTGTTTGATTATAGATCATTAACTGATCAGTTTGGATGCACTTGTGATAATGTCTTTATCTTAATTAAAATGAATCCTGGACTTCCCTGGTTGTGCAGTGGTTAAGAATCTGCCTGCCAACGCAGGGGACACAGGTTAGAGCCCTGGTCCAGGAAGATCCCACATGCCATGGAGCAATTAAGCCCGTGCACCACAACTACTGAGCCTGTGCTCTAGAGCCGTGAGCCACAACTACTGAAGCCCACGTGCCTAGAGCCCATGCTCCACAACAAAGAGAAGCCACCGCAATGAGAAGCCCGTGCACTGCAATGAAGAGTAGCCCCTGCTCGACGCAACTGGAGAAAAGCCCGCACGCAGTAACAAAGACCCAAAGCAGCCAAAAATAAATAAATTAAAAAAAAAAAAAAGAATCCTGATCATTGTTCAAGGGATCATAGATCACAGTGATGTCAAAGCACAATCTAATTTATCCAGCTAGCAACTCATGCCCATATTCCCTGGCTGATTTATTTTTCTAGTTTACTCAACTATTTTCACTGTACTGCCTTTTCCCTGGCAGCTCTAGAATTTTTGTCAGTGAGTTTTATGGTGCCATGGAAGTCTCAGTACTTCTCTATTATTAGTTAGCGATTAGTTGTAGTCAATAGGGTACTACTACTCACAGGTGTTCTCTTCATCTCAGTTTTTAAAATATTCTCCATTCTCTTGAAAGTAGGAGACTCAGCCCAGAGCATGGCATACAGTAGGCATTTGATATATACTTGCTGAATAAATAAAGTAGCCGAAGTATTTTATGTAAATGCCTTTCTCACGGGCTACTATGGGTCTTACAACTTCCTACCTTCATCACCTTTCCCCAAGCTTCGGACAGGCTACGAGGCACGTCTCTGAGTTGCCACAGAACAGAAATGTATAAGAGCATGTATATAAAAATGAGCCTTTTTTGTTCATACTATTTTGTTCAAACCAGTAGTGGGATAGAACCAAGATCTTTCAATGCTACCTTACGTTTCTGGGTCACATCCTCAAATGATCTTATTATAAATTGGACAAAATTCCTTTCTCAATTAGTGGGCCTGTCCACTTAGGAATTCTGGAGAGAAAATCAGCCAAGAAGAGAGAGAGACGTGATTTCCTAGAATCACTAGGACAGGAATACATCTCAGTACAATTTACAATGAATGAAATTCAGATCAGGACAAGGAAATATGAGAGAAATAGAAAATACTCAACATGGAAATTATTTCTCTACTGCTAAAGCCAATAACACATCACAAGACGCGACTCCAGCGCCTGCACTACTCTCTGTCCACCGGGGGTATGGTAACAGTCTTAGACTCTTAGTACCCACAGTTTCCGTGCCTTTCTCCTCTTCTTTCTCTTGTTCTGTGCGCCCCTCTGTCTGGGTCTCAATCTCACAATGATCCTTCGCTTTCTTTTCAAAATCAGAAATTCTGAAAAATTAAAGAATATAGAAAAGTTACTTTCTCTTTGGCTTCCAGAGGAAAAACAATTGCGGAAGCACTGAAAAGAACACTGTTCAAAATCTGGATAAAAGATCAATGTTTTCAAAATCTCTTCGCATTCTCTATATTAGCTCTGGTTTTGCTTTCAATCTGATATTGGCTAGAATTGATTTAAGGGATGAATGCACATGGAGGTATAAGATATGTATAATTTATCTTGAACACTGAAAAATACTGCCTCTTTTCACGTCATTGTCATGCACAGAAATATTTTTTAAATTTGTGTTTTTATGTTTGTACACATGTGCATGCATATGTGCTACATGAGAGTGGGTGTCCCTTTATAAGGATCCGGCAGAGAGGGAAAGACTTGTTTTTTGGGACCCATATAAGTTTATGAGGTCCTGAAAACAAACAAATATAGCAACATTCTTACACTGAATCATAATCATATGAAAGCCATCCCGATACAAATGAAATAAAGAGACTTGTGGTTAAAGACGGTAGATTTAAATATACGCATGTAATTTTTCTCCCACCTTGAATGCCACTAAAATGACTTTTAAAAACCACATACCTACAAGAACAAAGAGAAAGGGAGAGGAAATAATAGCAAGAAGATTTGGGAAGCATTAGGTATGAGTGGGAACTGACTAGATAGCCCAAGAGGACTGGATCTGAGCCACCAGTAGGGAGAGCCAAGATGGAACCCACTTCATACTGTGGGACCCCAAAGGCTCAGGAATCAGTGACACCAGGTACCTCTGGACGTGGGGATAAAGTTGGGACCTGTTTAAGAATGACTAGAAGGTCATAAAATAAAGGGTCTCTTGACTCAGAGTCATTAATCAGAGTTGAGGGGTTGGGTTCCCTACTGAAAAGAGGGGAACTTACAGAATACTAAGACCCTCAGCCTTCTGTTCCTACTCATCTCCAGAATGCTGGCATCTAGAAAAGTACCCTTCAGACAGGAGACTGGAAAAGTCTCCTCTGGAGAATTTGATCAGGAAAAGGAAAAGATTTAAAGTTTCTGACCTAAGACTTCCCCAAGGAAACCTCCCGGCCAGATCTCCCTACACATGCACACAGCACTTTGTTTTTAAATAAATTTATTTATTTATTTATTTTAGGCTGTGTTGGGTCTTCGTTGCTGCGTGCGGGCTTTTCTCTAGTTGCGGCGAGCGGGGGCTACTCTTTGTTAGGTGTGCGGGCTTCTCATGGCGGTGGCTTCTCTTGTTGCAGAGCATGGGCTCTAGGTGTGCGGGCTTCAGCAGTCGTGGCTCACAGGTTCTAGAGCGCAGACTCAGTAGTTGTGGCGCATGGGCTTAGTTGCTCCGCGGCATGTGGGATCTTCCTGGACCAGGGCTCAAACCCGTGTCCCTTGCATTGGCAGGCGGATTCTCAACCACTGCACCACCAGGGAAGCCCCACACAGCACTTTGATCAGCATCTAACCCCCCAGTCTTAAATCCAATCAAACAGTAAAGATTACCAGACATTTCAGGAAAACCTTAAAATGAAACAGACAAAGTAAACCAGAAAGTAAAACAACTTACTGAAATTAGAATATGCCAAGGGGAAGAACTTCAAATAAAACACAAAAAACCTATCATTAATAGGGACAGAAGGAAACGTATTACCACCATAATAAAATGGAAGAGGAACATTCAAAGGAACTGTCCCCCGCCCCACAAAGAAGATGAAAGTTGATCAAATGTATCAGAAAGCAGAAAAAGAGAAAGAGCAAGAGTGAAGGGGGGATGGAGAGAAAGAGAGAGATAAGGAGAGAGAGAAAAATGGAAAAGAGGAACACCCAGTTGAGAAAGTCAGAGGACTGATCCAGGAGGTCCAATTAAAAATAACAGTACTGCTAGAATGAGAGAACAGAGAAAACTGAGGATAAGAGATTATCCCTGAATTATTTCAAGATCATTTTTTGAGAACTGAAGGACATGAGTTTGCAGAAAGAAAGAGGCCAAGAATCTCCAGAACAAATGGATGAAAACAAGGTCACACCAAAGCACATGTGAAATGTCAGAAAACTTGGGACAGAGCAAAGAACCTTTGGGGGAGAGGAAAAACAAAAGAAGTTTTAAACCAAAAGATTAAGAATCAGAATGGCAATGAGTTTTTCAACATTAACACCAAAAGCTAGAATACGATGAAGTAATGCTTTCAAAATTTGGAGGGAAAATTATATCCAATACAGATTTCTATATCTAGCCAAATTATCCATTAAGTATAAAAAGGTAGAAACAGACATTTTCAGATATGCAGTTCTCAGAAAATATCCTTCCCATATATTCTTTCTTAGTAAGTTAGTGGAGATATTTAAAGATATTTAGGGAATGAGAAAGGCATTGGATTCAGTAAACAGGTGATCCAACACAGTAGAGATGAAGGAATTCCACAGGACAATGACAAAGGGAGATTCCAAGATGACTGCAATACAGCAGGACCTAGATAACAACCAGGCTGACTCCAGGAGAAAAGTCTTCAAGGGAAAACTATTAGACTACTAACATGTTTGAATGTAATTGAGATTTCCTCACTGGAGAAGAGTATGGTGAAACTAAGCAAATTTTTGTAAAGGTAATTCTGCATAGAGATTTTTTTTAAAGTATAAAAAAGGAAAAGTGGTCAAAGCATAGAGCACAGCTCAACAGAGAACTGTATGTGTGCATGGGTATGTACGCAAAATAATAATAAACAGTAGTGACCTAACTGAATGTCAATATAATCAGTTTTGGAGTGGGGTGGGAAGAAGGGTCCAGAAGTGTGTGGAGTGACAACGGTGAGGGTGAAAGGCAGTTAAATCCTCATCCTTCATAGCGGGAGGTCAATAGATTATGTCTAAAATAGGAAACAAAATTTAAGTAGCAATTTAATCTTGATATATGGGAGTATGTATCAAAAGAACCAGCTAAATATGTTGCAAGTGGTTGTCTGAGAAGCAGGAAAAGGAGGTGGGGGGTGGAGGGGGGTTGGTCAAAGAATTACTGTTTTTCCATAAAAAGCTTGTGGAACCAATTCTTTAAACTATGTGAATTCAAACCTGATTTTTAAAAAACTTAGTGATAGGGGCTTCCCTGGTGGTGCAGTGGCTGAGAGTCCGCCTGCCGATGCAGGGGACACGGGTTCGTGCCCCGGTCCGGGAAGATCCCACATGCCGTGGAACGGCTGGGCCCGTGACCCATGGCCGCTGAGCCTGCACGTCCGGAGCCTCTGCTCCACAGCAGGAGAGGCCACAACAGTGAGAGGCCCGCGTACCGAAAAAAAACAATTAAAAAATTTTTTAAAAATTAAAAACTTAGTGACAATAACAAATAAACAAACAGCATTAGTATCTGTTGCAAACTGCCCAACCTAACTGGTGCACAGGCACTGTTTCTAGCTAAGCAAATCAATGGGCCAAGAGCTGGTTGGTGCAGGGTTGAAGGATGGGCCGTTATCACGCCACTCACATATGACGCAGGCTTCTGACCTACATTTGAATTTCAACTTAATTTTGTAGGGCAAATTTTCATCTCGGCTGACTCTTCCCTACTACCTCTTGATTATCCCGGGTCACACTTCATGTATACTTTCCCTCTCCTTCCTGGCTATCAGTTTAAGTTTGTTTAGAAGACACAAATTGCACGAAATATGAATCCTGGCAAACAATGGAAGAAAGGCAAGTCTGTTGTCCGCTGTCCCCACAAATCCCTAAAACTTTTCAGAGTAAATTTTAAACTGTCTGTTACCCCTATTTCTCATGAAAATGGTTGAAGACTGACTTATGTGTTTGAGAAGAAGACATGTTAGGTCTTGGAACGTCTTTCCATCATATCCCACATAGTAAATCAAGCCAGGTTGTCCAGGAATCAGTGATTTTATTTCTTGATTTCAGTCCGACCTTAGCCAGGAGGTCATCCTAATATACCCACACGGGGAACATTACTCTTGGCAACCAATCACTGACTTGCCAGGTGTTAAATACTGCGAGAAGGCTGACTCACAAAATGGAAATTTAATGCTATTGAGAAAGGGATCCTTTACAGGGAGCTCAGGGTGAGAGAGGGAAAAACCCATCTCAAAGGCAGGCCTGACTTCCTAGCTGCAATCTGAAAAGCTATACCTCCAGACAGAGAGCTATCATTATTTTGAAAGCAGGAAATATATACTAGATTATATGAAAGATCCGGACGTATAATCAGAAAATTCCTAAGTTTATACTTTTATCATTAAAGCTAATCATGTTATCTGAGGAAGGATGAATTACTGGCTAAACTTGACTTCTTAGAATGGTGTGCAGAACTCAGGAGGGTAAACGTGCCAATGAAACAGAAACACACTGATTACTTATGACTATTAAGGGTCTTTTTCAAAGCAAAACATCTTCCCTTTAAAAATTGGCTGGAATAATTAAGGTGTAAAAAGAATGCTTTTACTTAATTATTTTTCTGTGCATTAGTACTAGATTTTGGGACTTGTCAAAAAGGCAGGATGAATATTTTACTCCATTAGAATACATGGTACTAGTTTCCTGGAAGTTAACCTCTGAACTTTTCTAAGGGACAGTGGTAGGATATGGGGTAAAAACCTACGATTCATAGCTATCATACCTTTTTCACCTCTGAAAAGAGCTGACGATCAAATAAGTCATTGGACAAACACTGAATATTCTAGGTTACCCTCATTCTGAATAAATAACTTACGCTTCATATTTTAAAAACAGATCTTATAGTTAAAAATTTCAACTGCTTCAGTTAGAAAGTGCTTCTTATAGTGCTATAATTTTAAGATTAATGAGCCATTTATAATGTCTGAGAGAATTATGTCTCAGACATAATATATTTATGTATATTATAGTATATTCTATTTATAGTATATTTATTATTAAATGTTGCAATCAATGGAACCCTAAAACTGTTGCATTATCTCCCCCGTCTTATGTGATTTCGCACTTTGCCTTCATAAAAAGTTCATTCACACGTAGAAATTCACTGACTTCACAACTCTATGAGGTAAATAAATTTTATCCTAAAGTGCGTGTGTATACCACATTCTATGAGGCCAGTATTTCCCTTATACCAAAGCCAGACAAAGACAACATAAGAAAAGAAAACTACGGACCAGTACCCCTTAGGTATACAGATGCAAAGATCCTTAACAAAAGACTAGCAATCCAAACCAGCAACATATAAAAAAGATCATACGTCATGACCAAGTGGGATTTATCCAGGGGTGAAAAGTTAGTTTGACATTGGAAAATCAATCGATGTAATACATTATATTAATAGAGGTTAAAAAAAACCCATACAGGGACTTCCCTGGTGGGCCAGTGGTTAAGACTCTGTGATCCAATGCAGGGGGCTCGGGTTCGATCCATGGTCAGGGAACTAGAGCCCATATGCCTGCCACAGCTAAGAGTCTGCATGCCACAACTAAGAGCCCGCATGCCGCAACTAAAAAGATCTCCCATGCTGCAGTGAAGACCTGGCACAGCCAAATAAATAAAGGTAAATATTAAAAAAAAAAACCCATACAATCATCTTCATAGACTCAGAACAAGCATTTAACAAAATCCAAAACCCTTTCATGATAAAAATTGCAACTAGAAATAGAAGGGAGCTTCTCAACTTGATAAAAGCATCTATGAAAAACAAAGGTAATACCAGCTTAATGGTGAAAGACTGAAAGCGTTCTCTTCCAAGATCAGGAACAAGACAAGGATGTCTACTTTCTCCTCTTTTATTTAACACTGTACGGGAAGTCTAGCCAGGGCAATTATGCAAAAAAAAGAAATAAAAGGAATCCTGGTTGGTAAGGAAGAAGTAACACTATTTCTTTGCAAATGACATGATCTTGTTTACAGAAAATCCTAAGGAATCCACTAAAAAAATGATTAGCACTAATAAATGAATTCAGCAAGGTTGCAGGCTACAAGATCAATATACAAAAATCAGTTGTAGGGGCTTCCCTGGTGGTGCAGTGGTTGAGAGTCCGCCTGCCGATGCAGGGGACACGGGTTCGTGCCCCGGTCCGGGAAGATCCCACATGCCGCAGAGTGGCTGGGCCCGTGAGCCATGGCCGCTGAGCCTGCGCGTCCGGAGCCTGTGCTCCGCAACGGGAGAGGCCACAACAGTGAGAGGCCCGCGTACCGCAAAAAAAAAAAAAAAAAATCAGTTGTATTTCTCTACACTAGCAATGAATAATCCAAAAATGAAATTAAGAAAACAATTTCATGTATAATAGCACCAAAAAGACTAGAATACAAAGGAATAAATTTTGAAAAAGAAGTGCAAGACCTGTATGCTGAAAACTACAGCACATCATTGAAAGAAATTAAGGATGACCTAAGTAAATGGAAAGACACCCATGTTTATGGATCAGAAGGCTTAATATTGTTAAGATGGCAATGCTTCCCAAATCGATCTCCAGATTCAATGCAATCCCTAACAAAATCCCAGCTGGCTTTTCCCCCCAAATTAACAAACTTATCCTAAGAATTACATAAAAAAAAAAACAAGGGACCCAGAATAGTCAAAACAATCTTTTAAAAGAATAACAAAATTGGAGGACTTGCATTTCCCAATTTCAAAATTTACTACAGAACTAAAGTAATCAAGACTGTGTAGTACTGACATAAGGATAGACATGTAGATCAAGTGAATAAAACTGAGCCTTTAGGAATTAATCTTTACCTTTATGGTCAACTGATCTACACCAGGGGTGTCAAGACAGTTCAGTGAGGAAAAGAATTATCTTTTCAACAAATGGTGTGGGACAGCAGTATATCTACATATGCAAGAATGTAGCTGGACCCTCACCTCACACCATGCACAGAAATGTACTCAACATGGATCACAGACTTAAACGTAAGAGCTGAAAGTAGAAAACTCTTAGGAAAAAACACAGGGGGTGAATCTTTGTAACCTTGGGTTAGGCGATGGTTTCTTAGATACAACACCAAAAGCAGAAGGGACAAAAAACCAAACAGATCAACAGGACTAGATCAAAATAAAAAAAATTTATTGTTTTGGCAAATGATGGCAACAAGGAAGTGAAAAGATAAGTCACAGACTGGGAGAAAATATTTGCAAACCATATACCTCGTAAAGGACTTGTATCCAGAATATTAATGAACTCTTACCATTCAATAATTAAAAGACAATCCAATTTTTTTAAATGGGCAAAGAAGAAGATATACAAATGGCCAACATGAAAAGATGCCCAACATTATTAGCCATTGGGGAAACAGAATCAAAATCACAATAAGATACCACTTCACATCCACGAGGATGGTCATAATCAAAAAGATACACAACAGTGGTGTTCATGTGGATGTGGAATAAGTGGAACCCTCATACATTGCTGGTGAGAATGTAAAATGGTGCAGCCACTGTGGAAAACAGTTTGGTAGTTCCTCAAAATATTCAACAGTAACCATGTGACCCAGCAATTCAGCTCCTAGGGATATACCCAGAGAATTAAAAAGATATGTCCACACAAAATATTGTGCATGAATGTTGAGAGCAAATATTATTCATAATGGGAAAAAAGTGGGAACAACCCCAATGTTCATCAAATGATGAAGAGATAAACAAAGCGTTGTCTAGTTACGTCACGGAATATTATTTGGCAACAAAAAGGAGAAAAGAACTGACACATGCTACATCATGGATAAACTTTGAAAACATTATGCTAAATAAAATAAGCCAATCACAAAAGACTACATGTTGTATGATTCCATTTGTATGAAGTGTCCAGAAAAGGTAAGTCTATGGAGACAGAAAGTAGAATTACTAGGAGGGATGGGGAGTGAGTGCTAACAGGTATTGGGTTGCTTATTTGGAAGGAAAAATGTTCTAAAATTATAATGTGGTAAAGGCTACATAACTCTGTGAATATTCTAAGAAAAAAAATTGAAACGTACACTTCAAATGGATGAATTGTATGGTATCTTAATTATATCTCAATAAAACTGTTAAAAAAGCAACGTATGGGGCTTCCCTGGTGGCGCAGTGGTTGAGAATCTGCCTGCTAATGCAGGGGACACGGGTTCGAGCCCTGGTTTGGGAGGATCCCACATGCCACGGAGCAACTAGGCCCGTGAGCCACAACTACTGAGGCTGCGTGTCTGGAGCCTGTGCTCCGCAACAAGAGAGGCCGCGATAGTGAGAGGCCTGAGCACCACGATGAAGAGTGGCCCCTGCTCGCCACAACTAGAGAAAGCCCTCGCACAGAAACGAAGACACAACACAGCAAAAATAAATTAATTAATTAATCAACTCCGACCCCCAACGTCTTCTTAAAAAAAAAAAAGCAATGTATGCACATTTCGCATTGCCTATTTCATACCTTTCTTTGGCTTCCTTGAGGGCAAGTTCAAGTCTCTCCACCTTCTGGTTTCCTTCCCTTAGACAAAGCAGGAGCTGGCTCACAGTTAATTCCTCAAATTCCAAATAATTCCTGGCACCTTCTGCAGATTTGCTCCTACATCAGGACAGCATAGAGGTTAAAAGGTTTTCATGAGAAAACAAAAATGTCAGAGTCTACGAATATTACTGGAACCGGTTTAAAGGAACTGCTTTCCAGAATATTCTCTAGTTAATTCTCATTTACAGACCAAGCACAGCTGGCCCAGTGACCACCAGTGCCTCACTCCTCCATGCTTTCCAGGGAAGGAGTGGGGACTGATGGGTAGGCTCGATTTACACTGCACGTGCTCGCTTCCTCCAAATGGTCACCATTTCCACGGCACCAGACCACAGGACCCACCGAAACAGTGGGGCAGAGGTAGCCCTGGTTTTTGGTGTCCGGCTTTTCTAGAGGACTAATCTCCAGGAAGACCACAGTCATACAAAGGGCACAAGCATGTGTGCTGCCCATGGTGACATGCAGACCACCGGCCTTTCTCCATCTCGACTGAAACCACCACGTTCTCTAGTCAGGAGAAGAAAATCATTTTTGTTTCTGGTTTCAAACAATTAGAGAAGAGAAATGTAGGCACTGTTGGCATGTCAAATATTTTTCTTGATTTCCAACTCAGATTAAATCAAGAGGCAGTTCAATGATGAAGAAAACCACAACGAGCACTGCAGCAACTAAACATTCTGGACAGCTATGCTGATGCCAACAGCAGCTGCTCTTTCAGTAACCTACTCAAGGTCACACATCTAACAAAAAGCCAGGATTCAATCCCAGTTCCCATCGCCAAAGCTCAAACTCTGAACCTAGAAATCCATCTCTGACTCCTTAAAATACTTTCAAACAGGGTAAGGAAGCTGTTATTAAAAAATAGCTGTGTGGGGACTTCCCTGGTGGTCCAGTGGTAAAGAATCAGCCTTACAATGCAGAGGACGCGGGTTCGATCCCTGGTCGGGGAACTAAGATCCCACGTGGTGCGGGGCAACTAAGCCTGTGCACCACAACTACTGAGCTGGCGCACCTCAACCAGAGCCCGCCTGCTGCAAACTACAGAGCCCAAGTGCTCTGGACCTGCACCACAACTACAGAACTCACACGCCCTAGAGCCTGCGCGCCACAGCTAGAGAAGAGAAAACCCACACGCCACAACTAGAGAGAAGCCCTTGCACCACAACAAAGAGTAGCCCCCGCTCGCTGCAACTAGAGAAAGCCTGCGCACAGCAACAAAGACCCAATGCAGACAAAGATAAATAAATATAAATAAATAAATTTTTTAAAAAAAGCAATAGGGGAAAGGGGGAAGCTGAGGAATTTCTAACTAAAAAAGGGAGTAACTTTCATTTCTGCCAACTGCCCTGTTTGATGAAAAAATATTATCTAATCCTGATTTTCTCCCTTATACAAAGGCTTGGGAGCATAACTGAAAAAAAAAATAACCCACTTTTATGTTTTATAAGTACATTCATCAAGTTATAGAAAAAAGATACTAAAAGCCTATGAGGGAAGAGATCCTTAGGGAAATTTTCAGATAACTCTTCTTAAGCAGAGTCATGCAGTAGGAACCTGCTTACAGAGGATGAGCTGACAGCGCATTCTGGGTCAGAGCTGCTTGCAAGAGACTCAGGTGCCCAGTTCCCCTGCCGTCTCCTCCTCAAGGTCCCCCCACCTCTTAAGATGTCGGCTTCCTAATATCTACTTGTCACAAGTCTACTTGCAGTTCACCAGGTAAGATATCTGGGCACTTTCAAAAAACAGCCACCGTCACTCAGAGCAACAACAGTCATTGCTATGGAAGATTATCCTGAATTAGTCACCTTGGCTTGTACTCGGGAATGAACAGGGAAGACGAAATGGAAACTTCCCCCTTATCAGCTGGGCAGCCTGGTCCGGATCAGACTGCACCGGTAAACAAATCAGGAAACATGGGTCTCTTAATTGAGAAGAAGCTTGTTTTCACTGCCCATCTGATGGAGACGAAACACCTCTACACAGAGTGGTGAGGGGTCAGTTCACCGACAAAGGCACCAAACATAGTTTTTCTTCTCCACCAGTTGGGGCTGCAACATTAAATAGCAATTCAAATGGAACATTCTTGAAAGGTCCCGGTATAAATTAATAAGTGGCTTTTTCAGCCCACCATGTTTGGCCTCCCAGGGGAGAGCTGAAAGTGACAAGACTGCCCAGCGTGTCTGTCTGAAAGCCCTAGTCTGTCTTCACATACATGTCAGTGGAATCAGTTCTTGTGGGCCCAGGACTTGGCTTGATTTCTTTCGTTGCCACAGCTGCTTCTCCCTCCTGTAAAAGCAGAAATGAAAGGGATTTAACATAGTATGTCTGCAAGACAAATTCCTTATCAAAAGAGAAAAAGGCAAAAGAGCAGGAATTTGGATGACACACAACCCAAGGAACCTATCAAACGTGGAAATGTGAGATGTTTAAATTCGGTCACTCAAATGTAATGGAAATTTACCCTTCCCTCAACCTGCACTCCCCGTCAGGACTATAAACATCCAGGCGAAGACGAGAAGGTCGAGAAGGTCGGGCTCCTCTCATTCAGCAGTCAACCTGACCGCCAGCACAGGAAAGCTTATCTTCTTCTCTTTCTCCTTGGCAGTTCCCTTCTCCCCGACCAGATTAAGGTCACACAGAGCTAGTGACAGTTCCACATACCTTTCCCACACAGTCCTTTAACATGCAAAATGTTAGAACTTGCTGAAGCCACGGTGAAAAGAAGGCTGTTTTCTGCGGGCCAGGCTCACAAGCATAGGATGGCTCCTATTAGAAATCTGCATGCATGTCGGGCCACTTAGGGAACAGGAAGACTAAGACACTTAAATGATTTGAAAGACGTTTCTTTTTCTTTTTCTTTTTTTTAATATTTATTTGGCTGCGTCGGGTCTTAGTTGAGGCATGCGGGATCTTTCGTTGCAGCGTACGGGCTTCTCTCTAGTTGTGGCACGTGGGCTTCATTGCCCTGCAGCATGTGGGATCTTAGGTCCCTGACCAGGAAACAAACCGGCATCCCCGGCATCAGAAGGCAGATTCTTAACCACTGGACCACCAGGGAAGTCCCTTGAAAGACATTTCTATTCCAGTGAGCTAGCAGAAAGATCTTCCAAAAATACAGAGATGGTTCTAGACAATTCTGTGTGTGCACACCATTCCTAAATCTTGGGCAGTGTTTTTCTGTTCACAGAAGCAAGGCAAGAAAAACATGTTGACACTAGAAATAACTGTCACTCATCAGTGAGGGAGAATATTATGCTAACCATTCATCCCAAAGAAAGAAGCCTCATTTGGAAACTTCTGATACGCTCCTTGGGCTTCCTGAATTTTATCAGCTATCTGCAGAAGGTTAACGCTTTGATCAACGCTGTGTTTTCATAATCTTTGCTCACTTGCAGAAAGAGTCCTCTGACATTAGTGTACTTCCTGATTAGTATTTTACTTCGCTTGACTTCAGCCCCTATTCATCGAAAATTTATGAGGGGCGTGGGTGGTAGGGCTATTAAGAGCCATTCTGCAACTCTGTTCACCTTGTGCACAGCAAATAAATGAGAAGGTAAAGTCGCACTCGACCATTTCAGACACATCCATTAGTTATTAAGCTTTCGTAAGGTGCCCCTCACCCCGCCCCACTCCCACTTACCTACAAAGTCGAGTTTTCTCTTTCAGAGACACAGGTAACCTTTCTGCCTGTATCAGACGTGTACTCCGACAAAGCCGGAGTGACTGTGTGTGTGAGGGAGGATTTTCTCCTCCTGGGCTTGTCTCCCTCACCCTGTATGCAGTTTTTTTCTAGTGGCAGAGGAGAGGTCCCTCTGGGCTTCACTTACCTTCTGTGCTCTTTAGCAGGACTGCCTGCACGCCAGCTACCCCGACACATGCTTCCCACCAGGGATGGGCCGGCACATGCTGCCTCGCCCAGCTCGCGTCATTTGGGGTTGCACATACATGCCAGTTAGACCACCCTGCCTTCAAACCCTGTTCTCGGGGGTTCCCTAGCAGCTGCCGTTAGAGGGCAGGGACAAGCCAGGGTATTCCCTGAGGGTACAACCAGAACCGCTCTGCTCTTTCTTTTCTCCACTTCTTAGTTTTAATATACCAACGTTCCTCGTAAGACTTTGCTTGAAAAGAGGGTTCTGTTATTAGTAAGTGTTTTAAAGCCTTTTGATTTTACCGCATCTGATCACAACTCCGCTTACCTAAGTGAAATGCTGAACACAGCTTTGAGTCCTGGGCTGAAAACGTTTATGCCTTTTTTTTCTTTTTAGGTCAGTCACATAAATTTGTCAGGACATACTGGAAGAAAAAGGACTATCTCTTGTCAGGACATACTGGAAGAAAAAGGACTATCTCTTTGGTCATAAAAGGTAATCAGTATTTTCCATTTCAGCTATGATAGCCACAAGCATCATGTTATACATTTACGCTGACTACGCTGAAGTTTCCCCACTATCTGGCTACCTCATGTTGAAAGGAAATGGTGGTATTTGTAGCAGCTGTCCAGGTGAGGTTTCTGTAACTTGCTTAAAACAAAACCCAAACCAACACACTTACGGCCATCCTGATTTCAACAAAGGAGTCTTCGGAGGGGCCACCTGAGTTCAGCTTGAGTTGTAATTCAGACACGATGCCCAGCAGATCGACCTTTTCAGCTTGAAGGCGTGCCACCTGGGTCTTCAGCTGTTCCACTTCCTGTTCTGCTTCTGCCTTGGGGACCTCGGGGACGAGGAGCAAAGTGAATTAATGAATCACGCTAGGGACTTGGCCATCAGACTCGAGTGTCTCCATACCCACTGGCAAGACAGCTATGCTTCACAGTAGAATATTCTAGCTTATCCTTAGCCATTTATTTTGACATGCCAATTAAAATGGAAAAGCTTACATTATTTTATCATATGCAAACAAGTGGAAGTTAAAATAACCTCATGACAAGAAAGGCTTCCTCAGCATGCTGAAATAATCTGATGCCATGAAAGTAACCAGCCAGACTTTGGCAATGGTAGACTTGTAAATTCTAGTCCCGAATTCCACAAAGAACTGCCACAACTCAACCTCTTGCCTTTTTCTCCCCCCTACAAATGCATACCCACCCCTACTCTCCCCATTCTTGTCATGTCTACTCAGAAGCCAGAGCACCAAGGGCATAATGTTATAGTAATAACAAAACACAACGAAATTCTCCCAGGTATGTAGTCTGGTTGCTACAGTACTCTATGCTCATGTTTTAAGGTTGCTAAAAATAAGTCTGGTGAGAAATAAGAAAACTGAAAATTCAGAGGCTGGTACCAAGGGTGGAAAAATTAAATTTCTGCCTCTATAAAAATTAATAATAAACATTAATATTTCCCTGAGTACCTGCTGTGTTCATCCTGTTGCAGTTACTACATATGACAAAGTCATAAGAGAAAGAGCCTGTGGACATGTGGTGTTTTTACTTGGGAGAAGGGAGAGCAGATTCTAGTCCACTAGACACTCTGCTAATCAGAGCACGCGTCACCTTGAGCAGATTCACTCAATGTCTTGGCTTCAGTTTTCTCGGCTCAGAAAGAAAGACGTGGTACCACGTGGTCTCTGTGGTCTCTTCCAGTCGTGACCTTCTTAGCCTCTCTGATTTCTTCCCTCACTGCTCTTATGGACATGGTACCACCAGAAACACATACACTTGAGATTATCAGAGGATTGCAACACACAGAAAATTCTCACACACACACACACACACACACACACACACACACACACACACACACCCCTATGACAGATCTCCTAAGGAATGGTAAACAGGCCCAAAGGCTTATAGTAAAACCAAAAAATTATCAGAAAGGCTTGTGCACGGACCATAAACCAGCTAGTCCATGAAGTATTAAGAAGAGAGGGCTTGGTAGTAACTGGCAGCATGGAAATGCCCCTCACACCAGTGGAATCATGCTCTGCCTTCATTTGGACCATCGTCTTGCTAGGAAACTCCCACAAGCGTTACAAAAAGCAACGCGTTGTAAAACTGAAGGGTTAGGTCTGTAAGGAAAGGTTAGAAGCCTGTGCAGTCTCTCCTGGTAATGACTCAGACCAAAGAAATGTATATTTAAAGGCACGAAAACATAAAAGAAAATGTACTGCCTAGCCTGGTACTAGGAAGCAGGCGGGGAAGGGCAAGACTATGCTCTGTGAGGGATTTTCACATCCACCCTCTTGCCCTCCCTGAGTACACTGTGAAGAATGGACTTTTAAGGAAGGAAATAAGAGTTTTAAACAAGGGTCTGACGACCAGGGATATAAGGCCATGACTCTAGAATCTCAGATGTCAGGTTAGTTTTCTTTTATGCAACTGTGCGGATCTCTTAGCTACCCTGGGGAAATTACGGACCCGCTGATTTGGCTATAAAACACCTTATGAGGTGACACCTTAAATTTCTCTGCATTTCACTTGTTAAGGCTCTGACCATCGTCTTCCCGGACTAAACTTCCAGGGCTTATTCTCTGGATCTCAAGCCCAGCTCCATTATTTGTTATGTGTTTCATCAGTTTTGAGCACTTAGCACTGATTAGCCTTCGTGACACAACAATTTCTCTGTCTTTTTCTGTGCTTGTATTGTCCTGGAAATGTGCCCAGGATGATATGCCATTTTATAATCCAAAAACAAGAATCTATCTAATGACCTTTGCCTGGCCATCTGTAGTTAAAAGTTAAAAAGTACTCTTTAGAGATCATTACGATGTATAATTCAGTGAAACTGGACAGAACCAGTAATGCCTCGGCCTCACCCTAAAGATCAGAGGCAGATTTCCAAAGGAAATTCCCTGCTCCCTTCCCTTGTGTGACACAGACCACAGGAGAGGCCCTGATGGCTTGTGGGGGTGGGTGAGTGGGGAGGAGGGGCGCATTCTGCAGAAGCAGCAGCAAAGACAGGCCAGCATGAGTGAGGAAAATCTGAGGCCTTGAGAGCTTTAGTAAATCAGGAAGATGAGGGCCTAAATTAAAAACAACTGGGCTTCCCTGGTGGCGCAGTGGTTAAGGATCCGCCTGCCAATGCAGGGGACATGAGTTTGAGCCCTAGTCCAGGAAGATCCCACATGCCGCAGAGCAACTAAGCCTGTGCGTCACAACTACTGAGCCCGTGTGCCACAATTACTGAGCCTGCGCTCTAGAGCCTGCGAGCCACAACTACTGAGCCTGCGCTCCAGAGCCCGCGAGCCACAACTACTGAGCCCGCGTGCCTAGAGCCCGTGCTCTGCAACAAGAGAAGCCACTGCAATGAGAAGCCCATTGCACTGCCCCCACTCGCCACAATTAGAGAAAGCCTGCACACAGCAATGAAGACCCAGTGCAGCCAAAAATAAATAAATTAAATAAATTAAAAAAAAAAAGTTTTTTAAACCAAAAAACAACAACAACAACACAGGTGGTCCAGGGGACAAACATTACAGAAGAGGCAGGGGGGGCAAGGGGTGGGCCTGGGAGGTACAGTCTGGGGGGATACAGCTGATGACCAAGGGTTTTTAAGAGTCCTAAATGTCACTTTGTCCCAAGGGCTCATTTCTGAGTCCTGCTTGTAGTTTGCTTCAGCTGATCGTCTGCACTGAAAGAAGCTGTCCAGAGCTCCAGCTTCTGATCTCAACTTCTTCCAATCCTGGGACCTTTTTGGAAAACCTACAGGCAGACTATCTCAGGCAGACAAACTGCTTCTGGAAGCTTCCTTTTTGGCTTCAAAGTGCTGGGCCCCCGCAGGCTGAAGCCAACTGTCAGCCCACATCCCAAAAGCCAAGGGAGGAAAACAAAGTGAGATATTTTCTTCCAGCAAGTAGAAAATTACCCTTATATCCCAGTGATCATTTCTTCAGAGTATTCTACCTCAAAAATATTTAGACAATGAGAGGTTTCGCCCAAAGAAGTGACTTAATGCCCTTTGAACTGTAAGACAAACTGAAGCATCAGACATGATAACTCTTATCAATAATGAAACATTTGCAATGCAAATACAAATTTATTAAAGCTGAATGTTTTCATTGTCCCATGAGCAGGAGTCGATGAGTAAGATCATTGATATAAACTATGATATTTTTCTAAACAACTTTTCATTCTTTAGATTATTACATATTTCTCTTTTCCTTATTTTATTTCTTTGTTTGTATTCTTTACCTATTTAAGAAATTAGACATCAACAAAGTTCAAGGTAAAGTCTCAAGAAAAATCACTGATGAGGGGAGGGATAAATGAGGAGTATGGAATTGACAGATACAAACTACTTCCTGTAATAAACCATGATGGAAAAGAAAAAAAATAAGGGAACAGATACAAACTACTGTACATAAAATAGATAAGCAACAAGGATTTACTGTTTAGCACGTGGAACTATACTATGTATCTTGTAATAACCTATAATGGAAAAGAAACTGAAAAAAATTTATATAACTGAATCACTTTGCTGCATACCTGAACTAACACAATATTGTAAATGAACTGAAAAAAAAAATAAGGAAAGAAAATCACTGATATCCAAGAATTAACCCAGTGTTCCATCCTCCCTAAAGCTGTTAAGTTCTAGGTTTGGAAGAAAATGAACTGCAGATGTCCATCTAAACAAATAATACCCAGTGAGCCTTAGAATATGGGCAGAGGCTTCAAATGTGCTCTGATTTTCTTTTTCACTCACATCTTTGATACTCGTTCTCAGGTGTGAGCACACTTCTTGGGTTCTTTGGGTCAGTGGAAATGTGGCAACCCTACAGCCTCATATCACATGACATTTGTCAAACCAGTTTTCAGAAGTAAATGTAAAACATAAAGCGAGGAATCTATTTTAGACGGAGAGAAAGGACAAGGTCAATGAGTGAAAATTCTGAGTGATAGATTTCTAAAGTGTAATTCTACACCAAAGACATAAACTGACGACTAACACTTGGATGGTTCTAGGCAGAGGTCCTTCCGTACCATCTATAATGAATACAAAATACTGACTTATAACCGTAACACTGTTTTGACTATAATCAATATGGTCAAAGCTTCACCCATTTCTTTCCTTCACCAGAGATTATCCATGACCCTTAAAATTGTAACCAATGTTCTCATCAAGCACACTTCTTTCAAGATAATGCAAAGCACCCATCTAGCCTGCACCGTGAAAGGTTTTGATCTAGACGTCTGGTCAAGTAAGACTGCACTACAGATACGAACAGAGTAAAATCACAAGTGGTCAGTCTGCTCACCTCGAATGACCTTTCAGTTTTCCCTTTTAGTTTTCCGAGGTCCTGCTTCAGTTTTTCATTTTCAAGACTCAGTGCCGTTAGGCGCTCTTTGGCTTCTTTGCTCTGGGTCTCAAAAAAAAGGCGTTCTTCCTTCTGCTTTTCTGTCCAGGCTGAAAGCTCCTCAAATCGTCCTTTCATAGCTTGATTGTTCAGCTTCATGGCTTCTGCATGGGGTGCAGAGGGAGAGTGTCACACCAGGGGACTGGACTTGGGGACATGAATGGAACCCACCTGGGCCCCAGGGTCAGCCGGAAAGACTGCGAAGCAAGATGAGTGAGTGGTTTCCACTTCCAGACAGGACTAGCAGAGTCTAATGTCGTCTCTAGTCCTGAAGAGTCTCAAGAAAATAAAATTGATTTTATTGACTTATAACAAAATGTCTATTAATAACTACATAGACTGAGGTCCATCACTCCTGGATTCGAACACTGGTTCTCCCAAAAACCATGGCTGGAGATATTAGAATGCTTTCTTTTAAGGTAATATTTAGGACTAACTCTGTAATAATAGCAGCCTTGTTTTCTTTTTCCTTTTAAATGGGCTAAATGTCATTATACCATTTCCCAGAGATGCATACTCTTTATTTTTACCTGTATCCAAAAGTAAACAATGGAAACAGCTTTAGCCTTACTCAGAGCTAATTCTGTGCTCTTTCTTCCCCCAAGGAACCAGGCGCAGAGACAGGGATTCACCTATAAGCTATTACCAAAGGATGGCATTCCCGAAGGCCCAGCGTGAATGAAGAAACATGGGGCCGGTGCTGCTCACCTTTCAGCTGATGGTTCTCAATTAGAAGCTCTCTCATCTGCTGCAGCAGCTCATGCGGGGTGAACGTGTCCAGGTTCGGGTGAGCCAGACTGGGGGGTCCATTTCCTGTGGTTTCGTTGGGGCTGTCCCCCTTTTCAGTCAGGCAGCTAACTGGTTGGTGGGACATGGCAGCAGTTCCTATGGAAAAGTCACAAACCAAAAATATAACTGTTCCCCTCTGCATGGCGTCCTCACGAGTCCCACAAGCCCATGTGCAAGTGCTAATAAGTATTCTACAAGGTGCTTTCTCTCCCATTACATATATATATATATATATATATATTTTTTTTTTTTTTTGCGGTACGCGGGCCTCTCACTGTTGTGGCCTCTCCCGTTGCGGAGCACAGGCTCCGGACGTGCAGGCTCAGCGGCCATGGCTCACGGGCCCAGCCGCTCCGCGGCATGTGGGATTCTCCCGGACCGGGGCACGAACCCACGTCCCCTGCATTGGCAGGCGGACTCTCAACCACTGCGCCACCAGGGCAGCCCTCTCCCATTATATTTTGAACAACCTTGATTCTTCCTTTTTAAACAAAAAAGGTACATCCTAGCTTTAGTTTGTATGTGTATGTCTGTGTATAAGTGTGTATAAAGGGGTACAGCGAGGAGATGGGGGATAGAGGAGGGAGAGACGGACATGATACCACGATGATCAGGAATCCTAACGTGGGGAGTTCAAGAGGCTTTCCATGTATACATTTGTAGATGTTGGCAAAGTATTATTAAATGGATTTTTCCCCAGAAAAATCTTTAAGCTCAAATCTTCCTATTTTGGGTGCAATTGTATGGTATGTGAATTATATCTCAATAATTAATTGTTACAAAATCTCTTTATTTCTTGTATATTTGGCTGAGAGGAAAGGGAGAACTAACATATTTCGAATGCTTACTATGCTCTTGATCACTGCACCAGACTGTCAGTTTCTAATCCTCACTAAAACTCAACTAGACAGCCATTTTCCTGGTGACAGAGCTGAGTTCACAGAGGTTTTATAGCTCATCCAAGGTCACTCAATGAAGGGCACAACCGAGCATTAAGGATGATTCCAAAACCCAGCCCTGTCATACAGTGAAGGCAGCACTGAATACTTAGGCTTCCATAGTCGATACTTTTGCAAAGCGTTCTAAAAGACTAAGAAAGTCTTGCTTAGTTGTTGCATATTCTGAGAATACTTTAAGCATACCACTTTATTTGTCGAGGGGTCAGTGTGACCATAAATAAGATAGATGGGCGTATCCCAACTGTACTTCTGTATGGCCTACCACCTGGGCAAACACAGAAATCAAATGCTGTGGGCAAACATTTTCCTTTACACATTTCACAAAGATGATGATATACCTTTTCATGAGGAATTGCAGAGTTACGGCATCAGTCACTGGAAGCTGAGGAGAGAGAAGTGCTCTCTGATCTATTGCTGTATAACCTCTGGGTGTGCTCTATAGATAAACATGGAAGGCGGGCCCATTCACCTCACCCAGAGTTCAGATTCCACTTCACCCATCCATCGCACACTGCCAGAAATCTTAAAGAAATAACCAAGGCTGCCGGAAGGATTTTTTCTTCTTACTTCTTAGCAATAACAGTCAATGAACTGCTTACAAACAAGTTACTAACAAATTTTCACTGCGTCCAAAGAACCTCGTCCCTGTGAGAAGTTCCCACGTGTGCCGATAGAACCTGCCACTGCCGACAGGAAGGCAGAGTACAAATGACTCTCTCTCTAAGAGGCTGCAAGGGAAGCTTCAGTTATGGTTTTTGTTGTTAAGTCCCTGCGCATGTTAGGGCAGAAGCTGGGGAAACCACCATGTATTAACGCCCGTATATTAATGCACCAAACCCTTGGGGTGCAGAGCGGTGCTTCTTTCCCACTGGCAGGAGGCAATCCCTAGGCTCTCTGGAGGTCTCCTGGAACTGAGAGCCTGGTGACCTGCTTTTGGTCTAAAGGACCTGTAAGGTGAGCTGGGATGAAGTGAGAGAGCGGCATGGACTTACAAATACTAGCAAATGTAAAATAGCCAGTGGGAAGCAGCCGCATAGCACAGGGAGATCAGCTCAGTGCTTTGTGACCACCTAGAGGGGTGGGATTGGGAGAGTGGGAGATGCAAGAGGGAGGAGATATGGGGATATATGTATATGTGTAGCTGATTCACTTTGTTATACAGCAGAAACTAACACACCACTGTAAAGCAATTATACTCCAATAAAGATGTTTAAAAAATAAATAAAATAAAGGACCTGTAGGAAATCAGAGAGAGTGCTGCTGAGGGGACAGCCGGCCCTCAGCACTGTGGCCTGTGTGATTCCTCTAGAGCAGCTGGCACAGGAAAGGCATCCTCATGGAATTCTTTAATGAGGACGGCAAGTCTGTGAAGTGAAAAACACGGATAAAGCATTTTGAGCCTTTTGAAAGCATATCCTGATTCATTTAGAAAGAAGTACACTGCTAAAGTGTGCTATCTCTTAGCATTAGGTGACCAGAATAGACTGCTCTTGTTTTCCCCAATAAAGTAATTTGGATTATTTTGCATAAAATAATTTGGATAAAGCCAGTTTCTGACTTTCCATAAAACTCATTTTTGCATAGTACTATGTTGGCGCTAAAATTTCATAAAAATGGGTTTTTACTAAATAACAGTGCTCCTATCTATTTTGCAAAGAATACTAAAATTCTAAGTAATTGACAAAGATAAAATCCTTGTAACGTGTGTCATTCACTTGTCAATATTAAATTTCCTCAGGTATTCAAGGATTAGACTATACTTTGGAGACCTTTAACAGATTTGTTTTTAAAGTATCTAAAGCAGAGGGAGGGAAGAGTAGGGGAAGGGGGAGGGGAGAGAAGGGAAGGGGGAGGGGAGAAAAGAGAGACTGTTCCTTCCGGTATTTTTCCTCCTTGACTTTCCGTTATATCTCCACCAAGACTTGAGGCACAACTGTAACAGTTAAAACCGATTCTACTTATCAACTTTTTCTGGTTGCCCAGATTTTATAAGGACATGAGAGAAAAAAAAAACAAACAGGGTTATGCTGAGGGAGACGGTAGAAAAATAAACCGGGTGCCACTAACCAGACACGTGACCTTGAGAACTCATCTGACCTCTGTGATGATTTACTGACTTGCCTAGCAAATGATGATCACTATAGCTGCTTTCAGCTCAAAAGCCCTATGAAAAGTATTAAGCTTCTAGCAAGATCACAGTCCAACCCGCACTGTCCAGCACGTACACCCCAGCACCCTCATAGCCATGCTGCCCTCTCTCACTAATACATACGCCCGTCCCGATTATAGTGAGCTCTTTGCTACGCAGCATTGTTAGGAAAACTATTTGGTAATTCAAATGTCATAGTATATAAGAAGTTAACATAAATGCCAAACATAAGCACATAAATACTTATAAACAAAATTTTACCAAAAGCGATTTAATTGATTTTTGGTGACTCAAAGTGCATTTTATGATTTTAGAATATTTGGGGGGCGTCATTACAACCTATCACAGTACAGTGCGTATATGAGATGTCTACTGGTAGAATGCCAGGTAGAGAAAGCTGAATTCTCTAAATGTTTAGCATCACCTTGAAATATTTTCAATTGAGAAAATGCAGGGATGTATTATAAATCCTTGCACACATCCTCAAAGGTTATGAACGAAGGAACTAAGCCATTTACTCCAAGATTCTGTCTAATAACAGAATTTCTCATAAAAATCCAACCAATGATCAGAAATGCATCATTTCTAAACAAAGGTGTTTTATTTTTAACTACAGAAGGGTGAATTAATTTAGCACAGGATTTGTCAAGATTTCACCAATGAGGAAAAATAGGAACCACCTGGAAGGTGGAAGATCAAAAGCAAAATCTCCTAGATTTTATTCCTGGATCTGCTATTCAAATTCCTGATTATAATTATTGTTCTTAATTCCAGAGGTCAAGTAATTACAGCAGTGACTTGACTTCGTAGGCAGGAGCTTAAATCTTGTTTCTGAGTTGGCCTTAAAAATGACCCAGCCGAACTTATTCAATGCAGGAATGTCCTGTCCGGTTTCCATGGCAGATGGTCATATAGACCAGGCTCGAATGACTTCAATGACAGAAAAAATGAGCACATGACCTTAGCAGGCAACTGCCCATTCTATTCCAGGATGGCTCTGACTGCCAGAAAGCTGTTTTGTATCCAACAGAAATCTGCCTTACACTGACTTCTCTCCATTGGTCGTTGGACCATCAAGAATAATACAGAATAAACCCAGGTCCTTACCCTGGTGTGGCTGATTCTCCGAACCTGCTGATTAAGTATTCACAGGTTCAATCCCCACATGGATACATTAGTTTTAAACAGTGAAAACCTATTTCCTGATCAGAGACAATTGCTGGCTATTGGCAAATCCTGGTTTGGGTTTTCAAGGGGATTGAGTAACATTCCAAGATTGCATCAACTAAACTCATCACCATCCCGGAAAAAGAACTCAAAGTACATATCCTATTAAGGGGGTAAAAGAAGACTTAGCTTTTATGCCAGAAATGGTACTCTGACTTTCGTAAGTGCAAACATACAGAAAATGGAAATAGACAGCCTCATCACCCAAGGCAGGAACCTGAGAGTTATGCTTGATTCTTCCTATTTGCTCTTCCCCCAAGTCTAATGGGTCACCGAGTCCTGTCACTCCCACCTCCTCTCAATCCCCACCAGCTTAGGTCAGGCCCTTCTTGTCTTGTCTGGCCCACAGAGTACGGGACTTTCGTCTGTTTTGTCCACTGCCGTGTCCCTAGCACCTAGAACATTACGCGACATATATGGGGGTTCAACAAATACTTGCTGAATGAATTTGCATAGCTTCCTCCATGGCTGGACTCATCTCCTTCCACTGCAGCCCCACTACCTCCATGGTTTCTTTCCTAATACCAGGGCATCCCCCTGCTTAAACCCCTCCCACACAGA
The DNA here is from genome assembly GCF_011762595.2 of Tursiops truncatus. Taxonomy (NCBI): domain Eukaryota; kingdom Metazoa; phylum Chordata; class Mammalia; order Artiodactyla; family Delphinidae; genus Tursiops; species Tursiops truncatus. The sequence continues at coordinate 167,805,606 of NC_047035.1, read as the reverse complement.
CAGAGTTCCAGCTCCCAAGCAAGACAAACATGGCCTTTCAGAGACTGGCCCCCACTTACCCAGGAGTATCATCTCCTGTCACCAATGCCACTCATGCCGGAGGCACATTAAAGAGCTCACAGTTCTTGGCCTTCTTTTGCTCTTCTACCCTTCCCCGAGATGCCTGGATCTGCTTTTACCCTGGCAAACTCCCACTGGACAGTTCAATGCCAGCTCGAACAGATGTCCTGTGTAAAATGACCTGTTCTTTCCTCTGAGCACCCAACAGCGCTTTGTGTGTTCCACCCCCTTGGTCCTTTTATGTAAAGTACTGTGATCACACCATGCCAGTCTATGTTCCCATCAAACCTAAGTCAAGGTCTCTATTTTATTCTTCCTGCAGACTGGCACACTGAGAGCAGGCTCTCAGGAAATGTCTGCTGAAATGAAATGAAGCTATAGTGTAAGAGGTAAAGTCATACACTTGTAAAACACAAACCCGACATACTAGTATTATGAGTTTTTCTACAGTTCAGTGGCACTCATTTCCGGATTCTTGAACTCAATTTATTTTGAAAATTAGTACCACTTTTAAAATATCACTACTACAAAGGTATCTGGATGTCATTTCATAACACATATTCTATTACTCAACCCACATAATAGGTCAAAGTGAAAACAAGAACTTTCAATATAATTTTTTTCTTTCTCAGTGAAACAGGTTTTATTTTCAAAACACAGTTTAATTTCTTCCTTTTCCTTTGGATTTACTATTCCATAGATTCCAAAGAACATATCACACAGTCCAAGTCTCTATAAAATTCAGAAAAAGTGAGGCTTGGAGAAGAGAATAGCCATGTGCCCCTACCTAAGGGTGGGGATTCCATGGGAGGGTAAAACAGTGACCAATTCCTTTCAAGAATGTTTGTTTTTGTTTTTTCGGAGAGTTTAGTTGGAACCCATAACATTAATATGCAACTTGAGGTCAGTTACCAAAAAAAAAAAAAATACTACTTTTATAATGAAAAACTAAAATTGGCCCAGTAGAAGAACTGGCCAATCACCCGGAAGACTCTAATTACTGTCCTCTCTACAGGCTACATTTCGACTTGTCTTGCCCAGGGCATTACGGGGCAGTCCCTGGACTGGCCTCTGCTACTGGACCTCCCCAGCCCACTCCAAACTGGGCATATCCTGGGCGGGGTGGCCAGGGCCCCCTAGCTCTTCTCTCCTTCCGGCAAAGAGCAAGGGTGAGGGGTTCTTCTGTTAACAGTGCGTTTGCTTAACCAGATCCCAGGCTTTTGATGTTTTAAGTTTTGGTTTTCCGTTTCATCCTTAAGCAGTGCTGTGGCATATAATTTCCATACAGCAGTCTTCCTGGTGGAGGAAGGAGGCTAGACGGAACCTGGGTTACATTTTCTCTTAGCGATGCTCATTGCTTGCAGCTTACACGATAGAAACAATCCCTTTGGGGTTCTCGGCCTCATCACATATTCATATTCTCTATGTATCTATAAACACACACAAACACATACATACATACATGCCCTCCTAGACACAACGGTTTATGAAGATTCTTTTCAGCTGTTCAGTAATACCGCCACCTTAGAGAGCGGTCACCGGTTCTTCAGTGTCCTGGGCCATCTCGTAAAGCTAGAGTAGTTTGCACGTCTTCCAAAGGTGTGTCCTTAACCCCTTCCCTTATAATGAGGAACTGGCTGTACAATCATTCCCAACCTGCGGAAGGATGTCAGCCTCAGACCACCTTCATGACCTACAGGGGAAGGCACCTGCGGCCAGCCTGGAGGGTAAAAAAGGGGGAAGGGGCGTTTTGGGCTGGACGCCCCCGCTGCCCTTCCGCACCAGGTCAGGATCGCCAGGGCCCGGAAACCCTCCCAGCGAGCTCAGCCGACCCACCCGAGGGGACGCCCCACCCTCTCCACCCACGTCCCTACTGGCTCCGGGTCGCAGGGAAGGCGGCTACGGGAACCGCTTCCAGGGCGGAGAGGGAGCCCCTACCCGCCCCCTGCCCCGGCTCACCCGCCGCCCGGGTTCTGGCCTCCCTCGGGGTCACTGCCTCCTCGGCATCGTTACCGCTGGGAGAGGGCTCTGGACCCGGATGCAGACGCCGACCAGGGGACCGGCCGGGGGCGGCGGCGGCGGCGGCGGGGACTGGGGAGCCTCTGGCGGACGCGCGGCCTCGCGACCCCACCCAGCGCTGCTCAGCTGACAGTCGCGCCAGCCTCCTCACCTCCGCCCGGGAATTTCCCGGGCCCCGCCCGCCGCAGGCCCCACCCCAACGCCCGCCCCTCGGCAGGCCGCTCCCCCCGCAGGCCCCGCCCCAACTCTCTTCCCTGCCTGTCTCGTGGGCCTGCCCACAGCCTCCCTGCTAGCCCCGCAGTTCTCCCAGGGTGCAGACCCGGACGCGGGTTAATGCGGGTTGCGCGTTAAGCCAGTGTGACTGCCCTGACGGACGGCGTTAATTAAAACACTGTTAATTAAATGGAGTGTGAGGTGTCGGTCTTCGCCGCAGGGGGTGCCTGTAGCAGTCCAGAGCCACGGGGGCCGCTGCGCCCCACCGAAAGAGGGCGACGGTCCCAGGCATCCTTGGGACGAGACCTCAACCTCTGTTAAAGGCCTTACATTTAGATAGAGTTAATTGAGCACTCACGGCTTTCCACCCGATTTTGCCCTTGAAATAGACCTTTAATTAAAAACACAAAGCCTGCCGGATGCTTCTGGGGCTCTTGTTCCCGGGGAACAGGCCAGCCGTTGACACTCGGAGGTTTCAGGTGCTCCAGGCAGGTGGGATTACTAGATCGACCTGGACTGTACCTGGAAGGCAGAAGTATTGATCTACTGGACCGGAGGAGGGTGGTTGCCTCCAGACTAGACAGCGTGAAAAGTGAGGAAACAAGACGAGGAAGGAGGGAGAGCCGCCCTAGTTTGCATCCTAAGCACCGCGAAGAGGGATAAGCAAGGACGCAGACACAGGACACACAAAGCGTCTGATCGCGAGGTCCAGGTCTCGGCGAAGCCGGTGCGGCCGGTTCTCCGGGTAACAGGCCACTCGTGTAAGATAAAACAAATTTGGGCGGCGTCCCAGGAGGTGGGGGAGAGAGAGTCTGGGAGCAGGTTTGTGCTGAAGAGTAAGAAGGACGCGTCGCACGTGGGAAGAAGCTTGATTTACGAATGAAGAGGCTGACGCTGCTCAAATCAGCGGGATACCAAGCACGTTGCTGCTCACCCGAACTGCTTGCTGGTTAGACGGAAACGGAAAAAAAAAAAACCCTAATCGAAATAGGAAAGGGGGGACGCGCCCTCTCCTGGTATCCTGAAGGATTCAACTCCTCTATTTAGACCGCCTGCTCCAGGCCAGCTCTTCCTGCCCGACCCTTAACACCACCCAGAGACTAACCCCCTGCTCAAGGCAAAGAGGGCTAGCAAGTCAGTACGTGCCCCAGACCCAATTCTGGAGGGCCCCTCCTGGGCTTGTTAGGGGTGCCTGGGGCGAGTCAACTCTACGGGCTCACTTCCGGTATTTTAAACCATGTTAAAGGAGAGCTTAAATGAGTATTAGAGAAGCTCGGAGCAGGGATGGGATGGGATGGGGTGGGATAGTTAGGGGTGGGGGGAGGCGTCATACACAAGGCTGCCACCAGCTGTAGAGTGAGAAGGTTGAGGGTGGGTGAGCTTCTGGTAGAGAAAGTGGTCAGGGTCGTTTTCTCCAGACCCACTTGCTCCTGAAACGTTGAGCACTCCCACCACTTCTTAGCTGTGTGACCTTGGACAAGTTACCTAATCTCGATGAGCCTCATTCTCTTTATCTGTAAAATGGGGCCTCTAATACAGGTCCAAAATTCCAAAGGTCTGAGAATCCAAAGCCTTTCTCGGTTCATTTGGTGGCAGAACCAGACCCAAACCGATGCAAAGTTATTTACATTCTTTATTTACATCACTTAATATGATTATTTGTTTCACTGAAGCCACCTTAATTAGATTGCATGAGATCTGTTTCAGACCCTCTTGGGGAGTTATATTATGTAAATTACATGCACCTTATTACCTTCCTGAAATCCAAAACATTCTGAGTTCTGAAATAGAGTTCATGCCAAAGGCTTTAAATAAAGGATTTGGAAATACAGAGCTTACTGCCTAAGGTCACTGTGATGATTAAGGGATAATACATGTAAAACACTCAGAACGATGCCTGATGCACAATGTTAGTTGCTCTTCTTACTGCTAGTGTTAGAACCAACTCTGGGGACTTCCCTGGTGGCACAGTGGTTAAGAGTCCTCCTGCCAATGCAGGGGACACAGGTTCAAGCCCTGGTCCAGGAAGATCCCATAAGCCAGTGCACCACGACTACTGAGCCCGTGCTCTAGAGCCTGAGCGCCACAACTACTGAAGCCCACAGGCCAGCCTGTGCTCCGCAACAAGAGAAGCCACCACGGGGAGAAGCCTGCGCACCGCAACGAAGACCCAATGCAGCCCAAAATAAATAAAAAAATAAAATAATAATAATAAAAAGAACCAATTCTGTTTCTTAGCCTGAATAGTCCAGCGGGGTGCCTCCTTCCTCTCTCACACTTCCATTAGTAGATAGAATCTAAGTGCAGCTAAGGAAACTGAAATTATGACATGCTCTCTGCTGTTCACTGATGTGGTTTTGCGGTAGGTTAATGCAAAGCAGCGTGGTAGGCTATTTAGTGAGATACTCATTTGTGTCGTGCTTTCTGTGCCCCTCCCTACCCACCCGCTTTGTTTGGAGAATACAGCTAATCCCTTTGTGTTTCCTATCACAAGGGTATTTGCAAGATTCTTGGAAGACCAACCTTTCTTCTTATCTCTTGAGAAAGCCCAATCATCATCTACCCCAGATGTCCTGGAGGGAGAGAGCTGAGAACCCAGGTGGGGTGGGGGGCTTTCACAGCATTTGGGCGAATGGGAAGGGGGTGGAGGTTGGCGATCTCCTGAGCATCAAGGACTCAAGCCTCAGCCCCTGCAGCAGCAGGACACATGGCCAGCTCTTGGAGTGACACAGCTATATGAGACATCTATTGGACCTTGGGGACTTGTTCTCACAGCTTCTGCAGATTCTGGAATGCTGGCTTGTCACTGGAAATAACAGAGCAACCTGCCCTCTCCTTAGAAGAAGCTTTACGGTAGATGGTGAGAATACCAGCATCAATGGACTGATCAACTTAACGGGCTGAGGAATAAATGGCCCTAACTCCAGTGGATGCCAAAAGCCCTCCTGGATTTTTCCATGACCCCAGGGAAGGAGAGCCTCCACTCAAGGCCTCAGTGATGCTCAAGAGTGGATTTCACTACACTCCTACAGGGCAAGGGCTGGGTGCACAGAAAGTAAAGATATGTAACATATTTGTGCATATCTGAGCTACTGGTAGAAAAAGATACACGTTTGGGATACCAGATCCAAAGACTACCTAAACTATGATCTACCTATACTATGACTCCATATATATGAAATGCCTAGAAAAGGAAAGCATAGACGGAAAGCACACTTGTGGTTGCCTGGGGCTGGGAGTGGCTTGGACTGCAAACAAGCTCGCGGGAATTTTGGGGGATTGAGGAAAATATTCTAAAACTGGTTTGTAGTGAGGATTGCACAACTCTCTCAGCATAAAGATTATTGAATTGTACACTTACAATGGGTGAATTTTAAGGTATGTAAATCATATCTCAGTAGAGCTGCAAAAACAACACCGAGGGAATTCCCTGGCGGTCCAGTGGTTAGGACTCCACGCTTTCACTGCTGACGGCATGGGTTCGATCCCTGGTCAGGGAACTAAGATCCCACAGGCTGCGTGGCGCAGCCCGCCCGCCCACCCCCACCCCCAGAAAACCAAAATAACAACAACACAAAAAACCACCAAAAATAATACCAGAAGTAAATCACCATGCTATCCAGTAAAGCGTACGCCCCTTCTTCTGTTGGGCCGGCGGTGAAGTGGCTGTGTCAGTCATCTACTCTGTAGCTGAGCTGGGTCTGGGCTTCGTTTGAGCTTTAGTTAGATTCAGTTCCCGATTGGCTCCAAATATTCTGAGGATGGCTTCCTCAAAAAAAGTTCAACAGAATTACCATATAACCCAGCAATTCTACTCCTAGGTATACACCCCGAAGAACTGGAAACAGGGACTCAGGCGAGTGCGTGTAAATGCCTCTAATAGGTCGCTTCCCTCTTACTGATACCTGGTGTTGCAGCAACTCCCTGGATGAGGAGTGAGGCTTCCGTCAGAGCCAGGCTCTGGCATTAGGGGCTACTCTGTCGCCCATTTAGCAGCAGCCTCAGACAAGTATCTGGAGTTCCAGGAACAATGCCTCCGCTTTGAGAAAAGCCGGAGCAAGTGTGTGTGTGTTTGTGTGTGCGTGTGTATGTGGTCTCTACTTCCTTCCTCTCCTTTGCCCCCCAGCTCTAGACCTTGAAACAGTAAACTCATTGGGGAGAAGCTGGGTGTTTATCTTTTAGGTGATCTTCAGTCCTCTGTGAACATTGAATAAGAAGACCACAATAATACTGCTACTTCCTGCTTCTTCCCATTGTGTGAACACAGACGCTGTCATACTCACTGCCACCTTTTCCATCAAGTCAAAGCAGAGCATGGAGGAACACTGAATTCTTGTTTCTTGATGTGGCACGTATATACAATGGACTATTACTCAGACATAAAAAGAAACGGAATTGAGTTATTTGTAGTGAGGTGGATGGACCTAGACTCTGTCATACAGAGTGAAGTAAGTCAGAAAGAGAAAAACAAATACCATATGCTAACACATATATATGGAATCTAAAAAAAAAATGCTTTTGAAGAACCTAGGGGCAGGACAGGAACAAAGACACAGACATAGAGAATGGACTTGAGGACACGGGGACGGGGAAAGGTGAGCTGGGACGAAGTGAGAGAGTGGCATGGACTTATATATACTAGCAAATGTAAAATAGATAGCTAGTGGGAAGCAGCCGCATAGCACAGGGAGATCAGCTCGGTGCTTTGTGATCACCTAGAGGGGTGGGATAAGGAGGGTGGGAGGGAGACAGGGAGGAGAAATGGGGATATATGTATATGTATAGCTGATTCACTTCGTTATACAGCAGAAACTAACACACCATTGTAAAGCAATTATACTCCAATAAAGATGTTAAAAAAAATTCTTGTTTCTTTGTTTTACTTTAAAAGTGTTAACAGTTCCTGGAGCAAAATTTTCTGTTGAAGTATTAATTAGCCGGTGCCCATTGATTTGGGAAAATTATCACAATGAGACACCACAATTCTTCGTCATCATGGTCTGAAAAGCATTGCCATCCTCTTCTTTGTGTGCCTGAGGAGTGAGAAATTGCCTCGGTGTCTCACTTTCTACACAGTTTCTTGCTTCTGATTAAATAATTCATCTGTCAGTGTTGAAGGACATGATTTCTCCTTTTCTCATCTCCCTTATTCTTCCAAAATGAGATGTCTCACTTCTCAGAAGTGCATGGGGGAATGGGGGGGCACAGGCCTGGGTGTCAGACTATATATTTTATATATCTTATATATTTTTGTATATTATTATATATGTTATATATCATATTATATTTATACTATATAATTATATTATACTTTATATGCTTTATATATCGATATTATATATTATGCTATATTAATATATAATTATATTATATAATATATTTATATTATAGATTATATTTATATGATATAATTATGTATTATATATAATTTTATTTTGATTTTACAGTTTGAAATACATATATATATATATATATATATATATATATCGAGAGAGAGAGAGAGGAAGAGAGAGAATGATTGATTTATTATGAAAAATTGGCTCATATGATCATGGAGGCTGCCACTGGCCAGCTTGAGAGGCAGGATTGGGTGTGATGGAGAGCTGAAGCTGTGGTCCCAGGCCAAAAGCTGGCAGGCTTGAGACCCATGAAGTCAATGTTTCAGTTTGAACCTGAAGGCAGGAAAAAATCTGATGTCCCAACTCAAGGCAGCCAAACAGGAAGAATTTCCTCTTATTTGGGGGAGAGTCAGCCTCCAGTTCTATTCAGGCCTTCAACTGATTGGATGAGGCCCACCCACATTAGGGAGAACAATCTGCTTTATTCAGCCTTATCAAATTAAATTTTAAACTGATCCAAAAACTCCTTTATGGAAATACCCAGAATAATGTTTTTCCAAATGTCTGGGTCCCCCATGGCCCATTCAAGTTGACACATAAAATTAACCATTGTACTTCTATAGACCCTGACTTAAGGCGTGGCTAGTTAAATTATCAGAAGTGATTTTGCAATTTGAAAAGTTACAAGTCCCCTGTTTTCATGAGAAAATGTATTCATATATGGCTTTCAAATAGACTATTATAAAACTGGATACAAAACCTTAGCTGGATTGCCCATGATCTTTTGTCCCACAAAACCTCAGTGTTCCCCTCACCAGACTATGTTACCCCTTTTCTGATTTTGTGGACACAGTTCCCATTTCTCTTGTCACAGACCAATAGACAGTTATTAGATTTATAGACATAATGCCCTGATGAGCAGTAATACAGGTTTCTCTGGGGCTGGTCCCCTCCGCTCTTCACAACTGGATACCAGGAGCATACCTCTTTCTTTTCTAAGGTCCATGGTTCAATTCTCCAGCTGATATAGCTTTAAGTTTTGCAACTGGTGCTGATGCAGTTGAGTGAGGGGTTTTTTGCTTTTTGCCGTGTGTGGAGCAGAGCTCGTTCCTTTCCCGCTCAGCCATGCAGGTTGAATTGACCAAAGCTATGGTTATGGAGAAGCCTAGTCCTCTGCTGGTCAGGTGAGAATTTGTGAGACAGTATTACACACTGCTGAACCAGGCCGCAGACATGCTACACAAATTTTATGGAAAGAACTCTTCTTATGTCCATGGGGGATTGGATTCAAATGGAAAGCCAGCAGATGTGGTCTACGGACAGAAAGAAATCCATAGGAAAGTGATGTCACAAAACTTCACGAATTGCCGCACTAAGATCCGTCATGTCGACACTCATGCCACTCTGAATGACGGTGTGGTGGTCCAGGTGATAGGCTTGCTCTCTAATAACAACCAGGCTTTGAGGACATTCATGAGACCTTTGTCCTTGCTCCTGAGGGCTCTGCTGCAAATAATTTTTATGTTCACAATGATATCTTCAGATACCAAGATGAGGTCTTTGGTGGCTTAGTCACTGAGCCTCAGGAAGAATCTGAAGAAGAAGCAGAGGAACCTGAAGAAAGACAGCAGACCACTGAGGTGGTACCTGATGATTCTGGAACTTTCTATGATCCAACTGTCAGCAATGACTTAGAAGGACATTTAGAAGAACCTGTTGCTGAACCAGAGCCTGATCCTGAACCAGAACCGGAGCAAGAACCTGCGTCTGTGGTCCAAGAGGAAATGCCTGAGTGTATTGGAAGAAACTACTCCTAAGAATGCTCAGAAGAGTTCTTCTCCAGCGCCTGCAGACATAGCCCAGACAGTGCAGGAGGACTTGAGAAGCTTTTCTTGGGCATCTGTGACCAGCAAGAGCCTTACACCCAGTGGAGCTGTTCCAGTTACTGGGATACCACCTCATGCTGTTAAACTACCAGCTTCACAGCCTCGTCCAGAGTCTAAGCCTGAATCTCAGATTCCACCGCAGAGGCCTCAGAGGGATCAAAGGGTGCGAGAACAGTGAATAAATGTTCCTCCCCAGAGGGAACCTAGAGCAGTCCGTGAGGCTGGTGAGCAGGTGATGTTGAACCCCGTGAGACACCCTGACGGCCACCAGCTCTTTATTGGCAACCTGCCTCATGAGGTGGAGTAGAGCTTAAAGATTTTTTTCAAAATTATGGGAATGTGGTGGAGCTGCATATTAACAGTGGTGGGAAATTACCCAATTTGGGTTCGTTTTGTTTGATGATTCTGAGCCTGTTCAGAAGGTGCTTCGCAACAGGCCCATCATGTTCAGAGGTGAGGTCTGCCTGAATGTGGAAGAAAAGAAGACTGGAGCCGCCCAGGAAGGGGACCGCCGAGATAACCGCCTGCAGGGACCTAGAGGCCCTCAAGGCGGGTTGGGTTGTGGGATGAGAGGCGCCCCCCCCGCGGAGGCATGGTGCAAAACCCAGGATTTGGAGTGGGAAGGGGCAATGCTCCAGGGCAGTGCTCCGAGGCAGTGAATTGCTCTTCACCGATCTTCAGGCAGCAGTACAAACCCTAGCTCCCACAGAATGGTGAATTTCTTCAGCCAACTTTTGGTATCTTGGAATCTGATCCTAGTCTATCATAAACTGCTTAAGTTTGTACAGTTTTACTTTTTGTGTTAATGGTGTGTGCTCCTTCCTCCCCCCTCACCCCATTTTAGTCCTTCACTTCCAATTTTGTGGAATGATATTTTAGGAGAAATGGATTTTTAAAGAAGAAGGAAAAAAAAAAGACTGCATTTCCTTGCTTTATTTGCATATACAGACTGGATTTTTTTTTTAACAGTTTCCCCAAAGGAATGTGTCTTGCTTATTACTGACATTTGGTATGTTTCATTCATTGGAATATTTCTTTTTTTAAAAATTTTATTTATTTTATTTATTTATTTTTGGCTGTGTTGAGTCTTCATTGCTGCGTGTGGGCTTTCTCTAGTTGTGTTGACGGGCTTCTCATTGCAGTGGCTTCTCTTGTTGTGGAGCATGGGCTGTAGGCGTGCAGGCTTCACTAGTTGTGGTGCATGGGATCAGTAGCTGTGGCTTGCGGGCCCTAGAGCGCAGGCTCAGTAGTTGTAGCCCCCAGGCCTAGCTGCTCTGCAGCATGTGGGATCTTCCCGGACCAGGGCTCGAACCCGTGTCCCCTGCATTGGCAGGTGGATTCTTAACCGCTGCACCACCAGGGAAGGCTGGAATATTTCTTACTTATTTTCTACATGTTTCAAAAGACTGTGAGAATTAACAGGATTTGATAAATATTTTGAAGGCAGGAAAACCCCAAATTGTCTCTTCTTTGAGAGTCATGACTACCTTCTGGTGTGGAAAATTTGCTGTTGGAAAAATTGACAGTTTAGATTCTCTCTGGTATGTTTAAAACCTGAATAAAAGGAGTGCTAGTGGAGCTTTTCTTTGGATACGTGATCACAAAACAGTTCCAAAACCTACTGTTTTTACCACTGAAATTTAAATTGTGAGATAGGTTTTAAATGTCTAGTATGCAACTGATAAGCTTTTCCTGAACTGTTAGATTCTTTTTTTTTGTTTTTTTTTGTTTTTTTTTTTTTTGCGGTATGTGGGCCTCTCACTGTTGTGGCCTATCCCGTTGCGGAGCACAGGCTCCGGACGCGCAGGCTCAGCAGCCATGGCTCACGGGCCCAGCCGCTCCGTGGCATGTGGGATCTTCCCGGACCGGGGCACGAACCCGTGTCCCCTGCATCGGCAGGCGGACTCTCAACCACTGCGCCACCAGGGAAGCCCTGTTAGATTCTTTCTGAAGTAGAGTTTTTTCATGTTTAATTTGTATTTGTAAAAAAGAAAAAAAAAACAAAAAAAATTTTAAAATCTGAATGACACAAAACCAGAGCAAAACTGTTGTGCCTTCTCTTTATCTTTGATTCCAGTCTTGGCAATTGTTTAAAGAAAAATAATAAAAAAGAAACCTAGAAAAAACAATTTAAAGCCTGTTACCCCATTGTTATTCTTGACCTCATTAATTTCTCTTTCTGGTTCCACTGGGAACTAAGGAAGGAAAATGAGTTAGGAATGGAATATATAGTAGTTATTCCAGTGTGGAATTCACATAAAGAAATTCTCACCTAAATTAATTTGATCCGACCCCAGGGAGCTGGAAAAAGTCCCAGCCAAAACACATTTCTTGACGACTGGATTTTCATGGACTATTATGGCAAAGGTGGCCAAGTTTCGAAGAGCTGGCTGTGAAAACTCCAAGAGGAAGATCTATTTGTGAACTTGGAAGTGCTTCGGCAGTATTTCCCACTGCAGTAATTTCAGAGATCTCACATAAATTTAGAACTTTCACATTCATTGGGTCTTATTGTAACAAGACCCAATAATGGGAAACTGCTCCATTCTGTTTATTGTAGAAACAGGAGAAGAGTGTCTGTGAATCTTTTTATAAAACAATTTCCTATCTACCTTGGCTCCCATCCTTGTGAGTTTTTAAATTTACCTTTCAGTGCAAAAGTATATTTTAGTTGATTCTGCCTTGGTTGGTCAAGCATAGTTTCTTTGTCTGTATGTTCATGAAATGTCGCCCCAGTGACTACTCTCTGCCCCCTGCACATTTTCTTCCCTGCTCTTATCCCTCACCCTCCAATTTACACCCTTACTCTCTGTGTGTCACATCAACTTTCCCACTGGAAGGCTGTATGATACAGCAGTGACACTTTCGTGTGTTTTCAATATAAGATGTCACCTTTCCAGAGCCTTTTGCATTTAAGATGATTTCTAATTCTGTAATAAAAACCTTGTCTGTTAGAGGAATTTCAGGGATCCACCATTTCAGGGAGGAATTTTTTTGGGGGTTGGGCCCTTCCCAGTAATCTTGAAATCAGACATATAGGGAACCTCCATCTCAGCTTCAAAAGAAGCCATATATTGGACTCTGTCAGAAAAAAAGGAGATACATTTGGGAGGTTTTATACAGGTGGAGTGGACAGAATTTCAGGATGACTAGATATGACAGGTGAGAAAAAGAAGTTATTGAAGAGTATTAAGAATTTCTGCCTGGGTGACTGGACAGATGGTAGGACCATTAGCTGAGAAGAGAGACACAGGATGGGCAGCAGTGCTGGTGGGAAGATCATTCGTCCTGTCTGAGGAATTTGAAGTACCTGTTGGAGAGCTGAATGAAGTACATGTGGGCCAGGTGTGTGATGTCCACAACCATTTGGGAAAATGGGTCTGAACCTCAGGAGAGAGATTAGGCTTGGAAATATGGCCTTAGGAGTCATCCTCAGAGATCTCATCTGCAAAGGTTGAATTCTAGAAAGTTCTCCATTTAAGAGGTGCTCCAAGGAAATAGAAAGTTGAAGAGGAGGCAAAGAGAGCGGACAGAGGGGAAAAAGGGAAACTGTGCCATGTCCCAGAAATCGGGGGAGGAAAAGTGTAGAGAAGAAGGAACCATTGAAATTTTCAAAGGCCACAGAGCCATCATAAAGGCAGGAGCAGAAGAGTAGATTTGAGATTTGAAGACTTCAGGCAATCAGTTCCCATCGACTTCAAAAGAACAAAACAATAACACAAAGTTGTTTACTTGTGTTCTTTATGTGACTAACTATGTCCATAACCAAGTGTTAAATAATATACTCATTATGTGAAAAATGACTTTCTAAAGAGTTGGCCATTGTATACTGAGTTTTATATGGTCAGCTATGTATTTCTTGGACCTGAACCAGACCCTGGAGAATTTGAGGGGCAAATTTGTTCTAAACCTAATTCTACAAGTTTTACAGTTGCTAAAACATTTCTTCCTTCCTTCCCATCTTGTCTCCCTGATGCTGTTTAATGCATCATTTCCTTCTTTTGCCTAATTTTTTGGAGATGAGGGCAAGCGGGGGACAGGCAGCCTGTCTGAATCATTCACTCGGTGGCTTCGATTATTATCATTATTATTTTTAAAAATATTTATTTATTTATTTATTTTGGCTGTGCCTTGCCTGGTCTTAGTTGCAGCACACGGGATCTTTGTTGCGGCATGTGGGATCTTTAGTTGCAGCATGCAGACTCTTAGTTGTGGCATGCATGTGGGATCTAGTTCCCTGACCAGGGATTGAACCCGGACCCCTGCATTGGGAGCGCAGAGTCTTACCCACTGGACCACCAGAGAAGTCCCCGATTATTGGTAATATGTCATCTCTGGGAGATCTGCAGCTTAGTTTTCATCCCTGATTCCTTTCTGAGATCTTTCAAGATCAACAATCTATTTCTCAATGTTATTCATTCTACCTGGAGGCTTGTGCTAATTATAGTTGATACGGACATTGCTGGCTTTAAGGGGATGTCATCTCATGTTGTCTCTTTCTTGTTTGTAAACACTGGTTTAGTCAATTCATATCTCTCCTCCATTTATTCTAAGATTTGTCTCTCTCCTATGGAATTGGAATCTTTCTGTCTTTGGAGATGCATGTAGATCCTTTCTATCCTCTGCAGCACTATTTCTAAACTGTTGAGTCTTTTTATGAAACTAAGAACCAATAAAAAAAGCCAATTAAGATGACTAAATGGTGAATAAGACTGCCCAGACTTCCTGTATATATATTTGCTAACATGAATTTACTATGGTTTCATCTTGCTAGGATTTGATTGAGGCTGTACGGTTGTGCAGGCTACTCACTGCACAATGGGGATGAATACGGGCTGAGGTGCAGCTGGCAGTACACTCATTAAGCCACATGCTTTGGTGTGGGGCTGGATCTTTCCAGGGACACAACTCCTTGTTCTAGTTCACACAAAGGCCCTTTATCAAACAGCAGAGTCCTGAATCTTATCATTTTACACAGCTCCTCAGCCTACAATGCTATCACGAAAGGGAGGGAGTAGTACAGACCTTGCCCAGATGGTCTTAATGGGAGCACACCTAGAAAGTCTGGAAAACATATAAGTCTTATCTTCAGGTCCCAGCTGTACATCCCAGCCCATCACAGAGTTCATTCATAAGGGACTTGCAGCCACAGATCCTCTGCTCTACAGGACTAGTTCCCTGCTCCAGATTCTCCACTGGCACCAAACCATACTTCTGTCTCCAACATGGCCACTATCTTATAAGAAGGAGGAAAGGTTCTCCCCTTTGGACCTCCTGTTTTCCCCTCCCACTGCACATAAACCTTCTGTGCCTTTCTCTCACCCACCCCACTTCCAGGGTCTTGACTCGTCTTGTGCTGGTTCTCAGGCTTTCCATCTGGTCTTCTGTTACTGGGTGCCCTGTTGTTGATTCCTGATGGGTAGAGGAGCAGGGGTGGGCATGGAGAAGGCAGAGGACCAAAGAGGCAGTGTCAGAGACTGTCAGCACAGCCCCTACTCCCTGATGTCACAGAGGCAAGCAGCCTGGGGACTAGATTTCTGAGGCTCCAGGACAGGGCTGAGAAGGGGCATCTGTGCCATGGCTGCAGCAAGGGCTTCAGCAGATGGATTTGCAGCCCCTCTCGCGTTCCCTGGACGATTCTCAGCCCAGGACTGTGGGCATCTGTGACCATCGGCAGTGGTTTTCTGCATTTTACTGACCTCTGGGTGGAAGCTGCAGCTTCTGGTATCTCGGACCACAGCTCTAGAGAGAAACCTGAGAGCTAGTGGTGAACCTCCATGTGCTCGTTGTAGAGCCTTTTGTAGAGATTCAGAGTTTTATCCATAATTCCCCAAATATTAAGAACAAATGCTGTAAGTTTTGTTTGTTTGCTTTTGTTTTTTGGGCTGTGCTGTGTGGCTTGTAGAGTCTTAGTTCTCCAACCAAGGATCGAACACAGGTCCCCTGCTGTGGAAGCATGGAGTCCTAACCACTGGACCGCCAGGGAAGTCCCCACCCCCTTTTTTGGGTAAGTTTTAATATTGACAATAAGAGTGACTTGGAATTGTTATGCCAACTTCTTTGGAAATATCTTAAAAGCATGATTACCCATCTATGCTGTATTTAAAACTTACAAGTTTTGCTTAAAGTCAGACAGAGAAAGATAGATAGTGTATGATATCACTTATATGTGGAATCTAAAAAATACAACAGACTAGTGAATATAACAAAAAAGAAACAGATTCAGAGACATAGAGAACGAACTAGTGGTTACTAGTGGGAGAGGGAAATGGGGGAGGCGCAAGATAGGGGTGGGGATGAAGTCGTACAAACTACTATGTATAAAATAAATAAACTACAAGTATATATTGTACAACACGGGGAGTATGGCCACCATGTATAATAACTATAAATGGAGTGTAACCTTTAAAAACTGAATCACTGTTGTATACCTAGAACATATAATGTTGTACATCAACTATACTTCAAATCAAAAAAGAAAAAGAAAAAAAAGCTTACAAGTTTTGGGTTTCACGTGCTTTCATTTATCATTGATATAGGATGTATTTACCAAGTAAAAGCTACTTGATTATAAACTCCTTGAGGGATTTGCTCCAAAAATTACTCTCTGCTTCTCCTGCTGGTCACTTTCCCTTTCTTGGGCCACCCTCCTTTGACCTAGAAACATAAGGAAGTCTCTACCATTCTAAAAATAACTCCATCACTAGATACATAAACCTTTCCTTGGTTCTTCTTTTCTCTTTACAATCATCTGTTCTAGTTCATTTCCTTTGCCCCCAGATGTCTTAGGTGATATTTGACTCCTTGAATTTCCAATATTTTACGGACTATCCATAGATTTTTAGACTGAAAATGGGGGTTGTGGGTCAAAAAGTCTCCATGCAGCAACATTTAGGAGAATCTCTGCTTTCCGAGGCCTTTAGAATCTGCGTGATTCACACGGAGGTCGGCGCTTCCTGAATGCTTTTGGCTGAGAACGCTTTGCTCTGTCCCAGATCACTAAAGACCTCCCGTTGCTAAATTCAGTGGATGTGTCACGTGGTGTAGACTTGTTTTCAGCACAAGATGCTGACAAGTCAAAGTTGCTAGCCATTTCTCTTTGTAGCATGGGGGCCCCAAGTCATCTTGGAGCAGACCTTCTTTGTTCTGGGAAGAGCCACTTCGGGGCCCCTCACTGTAGTGTTTTGGGGTGGGTGTGCACAAGCACACCTTCATGGAGTTTTCCTTGGCGAGGGCTGGGACGCTGGCTCGAGGCAGGCCTCTGCTTTGATCCATGTCTTGTGGTTGTGACATGGTCATGGCACTTTGCCTGGCGGTCAGAGAGCTCTGTGGCGGTGGAGGAAACTGACACTTCAAACTTTCTCTTTGTCGTTCTGTCAGGGTCTTAGAGGGGGCTCAGAAAATAGCCCTCTTCCTTTTCTGCATGGCTTCTGAACAAATTGGGAAAAAAGACAAAAGAGAAAGGCAGATGGAAGATGACCATTTTCCTTTAAGATTGATGAAGGCTTGCCTGGAGGGGTGTGGCTTACCCACTGGGGAGCTAAAGTCCAGCTCGAGTATTTTACCAACTATCCACCCAGGCAGGGCCCCGGCCAAGAGGACCTCATGCTCTTTGGGACAGGTCATTCCCAATAGGAAAGTGAGGGGGGAATACATGTGCCCAGTTGATCCTTCCCAAATGTACCAGTCACATAAGTCCCCCCAAATGTAAGTGAAGGGGCAGAGAGAGGTAGGAGGGTAGCCCCAGTGAGCCCTGCCTCCCCTCCCTGGAGGAAACACCCGTAAGGGGAAGATGAGTCCCCTTGCAATGTATTAGCGCCACTAATGAAGCAGGTAGACCTGGACTAAGGTCAGCTGCTGGGAGGGGATCCTGGGGATCCCCGGGCGGGAGAGCTTTCCACGCAGAGCAGGTAACTGATGCTGTGACTGCTCTCCTTCCAGACAACTCAGCACTGTGGGGGTCCTTGAGGGAATGGCTGTGTGTGTGTGTGTGTGTGTGTGTGTGTGTGTGTTGTGTGTGTGTGTCTGCCTGTCTGCGTACGTGCATGTCTGTGTGTCTGTATGTGTGTTTGTGTGTATCTGTATGTATATGTCTGTATGTGTCTGTGTGTGTATGTATGTGTCTGCATGTGTGTGCATGTCTGTATATATTTGTGAGTGCCTGTGTGTCTGTGTGTATGCATATCTGTGTGTGTGCCTGTGTGTGTTTGTGTGTATATCTATGTGTGTTTGTGCATGTTTGTGCATGTCTCTGTGTGTGTGCATGTCTGTGTGTGTCTGGGTGTGTGTGTCTGTCTGTCTGTGTGTATGTATGTGCCTGTGTGCATGTCTGTGTGTGCGCGCATGTCTGTGTGTCTGTGCATGTCTGTGTGTGTCTGTGTGTGTGCATGTCTGTGTGTGTCTGTGCCTGTCTGTGTGTGTGTGCATGTCTGTGTGTGTGTGCATGTCTGTGTGTGTCTCTGTGTGTCTGTGCCTGTGTGTGTGTGTCTGTGTGTGTGTGTGTCTGTGTGTGTCTTTGCCTGTGTGTCTGTGTGTGTGTGTCTGTGTCTGTGTGTGTCTTTGTGTCTGTGCCTGTGTGTGTGTGTGTGTGTGTGTGTGTCTTTGCCTGTGTGTCTGTGTGTGTGTGTCTGTGTGTGTCTTTGCCTATGTGTCTGTGTGTGTGTGTGTGTCTGTCTTTGCCTGTGTGTCTGTGTGTGTGTGTGTGTCTGTGTGTGTCTTTGTGTCTGTGCCTGTGCCTGTGTGTGTGTGTGTGTGTGCATGTCTGTGTGTGTCTGTGTGCATGTCTGTGTGTGTCTGTGTGTGTGTGTGTGCATGTCTGTGTGTGTCTGTGTGTGTGCATGTCTGTGTGTCTGTGCCTGTGTGCCTGTCTGTGTGTGTGTGCCTGTCTGTGTGTGTGTGCATGTCTGTGTGTGTGTGCATGTCTGTGTGTGTCTCTGTGTGTCTGTGCCTGTGTGCATGTCTGTGTGTGTCTGTGTGTGTGTCTGTGCATGTCTGTGTGTGTCTGTGTGTGTGTGTCTGTGTGTGTCTTTGTGTCTGTGCCTGTGTGTCTGTGTGTGTGTCTGTGTGTGTGTGTGTGTTTGTGTGCGGGTGCAGAGTGGCACCTTGGAGCTATGGCCTGCTTTGGCGTGTAGCACCGTGGCTCATGGAATCACCAAGGACACAGGCATCCTTGCCTCCTGCATCCCATATGGTGGGGCTGCAGCCTCAGCAATGCTTGCTTTCGAGTGTCTCCCGGCACAGAACTGGGGGCTTTCAGCGGAGACACGTGGAGGACTCACCACCTTCCTGCCCCTTCTCTGTAAGATGACATTTCCTGGGATAGACATCTGCACAGTGTATTCACACTGGGGCCCTCAGACTCACATGACACAGGAGCCCTAAGCACGTTAGGATGGGCTGCCAGCAATTAGAGAGCTGGGTACTCAGTGTGACTGTGGTTTGAACACTAAAGAAACGCCATTTTTGCACCCCAAGACGGTGGAGTGGGGTGTATCACTTGTAAATACTTCGAGTTATCGTATGGACCCCCCGGCTGCGTCTGACACCTGTGATCACGCGCTTGGCTTTATGTGCTTTTCAGGCTGCTCTGAGCGCTCCTTCTGGCCTCCGTCTCAGCTGAAGTCTTTGTGTTCCCGACATTTCTCCTCAGCACGCTGTCATGCTCTCCTTCCTGACCCTGGACCATCTTACTTGCTCTCAGCGTCCTGCTCACACCCTCCCCAGGCTTCAGGCCTGGGTCATCAGCTGCTCGCTGGCAGTCCTTTAAAGCATCTCAAAATCAACACGTCATAACCCCTGAATTCACTGTCTTGGACAAGCGGATTTTTCCTCTTCGTCCTGCATGTCAACTCATATCGTCCACCTTCACCCAGGTGCAGATGTTAGATGTTTGGAGGCACTCTGACCCTTCCCTCCATATCGAGGTAATCATCGAGACCTGCCCCTTCTACTTAAACTTTCCGGCTTCCAGCATCTCTGCTTCCATCAGTGGTGTGCTGGTAAGCGGTTAACAACCGGCCCTGGCTGGAAAGCCTTGATCTGCAGCATTTGTTGACTTTGGTGGCGTAAATTCTCCTACCATGGTTGATTTCAAGCTATTAAAGGTTTAACGGTCTCGCCCCAATTCCTAAAAACGTAATTGGCTTTTACAAGATGGTACCAGGCAGCGCTGGCCCCGCCTCACAGATGCTTTCTCAGCCCATCCCTCTCGCTCCACCTTCCCTTCCCTTAAGCCATTCTGTAGCCAGCCACTAAAGAGGTCTGTTCTAACTTGTGGTTGCCAAGGGGGAGGCGGGTGGGGGAGGGAAGGAGTGGGAGTTTGGAATGAGCAGATGCAAACTAGTATATATGGGATGGCTAAACAACAAGGTCCTGCTGTACGGCACAGGGAACTATAGTCAATATCTATAGTCAATATTGTGCTAAACCATCATGGAAAATAATATGAAGAAGAATATATATATGTGTAACTGAATCGCTTTGCTGTACAGCAGAAATTGACACACATTGTAAAAAAAACCCCTATACTTCAATAAAGTTAAAAAAATAAAAATAAAGAGGTCTGTTCCAAACTCAGATCCGATCACGTCACTTCTCTGTCCAGATGACATCGGTGGCTTCCTGGGTGATCCAGTCCACGCCTCTTAGCGGCTTACTAAGCTCTTGGTGACACAGCCTTGTCCACCTCTCCAGTGTCATTTCCAGCCATCCTACGGGGTTGTCTCTGTCCCCACCGTGTGCGCGTCGTCCCTCAGTGCCTTTCTCATGCTGTCTGCCCATCTCTGTGCCTCTGCCTCTTCTCCTGGCGCCCATCCTTTTCTTCTTATCGCCTCCAACCATTCTTCAGATTGAGTTAGCTGCCCCATCTCTGTGTGTCTATACTAATAACCTCAGTGGGCTTTTATCACTGCACTTATAATCTAGTATTTATGGGTTTTTGCTTTGTTTGCTTGTTTTTGATCTTTTTCTTTTCTTACGAGTCTGCAAGCTTCTTGAGGGAAAGAGCATGTTTTGTTTTGATTTGTTTTTTATCCCCAGCTTTACATCTGCAGAACCTGGAACAGTGGTTTTTGTCATTGAAATTAATCAACAAATGCTTCTCAGTTACCAAAGTCTGATTACCAGAGTTGTGAGTGTGTGTGTGTTGGGGACAGGGTGGTGGTTTAACAGCTGTCTATTTATTTATCGCTGTGTAGCAGCCCCCGTCCCCAGTTGTGGCTTAAAACAATAACAGTTCATATCTGCTCACGAATCTAGGTTTATTGGGGCTCTGCTAGTCAGTTCTTGCCTGAGTTTTCGGCAGGTGTGGTCAGATGGTAACTGAAGCTGGGTTCCTCTCAAAGACTTCTGCACCCCCAGGTCTGGGAAGACTCAAACAGCTGGGGTGCCTTGGGACTCTCTCCCTCTCTCTGTCTCCCACACGTGGCTGCCTCGGGGTAGCATCTTCCATACAGTCTAAAGTAGACTTTCTCCAACAAATACCATATGGTATGACTTATATGTGGAATCTAAAATATGACACAAATGAACTTACCTACGAAACAGAAACAGACTCACAGGCATAGAGAACAGACTTGTGGTTGCCAAGGGGAAGGGGGTGTGGTGGAAGGACGGATTGGGAGCTTGGGATTAGCAGATGCAAACTATTACATAGAGAATAGATAGACAACAAGGCCCTACTGTATAGCAGAGAACTATAGTCAGTATCCTGCTAAACCATAATGGAAAAGAATATGAAAAAGAATATATATATGTATAACTGAGTCACTTTGCTATACAGCAGAAATTAACACAACATTGTAAATCAACTATACTTCAATAAAATTTAAAAAATAGGCTTTGTCCGCCCCCTCCCACCCATTCCCCACCATGACTGTCATCTATCCTTGTTTTTGGAGGGTACAGACCTCTAAAACTACGATGGTTTTGCTTGCAGTGTCCTTTTGACTAAGTTTCAGGTCGGTCCCTGCCGTCGGTTTTCCTCCGTTCCTGAGGCTGAAAACTCTTCCGCAGGTTTTTCGGCAGCTGCCCCCTTCGTCCTCTAAAGTCGCTAAAATGGTGCATTGGAAGCCAAGATTGAGAAAAAGTTTAGGGAGCTCTGATTGGCAGATTTTAGGTCAAAAAAAAATTTTTAAATCATGAGTTTGTTTGGGGAAAACCCTGTAACTAATTTCTTTCCCAGTTCCTCTCAGACCAGATCTCTGACACCCGTACTCTGCCTCTCCCTCCATTTGTCACCGAAGCTCTTCATCAGGAATTTGCACCAATTGAATAATTCTTTTTGCACACTATCCCATGCAACAAGTGCTTTTTACTAAAGACAAGATTTGATGATGATAAAGAAGCCATAAAAATGGTCTTTAAGGGTTAGGCAGCTTTGAGGGTTAGGACTAAGCAGGAAAGATACCCAGGCAGCAGCCTGGACTCCTGATTCACCATCCAACAGTTTCTTCACTTCTCTGAGCGTCAGCGTCGTCATCTGCCAGACAGGTAACACCTGCCTTGTTCTCTTTCTACAACCATAAGAATCGGTGAGCTAATACATTCCAACGGGATTGCTAGAGTGTGATACGAACCCAGCGTGAGGCTGTTAGCTCTCCAAATGCACCAGGCGAACGCAGTGAGCAGAGCAAGGGCGACGGATGCAGACAGCAGATTTGAACTCTAGCCCCGCCACGTGCTGGCTGGGCTCCTGCCCCTCCACCAGCCCCCCGTCACCCACCCACTCACCTTCCCTTGCAGGTGCTCCCCCTGTTGGCCTCCAATGGCTGGAGTCCTTACGTCTTGGTCCTGGGCTCTACCTTCTGTCTACGAGTCTCTCGAGGTGATTCCGTCACTCCCATGTCTTTATTTTTTTCTAGGAGCTCATTTTATTCTTCTAAAAAAATCTGCTCAGTTACTTTCTTGTTTTAAAAAATTAATTAATTTATTTTTGCTGTGTTGGGTCTTCGTTGCTGTGTGAGGGCTTTCTCCAGTTGCGGCGAACGGGGGCCACTCTTCATCGCAGTGCACGGGCCTCTCACTATGGCGGCCTCTCTTGTTGCGGGGCACAGGCTCCAGACGCGCAGGCTCAGTAGTTGTGGCTCACGGGCCTAGTTGCTCCGCGGCAAGTGGGATCTTCCCAGACCAGGGCCCGAACCCGCGTCCCCTTCACTGGCAGGCAGATCCTCAACCACTGCGCCACCAGGGAAGCCCTCAGTTACTTTCATTGTAATGATCACATAAGGGCAAAATCCATCCATATATACACTTTATATCCATCCATCCATCCATCCATCCATCATCCATCCATTCACCTCTTTCTCATGCACACGTACATATGTTCAAAACAGAACTCAATAAAGTAAAGTCAAAAGAAAGACCTAGCTCTCTGAGTAATAAGACATTTTTGGTCTCGAGAAACAAAATTGTTTCCTAGGGGCTACTTCTGCGGAAACCTGCACAGCATCTGCTCCAGGTGCTAGTAGAAATTGTATTGGTAGTTTTTGTTGTTGTTTGGTTTTTAGTTCCGGTCATACAACATAGTGATTGGATCTTCTTATACACCTGAAAATGGTCAGCATGCTAAGTCTAGTTACGATCTGCCACCGTACAAAGATATTACATAATTATTGACTACATTCCTCACACTGTACATCTCATTCCCATCTATCCCATCTATAAATCCCACCTACCCACTAACGACTCCCAACTTTATGTCTCCACGTCAGACCCCTCCTTTGAGTTTCATACTGGTATATCCATCTACCTCCTTGGGATGTCTTCTCCAGGATGCTGTACAGGCAGCTTCAGTGGAAGTGCACAAAGCAGTCCTGATGTGTGCCCGCCCAGTGATGCCTGGGATTCCTTCCCCCACCCCCATCACACATCCTTGTTTTTCATTGGCTTTCTTCATTTCACCTTCACTGTCTAACTTAACTGATAGTGGGTCCATCCCATAGCTATTCTCTGTCACTCCATCCTACCCACTTCCTTCAAGACACTTTTCACATGCCTTGCAGAATTATTCATTTCTAGTTCACTTGACTATTATTGGTTTTTCTTCCTAGAATTTTCTCCCAACGAGGGGACCATGTCTCTCATTCACCTTTGTATCCCCAGGGCCATGCAAAGTGCCTGACCCATCGCAGCTGCTCAGCAAACATCTGATGAACAAATGAATGGGTAGGTCCTGAGGAGGTTACTAACCTTGCTGAGGTGACCAGCACTGAGAGAATTGGGTGAGATATGAGATAATATACTTGGAAGAGCCTAGCCCAGTACCTGGCACATAGCAGGTGGTTAATAAATATGGGTTCCCTTTTCCCTTTCTGAGCTATACATAATAAGTCTTAATGTGCATCGAGGCTCTTTATCAAATCTAGTTCTAAACTGTCCTAGTGTACCAACTGTACAACTTATTATATATATAGATGCCCTGGCTGGTACCTCCCAGAGACAATGATTCTAATGGTGTGTATCCTGGTGCATATCAAGTTTGAGATCCTGTTGTGTAGAACATACATACATTAAAGTGCAGTTCTGTATTAGTGTATTAGTCAGGGTTCTCCCTAGGGGAAATAAAAACAATAAGAGATTATCTATCTATCTATCTATCTATCTATCATCTATCTATCTATCTACCTATCTATCTACCTATCTATCTATCATCTATCTATCTATCTACCTCTCTATCTATCTATCTACCTATCTGAGAGTTCTGAAATCTGCAGGATGGGCCCATAGGCTGGAAATTCAGGGAAGAGTTGATGTTGCAGTCTTGAGTCTGAATTCCACAGGACAATAGTCTGAAAACTCAGGCAGGGTTTCTATGCTTCCGTCTTGAAAAGAATTCCTTCCATTTTGGGGGCCTCAGTCTTTGCTCTTAAGGCCTTCAACGGATGGGATGAGGC
This sequence comes from Tursiops truncatus, assembly GCF_011762595.2. NCBI lineage: Eukaryota > Metazoa > Chordata > Mammalia > Artiodactyla > Delphinidae > Tursiops > Tursiops truncatus. Next base: position 167,781,198 of record NC_047035.1, on the reverse strand, counting down.
CCGTCGATGTTATGGAGGGCAATCAGCTTTATTCACAGTTACTGATTTAAATATTAATCACATCTAAAATATACCTTCACGGAAACATCTAAACTGGTGTTTGACCAAACAGCTGGGATCATAATCTAGCCAAGTTGACACATAAATTAACCATCACACTGGGCAGATATTTTAATTATCAATTTTAAGAAGAATATTGAAATAGTCTAATATTTCTCCAATTCTAGGCTAGGTTTTATGAAGACCCTATAATGCAACCTATATATTCCTTCCTGCCCCCTGCAGGAGTTTGTATTGATTTTGTTACCAAACCAAACTTGGGTCCACTTGCCCAATATGCAGCAAAGCCCATCTACTGACACCAGGTTGTGGTGAAGAGAAGTGTGGTGTTTATTCCAAGGTGCCCAACATGGGGCCAAGCAAGGAGAACAGACGGCTCAGGCTCGATAGACCAAAACTCTCCAATGGCTTTCAGGGAAGAGCTTTAAAAGGCAACATTAGGGGTGAGGATGTAAGATACCTGATCAGCTTGTGTGATTGGTTGGTGGTGAGGTAACAGTGGGGTGTTTTGGGAGTCAACATCATCAACCTTCTGGTTCCAACTGGTCTGGGGTCTATGGGCTTGTGGTCAGCATGCAGTTAACTTCCTCCACCTGGTGAGGGTTTCAGTATCTGCAAAACAGCTCAAGGATGTGGCTCAGGATATCATCTATAGCCCTTGAGGAGGAACTAAAAGTCCTTGACTTTGTTTTATGGCTAAACTCTCATTATTTTGTCTTGCTTGACTGTTTTCCTTTGTTTCTGCATTTTCTCACTTCTCTGATTAAGCTTACTCTTTGGAACTTGGGGAAGGCCTAGGAGACTAAAGCTCTTCTACAAACAAGAGGGACATGGGGAGGTCCTCACAGGGTCCTTCTCCATTTCCATTAGTTTTTCTTTTTAGTGTTTCCCCCCTTATTCTTAACAGAGGCAATACTTCAAAGGAGGGGAGAGGGTTCCTAGTTAGGAGCTTTAAAATCATAACCCACCTAGGCTGGGAAGTCTAGAAAAGTCTCTCTCCTTAAAATAAAAACATTTGTGTGTCATATTGCCCCACCTCAGATATTAATTGCTTATTATGTCATTCAAAAAGCTACAACCTCCCCCCCTCCAAAAAGCTACAAATCCCAAATCAAAACAAATTCCGGAGCTCTAGTCTCTGTGCTGGATGCTAGAGAGGCAACGACCGTCAAAATGTGGTTTCTTCTCTCTAGTAGTTTGTTGCTGGTTGTCAATGAGCCCCTTAATTCTCATGACACACTGGGCAAAATAAAACAAAAGCACTTTATGAAACTGCAAAGGAAATGGGAAGGAAGTAGTAGGAAAGACACCTTAGCTTCTGAGATATTCACTAGGAGTTGGAGAGATTTGTTCTAAAGGGATATAAAGCTTCGTTCCAGCAGGAAATAATTTTCTCGAGACAGTTCCAGGTGCGCGGTGGGCACCTGATACTGAATTAAGTCAGATCGGATATTCCCAGCCTGTGACTCGTTGCGTCCAGAAGATGGCGCCAAATGACTGGTTGTAGCTCGGATGCACCGGCCTCGTCTTTGGAAAACATGAAATGTATTCATGTAAGGCCAGCATCTTAAAGCACTCATATTGTCTGCCGGCGACCCTTTCTTTTGCTGCATTTTAGTGTGACGTGGATCAAAATGGGGAGTGGACAGGAAAATGGTTGTCTCTCCTGGCATGTGGTAATACCGTGGAATAATGAAAACCTAAGTCAAACACAGAGACAGCCCGGTAAAACAGAACCTAAACACAGAGCTGGTGTGGGGAACTTGTGTGTGTGTGTGCATGTGTGTGTGTGAGTGTGTGTGTGTGTGTGTGTGTGTGTGTGTGTGAACTTATGCTTTTGAGAAAGATTAAACAGTAAAGGATGGAGGTGATGAAACATACTTCAAAGAAAGGTAAAGATAAAATACTGTAGAAAAACCTATAAAGAGAATTACAAAGTTGGAGAAGATGAAAGAGAGAGAGAGAAGAGTGAGCTCAAGGGAGCATAAGACCAGGGAACTTGGTTAAAAGTATTGTTATGGGAACTCCAGAAGAAAGGCTCCTATTCCTCTATTTCCTGAGCCCTAGTATTAGGCGACTTGAATTTCAAATGAATATCATGTAAGCGGAGGATTAGAAAAAAAGACACCAAATCATCTGGAACCAATTCAGTGGAATTCTAATTCTTCATTTCAAGGGATTCTGACTTCGTCTCACAAAGACTAGGAACGTTCCATACGACAAACAACACCCATTACAGAAGGTGAAGTCAAAGCTTCAGGTACTGAAAGAGGAAATTCCCTACCAAGGAAAAGGAGAAAAGAAAAACGCAGCATTGAGTTGAAATAGTAGACCTATTGGGTTCACTTCTTCTTTTGTTTTTTTCTTTGTTTTTAAAAAACATATATGTATATCTACTTTTTTTTTAACATCTTTATTGGAGTATAATTTCTCTACAGTGGTGTGTTAGTTTCTGCTGTATAACAAAGTGAATTAGCTATATGCATACGTATATCCCCATATCCCCTCCCTCCTGCGTCTCCCTCCCACCCTCCCTATCCCACCCTTCTAGGTGGTCACAAAGCACCGGGCTGATCTCCCTGTGCTATGCGGCTGCTTCCCACTAGCTATCTATTTTACATTTGGTAGTGTATATATGTCCATGCCACTCTCTCACTTTGTCACAGCTTACCCTTCCCCCTCCCTGTGTCCTCAAGTCCATTCTCTACATCTGCATCTTTATTCCTGTCCTGCCTTTAGGTTCATAATAACCATTTTTTTTTTGGTTCCGTATATATGTGTTAGCATACAGTATTTGTTTTTCTCTTTCTGACTTACTTCACTCTGTATGACAGAGTCTAGGTCCATCCACCTCACTACAAATAACTCAATTTCGTTTCTTTTTATGGCTGAGTAATATTCCATTGTATATATGTGCCACATCTTCTTTATCCATTCATCTGTCCATGGACACTTAGGTTGCTTCCATGTCCTGGCTATTGTAAATAGTGCTGCAATGAACATTGTGGTCATGACTCTTTTTGAATTATGGTTTTCTCAGGGTATATGCCCAGTAGTGGGATTGCTGGGTTGCATGGTAGTTCTATTTTTAAGGAACCTCCATACTGGCTGTATCAATTTACATTCCCACCAACAGTGCAAGAGGGTTCCCTTTTCTCCACACCCTCTCCAGCATTAGTTGTTTGTAGATTTTTTGATGATGGCCATTCTCACTGGTGTGAGATGATATCTCATTGTAGTTTTGAATTGCATTTCTCTAATGATTAATGATGTTGAGCATTCTTTCATGTGTTTGTTGGCAATCTGTATATCTTCTTTGGAGAAATATCTATTTAAGTCTTCTGCCCATTTTTAGATTGGGTTGTTTGTTTTTTGATATTGAGTTGCATGAGCTGCTTGTCAATTTTGGAGATTAACCCTTTGTCAGTTGCTTCATTTGCAAATATTTTCTCCCATTCTAAGGGTTCTCTTTTCGTCTTGTTTATGGTTTCTTTTGCTGTGCAAAAGCTTTTAAGTTTCATTAGGTCCCATTTGTTTATTTTTGTTTTTATTTCCATTTCTCTAGGAGATGGGTCAAAAAGGATCTCGCTGTGATTTATGTCATAGAGTGTTCTGCCTATGTTTTCCTCTAAGAGTTTGATAGTGTCTGGCCTTACATTGAGATCTTTAATCCATTTTGCAATTATTTATTTATTTTTGGCTGTGTTGGGTCTTCATTTCTGTGTGAAGGCTGTCTTTAGTTGCGGCGAGCAGGGGCCACCCTTCATCGCGGTGTGTGGGCCCCTCACTGCCGCAGACTTCTCTTGCTGCGGAGCACAGACTCCAGACACGCAGGCTCAGCAGCCGTGGCACATGGACCTAGTTGCTCCACGGCACGTGGGATCCTCCCAGACCAGGGCTCGAACCCGTGTCCCCTGCATTGGCAGGCAGATTCTCAACCACTGTGCCACCAGGGAAGCCCCATTTTGAGTTTATTTTTGTGTATGGTATTAGGGAGTGTTCTAATTTCATTCTTTTACATTTAGCTGTCAAGTTTTTCCAGCACCACTTATTGAAGAGGCTGTCATTTCTCCATTGTATATTCTTGCCTACTTTATCAAAAATAAGGTGACCATAGGTGCGTGGGTTTATCTCTGGGCTTTCTATCCTGTTCCATTGATCTATATTTCTGTTTTGTGCCAGTACCATACTGTCTTGATTACTGTAGCTTTGTAGTATAATCTGAAGTCTGGGAGCCTGATCCCTCCAGTTCTGTTTTTCTTTCTCAAGGTTGCTTTGGCTATTCGGGGTCTTTTGCATTTCCATACAAATTGTGGAATTTTTTGTTCTAGTTCTGTGAAAAATGCCATTGGTAGTTTGATAATGATTGCATTGAATCTGTAGATTGCTTTGGGTAGTAGAGTCATTTTCACAATGCTGATTCTTCCAATCCAAGAACAGGGTATATCTCTCCATCTGTTTGTATCATCTTTAATTTCTTTCATCAGTATCTTAAGTTTTCTGCATACAGGTCTTTTATCTCCTTAGGTAGTTTAATCCTAGGTATTTTACTCTTTTTGTTGCAGTGGTAAATGGGAGTGTTTCTTTAATTTCTCCTTCAGATTTTTTATCATTAGTGTATAGGATGCAAGAGATTTCTGTGCATTAATTTTGTATCCTGCTACTCTACCAAATTCATTGATTATCTCTACTAGTTTTCTGGTAGCATTTTTAGGATTCTCTGTGTATAGTATCATGTCATCTGCAAACAGTGACGGCTTTACTTCTTCTTTTCCGATTTGGATTCCTTTTATTTCTTTTTCTTCTCTGATTGCTGTGGCTAAAACTTCCAAAACTATGTTGAATAATAGTGGTGAGAGTGGGCAACCTTGTCTTGTTCCTGATCTTAGTGGAAATGGCTTCAGTTTTTCACCATCGAGAACGATGTTGGCTGTGGGTTTGTCATATATGGCCTTTATTATGTTGAGGTAGGTTCCCTCTATGCCTACTCTCTGGAGAGTTTTTATCATAAATGGGTGTTGAATTTTGTCAAAAGCTTTTTCTGCATGTATTGAGATTTTCATATGGTTTTTATCCTTTAATTTGTTAATATGGTGTATCACATTGATTGATTTGCATATATTGAAGAATCCTTGCATTCCTGGGATAAACCCCACTTGATCATGTTGTATGATCCTTTTTTTTTTTTTTTTCCAGTATGCGGGTCTCTCACTGTTGTGGCCTCTCCTGCTGCGGAGCACAGGCTCCGTACACGCAGGCTCAGCGGCCATGACTCATGGGCCCAGCCGCTCCGCGGCATGTGGGATCTTCCCGGACCGGGGTACTAACCCGTGTCCCCTGCATCGGCAGGCAGACTCTCAACCACTGTGCCACCAGGTAAGCCCTGTATGATCCTCTTAATGTGCTGTTGGATTCTGTTTGCTAGTATTTGGTTGAGAATTTTTGCATCTATATTCATCAGAGATATTGGTCTGTAGTTTTCTTTTTTTGTAGTATCTTTGTCTGGTTTTGGTTTCAGGGTGGTGGTGGCCTCATAGAATGAGTTTGGGAGTGTTCCTCCCTCTGCTAAATTTCGGAAGAGTTTGAGAAGGATAGGTGTTAGCTCTTCTCTAAATGTTTGATAGAATTCGCCTGTGAAGCCATCTGGTCCTGGGCTTTTGTTTGTTGGAAGGTTTTTTTTTGTTTTGTTTTGTTTTGTTTTTTAACATCTTTATTGGAGTATAATTGCTTTACAATGGTATCACAGTTTCAATTTCAGTGCTTGTGATTGGTCTGTTTATATTTTCTATTTCTTCCTGGTTCAGTCTCAGAAGGTTGTGCTTTTCTAAGAATTTGTCCATTTCTTCCAGGTTGTCCATAATATTGGCATATAGTTGCTTGTAGCAATCTCTCATGATCCTTTATATTTCTGCAGTGTCAGTTGCTACTTCTCCTTTTTCACTTCTAATTCTGTTGATTTGAGTCTTCTCCCTTTTTTTCTTGATGAGTCTGGCTAATGGTTTATCAATTTTGTTTATCTTCTCAAAGAACCAGCTTTTAGTTTTATTGATCTTTGCTATTGTTTGCTTCATTTCTTTTTCTTTTATTTCTGATCTGATCTTTATGATTTCTTTCCTTCTGCTAACTTTGGGGTTTTTCTGTTCTTCTTTCTCTAATTGCTTTAGGTGTAAGGTTAGGTTGTTTATCTGAGATTTTTCTTGTTTCTTGAGGTAAGATTGTATTGCTATAAACTTCCTGCTTTGAACAGCTTGTGCTGCATCCCATAAGTTTTGGGTCATCTTGTTTTCATTGTCATTTGTTTCTAGGTATTTTTTTATTTCCTCTTTGATTTCTTCAGTGATCTCTTGGTTATTTAGAAGTGTATTGTTTAGCCTCCATGTGTTTGTATTTTTTACAGTTTTTTTTTTCCTGTAATTGATATCTAGTCTCATAGCATTGTGGTCAGAAAAGATACTTGATATGATTTCAATTTTCTTAAATTTACCAAGGCTTGATTTGTGACCCAAGATATGGTCTGTCCTGGAGAATGTCCCATGAGCACTTGAGAAGAAAGTGTATTCTGTTGTTTTTGGATGGAATGTCCTACAGATATCAATTAAGTCCATCTTGTTTAATGTGTCATTTAAAGCTTGTGTTTCCTTATTTATTTTCATTTTGGATGATCTGTCCATTGGTGAAAGTGGGGTGTTAATGTCCCCTACTATTACTGTGTTACTATCAATTTCCCCTTTTTTGGCTGTTAGCATTTGCCTTATGTATTGAGGTGCTCCTATGTTGGGTGCATAAATATTTACAATTGTTATATCTTCTCCTTGATCATTATGTAGTGTCCTTCTTTGTCTCTTGTAATAGTCTTTATTTTAAAGTTTATTTTGTCTGATATGAGACAGCTTTCTTTTTCTTTTTTTTTTTTTAAATTAATTTTATTTATTTATTTTTGCTGTGTTGGGTCTTTGTTTCTGTGCGAGGGCTTCCTCCAGTTGTGGCAAGCAGGGGCCACTCTTCATCGCAGTGCGCGGGCCTCTCACTATTGTGGCCTCTCTTGTTGCGGAGCACAGGCTCCAGACGCGCAGGCTCAGTAGTTGTGGCTCACGGGCCTAGTTGCTCCACGGCATGTGGGATCTTCCCAGACCAGGGCTCGAACCCGTGTCCCCTGCATTAGCAGGCAGATTCTCAACCACTGCGCCACCAGGGAAGCCCGAGACAGCTTTCTTTTGATTTCCATTTGCATGGAATATCTTTTTCCATCCCCTCACTTTCTGTCTGTATGTGTCCCTAGGTCTGAAGTGGGTCTCTTGTAGACAGCATTTGTATGGGTCTTGTTTTTGTATCCATTCTGTCTGTCTATGTCTTTTGGTTGGAGCATTTAATCCATTACATTTAAGGTAATTATTGATATGTATGTTCCTATTATCATTTTTTTCATTGTTTTGGGTTTGTTTTTGTAGGTCTTTTCCTTCTCTTGTGTTTCCTGCCTAGAGAAGTTCCTTTAGCATTTGTTGTAAAGCTGGTTTGGTGGTGCCGAATTCTCTTAACTTTTGCTTATCTGTAAAGGTTTTAATTTTCCCATCAAGTCTGAATGAGAACCTTGTTGGGTAGAGTAATCTTGGTTGTAGGTTTTTTCCTTTCATCACTTTCAGTATGTATGCCACTCCCGTCTGGCTTGCCAAGTTTCTGTTGAAAAATCAGCTGTTAACCTTATGGGATTCCCCTGTGTGTTATTTGCTGCTTTTCCCTTGCTGCTTTTAATATTTTTTTCTTTGTATTTAATTTTTGATAGTTTGATTAATATATGTCTTGGTGTGTTTCTCTTTAGGTTTATCCTGTATGGGACTCTCTGTGCTTCCTGGACTTGACTGATTATTTCCTTTCCCATGTTAGGGAAGTTTTCAACTCTTATCTCTTCAAATATTTTCTCAGACCCTTTCTTTTTCTCTTCATCTTCTGGGACCCCTATAATTCAAATGTTTGTTTAATGTTTAATGTTGTCCCAGAGGTCTGTGAGACTGTCCTCAATTCTTTTCATTCTTTTTTCTTTATTCTGCTCCCCGGCAGTTATTTCCACCATTTTACCTTCCAGCTCACTTATCCGTTTTTCTGCCTCAGTTATTCTGTTATTGGTCCTTCTAGAGTAGTTTTAATTTCAGTAATTGTGTTGTGCATCACTGTTTGTTTGCTCTTTAGTTCTTCTAGATCTTTGTTAAATGTTTCTTGTATTTTCTCCATTCTGTTTCCGAGATTTTTGATCATCTTTACTATCATTACTCTGAATTCTTTTTCAGGTAGGTTGCCTATTTCGTCTTCATTTATTTGGTCTTGTAGGTTTTTATCTTGCTCCTTCATCTGTAACATATTTTTTTGTCGTTTCTTTTTTTTTTTTTTTAATGGGTGGTGCTGTATTCCTGTCTTACTGGTTGTTTGGTCTGAGACGTCCATCACTGGAGTTTGCAAGCAGTTGGATAGAGCCAGGTCTTGGTGCTGAGTTGAGGATCTCTGGGAGACATTATTCTGATTGATATTCCCTGGGGTCTGAGGTTCTCTGTTAGTCCAGCAGTTTGGACTCAGAGCTCCCACCACCAGAGCATGGGCCCGATCTCTGGCCTGGGAACCAAGATCCCACAAGCATGTGGCAGGTGATATAATGGTCCCCCAAAGACATGGACATCCAAATCCCGGAACTGCCTGGCTTGTGCATGGTAATGGGGACCTGGGGCTGCCAGAGGGGCAGTGCAGTGGCCTGAGGTGCATGGGGCAGCCTGGTGTCCTCTGGGTCAGAGCCAGGTCGTCTGCACTGCCCACGCTGCCCAGTGCTCCAGGGACTCTGCCTGAGCTTGACAGGCGTCTGCACCCCGGGTTCATGTCCGAGACCCTGGTTTTACATCAGTGACCCCCTTCTTTGTTTTTTTAAAAAATCTCCCCCATTAAAAGAGAAAGTCTGCCTCAGATAAGATGAAGTCTGTGAAAGGGGGTTTATTCCTGCTGCATTGAAGGACTTATCGCTCAGTTTAGAAGCTGCTTCCAGAGCAGGACCACCCACACCTAATTTGGAAAATGGTTCCCTGTCTGTGTCCTAGTCACCTGTCAGGAGACATTTCTAAAAGGAAGACAAAAGAAGAGCAGTCATGGGATGTTCCAAGGAGCGTCCATGGGCGACCACTAAAGACAAGACCAAGACTATCATCTTTTGCCTCAGGAGAATGCTGCTTCTCTCAGGAATCCTGCAACTTATAAAACTCCTGAGTGAAGTGATGTCGTGGGCAGAAGTGTCTTTAAAGCATCACAGTATACAAATATTATGAAGTTTGCAATTTACCTCAATTCCAGTGATCTTATCAAAAACTAAACTTGCCTAAAAACTAAAAGCCCCTTTCTTCCAGAACAGTTGCTTTCTTACAAGAAGAGCATGACACCCAGGTTGTTACAAGTTTGAGCTTAATTAGAAAATCTATGGAGGGGAAAATCTATGGTGTTGACTCCAGATTAATCCAATTAATCATTCAAAAAATATCTTCTATACCTACTCTGATAAGCCAGTGGTTCTCAAATTTGTGTGTTGATGAACCACCTGGGGTGCTTGTTAAGATGCAAATTCCCAGGCCCAGCTCCAGACTCTGATCAAAGAGGTTGGGTTTGGAGCCTAGGAATTTGCATTTTAAACAGTCATTTCAGGTGATTCAGATGCAGAAGATCCAAAGACCTGTCTCACAGAAATATTGCCCTAAGAAAGGGTAGGATTGGGCATTCAGGGAGGGCTTCAAATTCACTTCCCATTCATTCATTCCTTCATTCCGTCCCTCTCTCCTGAACTCATTAATTCAACAAACGTTTCTGGTGCCCTTGCATTGTACTTGATGATGTGGGACATAGTAAATATAAAGAGACTCAGTTCCTGCCTAGAAGGAATTTATACTTAATGACTGATAGGCTTGTAGCTATAGCTATAGCTATAGATAGGTATATAGCTATAGCTATAAGTCTATCAGCCATTACACATATCTCTATAGCTATAGAGATAAATAAATTTGTATATATTTATGTAAATATAAATATATTTACATAAATATATGTATATAAATATACATTTTAATCATTCATCATTTTATCCATAGAAATGTATATTTATATAAATATAACATATATATGAATGACAATGTAAAGTGGTACATATTAAATTTACAGACATGGTACTAAAAAGAGTGTTGCAGGAATTTAGAAGTTGTGCCAATGTGAGCTACTGTGGACGGGAAAGGAGAGCAACTCCGTGGAGTGGGTGGGACATGGCCTGGGTCCTGAATGATGGGAAGTGAGCAGGATATTTGAGATGAAGGAACAACATTAGCTTCCTATCATACTTGTTAAGCAAGGACATTATTATTATCATAAGCCCACACTAAAGATAGCAGAGTGGCAAAGCATGGCCAGGGACTAAATGGATAAGCTTGTTAACTACCTTCAGAGGAGCCATAAAGGATGAGAAACCAAAAGTTCCTGACCCAGCAACATCCTCTCCTTTTGTTTTCAGTATTCTCGTGCCAAGTGGACCATTTTTTACTTCAGTAAATTGATAACTAGTAGCAATTCTTGACATGACATGTTTAGCATATATATCCTGCTTTTCTCTTAGATCCATATCTATTTCATCAAGCTGCTTTAAAAGTTAAAATTATGGTCATAAGACACATGAAGGGCATAGACAATTAGCACCGTGAGAAGAGGATCAGACTGTTAGAAACGAAGGAAGGAAGATTAGTCCAATTAAAAATGACTTTTTGGGCTTCCCTGGTGGCGCAGTGGTTGAGAGTCCGCCTGCCGATGCAGTGGATGGGGGTTCGTGCCCCGGTCTGGGAGGATCCCACATGCCGCGGAGCGGCTGGGCCCGTGAGCCATGGCCGCTGAGCCTGTGCGTCCGGAGCCTGTGCTCCTCAACGGGAGGGGCCGCAACGGTGAGAGGCCCGCATACCGCAAAAAACAAAAGACTTCTTATTTAATAAAGAGATCTGCATTCCTTAGGACTTATGCTTAGACATATTATTTTTAGCTATCTTTTGCCTATCTCATTACAGGAAAGACATTTTAATCTAGCTACTTTGTTTTCCTTCCTCAGATCTTCTCCCCAACATCCACAAAGCATCAAAAACAATATATTTAAGCCAATTTTGTCCAGGAGTTTTCACTGACCATGTAGAGAAGAGGTATTACTATACAACCACCACACTTGGTGGGAAAGGGGACCCTTCTGGAGCCAGACAGTTGGGTTTTTAATCTTAGATCCATCACTTACTATCCATGTGGCTTTGGTGAGGTTACTTAACCTTTATGTGCCTCGGTTTCCTAATCTATAAAGTAGACACAAAGAGGGTCTTGTGATGGTTAAATGAAGCCATATATGGAATGCGCTTAGAACAGCCCAAATAGTAAGTGCTTCATCAGTGTTAGCTGTTGTCATGAGCTCTGGTGTCGAGGAGAGTACACAAGAGCAAGTTTCTTGGGATATATATAGGCAGATTGGAGAGGCCTTAATATGTATTTGAAAATCAACTATAATATGGGGCTAAAAATTATTCAGCAACCCCCCAAAACATTATTTATATCCTTCCTTGTAAGAGAAAACATTTAAGACTGTTTATAAGAATACTCAACATAAAATCATATGACACAGACCTTAAATAGGAGAGGAACAAGAGTAGGGACATAAAAGAGAACTGGAGAAGAGCTAGTACAAAATGCATTCATGGTATTTGTCTCTGAGCTTTCTAGTAACCGTTGTAAAAAGGGAAACCTGATCAGTTACAAGATCAAAAACAGACCAGTTGTTCAGGAGAAACACATTTTTTTTTTTTTCTTTTTGTGGTACGCGGGACTCTCACTGCTGCGGCCTCTCCCGTTGTGGAGCACAGGCTCCGGACGCGCAGGCTCAGCGGCCATGGCTCACGGGCCCAGCCGCTCCACGGCATGTGGGATCCTCCCAGACCGGGGCACGAACCCGCGTCCCCTGCATCGGCAGGCGGACTCTCAACCACTGCGCCACCAGGGAAGCCCGCAGACTTTTTAATGATGGACATTCTGATGGGTGTGAGGTGGTACCTCATTGTAGTTTTGATTTGCGTTCATGAATGATATTTTTATTGCCAAATCCAATGACCCCTTTCTCAGCTATTTTTTTTTAAGTTTCGAAATAATCAATTACTCACTCTTTGGCATTCTCTTCTCCTTTGGCTTTGAGGGCACTAAATACTCCTGGTATTCCTCCCCACTTCCCTATTCTGTCATTAGCCTTTAGGACCTTCTCTCCACCCATCTCCTATAGGTTGGAGTTCTCTGGGTTTCCATCTTTGGTTCTTTCTTCATCTTCCTCTACACATTTCCCCCAAGAAAGCCAATCCTCTCCCATGAATTCAACTGCCATCTTGAAGACAGTAATTCCCAAACTTACGCAGTAGAGTCACATGTTGAATTGGGTTGACTTCTAAGATCAGGGTCAGAGGTAAGAATAGCATTTGTCAACATGAGACTTACTCATTGTTTTTTCGATTGAAAAAGAGATGAAACAGCTGGCTCAAATTTGGAGTTGTTATGAAGGAAAATGTTTCTTTAAAGACTGGAATTATACTCAGAGTGGTGAGATGTTCATATTGTGAGGACCTACAAGGGAAATGAGTCCATTTGGAGGAAGAACAGGTTCATACCTCCCATTTCATGGCCTGTTTAGAGCTTGGAGCCATAGTGTAAAATGGCAAAAAGAAAACAATTTAAATAATTCTTCCCCACTCTCCATTATTTATTTATTGAAGACTGAGCATGCACAGGTGAATTTGCATATGTAATGATGACTCCCTGTGTCTCTACAAACTCTGTCTGCCTATTAGACATTTTCATTCAGTTGTCCCACAAGATTTCAATCTCATCCTGCCCAATATTTTATCTATTGTCTTTACTTCCCACTCAGTTTTAATTAGATATAGCAAGATATCCACTCTATATTATTGCTGTAACAAAGATACTCCCAATTCTTAGTGGCTTAACCAATAAAAATGTATTTCTCTTCTGTGTAACAGTCCAAGGTAGGAGTTCCGGGTCAGGAGGTGGAGGGTGAAATGGGGCACAGGAGGTCCACTCCACAAGGTCGTTCAGGGATCCAGACTCAAGGAGTCTCTGCCATCTTCAATATGTGGCTTCCGAGGTTGCCTTTGTGTGAGGAGGAGGGAGCAGAAGGGAGTATGGTAAAGACACGTCTGGATTTTAGTGTCACATCACTGCTGTCCCACTCCGTTGGGCCACCTAGACGCATGGGAGGAGAGCATAGCACCCGCTTATTGGAGAGTCTGTCACACTCTCGCTTCCTCCCCATTTCTCATTTTTTCTTCCACAAGTATTTTCTGTGTCTCAGTTTCCTCTTCTGTAAAACAGGCCCAAAATTGTACTCCTCACAGGAGTTGTTGTGAAACGTGAAATAACCTATGTAAGACAATTAGAATGTGCCTGACTCACAGCTGATGCTCCTAAGTTGGTTAACTACTATTGTTATCAATCAGTTGCAAGAGTTCATCAGCAACTCAGGTGCACCAGGCTACAAACTCTCCTATCCCATCACCAACTTCCAGTCAGTTGGTGAGTCCTACTTACTTATTTAAAAAATACGTACATATTTATGTTTCCTTAAATGCAGGGAATAATGCTTCTGACCTAGAAATTAAAACATATGGATTTGGATTAAAAAAAACAAAGCCAAAAGCCACTCTCCTTGAGGGATCCAATGTATTCATATGGCTTCAACCGCCATCTTTAAAAATGGGTCATATATGACCCAAAGACTGGATTAGAACTCCCAGCTGGAAAAGATCTAGAAAAGTCTTCTTTTTCCCTCATTTTAAAACCGAGGAAACCAGCCCGGGTAAAGGCAGAGCTGGGACTCAAAGCTGGTCTTTTAACTCCAATCAAGCACTTCATTGGACGCAGCTGCCTTCCTGCAGAAGCATGTTCATATACTCCTCTTGATTCTCATTCGTGTGTTGACCTCCTAGTTTAATTTCACAGAAAAATAAACTAAGCCAAAGCCAAGCCAACAACTCCTCTTCCACATCCTCACAATTTTTAGTTGGTGTCTATTAAGCGAAAATGTCCACTGCACGAATTTCCTCTAATCTCCTATGTTACCAAACCAATTACAATTCCAGAGTGTGTACTAAATTCTGACTCTTCTGCCTGGTTACTGGGATCCCCAAGCCCAGTGCTGTCTCCCTTCCTGTTTTTTATTCTGAGCAGCAGATAGCGTTATACACAAGCCTGGAAAGATGTTTTTTATACTCAGGCAAAGTTGAGGGAAGATGTGCTCAAGTTTTTTTGCTAAACACTGCTTAATTTTTTTTTAACATCTTTATTGGAGTATAATTGCTTTACCATGGTGTGTTAGTTTCTGCTTTATAACAAAGTGAATCAGTTATACATATACATATATACCCATATCTCTTCCCTCTTGCATCTCCCTCCCTCCCACCCTCCCTATCCCACCCCTCTAGGTGGTCACAGAGCACCGAGCTGATCTCCCTGTGCTGTGCAGCTGCTTCCCACTAGCTGTCTGTTTCACCTTTGCTAACACTGCTTAATTTTATAGGCATGATCGCCCTCCTCTTCCCAGGCTTCCCAGGTTATACGCCTGGCCTATAAACATCTCACATGCCTTTCCCCTCCACTCGCTGGATTTCAGTGCCCAGAATGACCTCGGAAATCATGGGTTGAAGGTGGTGGGGTCGCCTCCATCTTGGGTCCCTGAATGACTGCATGGAGCCTAGTACCCCTCTGACTTGGGCCCACATTGGGCTGCTACATGAGTAAGAACTAAACTCTCAGGTGTTAAGCCTCTGAGATTGCGGGGGTTTATGGCAGTGGTTAGCCTACCTTCACTGAACAAAATTAACTGGTGGAAACCTAGTGTTCCTTGAAGAAGTGTAACCCTGACTTGCTTAATGTTCTTTGTTCTGACAAGATATAAAATTGTGTGGAAAACCCTGCTTCTATGGAGCAGTTTCTCAGTAATCTGGGAAGCGGGCTTCTGGGCTAGTCCTTAGTTTGGAGCAAATAAAACTCTTGTCTCTTCTTATTATTGATTGTTTATTGATTATTTTTGTAGACATTGCACAGAAAGATAGATAAAATAAATTGGTTGGAGATACCTGAGGTTCATTTGGGGGCAGAGTCAGAATAATAATTCAAAGGAATTCCAACATCTAGAGATTTCTCTTATCCACATAGTACTATTATCACTTTTCTCAAAGCCCGGGGCCCGGAAATGACCCATGGGTTCTGCTCTCCTACAGATATGGTTTATTTAAGTATTTAAATGTGTCTCTCTCCACACCACGTGCACCCAGGTTAGAATCTGGGCCAATTTCACCACCTTTCAGGTTGGCCGTTGCCTGTCCTGTGGAATCAAAATGACAGATTTACACAGCTCTGGGGGTTGGATCAGAAAGTGCTTGTGAGTAAATGTTTGTTCTACGCTTCTTCCCAGGCTTAGCTGCTACCTGGAAGAGCCCATAGAGAGAGAAAACAAAACAAAACAAAACTTGTTTCTTTTTCTTGAGAAATAGGCAGAGGCACGGTGAACATCCACTACAGCTGTTCTCCACACCTGGGATACGTTTAATCAGAATATAATGCATCAAGCCCACAAAAACAGGGCGGAGTCCCTTCCTTGCCAAGGAAGTGGTAACAGCCCCACCTGCGTGCACATTACCTCCAACCCGACCCCTATCTGTGGGACGATTGGTGATTGAACTCTTTGGGCTTTGAACTCTTTTTTCCCTCCAATGAGTGTCCAGCCGATGGTCTTGCTGTGTGTTGTTTATTCCCCGGTACTTCATGGGTGGTTTTCTCTGAACTTTAACCCCTGAACCTGTGACCTGAAGGGCTGAGAGCTCTTATTTCCATCACATTTCAGCTGCACCCTCCCCTTCAACTGTAGGCAAACCATTTGATTTCTGCTGCCTTTGTGTTTCCATAAAAGGAAGTTTTTTGGGGGATGATTTCCAAGAAATCTCAAATGGTTTTAAGACCAAAAGCTGGCTTTGATTTCTTATCTCGTTTCCTCCATCTGTTTTGAGTTTTGTTCTTCTTGGTTTGCAGAGGTTTATAAAAGTGCATTTGTCATTTTCCAGCTTCACAGGTGAGAGCAGACGTTTCCAAAGAGCAAAGCTAGTCTGCGCTGAGGCCGAACCAGTAATCCATGTAGCTGGCCATTGGCTCTAAGCAGATCTCTTGTTCTGAGTAGGTGTGCAGAGTGAAGGTACAGGCAGACAGGCTTCATGATTCCTGTGTTCTAAGAACAGAGGTGCTCTACAGGCTCACTCTCCAGCCTTCTTTTCCAGCAGGTACTAACTGATTTGTCTGAATTTTGAGCTGCAGTCAAGAATGGAGGGTCTAATTGGATCTTCATGCTAAACAAAATGTTCAGGACTTGTGCATAGAATATTGACTAATTTCTAACTTGAAGTCCTGTACTCTTCCTGGTGAGTAAAGAGAAAGGGTAGCAGGGGCTTGTTCTTGCGTATCTTCGGTGGTGGTGTCTTAGATCAAATACCTAAGACGTCCCCAAATGCCACCCAAGTCAGGTGACCCAACCTTCTTTCCCATGCTATAAACAACTTTGGGGGCTTCTCTTCCCAACCATGATACTTGAACTGTGTATTCTCATCTTCAACATGATAGTAGAGCCTACACTTTGTGTCTTGCAATGAGAAGATGGACAATTCAAACCAATTGATTAAAATCCACGTGGCTCTGGATGTAATGAGAAACAGTCATATATTGAGACACAATCTCTCTCTCTCTCACACACACACATGCACACACCACTCATATATGTTTGGATTTTAATTTTACTCTGCATCTAATAGCACAGAAGGCTTCCTGTTGTACTGAAACCTCCATCTAAAAATAGATAACACCAGTAGGAAAGCTGGGGCAGAAGGTAACATTTCCCTAGCAGGTAATGGCCCACAGAAACAAACCAATCTCAGGTCAACCAATCTCACTCTGGGGAGTTTCGAGAGATCCATAGCTGTCCTGAATAGGTCAGGCCACATAGAAAAGACACAGGAGACTCAGCTTGGAGCTCTTGGGACCAGAGCAGATGACTTAATGTTTCTTTATATACAGCTATGTGTTCTTTGGGGGAAAAGATTGGGGCGGGGGATCAAGTTGGTTTGGGAAATTCTGCACTAAACAAAGTTAAACAGGTTTCTTTAACCTTTAATAGTCAGGTTTTATCACAAATCTCTAAGAGGGGAAAGTAAAAGGGAGCTTTTCCCAAACGTTTTTGACCTGGGAGTTCCTCTTCACTGGGAATCTCTAACATTTTCAAAGGGCACTAATGTCCCACCAAACCCAATTTGGAGAAGGCCATTTGGAGAAGTCAGGGAAGCCTCAGCTGTCTCAGCTCCACTGAGACTCTGCTCCCAAGTCAGTGGGGACATTCCAAGGGGGTGGCCTTCACGTTTGGACACCAACATCCTTGGGAGTATGTGAAGACTTGCTCAGGGTACATCAGTACATGGATTAAAAAACGCTCTAGATCCACAACCTGCATGTGCACACTTGCCTAAAATTGCTCTGCAGAGAGCCGAACGGCTGTGAGCCATTCCAGTGGGCAGAGGGTCTCCCCTTCTACAAAGGCCACTTCATAAAGGTGAGACATGCCTCTCTCTCCCCCTCTTCTTACTATGATGAGGGGCCCACAAATCTCTGGGGTGCCAGACAAAATGCTGTTTTTTGAGGAAGTGTATGACTCTGTTGACTTAGTAATAAATCTTTTGGCAACTCAGATGATTTCTAATTCTTTGCTCTCATGAAAATTGTGGGAAGACCTAACTGAGCTGTCAGAGATTAGATCATTTAAAATAATTTTCATGATAGATCACCCTATCAGAAGGAGCTTGGTAACTGACATTGCTATGATAAAATTCCTTTCATTCCCATCTATTTTCATGAAAAAGGTTTCATGGTGCTAACAATAACTGTAACAATAATTATAAAATGGAAATAATGATGAGGAACCCCATCTATTTTGGTAAGGAGTCTGATGAAAAGTAGTTTTTCTGATAAAATTGTCCTTTTTATGTTTAATAATTATTTATAAAAATTATATTTTGATAAATCATATATTAATAGTGTCTATAATGATAATTTAGTCCCAGAATTATTTCTTTGATATCTAGAGCTATTTAGCTACAGGACTTAAAAATTAATTTCAAATTAATTGAAATGTGCAAGACTAATTTCAAGTTTTATATATATATTTCCTGCAGATAATTATTATGGGTGATCAATAAAAGAATTTTAGGCATAAAATGTATCACATTAACATAAAATCACGTTAAGAAAGTGGAGTGGAAATACAACTTTCAGGAGTAAGTGAAATAATCTTGGCCTATTAAAGATGAGCTTGTTGGTATATATTAAAATGAATTACGGTACATAAATTGCTATGGTATTAGATTGTATTGGAAATATTGAAAAAAGTCATATTAGAGGTTTTAAAAATAATTTTTATTGGAGTAAGTTTTTTAAAAAACATTATTTATTTATTTATTTATATTTTTGTCTGCGTGGGGTCTTCGTTGCTGTGCGCGGGCTTTTCTCTGGTTGCAGTGAGTGGGGGCTACTCTTCATTGCAGTGCTCGGGCTTCTCACTGCGGTGGCTTCTCTTGTTATGGAGCATGGGCTGTAGGTGCGCAGGCCCTAGAGTGAACGGGCTTCAGTAGTTGTGGTGTATGGACTCAGTAGTCGTGGTGCACAGGCTCTAGGGCGCAGGGGCTTCAGTAGTTGTGGTGCGCAGGCTCAGTAGTTGTGGCTCGCGGGCTCTAGAGTGTAGGCTCAGTAGTTGTGGCTCACGGGCTTAGTTGCTCCGCGGCATGTGGGATCTTCTCGGACCAGGGATTGAACCCGTGTCCCCTGTATTGGCAGGCAGATTCTTAACCACTGTGCCACCAGGGAAGTCCCTGGAGTATAGTTGATTTACAATGTTGTGTTAGTTTCCGGTATACAGCAAAGTGAATCAGTTATATATATACATATATCCACTTTTTTTTTAGATTCTTTTCCCATTTAGGTCATCACTGAGTACTGTGTAGAGTTCCCTGTGCTATACAGTAGGTCCTTCTTAGTTATCTATTTTATACATAGTAGTGTGTATATATCAATCCCAATTGTAGAGTTTTATTTTTAATTGTTCAGTATTTCCAATTCACCAGAAGTTATATCCTTTGTAACTATTTAAACTGATGAAGAAATGCTTAAGATGTTAACTTAAACAGGGGTGAAAAGACATGTAGTTTTAAAAAATCATTTTAAGGGGTAACCAAGCAGGAAGTTAAAAGTCTCTGCATCCAACAGCACATAAGAGAATGAAAAGGTAGGGGTCTGGAGATGGGCCACATTTGGTCTGAATTAGGCTCACTTCACCCTTCCGCCCTCTGCCATCCCTCTACTGTAGCATCCAGGTCTATCAGGTGCTTGGTGCCCTCAGCTCCCAACTTAATGTCCCACGTTACCACTAATCTCCTTCTCCCAGGTGTGGCACTCATTTCTTTCAGACTTAATAAGCAATCACACTGACTTGGCCCTAGGACCACCTCATGCACCTATCCTTGGAGTCGTGATCCCCTGCCCCACGCTCCCTGCCTTGTTCTTGCCCCAAATCGCAGAAACCTTCAAATGGTAGAAAGCCCAATGTTGGTCCCAATCCCCAAGCCCTAGTCCATACATCGCTGTCTCCACAATTAGCGTTAATTCGTAGGTTTACAGTTTTCAAAGTGCCTCCCTCTTTGTATTTCCTCATTTACTCTTTACCACAGCCTGCTGTGATAGATAGAAGATAGAAAGAAGATGGATGGGTGGATAGACAGACAGATGGATAGATAGATACATACATAGGAGAAATTGGGGCTCAGCGGATTTAAGTGATTTGCCTGTGATGACACAGCAAGAGATGGTGGAGTTAATATTTGGATCCAGGTCATCTGTCTTTAGACTCTTTTCTTTATTCACAACATCTCACTGTTCCAAGTCCAAGGTCAAAGCAAACAAGTTGGGATCTTGAGTCTGGCTCACTTAGCGACCTTAATGAGTACAACTCCTGGAAATGGTGATGGGTGTTAGTACAGTGTCCTTGTCTGATGGCCATTGTCTGGGGCCATCACACTTCATCGAGATTTTCTGCTGGACAGTCGGACAGGACTTACAGACAGCAAGGGAAAATCAACACATATGCATATTTACCATGGAACAAGATTACTTAACTCGGAACAAGATATTATGGTGTGGAGCCAAGACAAGCTGAGTATAAACAAACATTCACGTAAAAATGTGCAAGATTTGCCGCGACTGGTGTTTTAGTCTATGTAGCTGTACCAGAAATAAGACTGGGTTGGATGTCAAAATACCAGTCATCTAGCTTTAGTTTTTATTGTTAATTAAAGACAACGACTTTTAGAAACCAAGAGAAATACTATATCTGTTTCAACTTACCTCAAAAGGCCCAAATTTATAGATATTTGTGGTTAAGTTGACTTTATGCTTTTGTGGTTATTTTTTTTTTAAACTTTTGAGGATACCTTTTTTCTTTTTTTTTTTTTAAGTGTATTCAGACTGCTAGACATACAGTTTAGAAAAATAATTATTCTGTCTTTCGGGCTTGATTTTTTTATTCTTCAGTGTGAGGTATTTCAATTGAGGCTGAGTCCTTAAGAACATTATAAAGTTAATTGGGATTTCTAAAAGTGATTGATTCTCTAGGACTTAAGTCATTTTGTAGGTAAGATACACAGTAATCGTTTTAGTCCACTTAGCCTACACGGGAAATAATTTGTTAAAGAAAAGGACTGCGGCATCGTAAACAGGACAAGGTCACCTTCCAAGACCACCTGGAAGTTCAGGTGTGCAGATGGCCAGGAGTTCAGCACCCGGGAACTTATTCTGCCTGTCCTCGTTGGTTGATTCCAGCTGTTTAATTCTGAGCACGGCTCAACTTGCTGGATAGTCAGGCTCCACTGGCAGCCAGGACCCACTGGCTTCAATATTCTTAATACAAGTTGAGAGGGTTACCACGACTGAGTTCTTGCGTGGAATTTAGAAGGAAATCTGGGTGAAACAGTGGGGCCTTTCCCAACAAAACTCTGGGTAACCAGAAAAACTTGATAGCCCCCAATGCCAGTTCTCTGTTCCCCTCTGGTTTTGCTCACTGAGCAGGGGCTGGACCACCTGAGTATAGCGCTTCATCCCTCTGTGACTGGATCATCAGACCGACGTGCATAGACTGTCCAACTGAAGGGTGTTAGCGACCACTTACCAGTGTAAATGACCACCCAGGGGGCTACTGACATTTGGGGTGGGAAAATCTTTTTCTGTGAAACTTGGCTGTGCAGGAGAAACAGCGTGCAGGCCTTTGGCCTCTACATAGCAATAATGCATCTGCCACCATTATTATGACAACTAAAATCACCTCTCCCACGTTTCCAAATACTGGGCGGAGGTGGGAGAGGAGGAGAGGGTCATATTATTTTCAGCTGCCAATGTTGCGTACAGGGAGGACACAGGGCTCCAGGCATGTGGAACATAATGCAAATTATATGACGTCAGAAGTTTATTCTGATATCTCTTGACTTTAAACATCCTCTGCTACTATCCATCTGTAAAGTAGGAATTAACATAGGAATTAATTTACTATTCATGGCCAGTGTGTGTGAAGTGCTTTAAAGTCCTACGCAAAAGGTATTAAATAAGTGCCCCAGATTATTTATTATCTATTTATAGTGTAAGGCAGTAGCAACAGGAGTATAAATTACAGAATAAAAAATTTAAATTGGAATCCATTCTGGAAGTACTTTTTAAAAAAAGACAGATCGGGGTGGGTAGAATACAACTGTGCTCAGACTGATAGCTCTGGGAGGAGCTGGAATATTCCAGTCTGGGGTAGTCTGGAATATTCTCTATAGGCCCCAGTGCTGAGCACGAAGGCTGGCACGAAGCTGACAGTCAGCCGTGGTGTGTTCATCCAAACTGAAGCACATGCATGTTTGCATTTGAGCTGCTCTCTTAGTTTGTCAAAAGGTGTATCTTGGAGTTTCACTTCTCATTACTCCAGGGGTTCCTGACCTGGTTTCCCTGGATCATGGTGAGGAAACTGGACCCTCAAAGTAGCCCAGATTGAGTGGGCACTCAGAAGGAATCACCCCGAAGCAGGTATGCAAGATGTGGTCAAAACAAGCCACCAGTGCTGCTGGGCAGGCGTATAGAAGCAGCCCCCTGGGCAGCCCATAAACCCCTTCCTGAAGGAGCTCTAGCATCCTGAGCAAGATGCTGGCTGCCAAGTGCTCTGAGCTGCCGGGAACATCATCCGTATTCTTGTTTCTAATCTGCAGATACAGGCTCTGTGTCTGTAAGTACAAAGAAAGGAGCGGGGCTGGGTAGACAAGCAAATACGTGTGAGCACCCCAGGCTGCTTCTTGCTACATGCCTTCCAACAAAAGACGGGGAGCCCCTACTGCTGAGCCTCAGCAAGTCCTGTAACCTTGTCTGTCATAGGAGCTTCCTCTTCTGGAACACACATAGTATTGTGTTTTTTCCCCTTAAACAATCAACTTTTGTTCTTTCCCAGCAGAACTCCCACATGGCCCCAGGCTACTCTTTCTCTAACTGGATTGTGGGAACACTACTCTCCTTTCCAGCTCTCCTTGGATCCATTAGGGACCTTCCCTGGAGAAAAGCTGTTTCTTGGGGTTCTAAGTGGTTCGTTACATTCCTCCACCTGGATCCAGGGGAGGAGTAGGGTAGTATGGACACAGGTTATACGTCCACCAGTTTCACCAAATGAGGCAATATAGAATGTCCACAATATCAAAAGATGCTCATCTGGAAATCCTAGCTGGCCCGGGAGTTCACACTTTAAAAAATGACTTTGCAACCAAATTCAGAGTGTGGCAAGCTCTTCAGGACTCCAGACCAGTTTTTTTTTCAATTAGCTAATGCCATGCGAAGAAAAAATGGAAGAGAGAGGGGAATGCTCTTGTGTGAAAGAAATATGAAAGGGACCTAAGTTACATCATAACCTTATACACTGTTTAAAATAAACCTATGGTAAGAAAAACTGTTTCAGGTATTTGAGGAACTTTTATGAAGTTGGGTTTCATAACTTTGTTGGGCATTATGTTAATGAAATTATGGTTTTGTGATGTAATATTATATTTTCTTCTTTTTAGATGCCTAATGAAGTATTTAGTGGCAAAATGACTTGAGAACTTGGATTTGCTTTAATATATCCTAGCTTAAAAAAAAAGGACAACTGATGAAACAAACATGGCAAAATGTTGAATGGTTATTGAAGCTGGGTAATTGGTACCTGGGGGTTTGTTATACACTATTTTGGGGTATATTTGGAATTTTTTATCAAAACAATTTAGCAAGGGGAAAATTTAATGTTTTTTATAAAAATATGGGAATTAGTTATGGGATAAAGAACTTAACATATTTAAAGCTTTTGCTTTTTGTCTAGTTTAGAGAGAGCCTGGTTTCTTAGAACTTTTCCAATTAAGGCTCTTTGAAAGAGAGGTTTCTATTTGCAAATTTGGTATGGTTTACCTGAAGTTTAAAATTCATGTAGAGCTGTGTATTGCTCCATCAAAGTCCGCCTGCAGAGGGCGGTGTGTCACTCCATTCTGGCTGGCCCAGAGAGAGCTGTGTGTTGCTCCTTTAGATTGTGCTGGGAGAGGGCTGTACGTCACTCCATCAAAACTGGCTGGCAAAAGCTTTTAAGTTTCATTAGGTCCCATTTGTTTATTTTTGTTTTTATTTCCGTTTCTCTAGGAGGTGGGTCAAAAAGGATCTTGCTGTGATTTATGTCATAGAGTGTTCTGCCTATGTTTTCCTCCAAGAGTTTGATAGTGTCTGGCCTTACATTTAGGTCTTTAATCCATTTTGAGCTTATTTTTGTGTATGGTGTTAGGGAGTGTTCTAATATCATACTTTTACATGTACCTGTCCAGTTTTCCCAGCACCACTTATTGAAGAGGCTGTCTTTTCTCCACTGTATATTCTTGCCTCCTTTATCAAAGATAAGGTGACCATATGTGTGTGGGTTTATCTCTGGGCTTTCTATCCTGTTCCATTGATCTATATTTCTGTTTTTGTGCCAGTACCATACTGTCTGGATTACTGTAGCTTTGTAGTATAGTCTGAAGTCAGGGAGGGTGATTCCTCCAGCTCTATTTTTCATTCTCAAGATTGCTTTGTCTATTCGGGGTCTTTTGTGTTTCTGTACAAATTGTGAAATTTTTTGTTCTAGTTTTGTGAAAAATGCCAGAGGTAGTTTGATAGGGATTGCATTGAATCTGTAGATTGCTTTGGGTAGTAGAGTCATTTTCACAATATTGATTCTTCCAATCCAAGAACGTGGTATATCTCTCCATCTGTTTGTATCATCTTTAATTTCTTTCATCAGTGTCTTATAATTTTCTGCATACAGGTCTTTTGTCTCCTTAGGTAGGTTTATTCCTAGATATTTTATTCTTTTTGTTGCAATGGTAAATGGGAGTGTTTTCTTGATTTCACTTTCAGATTTTTCATCATTAGTGTATAGGAATGCCAGAGATTTCTGTGCATTAATTTTGTATCCTGCTACTTTACCAAATTCATTGATTATCTCTAGTAGTTTTCTGGTAGCATCTTTAGGATTCTCTTTGTAGAGTATCATGTCATCTGCAAAGAGTGACAGCTTTACTTCTTCTTTTCTGATTTGGAGCCCTTTTATTTCTTTTTCTTCTCTGATTGCTGTGGCTAAAACTTCCAAAACTATGTTGATAATAGTGGTGAGAGTGGGCAACCTTGTCTTGTTCCTGATCTTAGTGGAAATGTTTTCAGTTTTTCACCATTGAGGACGATGTTGGCTGTGGGTTTGTCATATATGGCCTTTATTATGTTGAGGAAAGTTCCCTCTATGCCTACTTTCTGGAGGGTTTTATCATAAATCGGTGTTGAATTTTGTCGAAAGCTTTCTCTGCATCTATTGAGGTGATCGTATGGTTTTTCTCCTTCAATTTGTTAATATGGTGTATCACGTTGATTGATTTGTGTATATTGAAGAATATTGCATTCCTGGAATAAACCCCACTTGATCATGGTTATGATCCTTTTAATGGAAACCATAAACAAGACCAAAAGACAACCCTCAGAATGGGAGAAAATATTTGCAAATGAAGCAACTGACAAAGGATTAATCTCCAAGATTTACAAGCAGCTCATGCAGCTCAATGACAAAAAAACAAACAACCCGGGGCTTCCCTGGTGGTGCAGTGGTTGGGAGTCCGCCTGCCAATGCAGGGGACGCGGGTTCATGCCCCGGTCCGGGAGGGTCCCACATGCCGCGGAGCGGCTGGGCCCGTGAGCCATGGCCGCTGAGCCTGTGCGTCTGGAGCCTGTGCTCCGCAATGGGAGAAACCACAACAGTGAGAGGCCCGCGTACCAAAAACAAAAAAAAACAAAACAAAAAAAACAAACAACCCAATCCAAAAATGAGCAGAAGACCTAAATAGACATTTCGCCAAAGAAGGTATACAGATTGCCAACACACACATGAAAGAATGCTCAACATCACTAATCATTAGAGAAATGCAAATCAAAACTACATTGAGGTATCACCTCACACCGGTCAGAATGGCCATCATCAGAAAATCTGCAAACAATAAATTCTGGAGAGGGTGTGGAGAAAAGGGAACACTCTTGCACTGTTGGTGGGAATGTAAATTGATACAGCCACTATGGAGAACAGTATGGAGGTTCCTTAAAAAACTCAAAATAGAACTACCATACGACCCAGCAATCCCACTACTGGGCATATACCCTGAGAAAACCATAATTAAAAAAGAGTCATGCACCAAAATGTTCATTGCAGCTTTAGTTACAATAGCCAGGACATGGAAGCAACCTAAGTGTCCATGGACAGATGAATGGATAAAGAAGATGTGGCACATATATACAATGGAACATTACTCAGCCATAAAAAGAAAGAAATTGAGATATTTGTAGTGAGGTGGATGGACCTAGAGTCTGTCATACAGAGTGAAGTAAGTCAGAAAGAGAAAAACAAATACCGTATGCTAACACATATATATGGAATCTAAGAAAAAAAAATGGTCATGAAGAACAAGGAATAAAGACACAGACCTACTAGAATTCCTACAGGAATAAAGACACAGACCTACTAGAGAATGGACTTGGGGATATGGGGAGGGGGAAGGGTAAGCTGTGACAAAGTGAGAGAGTGGCATGGACATATATACACTACCAAATGTAAAATAGATAGCTAGTGGGAAGCAGCCGCATAGCACAGGGAGATCAGCTCGGTGCTTTGTGACCACCTAGAGGGGTGGGATAGAGAGGGTGGGAGGGAGGGAGACACAAGAGGGAAGAGATATGGGAACATATGTATACGTATAACTGATTCACTTTGTTATAAAGCAGAAACTAACACACCATTGTAAAGCAATTATACTCCAATAAAGATGTTAAATAAATAAATCCTAAGCAGTTATGAAATAAATAAAAATATTAATCCAATAAAAAACTGGCCGGCAAAATATTTACGAACAATAAGTGTTGGAGAGGGTGTGGAGAAAAGGGAACACTCTTGCACTGTTGGTGGGAATGTAAATTGATACAGCCACTGTGGAGAACAGTATGGAGATTCCCTGAGAAACTAAAAATAAAACTACCATATGACCCAGCGATCCCACTACTGGGCATATACCCTGAGAAAACCATAATTCAAAAAGAGTCATGTACCAAAATGTTCATTGCAGCTCTATTTACAATAGCCAGGACATGGAAGCAACCTAAGTATCCATCAACAGATGAATGGATAAAGAAGATGTGGCACATATATACAATGGAATATTACTCAGCCATAAAAAGGAATGAAACTGAGTTATTTGTAGTGAGGTGGATGGACCTAGAGACTGTCATACAGAGTGAAGTAAGTCAGAAAGAGAAAAACAAATACCTATGCTAACACATATATATGGAATCTAAAAAAAAAAGAGAAAGAAAAAGAAAATGGTCAGAAGAACCTAGGGGCAAGCCGGGAATAAAGATGCAGACCTACTAGAGAATGGACTTGAGGACATGGGGAGGAGGAAGGGTAAGCTGGGACAAAGTAAGAGGGTGGCATGGACATATATACACTACCAAACGTAAAACAGATAGCTAGTGGGAAGCAGCCGCATAGCAGAGGGAGATCGGCTCGGTGCTTTGTGACCGCCTGGAGGGGTGGGATAGGGAGGGTGGGAGGGAGGGAGACGCAAGAGGGGAGAGATATGGGAACATATGTGTATGTATAACTGATTCACTTTGTTATAAAGCAGAAACTGACACACCATTGTAAAGCAATTGTACTCCAATAAAGATGTTAAAAATAGAAAATAAAACCAGCCAGGAGAGGGCTGTGTGTTGCTCCATCCGGGGGACAGGGAGGTTCCTTTATGCGGCTGCATTCTAACAGGCAGAGAGAGGATTGTATGTCACTTCATCCTGGCCGGCCAGGAGATGGTTGTTATGTTGCTCGTGGTTATGTATCGGTTCGTCCTAGCCACTGGGATGTAGTTATATTTTACTATCGACCGGGATGCAGCTGTGTTTTACACAAAATTCAATAAATGAGGAACGGCAGAGAGAACACAGGCATTACTGCGTAACCAGCCCATGTGTTTTCTGCGATTTCATTGTTCCATGCCTCAGGAGAAATGTCACAGAAGCTGGATGTGATCTAGAATCAGAGATACAGACAATAATCGTAACACTGCCGGGTTTTTGTTTTGTTTTAAGTTAGTCTCTTCTCTTCCTCTGATTAATATCTCTGGAAAGTTCTGTTCGTACACACAGAGTTTCATCCCTGACATGCAGACTTCCCTCTCATCTTCTATTCTCCTCCAGATCGCCTTCAAAGCTGCTGATTTATTTTCAAGACGCTTTCTCAGATCTCTGGCTCTCTTCCAGCCTCCCCGGGAAGAACTGTGTTTGTAATGAGCTCATCTTCCTAATGAATCATGGACTCTGTCCAGAAAACTTAGTACCCAGAAAACTTAGTACCCAGGAAAATGCAGTTCCTGGTCAACTTGTGGACGCTTTTCCTCTTGCCTGCCTCTCTGTCCACCTCTTCCCCACCTCTCTGTCCACCTCTTCCCCTCCCTATAACATTTCTTTAGCTTCAACATTGTATTTTTCTTGAGGACATCAGGTTTCATCTCTGTGGGCCTTGCTGAGTCAGGCTGTTTATATCAGCTCATGGAGGAAAGCTCACATGGGATGACGAGCTGCCAGCCAACCTGACTGTAGTCACGCCAACCAACCTTCTAATGAGGGCTGGCTGTTCCCCAGCGCAGACAGGGTAAACAGTTGACGTTTGTGCCCACCTAGCCCAAGGTGCTTGTCACAGGGCGCCCCTGGGGGAGGAGAGAAAGCTTACTCAGGGGTAAATCTTTCAAACGAATCATCTTGTTTGTGGACGGTAATCCCTACAGTGAAGGAAAGTCTCAAGGGCACCGCAAGTGGGGAGGACTTCGCATCACCTCTGGCTCAGGTGAGTCAGACTGACCTAAAGGGGAGCCCGCCCCTCAGCTGTGCTCCCTGCAAACAGTCCCCAGGCTGCCGCTGCTCCAATAGCTGCATCCCAGGGCTTCTCACTCCTTCTCCCGGGGATCTTGCTAAAATGCAGATTCTGAGTCAGCAGGTCCGTGGTGGGGTCAGAGCTGCTGTGTTTCTAACAAGCTCCCAGGTGACACTGCTGCCGCGAATCCCTGGACAGGGACTCAAGCAGCCTCTTCCGCTGGTTCTCACGCCTCCCTGCACATTCAAATCACCTTGAGAACATTTCGGAAATACTAATGCCCAGGCCAACCTCACCAGGATCGCTGGTGAGAAGGTGCCCTCGTGGACTGAGGGCTTCGTTCCTGGATGTACCACGTGGGCCTCTTCTAGGCCTGCTGACGACGCGAGTGATGCTAGAGGGAGAGACAGACAGACAGACAGGCAGTTAGAGAACATGAAAGTACCAGGATGGAAACCACAGTCTTTTTATAACCTAATCTTGGAGATGGTACCCCGCTGCTTCTCCCATATTCCATTCATTAGAAGCGAGGATTACCCAAGGGCTTGACTACCAGGAAGTAGGGACCGTAGGCGGCACCCCACAGCATTGTCCCTCTGTTGGCGCTCTCACGACCGCTCAGCCACCCTTGCCGACCGGACAGAGGGGGTGAGGCTGGACCGTGGTTTGTGGCCCAAGTCCACGTGCTGAGGGAGAGGCAGCATGGGAACAGAGCTGCTGGATTCTGGAAAGACCCAAGATGTTCTCAAAACGATATGCACTCACCTCATGTCTTTAAAATCTTTTATTTGCTGTAAGGATGTAGCACAAAACACCAAAGCAAACTGCCCTGGAGAAGCTGCAAGCTTCAAGACACAACATTTCCTACGTGACTTGAGAAGCTTTTAACTCCTCAGAGGTGGGGGGGGGGGAACAAGCTTTGGTGAAATGCCTCAAATCCACGGGTGCACCCCATCTACCAAAGGGTGTCAACGTGGTCCTTCTTACAGAACTCACGAGTTCCGATGCTCCACGTGGAGGTGGAAAATGAAGCCGTGCCCACAGCTGGTCCTCATGACTGAGGTTAAACCCGGGCACAGACACTGGCTGGAAAGGGCTCTTCCTCTGGACCAGGTCAAGTGGCTCCCCTCCACCTGAAGATGAGGGGGAACACCCTCAAGGGCAAAATCCACCAGTGGACCCGGTAGACGTGGCCCCTTCTCTCTAAGGCCAACGCTCATGTGCAGAGGGGTTCACAGTGCCTGAAGCACTTGACGGTGAATTACCATTCACTATTCACCATTCACTGAATTACCATTCAGTCCTCACAACAGCCTGTGAGGTGAGTGGGAATGGTCCTGATGTCTGCCTCGTACACAAGGAAACGGAGACTCAGAGGGAGGAATTGAGTTGTGTAAGGGGCAGAGTTGGGCCTGAGTGGGTCTGGGATGCAGACCTGCCCTCCTCAGAGCCCAGGGCGACTCACCCTCACAGCTGAGCAAATGAGGAAGGGGCAGCGGAAACCCGGCCGAGTGCAGGGTAATAAGTGGGCTCATTTCACAGCTTTGGAAGAAAGATGTGTTTTCACGGAGGCCTCCTGGGCCAGCAGGAAATATAATAGAGCCCACGAGCAGGTGAAGGCATAAGAGAAGGAGGCCGACGGGGATGTCTCTTGGGTCCTTCCTGACCCACTCTCCAGGCTGGACTCCCAGCTCTCACCTCTGTGGCCACCCACAAGCCCAGCATGATCTGGGCTGAAAACTCGGTCCTCTCCCTTGTCCTGTTCCACCCTCTCAGGTGAGGGCTTTCTCACTCACCAACAATTTCCTGAGCACCTCCTGTGTGCCAGGCACGTCCTAGCACTGAGGATACAGCCGTGAGCGACACACCGCACGACACACCTCTGCCCTCGTTGAGGTTCCACGACCCCCTTCATCTCTCCTCAGCTCCTCAGTGTGTGCTGGAGCTGGAGGCATGGTCAGAAGAGTGGGGGATGTGAGTCCATCATCCGTTTCTTCATCATCTGCTGAAGAAGCAGCAGGTAAGCTTTCTCCTCTCCAGGGGCAGGGCTGTGCAGAGTGACCTTTCCCAGTGGGAGGCCCTCTCATGATGGACCCCGCGCAGGCACACTGTGACGTGTGCCCAGGAAAGTGCTGGTAAAACACTGGCTGGGATCACTGAACACCAGACATCCCCTGGCCGTGTCTCATCAGAGGCCAACAACTCTGCGTGTTCCTCATGGTGTTTCCCCCCATCCCCCCAGGTCAGCCCTGAGGGGATATTGGAGAGTCCCAGAGCCGAAGTGGAATCCAAAGCCTTGATCATGGTCCCGGATGTGCCACTAACGAGCTGGATAATCTTGGGTGAATCATTCTAATCTTTGTCTTCTGTATCTTCATTTACGCCATGATGGATCCCCAAGGTAGCTGCCAGCTCTAGAACCCTCTGACACCCAGACATCACCGAATCCCCGTGTTACACTTGCGCTGGGTGCCAGTGCCTCGCTTTGGGTTTTGCTCTTTGCCTGGAAAAGACTGTTGCCGTGTCCCGTGTACCCTGTTTTCTTCCTGAGAAACATGGGAAAGCGTCTCAGTTGAACCTGTGAATTTCGGGCTTTGCCAGCTCTGGATCCCAGCCCAGAGGCAAGGGAGAACATGAGTTAGAATTGTTATAGTGGTTATGAAATCCACACTTCCCGTCAGTTCTTTCCAAGTCTGGTGTTAAATGAACAAGTTCAAATATGAATGTTAACAAGGGTGATTCAGGCCTAGAGAAGGGCGTAGCATGACGCTGGCTTTAAATAATGGCAATAAAAGCAGTTTTCTGATCCGTTTGTTGACAAAAGGCAGCAAGAGATCATTCGTCTAGTTCGGTGATCTCCAAACA
This sequence comes from Tursiops truncatus, assembly GCF_011762595.2. NCBI lineage: Eukaryota > Metazoa > Chordata > Mammalia > Artiodactyla > Delphinidae > Tursiops > Tursiops truncatus. The sequence goes on along the minus strand of NC_047035.1, from coordinate 167,749,625 downwards.
GTTTTGATGGTGCACCCTTCTGACATAGTGTTTTCGAACATGCAAGCATTCCTGATATGTGAATATTTATGTATTTGGAAATTACAGGCATGTAGTATTATGCCTACAAATGAACATATAAAGCGTACACAAAGGAAGAAAATTAAAAGGACAAGATCAAAACAAACTCTTGGCAGCAGAACAAATTGTTTATCTTTGTTACCTTAATGTGATTTAGTAGGTTGTTTATTTTTGTAATACAGTGATTTGCAAGTCCGATTCCAAGTCTAGTTTGTCTAAATTCTTGGTCTCTAAGCACTGTTGTAGCTGAAAACGTTGCAATGCAAAAATATGTAGATCGAAATGGAAGAAATCCATTGTTGGAGGGCTTGTAATTGGGGACTTAACCGAATCCAAATTGGAAACGTACAAGACTGAAGGTGGTGTCGTTACAGGACGTCCCTTCCTTCCAATCTCCTTCTTCTACCCTTCCTGCCAAAGACCCTGTACCCCACTAAATCACGCTACCCAAATATAGAACTACAATCCAGGTACAAACAATTTCCCAAAGACCCTATATTTCTTGTAAAACAGTAGGTCAATGTTTGTATTTAACTCTTACTAAACACTGACATTTTTTGAAAACTCACAGCTGAATGGAAATATATATTAATGTCTTTCTCTTGATTAAGACAATCCAGGGAGCTGGGGGCTTCAGACCACTAGAGTAATGGCCCCCAAACTCTTAGAGGATGTGGCCCCTGTTTGTGGCACTCAGCATACTACCAAGTAGAATGGACTAAGAAAAGAAGACACAGTGCAAATAGCTTTTTAAAAGATGAATTTGTAAAGAAAATGTGGTGTTTACATTCAACAGAATATTATTCAGCCTTGAAAAGGAAGGAGATCCTGCCATTGGTGACAACATGGCTGAACCAGAAGGACATTAAGTGAAATTAGCCAGTCACAGAAAGACAAATACTGTATGATTCCACTTATATGGGGAAAGGTCAAACTCATAGAAGCAGAGAATACAGCAGTGGCTGCCAGGGGCTTGGGAGTCAGGAAATGGAGAGTTGTTATTCAGTGGGTATAAAGTTTCAGTTATGCTGGATGAATCTAGAGATCTGATGTACCATATCATGGCTATAGTTAACAACACAATCTTGTGCAGGACACAGTTTGTTAAGAGGGTAGATCTCATGTTAAGTGTTCCCACCAAAACCCAAACAAACAAAACCAAAAGGACACAAGGAGACTCTGAGAGGTATTGGATATTTTTATTACCTTGCTTGTGGTTATGGTATCATGGGTGTTTGCATATGTCCAAACTCATCCAACTGTACACATTAAGTATGTGCAGTTCTTTGTAAACCAGGTGTACCTCACCAAAGCTGTAAAAACTGATTTGTATTTAATTACTCCAAGTGGCATCTACGTCTATTGAGCAAGAGTAAATACACGTAGGAGACGTATCTCATCAGTCCACAGGCAAGGAATCAGGCAACATTGCAACTGCAGTCCTCGACCACAGCCAAGCCCCCACGAAAACACTCCCCTAGAGGGAGGGAAAGCACTTGGGAATAAATATCCAGACCTCTTAGTGATTGTCTTGAAAATCCAAGCCTATTACATGTGACATCCCTTTACTAAGCAAAGGGCCTTGTGGTAAAGCAGGCATTGTGAAATCATAAGTCCTTTCCTAGTGCCAGTCGGTGTGCTGAGCGACACTTGTGACCGCGCCAAAAAGTACAATGAAGTGAGAAAACGGAGAGGAGTACAGCTACAACGCTTGCACTGAAAGGGGACCATCTGTGGTCTAACTGAGATGCTAGGACGTCCCCTCGGGCAGTGGTTCTCAAAAATGAAACGGTCATGAGAAGCACCTGGGCATCTTGTTAAACCGCAGATTACGATTCAACAGGCCTGGGATGAGGCCTGAGATTCTAAATTTCTAACAAGCTCCCAAGAGACGCAGGTGCTGCAGGTTCAAGACCACACCTTGAGGGACGAGACCCTCCCATCGGTGTGTCTTCGACAGGGGAGTCCAGTCTTTCCCGAGCCTGTCACAACTAGCTGGCAGCAGTCCAACAGGTGTGGCCTCCAAGAGAGGCTGGCACTGGTGGGCTCTACCTAAAGCAGAGAAGCTAAAGGTAGTAACTAACGAAGGTAGTTACTAAGGTAGCCCAGCCAACTACCCTTCAGTATCACCTCCAGCCAATCAGATGGCACCTTCCCGTGAAACTTCTTTAAATCCACTTCCCATCCTTTCCGAGGGGTGGGCACTGCAGCGGGAGACAAGCCGCTCTTTAGGGGAAGAGGCAGCAGCTGAGCAGCTGAAAGTAGCTCTGAGGGCAGATGAAGTGGGGCTGCATCTCTGCTTGGGCCGTCAGCACAAAGCCCTCCCAGGGTAGCTCTTCGTGGAAAGTCCCCCTGTGACCTGAGCCGGCAGAGAGGCAACTCCAGTGGGAATAAGCCAGCTCTCACGTGCTGGGCAGGACTGGTTCCAGCACCCACACCTCAAAGGTAAGACCAGGAGCCCCAGGGGCAGCCGTTTCTTCCGGTCGGGACCACTGTGGTTCTTCCTCTCCTTTTCTGAAGGAAGCTGCCCGCTGGGATTTCAAGGCGATACTCTGGCCCCCGCGCTCCCGTGAAGTGGCTAGAAACTGCTGTTGTCTTTCACTAGAGAAGACGTAAAGGAAAAAGATTTTCTCAGTAGCGAGAAAAGCTGTTAGACTTGGTTGAAGCAGAGCAAGGTGCCCCAACCCCCCAGGTAAACGTGTGCAACCCTATTTCCCCAGAGGAAATGAGGCAGTTTTTGAAACGTTTCTTAAAGCAACTGTGAATTAGCTTGTGATACTCTTCAAGGCATCTGCCCGCAGAGTCACGCTTTGAGCAGACTTGCCAGTGAATCGTTTTGGGAGGCTACGTGGCTGATTTCCCCACTCAGGAAGAGCTGCAGGAACCTCTTGCTTTCCCTTACCGACCCCTGGTTATTCGTTACAGATGGCGGTAGTGGAGGGTGGATCTGAATGACTGAGGGCAAATGCCAGGAATATTTTGCTCACCTTCTCACCCCCAGGACACCAGTCAGCACTATTTGTTGTACGAATTTATGAATCTCCAAATTACTGGGTTCGTTAATGGAACTGGCAGGTCAGCCTCTCTGCCAATTACATGTCCCGGGCGAATGCACGTGGTCCCGCCATGCAGCTCCCCTTGGTTCTCCCACCTGCAGCCTGCTTGTTTGGGCGCTGGCTGTCTCAGCTGTGCTGCTTCGTTTTCCCTTTGTCTACGCTCTGCTCTCGCTCTGGCCATTCATTAGCCTGCTAGATTCAGGGCCCTCTTAGAAACTACCCGGACGCTAGCTCTGCTTTCCTGCTTACAGAGGACAGGCAGGTGGAGCCTTGAGAGCCCTCACCAGGTGTGCTGTCACCAGCACCATCGTCTTTAACTTGCTCGCGGGGGCCATCAGAGGGGAAGGTTTGAGAAAGTAGGGCTTTGCCACATTGCCTTGAAGCCCAGTTGGAGTAGAGGTCAAAACCCTCCTCTATGTCCTTTTAACCCCTTTGTTCGTCTTCCCTCTGTGCCCAGGCAGAGGGACTTTTAAACTGGAAAAGGTATTGGTTCAGAGCTGAGCAACCCAGCCTAGCATGTCAGGGCCGCGATGGCTTCTGGGAAATGGCCAGAACCTACCTGGAGCCAATGGGGACACGAGTCACCAACCTGCGCTGGACCTTGCCTGGTGTCATCTCTGTGTCATCTTAGGGTCAGCTTAGTGTCATCCCACCACTAGGATGGATGTTCACCCAGTATTCCGTTTTAACCAAGCCTGGCCCTCTAGCAGTATTCATAACAGCTGGAAGGGACAGTGTTCCAAGTCCATTTAATCAGACAGTTCCAGATGTTTCCTTTCAGTTGGCCAACTGTGTGTATGTGACGCCTTCAGGATGCCTAGGAGAACGCCAGGGGCTCTGAGGACCTAATCAACAATAGACACGCTTAGGCAGCGGTGGCCAGGGCTTGGCCAGGTGGAAAGGATGAACAGCTGGAAAACAGAGGATCTTCAGGGCAGTGGAAATACTCCGCATGATACTATAATGGTAGATACACGTCATTATATGTGTTCAAACACCAAGAGTGACCCCTAATGCAGACTGCGGACTCTGGAGGATGCTGGCGTGTCAGTGTAGGTCCATCCGTTGTAGCGGATGCCTCACTCTGGTGGGGGTGGGGGACGTTGCCGGTATGTGGCTCTGCTCCTCTGAGAATGAGGTACAGGGAGAGAAAGTCATGGATTAAGACCTGGAGGCGCGGGGACACGCTCTGGCTGATCTGGACGTGACGGGTGGGTTGTCTGCACACGACGGGGGCAGGAAAGAGGCTGCTGTTGGTTATGACAGAAACTCATCTAGGGTTCCTTCCCCCACCCTGCCTCGCCTGGCCCCTCCCTCCCTCCCTCTTGGGGAACAGACGCTGAGCTGTGTGCAGGCTGGAAACTCACATTCTGCGTCAGATGCTTAGTTTATTTGGGAGCCGATTGTGAGCAAGCTTGGACCTCCTTGTCTGCTTCCCTGTGGCCCAAACACTGGCTGGCCACATGGCCAGGCATGGGCCAGCCTGGAATGAAGACCCTGTGGTAGGGCCCCCCCATGGCGTCCAAGACTTCAGGCTGCCCCGGTTGGCTAATTCTCACCTGGGGTGATTTGCTCACTCCTGGTTGCTGGAGTCTGGGGAGGGGGGTGGGGACCCTTCGGGATGACCTTTCTCACGTCTTGTTTGAACTCTTACAATTTGGCTGAATTTCTTTTTTTTAAAAAATTTATTTTATTGAAGTATGGTTGATTTACAATGTGTTAATTTCTACTGTACAGCAAAGTGATTCTGTTATACATATATATATACATTTTTTCATATTCTTTTCCATTATGGTTTATTACAGGTTACTGAATATAGTTCCCTGTGCTATATAGTAGGACCTTGTTGTTTATCCATTTTATATATACCAGTTTGCATCTGCTAAACCCAAACTCCCACTCCATCCATTCCCCACCCCCTCTCCCCCTTGGCAACCACCAGTCTGTTCTCTATGTCTGTGAGTCTGTTTCTGTTTCATAGAAAAGTTCATTTGTGTCATATTTTAGATTTCACATAGAACTGATATCATATGGTATTTGTCTTTCTCTTTCTGACTTTCTTCACTTAGTATGATAATCTCTAGTTGCATCCATGTTGCTGCAAATGGCAGTATTTCATTCTTCTTTATGGCTGAGTAATATTCCATTGTGTATATATATATATATATATATATATATATATATATATATATATACACACACACCACAACTTCGTTATCCATTCCCCTGTCGATGGACATTTAGGTTGTTTCCATGTCTTGGCTGAATTGCTTAAGGACCTGGCTCAGTGGTTGTCGGATGTGGCTGCACATTGAAATCACCCGTATGAGTCTCGCTGGTTCTGATGTAATTGGTCTGCAGTGTGACCTCTGCAGTGGGAATGTTTAAAGCTCCCTCTGATGATTCTAGTGTTGGGAAAAGGCGGGGGCTCAGTGGCCCAGCTGAAGCATTTCTAGATCTGATGAGGATTAAATAGCCTGACACTGGAACTCCTTACTGCCCTCATCTGGTTCGTACGAAGAAGAGATGACTTGGAGAAGAAAGATTGGGTTAGGATGCTTCTCTGGAAACCCTCCTATCTTTAAGGCTAAATGTTCTTTAAGGCTAAATCCACCAGGTGACCAATCTCTTATCTTTTGAGTAAAGGATTTGAAAACACTTTTGATACATGTTATATATCAGATAAGATACAGAATGCCCAGTTAAACTTGAATTTCAGAAAACAGTGAATTTATTTAGTATAAGCATAGCCTATGTAATATTTGGGATATACTTATACTAAGAAATTATTCAAATTCAACTTGGAATCCTGTATTTTTGTCTGAAAAATTGGGAGATTATAATAGATAAAGTACTCAGAATTCTTCTGTTACAGATGACCAAAACCCAACTGAAACTAATTCAAGCAAAAAAAATAAATTAATTAATGGGTTTCTGTAACTGAAAAGCCTGCTTATTGGGGCTGTATTTAGATGTGTCCAGGGAGCTGTCTCCATATTTCTTAGCTCCTCTTTTCTCCATCCAGGTCTTTCTAAATAGAGGGAAAGAAGGCCTTTGGGGGCTCTGGCCTTGCCTAGTCCTAACAGCTTGTGATCCCAGTGGAAGAGAGTCTCTCCTGAGTGCTGAGGAACAGGCAAGGCTGATTTTTCTCGCTTGAGGCCACACATCTACCCCTGAACCACTGTGGCCGAGGAAGTTGAGTAGCGGGTTTGCTCTTGTGTTTATCCCATGCCGGTCCCTATGGCTGGAGGGGTGGTTACTCCCTGCCCCACCCCCTGCCTCTAAATCACATGGACTGATCAGCATTACAACAGATGGGAATATGGGCGGTTTTCCAAGCGAAAGGATTCTGAGCACGCCTATGTCTACTACATGCAAAGAGGGAATACACTTCTTTTTTTTTTTTTGCGGTACGCGGGCTTCTCACTGTTGTGGCCTCTGCCGTTGCGGAGCACAGGCTCTGGACGCGCAGGCTCAGCGACCATGGCTCACAGGCCCAGCCGCTCCGCGGCATGTGGGATCTTCCCACACCGGGGCACGAACCCGCGACCCCTGCAGGCGGACTCTCAACCACTGCGCCACCAGGGAAGCCCGGAATGCACTCCTTGATCGTCCCAAACGTTAGCATCCACTGCCTAAGGAAGGGAGGATCTGAATTAGCTAGGATGGCTGTGAGGTCAGAAAGAGTGGGCGACCCCCTGAGGGTCTCTAAATGAACTTCACAGCTGCTAAGCTGTTCTAGCAGGAGAGCACACACACCTCTCTGCCGTCCAGTGGGGGCTCGTGCATGAAGAAGAGACCAAGGTCTTTAGTGTGTCATGTGGGGTGGGGCTAGAGGGCCAGTACTGCCTTGCCTGGGGCATCCTTCCTCCAGCTCTGTGTACCCCTCTGGCTATACAGAAAGGGGGAAACCTCTCAATCTGCTATGGTTGAAGACCCCCACTTCTGATGTCTGAATGGCTCATCCACAACATACTGACTGCACTGTGCCCTGGTCACCTCACCAAGGTGGCACCTGAAAATTCTCTGGCGGGTGGGTGGCTGGCTGTTTACACTCCAGAGGGAGGGGGAGGGCTGCAGGAGTTGCCCCATTCTGCTTTGTGTCATGACCTTTCTGTTCGTGGGGCTCATGTTTGAGTTCTCGGCTGTCCTGCTAGAGCATAGGCTTCTTAAAGGCAGAGACTCTTCCTTCTCTTCTTTCCTTGGGCCCAGCGTGGGGCCTTGTTGGATGTATTAAATTACTAGAAAGGTGGGGAAGAAGGCTCTGTTATCCTCCTGTCCCCAGTTCTCAAAAACCAACATTTCTATTTAACACACCTCTCCATCAGGGAGTGTCTATCAGAATCAACGTGTTCAAACGAAATGGCCTATCTCATGCTTTAGGAAATCGTGATGGAGAAGGTGGGGATGTTGGGTTGGACAGGAATGTGTTTTTGGTTTTTGAAGAGCTCCACCAATAATTCTGATAAGCTGCTCTCTTCTTCCCACAAACCACCTTCAACGGAAAATAGTTCTGAAACAATTCTCTCCTGTGGCTTAGAATATCAAAACTAAGTCTGGAGCAGCAATGCCTGTGGTTCGATTTCAACACATCTTCACACTACGTGGTATGCCACGATTATGTTGGAAATAATTCAGTACAAACGTCAGCCAAATAAAGTTGCATGTCGCTAACCAATTCTAGTCTTATATTTAGAAGTACTTCCATGCAAGCACAAAAGGAGCTTTCTAGAAAAAGAGGCTCATTAATTGGGGGAGGTGGTTTCCCTTCTTCCGATGACTTAGGTTTAGTTCTGACAGAGCTTGAGGGTGGGACTTAAAGTTCTTTTTCCTCTGGCTCCTGAAAAACGTGTTGTGACAGTGATCCCCATGATGTCTGGGGATGGAACTACTACTGGCAACATGGATATTAAATATGGGGAGGAAGGAATGCTCTGTTTGCTTTACTTCAAGTTATAATGAATAAGAATCAAATCCTGCGCAATAATGTCAAAAAGAACTGGGAGCTGGGAAGCATGAAGTCGAACAATAGCAGTGGGAGGGGCTCAGTGTGGGGTTGCCAGGCTGGCAGAATAGCAACGGAAAGTGGTGAGTAGCAGCTTGTGGATGAGAGACACCTAAAACCCAGGACTCGGACTCGCCTGTGATGTAGATTCCACCTGGCGACTCTGAACTTATTCCAGTGTCCCAGCTATCGGCAACCACAGAAGAGCTTTCCCACCCCCAGGTCTCCTCCATCTCTGTCCCACTCAGCTCAAGGTAAACCACGCCTCTCTAGAACCAGTGGGAACATAACTAAACTCAATGGTTATCTGGTCCCAACACTTAGGTTTTAAATGACGACAAATGAATCAGAATCACTCAAGAAGTCAGGGGCCTCTCCCACCCCTGCTCCTGACACCCCTTCCCCCAAATAAAAGCAGTATTTTCCAGTCAACATAAGTTTCCACATTGCAGGTTTATACGTGAGTATTTTTAAAAATAAATTTATTTATTTTTGGCCGCGTTGGGTCTTGGTTGCGGCACGCAGGGTTTCTCTAGTTGCGGCGAGTGGGGGCTACTCTTCGTTGTGGTGTGCGGGCTTCTCATTTTGGTGGCTTCTCTTGTTGTGGAGCATGGGCTCTAGGCACGTGGACTTCAGTAGTTGTGGTGCGTGGGCTTCAGTAGTTGTGGCTCGCGGGCTCTAGAGCGCAGGCTCAGTAGCTGTGGCTCACGGGCTCTAGAGCGCAGGCTCAGTAGTTGTGGCTCGCGGGCTCTAGAGCGCAGGCTCAGTAGTTGTGGCACATGGGCTTAGTTGCTCCATGGCATGTGGGATCTTCCCGGACCAGGGCTCGAACCAGTGTCTCCTGCATTGGCAGGCAGATTCTTAACTACTGCACCACCAGGGAAGTCGTATACATGAGGATATTAACATCTAACCAAATCCATTATTTTCAGATTCATACTTGAACTGAAATGATAATAATACTTTATAATTAATTTTTTTAACCATTAGATTACTTCCCTAATGGTGGAAACTTTCCCACCGAAATACAGCTATAGGGCTTCTGTGCTCCACCCTCCCAAGGGATTTGAAGTCATTGTCTAAAGAAGTCATGCACAAGCCCCAAATTTCCCCACAGACCTATGATTTACCTTGAAAACCACTGAAGTTTTTCTTATTCTACATCATAATAGATCTGGGCTTATTTTAATATAAAATAAGATTTTAAACCATTAACTATCAGGAAAGCTGAAATGAACATAGGTGATATCATATATTAGTGTTATAAAAATTTAAGAACATAGACTCACATAAATATGTAGAAAATAACAGTGTTTTCTCACTGCTATACAAGTCATGATTGGTAATTACTAAGGAGAGCTGCCCAGAATAGTGTCAAAGACTTGGTATAGTATAACATTTGGGGCCACTTTTGGTATAAATTTGCTGAGACAGTGGGGTTGAATGGTACACTGAAAAAGTTCCCAATCCACTATATCGTCACCATCTTGCGAAGTATTCATCAACATTTTCTGTGAGGAAAGATGGTGGGTCCTTAGATAGTGTCCTTAATTTTACCATCAGTGTGATGATTTTTATTACACATCAAATAATTAAGAGTCCCGAACACATTATAGTTCTCTCAGTTCATTCTCTTTAACTCTCAAGCCTTTTTTCATTGCAGGGATCTTGTCATGTTTAGGTTTATTTTTTTAATGTAATTTTGCCTTGAGATTGTTGAGAGTGTCAGGCCTTGGAAAAATATCTGCCTAAATAAACCAATTTTGAGATATTTTAAAAAATTTATTACTATGTTTAACCAGTGGTGCACTATTTTTAAAAAAAGCCCCGACATGTTGTTTGCCAATTACAGTGGTGTAAATAGTCCCACCATGGCCGATTTCTAGCTGTCAACACGCATCACTGAATAGGAAGTTGGGATAAAATAGCACACGTTGGTATGAGGAGGCAGGACCAGCAGACTCAGCAGTGATGTTAACCTATATGGAAAGATGCACACAACCTGTACATATAATTTAACAAATTCTTTTAGAGAGAATACCCATGTAACTCCACCAAGGTCAGGAAATAGAACATTGTCAGTGCCCCAGATGTCTACCACACGCCCTTTCCCATTTATAACCTCTTCTTCCCCGTGAGAGTTAACCGTACCCTCCCTTTTATGGTGATCTCTCCCATGATATTCTTTATACTTTTACCACCTAGGTATACATCCCTAATCATTCTGACTTATTTTGGCCTATTTTGAACTTTATGTAAATGGATTCATACCCTATATCTTCTTCTGTCCTTTGTTTACTTGGCTCAATGTTACATTTGTGAGATTTACCCATGTTGGTGCACGGAGCTAGAGTCCGTTCACTTTTACGGCTGTCTAGTGTTCCAAAGTCTGAATCTACTGGATGATGTGCTGGAACCGGCTTGTACTGGCTCAGAGGAGCTGACTGTTGAATGTTCAGGACTTTTGCAAGCTGGTTGATACCATGTTGGGAGCTAGAAATTGGCCATGAATGGGAGTATTTACATCACAGAAATTGGCAAATGCTACAAACCAGGGTTTTCCCCCACTGTTGTTAAACATCTTCCAGCATGCCCCTGAATCTACTATAATGCATTTATCCGTTCTACAGTAAATGGACGTTTGGTTTGTTTCCAGTTTTTGCCAATGAATATTCTTACCTGTGTCCTGGTACATAGGTACTCACATTTCTGAAGGCTAGACTATCCCTCAGGAGGGAAGTTGTTGCTAGGTCATAGGGTATGCCCATGTTCAATCGTAGTCAATAATGTCAAATTTTCCAATTATTTCCATTTACATGGAACCCCAGCAGCTTTGAGAATTCCTGTTACTCAATATTATTGCCGTCCTTGGAACTGCCAGACTTTTAAATTTTTACCAAAATAGTGTTCGTACACTTATGTATCATTGTACATATGTGATACTTATGTATCCTAATAGTTTTAGGTTGCAGTTTCCTGATAACTAGTGAGCTTGAGCACCTTTCCTTAGGTTATTTGGCCCATTTGAATGTTTTCTTTGTAAAGTATTAATACTTAAGTCCTTTGCCGATTTTTTTTTACCGTCTTTTTTTGATTTTCAAATTTCTTTATACTGATATTTTAATATAAGCCTCTAAGGCTATAAACTTCCCTGTATTTCTTTTTTATCTCTTCCTTGAAGTTTATTAGCATAGTTGCTTTGCCATTAACAAAAAGTCTTGTTTATGGTTAATATGGGTGCCTTAGTATAGACGTTATGTTTACTGTGATCGTCTCAGGATTTTTGCTTGGCATCCTTTAAACCTCTCTGGAATCACTTTATTCCTCTTCATTCTGAGCTATAATTTAAAGACGGAGTGCAGAGATTCTTTCCATTTCTCTGAGGCTTAAAGAGGCAGGAAGAAGAGGGGAAATTTTGCACGGGTTGTATATGGGGTCCTGTACTATCCCCTCCAGCCTCAGATACTTGTAAATGTCCTGGGCCCACTCTTTGTAGCCAGTGTATTGCCTTCTCTTGGGTGCTGGAAACTTCCTGTAACCCAACACAGTGCACTGGAAGATGGCAAGTCTTGAATGCCCTTCTAGGCATCTGCTAGGTCCCACTGAAGGCTAATGGTAAAGGGAAAGAAGGAAGTAAAATATTATTATATAATAAAAAGACATATGTCTTAGTCCACTTGAAACTGCCATAGCAAACTCTCATGGACTGGGTGGCTTAAACAACAGACATTTATTTCTCACAGCTCTGGAGACTGGGAAGTCCAAGATGAAGGTGCTGGCAGGTTCAGTGTCTGGTGAGGGCCCACTTCATAGACAGATGTTTTCTCACTGTGTCTTCACATGGCACAAGGGGCAAGAGAGCTCTCTGGGGTCTCTTTTATCAGAGCACTAAGCTTACTCTGTTGCTTCACCATCTCACTAGTGCCCTGTCTACCTGCATGGCCAGGAAGAGCTCAACACCACCAACCTCAGCCAATGAGAAGGGGGGAAAAATGAGTGATGGGCATACAGCTCCCATGTAAGTGCCCAACCATAATTGCATACATCACTTGTGCTCATCCTATTGGACAGAACTTAGTCATGTGGTCACACCTAGTTGCAAGGAAGGCTGGGAATTGTAGTCTTTACCTGGGGGGCTAAAATTGAGGGGTTCTAGTAATGAAAGGAAGAAGTGGGGGAAGATCTGTTGGGAGTCAAGAAACAGTATTTCCACAGGTACTCAGCCAAGCTGCCTGGTGACGACATTAAGAGATCACCAGGCACCTCACCCTGCCTCTACCTCTGGTCTCACTTTCCCCTGTAAGTTTTCTTCTTCCCTTCCTGTACCTGCTCTTATCTCCTTCTCAGGTTCTGCTAGTCCTTTGGATATCAGGCCCTCAGAAATAGCTCAGGTAAGTTCTATCAGAGCCCCCAAGGCTCTATAAAGTAGGAACCACGGAAAACATAAGGACCTCTTGAGGCAGGTTATACCCATCATGTTCTGTGGCCTTCATCCTTTGGTTGCATGGTGAGCCATCAGAACTCTAGTTTTAATTTTTCTGATATTTGGGTTTGGGCCTTGGAAAATGAAGCTGCTTGGGGGAAAGGAAGAGAGACTAGAAAATGGGGCTGGCCCACCTACAATAGAAAGTATAGAACATGGGTTCTCAATGTTAGGGTCACCCAGGGAACTTCAAGGGACCACCAAGGCTGAGAACCACTGGTGTAGATTGTAGAGAGCACATACCCCATGTTTTGCAAACCCAGCTTCACAAGCTCATAGATGGGGTGACAAAGGTCACTATGAGCCATCAGTGACTATGTTTCAACTTTGACCGCTCAGAACTATGTCACTCCGCCCTAGGAGCCTTCTGGAAATGTTTGTGCATCCTGAAAGACCATTTAGGGTGTGAGCTAGAAACTAGAATCCTCTGAAACAATCCAGCCACCTGGGAGTAAAAAGCACACCAGTGAATCTGATTCCTATTTCAGGTGCCACATCTGTCACAGCTTCCCCTCTGCTCCCTTTTCTGAGCAGCTTCTCTTGTCCCCAGGGCCAGATCTTTCTTTAAAAAAATTTCTATTTTTACCCACTCCTGGGCATATACCCAGAGAAAACCATAATTGAAAAAGACACACGCACCCTAATGTTCATTGCAGCACTATTTACAATGGCCAGGTCATGGAAGCAACCTAAATGCCCACTGACAGACGAATGGATAAAGAAGATGTGGTACATATATACAATGGAATATTACTCAGCCATAAAAAGGAACGAAACTGGGTCATTTGTAGAGATGTGGAAGGACCTAGAGACTGTCATACAGAATGAAGTAAGTCAGAAAGAGAAAAACAAATATTGTATATTAATGCATATATGTGGAATCTAGAAAAATGGTACAGATGAACTGGTTTGCAAGGCAGAAATAGAGACACAGATGTAGAGAACAAACATATGGACACCAAGGGGGGAAAGCAGGGGTGGTAGTGGTGGTGTGATGAATTGGGAGATTGGGATTAACATATATACACTAATATGTATGAAATAGATAACTAATAATAACCTGCTGTATAAAAAAATAAAAATCCAAAAAGTTTTTCTATTTTTATCTCCTATAACTTTTTTATTGGAGTATAGTTGATTTACAATGTTGTGTTACTTTATGTTGTACAGAGAAGCGAGTCACTTATACATATATCCACTCTTTTTTAGATTCTTTTCCCATATAGGCCATTACAGAGTATTGAGCCGAGTTCCCTGTGCTATACAGTAGGTCCTTATTAGTTATCTATTTTATACATAGTAATGTGTATATGTCAGTCCCAATCTCCCAATTTATCCCTCTCCTGGTAACCATAAGTTTGTTTTCCATGTCTGTGAGTCTGTTTCTGTTTTGTAACTAAGTTCATTTGTATCATTTTTTAGATCCCACATTTAAGTGATATCATATGATATTTGTCTTTCTCTGACTTCACTGAGTATAACAATCTCTAGGTCCATCCATATTACTGCAGATGGCATTATTTCGTCCTTTTTTATGGCCAATATTCCATTATATGTACATGCCACGTCTTTATCCATTCCTCTGCTGATGGACTTTTATGTTGCTTCTATGTCTTGGCTATTGTAAATAGTGCTGCAATGAACACTGGGGTGCATGTATCTTTTCAAATTATGGTTTTCTCCAGATATATGCCCAGGAGTGGGATTGCTGGATCATATGGTACTCTATTTTTAGTTTTTTAAGGAACCTCCATACTGTTCTCCATAGTGGCTGTACCAACTCACATTCCCACCAACAGTGTAGGAGGGTTCCTTTCTCTCCACACCCTCTCCAGCATTTACTGTTTGTAGATTTTTTGATGATGGCCATTCTGACCGGAGTGAGGTGATACCTCACTGCAGTTGAGATATGCAGTTCTCTAATAATTGGTGATGTTGAGCATTTTTCATGTGCTTTTTGGCCATCTGAATGGCTTCTTTGGAGAAACGTCTATTTAGATCTTCTGCCCACCTTTTGACTGGGTTGTATTTTTTTTTTTTTGATATTGAGCTGCATGAGCTGCTTGTGTATCCTGGAGATTAATCCCTTGTCGGTCGCATCCTTTGCAAATATTTTCTCCCATTCTGAGGGTTGTGTTTTCATTTTGTTTATGGTTTCTTTTCTGTGCAAAAGCTTTTAAGTTTAATAAGGTCCCATTTGTTCATTTTTGTTTTATTTCGATTACTCTAGGAGGTGGATCAAAAGAGACGTTGCTGTGATTTATGTCAGAGAGTGTTCTGCTTATGTTTTCCTCTACGAGTTTTATAGCATCTGGCCTTACATTGAGGTCTTTAATCCATTTTGAGTTTAGTTTTGTGTATGGTGTTAGAAAATGATCTAATTTCATTCTTTCACATATAGCTGTCCAGTTTTCCCAGCACCACTTAATGAAGAGACTGTCTTTTCTTTATTATATTTTCTGGCTTCCTTTGTCATAGATTAGCTGACCATATGTGCGTGGGTTTACCCCTGGACTTTCCTGTTCCATTGATCTATATAACTGTTTTTGTGCCCAGGGCCATATCTAATGCCCTGATATTGCTGCCAACAGGAAGGGACAAGAGGGATAAGGGGACAGGTGGTGAATTGGGGGCTGGTTTACTGAGGGATGTGGGAACACCCTGGAGTGGTTCCCACCCCTTGTGTGCCCTCTTGTTGCCTCAGGTGTCCCTCTTCTTGTAAAATAAACAGGTCGAGGGGCAGAAAGCTGCCATTTGAAAGTCCACTAGAATCTGGACTGAGCTGGTTGCTGTACTCGGGCAGCCGAACCCCCACCAGGAAGATGACAGGCTGATGGTCAGCACACAAGGGGTTCAGAGAACAGTGCAAGGCTCCCCATCAGGTGTCCTTCTATACGCACAGTATCCTCTTAGATGGGTTCCTGGAAACCACTTTTTCTTGGTCACTTGCTCATTCTCCTTCCTTTACACCCTTCTGTGCACCTGACCTGATCCCGGATCCCATGTGCCTCTGTTCCTGTGTCCAAGTCTGGGCCACCTGTGCCTGGTTCTGTCTTAGAAGGGCTACGACTGTCCATCCATCACGAGATCCTTCAGGCACAAGCGCCCTCAAGACCCAGACCTCTCACCTACCAAGGTGGTTTCCTTCACATAGCATCAGGCTGGGCGTTATTGTGCTGAACGACCCCCGTGGACAGGCTGGGATGTGGGGAGGGACACACAGAGGAGAGAGTAGGTAGAAGAGGCAGGGAGGCCAATCCTGCCCCACACCTCAGCCTGTGTGACAGAGGAGCAGCTCTGGGCTGATGGTGTGGGGTGACGTGAACCACAGGGGGCTGGAACTGTCTGCAGGAGCACAGCTGAGCTGCCCTGGGTCCCACAGTGAAGCAGAAGGTGAGTGACTCAAGGGGCATGATCGTCCTCTGGGAATTCTTAGAAGAATGGGTGTTGATTCACAGAGTTTTTCAGTTTTCCAATTCTGGGAATTTCCCAAGAGGGGGGCATATAGAATTTTATTTCCATTGAAAAATGTCTCTAGGTGACTTAGAGCTATTCCAATTATAAATCTACTCCTAAATAGAATAAAACTAAATTACAAGAAATTTTAGAGTGGGAGACACAGATCTTGAAGGGAATCACTTCCTGAAGTGAACAGTCGTGCGTGAGGAGAGTGATCATCTCTGGGGAGTGATGGGCACGTCAAGAGGAGGGGAACGTCCTCAGACGGTCCCTCCCCTGCACACCTGTGCTCCCGATCCATAGCTCTTCCCTCCTTTACACTTTGGATATTTCCATTTGTTCCTTCCATGCCAACTCCATGTCTCATTTGACTGGTGCGACCACTAAAAATTGTCTCAGTTTTTGGCTTCAGTGGCTTTTTTCTTACGTATCCTTTCATCATTCTGAAGGCCGTGTATCTGCCCCGTTAGCGTCACGTCACTCCCAAGAGCCCCGGGCTCAGCTCACCTCTCGCACCTCTTCTCCCAGTTATAATCCCTGCTGAAAAGAGCTTTTGGCTCCCTTTTGCGTAATAAGGACCCTCAAATCTACTATATGAGTAGCCTTCAGTGCTACTCAAAGTGTGCTTTCTGAGAAGAGAAAAATAGTGGAAACATCCAGAAAGTTTTTAGCAAGTTGATGTTGCTATAACATCCAAGTGGGTGATTTTGAACTTTACATGCTATTCCCAGTTGCCAGCTCCCTTCCAGTGGTTAAAATGGGCCCTGGAGTTGCTAAAGTGGTGTGCTGAGGATGCAGGTTCCTAATGCATTATAGTGGCAACACGGAGGAAGTAGGATGGCCTGTGACCTATGTCTTGGTTTGCCTGGGAGAGTCCCAGCTTGTAACTGTTGTCCTCGCATAATTATGTCAGAGTGTCCCTATTCAGTCTCAGAAGTGTCCACGTTTGGACAGTAAATTAAATGGCCACTCTCCCTGATCCCCATCCACATTGCATGGCCTCTGTGTTCACCCTCATCTCGTCGCCCCAAATTGCATAAGAAGCCACGGTGATTTCAGAGGAGGCCAGAGAAATGCTCCATCCAATTCAAGTACATTTCTTCTTCAGGGATCTAATCCTCGGATTCATTTTCTTTATACGCGCTGGGTGCCTTGTGAGTTATATTCCAGTCATTACTGAGAAAGCCCCCTGGTGGGATCAGAGAGCCTTGCTCCATAAGCAACTTTCTGTGATGAGACGTCACAGGAGTCAAGAGCCAGAGGATGCAAGGAGATGGAGAAAGGGTGATGCCTTCTTTTCACTCTGAGTTGACTGATGTTCTCTGTACATGACGATCTGTAGTTACTGCCTATGTGGTCCCTCGGGAAGAAACTAAAAGTCCAACTTGTCTACAAATACATGCCCTTAACCTGTTACTATGTCTAAAATTCCTACTTCACAGCTACTCTTTCAGTTGAATCCCAAACTCCCAATCCTTCCCTCCCACACTCCCCTCCCCCTTGGCAACCACAAGTCTGTTCTCTATGTCTGTGAGTCTGTTTCTGTTTTGTAGATAAGTTCACCTGTGTCATATTTTAGATGCCACATATACGTGATATCATGTTATTTGTCTTTCTCTTTCTGACTTACGTCACTTAGTATGATAATCTCTAGTTGCATCTGTGTTGCTGCAAATGGCATTATTTCATTCCTTTTTATGGCTAATATTCCACTGTGTGTGTGTGTGTGTGTGTGTGTGTGTGTGTGTGTTTATACACACATATACCACATCTTTATCCATTCATCTGTCGATGAACATTTAGGTTGTTTCCACATATTGGCTATTGTAAATAGTGCTGCTATGAACATAGGGGTGCATGTATCTTTGTGAACTATAGTTTTGTCTGAATATATGCCCAGGAGTGGGATTGCTGGATCATATGGCAACGCTAGTTATTGGAGGAACCTCCACACTGTTTTCCACAGTGGCTGCACCAACTTACATTCCCACCAGCAGCGTAGCAGAGTTCCCTTTTCTCCACACCCTCTCCAGCATTCATTGTTTGTAGACTTTTAAATGATGGCCATTATGACCGGTGTGAGGTGGTACCTCATTGTAGTTTTGATCTGCATTTCTCTAATAGTGATATTGAGCACCTTTTCGTGTGCCTATTGCCCATCTTTATGTCTTCTTTGGAGAGATGTCTATTTAGGTCTTCTGTCCATTTATTGATTGGGTTGTTTGGGATTTTTTTTGCTATTGAGTTACCTGGTAGTTGGTTTTGAGCCAAAGTACAAAAGAACTGAAGGATGAGAATGATAATTGGCTGTTGTTTAAATATGTATTTATTTATTTTGGCCACGCTGGGTCTTTGTTGAGGCATGCGGGATCTTTAGTTGCGTCATGCACACTTTTTAGTTGTGGCGTGTGGACTCTTAGTTGCAGCATGCATGTGGGATCTAGTTCCCTGACCAGGGATTCCACCCGGGTCCCCTGCATTGGGAGCGTGGAGGCTTAGCCACTGGACCGCCAGGGAAGTCCCGGCTGTTGTTTAAAACTGTGGACATTCAAATGATTTTTCTCCTTTGTATTTTCATAGAATGCTAAGAAAGGTTGTAGTGAATTTTGCATGGCTAGGATTATCAAAGATGGAAACTAAATTGTCTTAATCAGGATAGCCTCCCCATTGCCCTTCAACTCACCCTTTTCTCTCCCTTTCCTTAAAACACCAACAGTGTTCTTGCCTTTTAGGGAGGTCCTTCTTCTGAAGAGCAACTTCTTCACTCCTGGACACGTGGCTCAGTGCAGCCCTGAGCAGTTCCCAGGGTTGGAGTTCCTGTGTGTGGACCTTCCTAAGAACCTTGTAATGAGGAGTTAGGGACCCTGCATGGTATGGGCTCACACACTGACTTCTGCAATGGACTGTAGTGGAGCGATGCTGGCTTTCCCATGTGGAAATGTGCTGTTTCACAATCTCAGGTAGAGAATGGAGCTGTTATAAAACTAAGCTCTACTTACAAGTTGAACTCAAGCACCAGCGCCCTTCTTTTCAAGGCTCCCCTCTTTCCAGTGCATATGGCAAAGGTGTAGGTGTTAGCTTCGGTGTCTCCTGAGGGGACTCTTGGTATTACTCCTGGAGTCTGAGAGCTCTTCCATCCCTCAGGGATCCCACTTTCCTGCTGGCGTGGATGCACCTTTTTGATAGGGTGCCATTCCCTGCCCCTGGGTACCAGTGGAAGGAGGGATGTGGAATCAGTCAGAATTCCCTTCACTGCCCCATCACATTAGGGTCCACACCAGCACCACACAAGACTGAAGTCTTCACAAAACCATTTCATGACACTTGACCTAACAATATGAAAGAGGATGACTAAATAAGACTTCCCCCATAGTTGACGGAAAAAATACCTCAAAACTTAACCCTCCATGGACAATAAATTACCTGCTTTAAGAATGAGGAATTTTTTTAATGTACTGAAATGGAGCAATCTCCAATATATATTTTTAAATAAGTAAAGTACAGAATAGTGTTCTGTGAGTGTGTGTGCATGTGTGCGCATGTGCATGTGTGGGTATGTGAAAAGATACACAAGAAACTGATAATTTTGGCTGGTTCTGGAGAGGAAACCAGATGGCTGGGGTATTTGGGTAGGACTTTTCCTTATACTTCCTTTGCCACCTTTTGAATTTGGGATCATGTGAATGTATTAATAATTCAAAAATTAAAGCTAAAGTTATCAGTTTTTGTTTAACATAGATTGAGCTGGATTTTCTGTCATTTGCAACCAAAGAAACGTGACTGGGCTACCTTTATGGCTATATATTTAGTTTGCTCTGTCCACAAGGCAGGTATCTGTTTCTCACATATGAAACACTCAATGTTACTTATTTCTTTTTAGTTCCGTAGTGAGTTCTGTATGGATTTCTTCATGTTACCACCTGCTGCCTTGTGCCTTTTACTGAAGGGTTTGGGTAATTAAATGGAATTTCATCCTAGGGGTGGGCGCAGTACCTTATAATTATGTGCTAAATATGACTTTCCTCAAAGTCCAAGAGGAAAATAGTTAAGAAGTGAAGCCTTACCAGGGAATCCCCTCAACGGAATATTCCTTTTCCTGCCCAATTCCCAAAGGGAAATGTTTCAGCTCTACAATCTTCCAACATGTGGGAATCTCCACCCACCTAGAGTGTGTACTGCAATGCCTTAGTACATGTGAGGGCTCCTGAAACAGAAGCTCTTATTAGTATTCCTACTCTGCAATTCACTTGAGGGCCAAGAGAATCCCTGGGAATCAGATATCTAAAAGTTCACAAGCCAGGGCCCATCACTTACTAGCTATCTGAGTGGGAGGAATTTAGCCTTTCTGACCTTTACTTTTCTCATCTGTAAAATAAGTTTCCATTTTATATTTGTAAAATAATTGCTCCAGGATGGTTATGGGGATCCAATGAGACAACGGAGAAAAAGCATTTAACCCAGAGCCTGGTGCAGAGTAAATAACAAACAGCTCAAGACCTCACAGTGGCGAGGCGTCTCCACGTGCGTCACGAGCCGTTAGGCACACTTCTGTATTCAGAGGATAGCTGTGTGCCACTCAGAGTGCAACTCTTCAGTGGTGCTGAACATCTTCTTTTTAATAACATGGGATTTATAACCATGCTCCCCACAGCCTAGCCTTCATTTTCTGTGCCTCACAGTAACCTTTTTAAGGAAAGAACTACTTGGCAGTCTCAAACAAGGCCAGCTGCCCTAAATTAAAAATTTTAAACATTTAGTCTGGTTCTACACTGAAGAGAGCTCTCTGATATCTGGAGAAGTTTTTCTTTTCCTTTTGGAAAGTGAAGCATTTTGTTCTCTGAGTGATTGGATATAGGCCTAGATTGTCAAATGATTACCACAGTAAATTTAGACTATTCATTTTTCTTCTTGTGAAAAGAACTTTTAAGATTTATTCTCTTAATTTTGAAATATGTAGTATCCCATTGTTAACTATTGTCACCATGCTGTATATTACATCCCCAGGACTTACTTATCTTATAATAGAAGTTTGTACCTTTTGACCACCTTCATCCAGTTTGCCCACTCCCTCCCCCTGCCTCCGGAAACCACCAATCTGTTCTTTGTATCTGTAAGTTCAGTTTCTTTTTAGATTCTATCTATGAGTGAGATGATACAGTATTTGTCTTTCCTTGTCTGACTTATTTCACTCAGCGTAAAATCCTCAAGGTCCCTGCTTGTTGTCCCTAATGGCAGGATTTCCTTCTTTTTTATTGTTGAATAATATTCATATGTTTATGTGTATATATATGTATGTATTTGTATACACATCATATCTTCTTTTTCCAGTCATCTGTTGAGAGACACTTAGATTGTTTCCATGTCTTGTCTATTGTAAATAATGCTGCAGTGAACAGGGGGGTACAGAGAGCTTTTCGAGAGAGTGATTTTTTTTCTTTCATAATTGAGATTTTATTGGTTGTTTTGAGGATGAGTGCACAGACATTTCAATTTGTCCACAATTCTCAACATACGTACCAAAAATCTAAAAAATCATGTAGTTGTGATTCTTTTCTACACAGTCATTGCAGTGACTTTCCAGCTTAAAATTTGGAGGCAAATTTCCCTTAACAGGACATCAAGTACCAACATCTTCAGATACTGGCATGTTGTTACATCGTAAGTCCTACTAATTCACAATTTAATATCACGTACCCTACATAGTCAAATTGTCAATCATTCACAGCACATTAACAAAGTTACTAGGAAAACTGGACTACCGCCACCAAGGATGTTACAGAGTGCACAGAATTCTGCCCAGGAGAGCCAAGATCAAGGAGTGGGTGGCTCGCTTTAGGAAACAATTCTACCAGAAACAACATGGGAAGAGAAGCAATTTAAAGTGTTCAGGACATTAAATGCACAACTGACTCTAAACTGCCATTTAGTGTGCTTTGTATTATAGGATATAAAGGCTCCCCCCCATCTATGGAATGTGAAGCTCACACCCAAGACAATCAAATCCTCCCATATTCAATATCCCACTATTTTCTGGTTGTACCAAAAAATAAGCAACGAGCAAATGATTTCACCTCTTAAAAATAAAATGAAGCAAAAAAATAAAAAAATAAAAAGCAGCATTTACAGTTAAAAAATGGGATGAGGTAGGATCCCTCCTTTTAAAAAATGTTTCTGGAACTACTGAAAAACTTGCATTTACAAAATAGTTGATAAAAATGTTCCTCTGGAAGGTACAAGAAGGGAGACAGGGGCCCTGATAGGACCGGGTGCGTGGTATTAATCAGACTTGGCTTCTTTCTCTCCTGCTTCATTAGAGGCTGGGGGCTCCTCGTTCTTAGTTTCTCTGTTTACCGCAGGTAAGTCGTCTTCAGTCTCTTGGTTAGCCACTTCGGCCTGTTTTCCCTTTGCTCCCCTTTTCTCTTCTGTTTGCACTTTTTTGTCTGAAGATGTATCCTTTCCTGCCGCCCGTTTTGGGCTTCGTTCCCACTTCTGCAGGAGCGGGTGTAGCTGACAACCTCGCCCATCTCCCCTCGGGCTCCTCGTTTGCCGCCCCCGTGGCGGAGCTGACCTTTGGCGAAGCTGGGATGCCTGGCCGCTGCCGTTCCTCCTGCTGCCCGAGCTGCTGGGGACCCGCTCGAGATAGTGATTTTGTTTCTTTTGGATAAATTCCCATAAGTGGGGCTGCTGTATCACATGGTAGTTCTCTTTTTAATATTTGGAAGAAACTCCATACTGTTTTCCGTAGTGGCTGCACCAGTTTACATTCCCATCAACAGTGCACAAGTGTTTCCTTTCTCCACATCCTCTCCGGTATTTATTTCTTGTCTTCTTGATAATAGCTATTCTAACAGGTATGAGGTGACATCTCATTGTGGGTTTGATTTGCATTTCCTGATTATTAGTGATGTTGAACACTTTTTCATGTGTCTGTTGTCCATTTGTATGTCTTCTTTGGAAGAATGTCTATTCAGTTCCATTTTTTTTTCTTTTTTTATATTGCGAGTTCTTGTTAGTCATCAAATTTATACACATCAGTGTATACACGTCAATCCCAATCGCCCAATTCAGGACACCACCATCCCCACCCCACCGTGGTTTTCCCCCCTTGGTGTCCATACGTTTGTTCTCTACATCTGTGTCTCAACTTCTGCCCTGCAAACCGGTTCATCTGTACCATTTTTATAGGTTCCACATACACGCGTTAATACACGATATTTGGTTTTCTCTTTCTGACTGACTTCACTCTGTATGGCAGTCTCTAGATCCACCCACGTCTCAACAAACGACTCAATTTCGTTCCTTTTTATGGCTGAGTAATATTCCATTGGATATATGTACCACAACTTCTTTATCCATTCATCTGTCAATGGGCATTTAGGTTGCTTCCATGACCTGGCTATTTTAAATAGTGCTGCAATGAACAATGGGGTGCATGTGTCTTTTTGAGTTATGGTTTTCTCTGGGTATATGCCCAGTAGTGGGATTGCTGCATCATACAGTAATTCTATTTTTAGTTTTTTAAGGAACCTCCATACTGTTCTCCATAGTGCTGTATCAATTTACATTCCCACCAACAGTGCAAGAGGGTTACCTTTTCTCCACACCTTCTCCAGCATTTGTTGTTTGTAGATTTTCTGATGATTCCCATTCTAACTGGTGTGAGGTGATACCTCATTGTAGTTATGATTTGCATTTCTCTAATAGTGATGTTGAGCAGCTTTTCATGTGCTTCTTGGCCATCTGTATGTCTTCTTTGGAGAAATGTCTATTTAGGTCTTCTGCCTACTTTTGGATTGGGTTGTTTGTTTCTTCAGTATTGAGCTGCATGAGCTGTTTATATATTTTGCAGATTAATCCTTTGTCCATTCATTCGTTTGCAAATATTTTCTCCCATTCTGAGGGTGCTATATTTGTCTTGTTTATTGTTTCCTTTGCTGTGCAAAAGCTTTGAAGTTTCATTAGGTCCCATTTGTTTATTTTTGTTTTTATTTCCATTACTCTAGGAGGTGGATCAAAAAAGATCTTGCTGTGATTTTTGTCAAAGAGTGTTCTTCCTATGTTTTCCTCTAAGAGTTTTATAGTGTCCAGTCTTACATTTAGGTCTCGAATCCATTTTGAGTTTATTTTTGTGTATGGTGTTAGGGAGTGTTCTGATTTCATTCTTTTACATGTATCTGTCCAGTTTTCCCAGCACCACTTATTGAAGAGACAGTCTTTTCTCCATTGTATATCTTTGCCTCCTTTGTCATAGATTAGTTTACCATAGGTGTGTGGGTTTATCTCTGGGCTTTCTATCTTGTTCCATTGTTCTATATTTCTGTTTTTGTGCCAGTACCATATTGTCTTGATTACTGTAGCTTTGTAATATAGTCTGAAGTCAGGGAGTCTGATTCCTCCATCTCTGTTTTTTTTCCCTCAAGACTTCTTTGGCTATTCAGGGTCTTTTGTGTCTCCATACAAATTTTAAGATGATTTGTTCTAGTTCCGTAAAAAATGGCTTTGGGCATTTGATGGGGATTGCATTGAATCTGTAGATTGCTTTGGGTAGTAGAGTCATTTTCACAGTATTGATTCTTTCAATCCAAGAACATGGTATATCTCTCCATCTGTTTGTATCATCTTTAATTTCTTTCATCAGTGTCTTATAGTTTTCTGCATACAGGTCTTTTGTCTCCCTAGGTAGGTTTATTCCTAGGTATTTTATTCTTTTTGTTGCAATGGTAAATGGGAGTGTTTCCACAATTTCTCTTTCAGATTTTTCATCATTAGTGTATAGGAATGCCAGAGATTTCTGTGCATTAATTTTGTATCCTGCTACTTTACCAAATTCATTGATTAGCTCTAGTAGTTTTCTGGTGGCATTTTTAGGATTCTCTATGTTTAGTATCATGTCATCTGCAAACAGTGACAGTTTTACTACTTCTTTTCCAATTTTTATTCCTTTTATTTCTTTTTCTTCTCTGATTTCCGTGGCTGGGACTTCCAAAACTATGTTGAATAATAGGGGTGAGAGTGGACATCCCTGTCTCTTTCCTGATCTTAGAGGAAATTCTTTCAGTTTTTCACCATTGAGAATGATGTTTGCTATGGGTTTGTCATATATGGGCATTATTATGTTGAGGTAGGTTCCCTCTATGCCCACTTTCTGGAGAGTTTTTATCATAAATGGGTGTTGAATTTTGTCAAAAGCTTTTTCTGCATCTATTGAGATGATCATATGGTTTTTATTCTTCAATTTGTTAATCTGGTGTATCACATTGATTGATTTGTATCACATTGAAGAATCCTTGCATCCCTGGGATAAATCCCACTTGATCATGGTGTATGATCCTTTTAATGTGTTGTTGGATTCTGTTTGATAGTATTTTGTTGAGGATTTTTGCATCTATATGCCTCAGTGATATTGGTCTGTAATTTTCTTTTTTTGTAGTATCTTTGTCTGGTTTTGGTATCAGGGTGATGGTGTCCTCGTAGAATGAGTTTGGGAGTGTTCCTGCCTCTGCAATTTTTGGGAAGAGTTTGAGAAGGATGGGTATTAGCTCTTCTCTAAATGTTTGACAGAATTCACCTGTGAAGCCATCTGATCCTGGACTTTTGTTTGTTGGAAGATTTTTAATCACAGTTTCAATTTCATTACTTGTGATTGGTCTGTTCTTATTTTCTGTTTTTTCCCCGGTTCAGTCTTGGAAGCTTATACCTTTCTAAGAATTTGTCCATTTCTTCCAGGTTGTCCATCTTATTGGCATAGAGTTGCTTGTAGTAGTCTCTTAGGATGCTTTGTATTTCTGCGGTGTCTGTTTTAACTTCTCCTTTTTCATTTCTACTTTTATTGATTTGAGTCCTCTCCCTCTTTTTCTTGATGAGTCTGGCTAATGGTTTATCAATTTTGTTTGTCTTCTCAAAGAACCAGTTTTTAGTTTTATTGATCTTTGCTACTGTTTTCTTTGTGTCTATTTCATTTATTTCTGCTCTGATCTTAATGATTTCATTCCTGCTGCTAACTTTGAGTTTTGTTTGTTCTTCTTTCTCTAGTTCCTTTAGGTGTAATATTTGATTGTTTATTTGCGATTTTTCTTGTTTCTTGAGGTAGGCTTGTATAGCTATAAACTTCCTTCTTAGAACTGCTTTTGCTGCATCCCATAGGTTTTGGATCGTCGTGTTTTCATTGTTATTTGTCTCTAGGTATGTTTTGATTTCCTCTTTGATTTCTTCAGTGATCTCTTGGTTATTTAGTAACCTATTGTTTAGTCTCCATGTGTTTTGTTTTTTACGTTTTTTCCCCTGTAATTCATTTCTAATCTCATAGCGTTGTGGTCAGAAAAGATGCTTGATATGATTTCAATTTTCTTAAATTTACTGAGGCTTGATTTGTGACCCAAGATGTGATGTATCCTGGAGAATGTTCCATGCACACTTGAGAAGAAAGTGTAATCTGCTGTGTTTGGATGGAATGTCCTATAAATATCAATTAAATCTGTCTGATCTATTGTGTCATTTTAAAGCTTCTGTTTCCTTATTTATTTTCATTTTGGATGATCTGTCCATTGGTGTAAGTGAGGTGTTAAAGTCCCCCACTATTATTGTGTTGCTGTCAATTTCCTCTTTTATAGCTCTTAGCAGTTGCCTTATGTATTGAGGTGCTCCTATGTTGGGTGCATAGATATTTATAATTATTATATCTCCTTCTTGGAATGATCCCTTGATCATTATGTAGTGTCCTTCCTTGTCTCTTGTAACATTCTTTATTTTAAAGTCTATTTTATCTGATACGAGTATTGCTACTCCAGCTTTCTTTTGATTTCCATTTGCATGGAATATCTTTTTCCATCCCCTCACTTTCAGTCTGTATGTGTCCCTAGGTATGAAGTGGGTCTCTTGTAGACAGCATATAGATGGGTCTTGTTTTTGTATCCATTCAGCAAGCCTGTGTCTTTTGTTTGGAGCATTTAATCCATTCACATTTAAGGTAATTATCAATAGGTATGTTCCTATGACCATTTTCTTAATTATTTTGGGTTTGTTTTTGTAGGTCCTTTTCTTCTCTTGTGTTTCCCACTTAGAGAAGTTCCTTTAGTATTTGTTGTAGAGCTGGTTTGGTGGTGCTGAATTCTCTTAGCTTTTGCTTGTCTGTAAAGCTTTTGATTTCTCCATTGAATCTGAATGAGATCCTTGCCAGGTAGAGTAATCTTGGTTGTAGGTCCTTCCCTTTCTTCACTTTAAGTATATCATGCCACTCCCTTCTGGCTTGTAGCGTTTCTGCTGAGAAATCAGCTGTTAACCTTATGGGAGTTCCCTTGTACATTATTTGTCTTTTTCCCTTGCTCTTTCAATAATTTTTGTTTGTCTGTAATTTTTGCCAATTTGATTACTATGTGTCTTGGCATGTTTCTCCTTGGGTTTATCCTGTATGGGACTCGCTGCACTTCCTGGACTTGGGTGGCTATTTCCTTTCCCATGTTAGGGAATTTTTGACTATAATCTCTTCGAATATTTTCTCTGGTCCTTTCTCTCTCTCTTCTCCTTCTGGGACCCCTATCATGCGAATGTTGTTGTGTTTAATGTTGTCCTGGAGGTCTCTTAGGCTGTCTTCATTTATTTTCATTCCTTTTTCTTTAGTCTGTTCCACAGCAGTGAATTCCACCATTGTGTCTTCCAGGTCACTTATCCGTTCTTCTGCCTCAGTTATTCTGCTGTTGATTCCTTCTAGTGTCGTTTTCATTTCAGTTATTGTATTGTTCATCTCTGTTTGTTTGTTCTTTAATTCTTCTAGGTCTTTGTTAAACATTTCTTGCATCTTCTCGATCTTTGCCTTCATTCTTTTTCCGAGGTCCTGGATCATCTTCGCTATCATTATTCTGAATTCTTTTTCTGGAAGTTTGCCTATCTCCACTTCATTTAGTTGTTTTTCTGGGGTTTTATCTTGTTCTTTCATCTGGTACCTAGCCCTCTGCCTTTTCATCTTGTCTATCTTTCTGTGAATGTGGTTTTTGTTCCACAGGCTGCAGGATTGTAGTTCTTCTTGCTTCTGCTGTCTCCCGTCTGGTGGATGAGGCTATCTAACAATTTTTTTTTTTTTGTCGTTCATTCGGTAGCCATTTATTGACTGCTTACTGTGTGCCAGGCCTTACTCAAGGCTCTGAGGACACATCCGTGAACAAAGCAGATAAAAATCTCTGCTCCTGTGGAGCTTAAATTTAAGATCTATCATAAGGGATGGGATTAGCAATAAATTTACATAAATTCAACGATACCTATCAGCAAAATGAAAAAAACACATTTAAATAGTTTAATTATTGGTACTACAAAAGTCTACTGTTAATATGTAGTTTTTTATTATATATTCTACTTACTATGTTCATAAAATATTCATACCCATGTATAACTCTACAGGCATTTGAATTGTAAGATTATAGAGATTTCCGAGGACCATTTTGAGCATGCTTGATTCCATCCTTAGCGCAGCCCTAAAAACCCACCCACCTTCTGAGCTGTGACTGTATTGTACCACAGTGGAAACTCTGAGACTGTTGGGCAAAGGAGAACCATTTTAAGTATTTGAGCATGAGAGTGAGAGCATGATAAATCCATGGCTGGTCGGTTTAGTCTGGTAACAGGGAACAAGAGATAGTACATTCACATAAACATACACAGTCAATCAACAGTGGAATTCATGTCAAGAATTTTAAAAAAGTTCGTGAACCATTTCCCATTGTTTAAAAACAGCTAAAATAGTAAGAGCTTGAGGTCATAAATATTTATAATCAACTCCTGATTATAAAATCTAAAAGAAAAAATCTTAACACATGGGCTTATTCTGACTAAAGGGTTATCATTTTAATCAATTTTTTCAAAGAGTATTTAAAAAGAACACCTAGTTAAGAAAAAATCATTTTTTAATTTTGCAGTATTGGCAAAGTGATTGGTATACATTAATACCAATCATTTAACACTGAAAACATTCTTGTACAATGTAAAAAAAATTTGACAGTATGTGACTAGAAATATTCCATTACCATAAAGCTACAAACAGATTTATGCTCCTAAGAGCAAAGTTAGAAAAGCAAAAATAATACTATAACACTGATTAGCACCAAGACAGAACTTTTTTGCACTTAGGGCCTGATTGGTTGTATTTAAACATAACCTCTACCAAAAAGGACCAAAATGACACCTTATTTGGTAAAAACAAAGAAAAAAAAAAGGATAAAAATATACACACTGAGGTCTGGAAACTGAAGAATGCCCACTTTAAAACAATAAAATCAGTCGTACCTGTGTTTTAACTAATGTGACATTTGCAAAATACATCCATGCCACTTCTCTTCCTCTTTAGTTCACTTTTACAATTCAGACTCTGCCCCATTTTTGTTAATGTGTTGTCACACTAGTGTAAATAGATATTCTGAATTACAGGAGTTTGCCATAATGAATCCAGACCATTGGAGCCAGACCCAGTAGCTCAAACAATCTTAGTTGCAGCTCATTCCAACTAGTGAAACACATTATTTATCTGTGTAGTTTTAAAAAACCTTAGCTAGATGAGGGGTATGTGTGTGTGTGCGTGTGTGTGTGTGTCTGTACACATACAAGTTTGCCAGGGCAGTGGGAGAGTGTCTGCATCCCAGAGAGAGGAGTGATATACAAGCAACCATACACAATGGCCTGAAAGACTTGGGCAGCCAGACACCGAATTTCCCCCCAAACAAACCTGAGGCTGAGCAATGGGGGAATTACAGGATCTGTGCTCACAACGTGGAATCAGTGAGAGGTTCGGAAAACTAAGACTAAGGCAGGATGCCTCGGCCACAACATTCCCATGACACTGGAGGATGTGAAGCAGCGACAGGGTTCAGGCAGGGATCAGGGACTGACTCTGGCTGCACTTGGAGGGATTCCCTGGGTCTGCAGCTGAGGATCCCTGGACCTTCCCCAAAGGGCATTGGCAGTGGCCCTCCACCTCTTAGCAAGGACGTCTCACGGATCCCAGGGTCTGAGCCTGTGTATCCCTGCCTCCCGGTCTCAGAGGTTCTCTCAGTACAGATACTATCCCTTCTAGAAGCTTGGCCAAAACCCATCACTACCTTCAACTCCCAACTCAGTCTTAGAAAGGGGTTCTCCTTCTGTCTCTGTGGGGTCCCTGAGTTTGAGGTAATGCCAACGTACCGTACGCTGTGTGGCAGTAACAAAGTCAGGCAGTCCACTGGAAAGCTCAAGCAATCTAGATTCAATAGATTAGCCTGTTTCTGCTATCTCAGTAATACCTTTTAGCGAGATAGTTTCTCCACACAACTTATAATGTGTGGGGTAAAGGAAAAACATATTGCTAGAATATGATAGAAAGATTTAAAAAGTTCACTGAAACTCCTTCTTTAGGGAAGGAAAAGGAGACATATTATGTTCCCACTCTCTATTTCCATCCTTGGCTCTGAGGTACAAGAGCACCAAGGTTCCTGTAGAGCGTGTTAAAGGTTCTCCTGGTCCCTCTACCCACAAAACAATCCTAGGGAAATCCTGAAGCGTCTGCTTCCCAAATCTGTAACCATATCTCTGGGCATGTCTATGTAGCTCTTTAATTCACTTTCAAAATCCATAGCATTTTTAAAACAAAATGACATAGTTGCATTCTTTAAATGCCAGCCATGAAATCATCACTTAAAAAAAAAAAACTAGTCAGATTATATATACATAAGTCAGATAAAATTCTCTCTATCTTTTTTTAAAAAAATTTATTTATTTATGGCTGCATTGGGCCTTCATTGCTGTGTGCAGGCTTTCTCTAGTTGCGGCAAGTGGGGGCTACTCTTCCTTGCGGTGCATGGGCTTCATTGCGGTGGCTTCTCTTGTTGGGGAGCACAACTGCGCTAGGCGTGCAGGCTTCAGTAGTTGGGACCACGCGGGCTTCAGTAGTTGTGGTACACAGGCTCAGTAGTTGTGGCACATGGGCTTAGTTGCTCCACAGCATGTGGGACCTTCCCAGACCAGGGCTTGAACCCATGTTCTCTGCATTGGCAGGCAGATTCTTAACCACTGCGCCACCAGGGAAGCCCTCTCTCTCTTTTTAAGGAGCTTTATTTGGTCTGCTGAAGACATGCCTATGGCTGCTTCTAAAAGCCCTTAGGGAGAGCCTCAGATGATATCCTGCAGTTGGATAGTTTGCTCCAGTGTTGTCAGGTTCTTAAACTACACTGTAGGTATAAGTTGTTGCATGAAAATTCCCCAAAATGTGCACACTAAATGCAGAGAAAAACCTCATTTATAATTCAGGTGAATTTTCATCACACCAAAATAATCAAACCTGTTCAAACATGTAACTTTTCTCTTTTTTCCCCCATGAACTAAATCCTCTTCTTTAAAAAATGGTCAGATTTGAAGATCAAGTTAAAATCCACCATATTTCAAGTTAAACTCTGAGGGTTTCTATACAACTGTAGCATGATTTCAAATTCATATTGGCATTCATCTTTCTATATTTTCCTGTATTTATCCTAAATAGGCTTCCTGGATCATAATATTTACATAGAAATTGAAAGCGTTTTATATCATATTGCGAAGTTCCAGTAAATTCTGTTTATCAGGGTTTACCCTTAGCTCGATGTCATAGAACTTCTGCATGAGGCAAGTATACCGGTAACAAGTTATTTCAAATACAAAACTCTTAGCTCTGTGTCATAATTAAATTTGGGTAAAACTGCAAGCCTTCCACTGAATCATCTCAGCAAGAAGCAACCTTTCTTTAGCCAGGAGGACAGACATTCCCACAGGCTTAGCAAACTCTTCTGATGTTAGAGACCCCTTTTCTGAAACCGTCTCCAAGGCTGAGGCCACCGTTGACTCCTCCTTGTGGGACTGAAGTTCAATTACCATGATGCCGCTGTCAAACACACGGAGGCCGAGAGGTAATTTCAGGGCTTCCAGCATCTTGCATGCATTCACTAAATCTTCTGGTGAGAGCAGTTCCATTCCTCGATTTACTTACAATTCCATTCCTCGATTTACTGTTTAGTAAACCATTCCTTGGTTTACTAAACAGTACACCTCTGTGAGTGACATTTATTCCCCCTCGTTCCTCCAAAAGCGCCTGCAATATTCCAGCTAGCTGTTTGGCCAGCTGCATGTGGTACTGTGTTCCTGAGCCGTACGTTTCCCTGGTAACTGGGTTAGCTATTCCCATGCTCAGTAAATAGGATTTAAACCTGATGGTCTCATCATCTGTGATGTCACCTTGCTTCTCTTTAATCTTATTAGCGATGGATTTTGATAACACCACCAATTCCCTTAGCCTTGACCATTAGCTTACTGAGGTCTCTGAAGGCCTCAGCAATGTTTGTCAGTTTCTTTTCTTTTTTCTTCCAGTTTCTTTTCAATACCTACAATTCCTACAGCCCTTATTCTTCCTGGCTGGGGTCCTGTATTTGCTTGTAACGACTGGGAAACTGGCATATTCTCCCACCTTCTCTGTGTCACTTCCTCTGATAAATGCCTGTAAAACTCAATCTCAAATGTCTTTTTAGATCTTCTGCTCATTTTTTGATTGGGTTATTTGTTTTTTTGTTATT
Source organism: Tursiops truncatus (assembly GCF_011762595.2). Lineage (NCBI taxonomy): Eukaryota > Metazoa > Chordata > Mammalia > Artiodactyla > Delphinidae > Tursiops > Tursiops truncatus. The sequence continues at coordinate 167,717,006 of NC_047035.1, read as the reverse complement.
GAGTTGTACAAACTGTTCGTATATTTTGGAAATTAAGCCTTTGTCAGTTACATCATTCACAAATATTTTCTCACAGTCCGTAGGTTACCTTTTTTTTTGTTTATGGTTTCCTTTTCTGTGCAAAAGCTTATAAGTTTGATTAAGTCCCATTTGTTTATTTTTGCTTTTATTTCTATTGCCTTGGGAGACTGACCTAAGAAAACATGGCTATGATTTATGTCAGAGAATGTTTTGCCTGTTTTCTTCCAGGAGTTTTATGGGGCCATGTCTTATGTCTAAGTCTTTAAGCCATTTTGAGTTTATTTTTGTGTATGGTGTGAGGGTGTGTTCTAACTTCATTGATTTCCATGTGGCTGTCCAGCTTTCCCCACACCACTTGCTGAAGAGACTGTCTTTTCTCCATTGCATATTTTTGCCTCCTTTGTCGAAGATTAATTGACCATAGGTGTGTGGGTTTATTTCTGGGGTCTCTATTCTGTTCCACTGATCCATATGTCTGTTTTTGTGCCAGTGCCATGCTGTTTTGATTACTGTAGCTTTGCAGTATTGTCTGAAGTCTGGAAGGGTTATGCCTCCTGCTTTGTTCTTTTTCCTCAGGATTGCTTTGACAATTCTGAGTCTTTTGTTGTTCCATATAACTTTTAAGATTATTTGCTCTAGTTCTGTGAAAAATGTTATGGATAATTTGATGGGGATCGCATTAAATCTGCAGACTGCTTTGGGAAGTATGGCCATTTTAACAGCATGAATTCTTCCAACCCAGAAGCATGGGATATCTTTCCATTTCTTTAAATCATCTTCAGTTTTCTTTATCAGTGTTTTATAGTTCTTAGCATATAGGTCTTTCACCTCCTTGGACAGGTTTATTCCTAAGTATTTTTTTTTATGCAATTTTACAATGGATTGTTTTTTACTTTCCTTTTCTGATATTTCATTGTTAGTGTAAAGAAATGCAACAGATTTCTATATGTTAATCTTGTATCCTGCTGAATTCATTTACCAGTTCTAGTAGTTTTTGTGTTGAGTCTTTTAGGGTTTTCTATGTATAGTATTATTTCATCTGCATATAATGACAATTTTACCTCTTCCCTTCCAATCTGGATACCTTTTATTTCTTTTTCTTCTTTGATTGCTGTGGCTAGTACTTCCAAAACTATGTTGAATAGAAGTGGTGAGAGTGGGCATCCTTGTCTTGTTCCAGATTTTAGCGGGAAAGCTTTCAGCTTTTCACCATTGAGTATTGTGTTGGCTCTGGGTTTGTCATAAATGGCTTTTATTTTGTTGAGATATGTTCTCTCTGCACCCACTTTGGTAAGAGTTTTTGTCATGGAAGGATGTTCGATTTTATCAAGTGCTCTTTCTGTATTTATTGAGATGATCATGTGGTTTTTGTCTTTTCTTTTGTTGATGTGGTGTATCACATTGATTGATTTACATATGTTGAACCATCCTTGTGACCCTGGGATGAATGCAACTTGATCGTGGTGTATGATCATTTTTATCTGTTTTGGAGTTGGTTTGCTAATATCTTGTTGAGAATTTTTGCATCTATCCTTGTTTTATATAAGGACATTCAAGCTTGGAGAAGTTAAGTAATTTGCCTAGCATTACAAGTCGTGAATGAGCCAGAGCAAGGAATTGAACTCAAGGACGTGTGACTTCAAACTTTGGGGTCGTAACTATTACATTATTTTGCTCAGTGCTGCTACTGGTAAAAAGTCTGGGTCAAGCAAGGACCCTGTAGTCACCAGCCTGTTTTTGCACAGATTCCTCTGTGTCTGCTCTGCTTTACCCACTGACCCACATCAGTCACCTCTGTTTGAGCTCAGTTTGATATATCAAAGGTGCAGGGTACAGAGTGCCTTCTTAATCCTTGGCAGAAAGTGAGCTAGAGACAGGGCTGCAGAATTAAACACAGGATGGGATGCCTCATGACATTTGAATTTCAGATAAACAGTGAGTAATTTTTTTTAGCTTAAGTATGTCCCCAATATTTCACAGGACATACTTTATGAAAAGAAATTTTGTTGTTTAACTGAAATTTAAATTTAAATGGCATCCTGTACTTTTATTTGCTGAATCTGGCCACCTTACCTGGAGAGACCCTCATCCGAGTTTTCTTACATTAAACCTCAGATCAGAGAGTAAAGGACAGGACTGAGGGAGATCCAAGAAATGATGAAAGGGTACCATGCGAGAAGTTAAAATCATATATGGAAGGTGGAAGTTACTGAAAAGCCCCAATTCCTCTTTAATATCACATCTGGGGCATATTTCACCCCTGAATTCCTCCTAAGAAAATCATTAGCCCCTCTCTTGTTCTTGGTTCATTCTACCTAAAGTTTCAGACCAGCCATGGAAGGGATTCATGGGGCTGCAGGAAGGGCTCCCATTCCCATGGTGCCCATATGCTGAGAAGGGGCTCCAGTCTTTGTCACCCTAATCCCCTTTCTACACATCGCTTATAACTTAGTCAATCCTCATGCCACTCATCGATTTATCAAATTCTTATTCAGTGGACATTTCTTGAGCTTGCGCTATTTGCCAGGGGTTCTGCTAGGCCCAGGGACAAGAAGATGCAAAACATCAGTCCTCGACCTTGCCTTTGCTGAGGAGGCAAACATGTCACCTAACAACTGAATTTAAATACGAGAAGTGCTGGCGGAGGTATGGACAGATTCCTACTGAAGGCTGTCGGGAGGGGTAACATTGCCTGGGGATGCAGTCATGGAGGTGTTGTGTGTTTGAGGCCTCGAAAGGTGGGTCTGTAGGTATTCACTATGCAAGCAAGGCATGGCGGAGACACTTTAGGTAGGAAGAACGGCATCTGCAAAGGCACAGAGGTGTGGAAGAGCAGACCGTATGTAAGCCCTCAAATTCTTGAGTGTTGAAATTAGAAGGGAAAATGAAAGTGAGCTAACTGAATCTTGAAAGATGTTTTAATTAATGAACATGCAAGGGAGATATAAAAGAGAGAGGGAGGGAGAGGAGGAAACAGAGAACACTGTGGGGAGTGAGAAACCACAAGTCACTAGGTATCAATATTAGCGCTCATAGCTCTTCCTCTGCTCGTTTCCCTGTTCCAGTCTCAGATATGCACATCACCATCCATCCAACTATCTGAAATGCAAGTTTTCTTTAACTCTTTTTTGCACCACGGAACTCATTTGCTCACACAGTCCTATCAATTCTCCACTCAGATATCCTTCCGATTTATCAAATTCTCTTCATGTCCACAGGAAGTGTCATAGTTTGGGCCGTTGTCTTGACTATTCCAAGAGCATTCTGGTCTTTCTGATGTGTGCCTCCCCCGTCTCCTCAACATTGCTGTCATTTTTGTCTTTCTGAAACATAATATTGTTTACATCCTCTAATGGTTTTCTTAGGAGGAATTCAGGGGTGAAATATGCCGCAGATGTGATATTAAAGAGGAACTGGGGCAATGTGTCGCTCCACCCAGGTTGGCCAGGAGAGGGCTGTGTGTTGCTCTAGCAAAACCAGCCAGACAGCTGTGTGTCTCTGTTCAAAACTGGCCAGGAGAAGGCTGTGTATCTCTCCATCAAATCAGCTGGGAGAAGGCTGTGTACCTCTTTATCAAAGCTGGCCAGGAGAGATGGTGTGTCGCTCCATCCCAGCCAGCAGGCAGATGGCAGCATGTCTCCCTACATTTAAAAAGGCTGGGAGAGAGCTCTATATCTCTCCATCAAAACAGGCAGGGAAAGGGCTGTGCATCACTCTATAAAAAATGGCCTGGAGAGGGCTGTGTATGGGTCCATGAAAATGGACCAGGGGAGTGCACTCTGTTGCTCCAACCAGGCTGGACAGGAGAGGGCTGTGTGTTGCACTTTAAAAATTGGACGGTAGATGGTGGTATATCCCACCATCTCAGTGGTTAAGAATCCTCCTGCCAATGCAGGGGACACGGGTTCAATCCCTGGCCTGGGAAGATCCCACATGCTGTGGAGCAACTAACCCCATGTGCCACAACTACTAAGCCTGTGCTCTAGAGCCCGTGAGCCACAACTACTGAGCCCACGTGCCTAGAGCCCGTGCTCTGCAACAAGAGAAGACACTGCAATGAGAAGCCCGCACACCACAACGAAGAGTGGCCCCCGCTCGCCACAACTAGAGAAAGCCTGTGCGCAGCAACGAAGACCCAATGCAGCGAAAAATAATAAATAAATAAGTAAATTCCATTAAAAAAAAAAAAAGACATGCCTTGAGAGGGGGCTGTCTATGTCTCCATTAAACCAGCTGGGAGAAGACTGTGTATCGCTCTATCAAAACAGGCCGGGAGAGGGCGGTGTGTCATTCTATCAAATACAGATGGGAAAGGATGGTGTGTCACTCTATTTTGGCCGGATGGGAATGGCAGACATGGCGCTCCATCCTGTCTGGCTGAGACAGGGCTATGTTTTGCTGTATCAACACCAGGCGAAGTGTATTGCTGTGTTGCTCTAGCAAAACCAGCCAGTAGATGAAGGTATGTCCCTCCATCCAGGCCAGCCAGGAGAGGGCTGAGTTCCCTCCATCCCAGCACGCCGGGAGAGGGCTGTGTGTCACTATCACGGCAGACAAGGTGAGGGCTGTGTGTCACTCCATTGAAACAGACCTGGCAAGGTTGTGTTTTGCTCCATCAAAGCGTGACCTGAGAGGGCTGTGTATCTCTCCATCAAATTGGCAAGGAGAAGAGTGGGTATCCCTCTATCAAAACAGGCCAGGAGAGGGTGGTGTGTCCCTCTAGTGTGGCAGGTAGGGAGAGGGCTGTGTATAGCTCCATCAAATCCAGATGGGAGAGGGTGATGTTTCACCCTATTTTGGCCAGACACAAGAAGCAGGCGTGTCCCTGCATCCCATTTGGCCAGGAGAGGGCTGTGTGTTGCTCTGTCAGAGCTGGCCAGGAGAGGGCTGTGTACCATCCATCAATACCCTGCTGGGATACAGCTGTGTGTCTCTCCATCAAAACCAGCCTAAGAGGTCTGTTCATGGCTCCATCAAAATGGGCCAGGAGAGGGCGGTGTGTTGCTCCATTCTATCCACTTGTAAGAGGGCTGAGCGTCGTCCTATTCCGGCTGGCCAGCCATGGGCTATGTCAATACATCCAAAAGAGATCAGAGGAGAAATTAATTAAATAGAGACTCAAAAAAGGTCAATGAAACTAAAATCTGGTTCTTTGAAAAGATAAAATTGAGAAACCTTTAGCCAGACTCATCAAGAAAAAAGAGGAGAGGGCCCAAATCAATAAAATCAGAAATGAAAACACTACAACTGATGCTACAGAAATACGAAGGATCATAAGAGACTACTACGAGCAACTATAGACCAATAAAATGGACAACCTAGAAGTGGACAAATTCTTAGAAAAGTACAATCTCCCAATACTGAACCAGGAAGAAATAGAAAATATGAACAGACCGTTTACCAGTACTCTAATGAATCAGTAACACACGGAAGTCCAGCACCAAATGGCTTCACAGGTGAATTCTACCAAACATTTAGAGAAGAGTTAATACCTGTCCTTCTGAAGCTATTCCAAAAATTTGCAAAGGAAGGAATTCTTCTTAACTCATTCTGTAAGGCCACTATCACCATGATACCAAAACCAGACAAAGATATCACAGCAAAAAGAAATTTACAGGCTAGTATCACTGATGAACATAGATGCAAAAATCTTCAACAAAATACTAGCAAACCGAATGCAACAATTCATTGAAAGGATCATATACCATATCAAGTGGCATTTGTCCCAGGGATGCAAGGATTTTTCGATGTCCACAAATCAAGCAGTGTGATACACCACATTAACAAATTGAAGAATAAAAATCATATGATCATCTCAATAGATGCAGAAAAAGCTTTTGATAAAATTCAACATCCATTTATGATAAAAACTCTCTAGAGAGTGGGCATAGAGGGAACATACTTCAACATAATAAAGGTCGTATATAGCAAACCCACAGCTAACATCATACTCAACAGTGAAAAGCTGAAAGCATTTCCTCTAAGATCAGGAGCAAGACAAGGATGTCTACTCTCGCCACTTTTATTCAACATAGTTTTGGAAGTCCTATCCACAGCAGAGAAGAAAAAGAAATAAAAGGAATCCAAATTGGAAAAGAAGAAGTAAAACTGTCACTGTTTGCAGATGACATGATGCTATACATGGAAAATCATAAAGATGTTACCAGAAAACTACTAGAGCTCATTAATGAATTTGGTAAATTTGCTGGATACAAAATTGATATACAGAAATCGGTTGCATTTCTATACACTAACAACAAAATGTCAGAAAGAGAAATTAAGGAAACAATCCCATTTACCATCACATCAAAAAAATTATATACAATAGTACTTTCCTTGTGAAGCCTTAATAACCTACCGCTCTTACAAACTGCTTTAGTATGAGTTCTACAAAAATTAGTTCTGAAAGGCCTATAGTCTTGTAAAGAACATTTTGAACAAAGGTGTACTTTTTAAATAGAGGTTTAATTTCTTCCTTTCTTCTGCTGTGTAGTAAATTAGTAACCTTCTTCCTGTTGGAGATGAAAATGTACCTCTCTTCTTGTTGGGTCTGCAACTGACATTGAATGGTTAAGTGTAACAGCTCCCCCTTCTGACCCCCAACTCCATTTTAAATGAGGTTTATGTTTATCAATTTTCACAGACTTATTTCACTTAGCATAATTCCCTCAAGGTCCATCTATGTTGTCCTGGTGGCAGGACTTCCTTCTTTTTCATGGCCATATAATATTCCATTATATATTTATCACATTTTCTTTATCCATTCATCCATCAATGACGCTTATGTTGTTTTCATATTTTTGCTATTGTAAATAATGCTACAGTGAACATGAGGGTGCAGATGTGTTTTCCAGATAGTGATTTTGTTTCCTCTGGATAAATACCCAGAAGGGGATTACTGAATCATATGGTAGTTCTATTTTTAATTCTTTGAGGAACCTCTTTTCATGGCAGCTGCACCAATTTATATTCCCACCAACAGTGCACAACTGTTCCCTTTTCTCTACATTTTCCCAGACACTTGTTGTTTCTAGTCTTTTTGATAATAGCCATTCTAACAGGTATGAGGTGATATTTCATTGTGCTTTTGATTTGCATTTCCCTGATTACTTGTGATGTTGAACACCTTTCCATGTACCTTTCAGCCATTTTGTATGTCTTTTTTTCTTTTTTTTTTTTTTTTTTGTGGTACGCGGGCCTCTCACTGCTGTGGCCTCTCCCGCTGCAGAGCACAGCCTCCAGACGCGCAGGCTCAGCGGCCATGGCTCACGGGCCCAGCCACTCTGCAGCATGTGGGATCTTCCCGGACCGGGGAACGAACCTGTGTCCCCTGCATCGGCAGGCGGACTCTCAACCACTGCGCCACCAGGGAAGCCCTGTTGTCTAGTTTTGGTATCAAGGTAATGATGGCTTCATAAAATGAGTTTGGAAGAACCCACTTATCTTACATTTTTGGAAAAGTTTGAGAAGGATTGATATTCATTCTTCTTTAAATGTTTGGTAGAATTCACTCATGAAGCCATGTGGTCCTGGACTTTTTGTTGGAGAGTTTTCATTATTAATTCAATCTCTTTACTAGGAATTGATCTGTTCAGATATTCTATTTATTCATGATTCCTTCTTTTTAAGTTGTATGTTCATAGGAATTTATCCATATCTGCTAGGTTACAGATTTTTTGGCTTATAATTATTCATAGCAGTCTCCTATGATCCTTTGCTTTTTGCATGATATCACTTGTCCTTCATTTATAATTTTATTTATTTCAGTCCTCTCTTTTTATTGATTAGTCTAGCTAAAGATTTGTCTATTTTGTTTATATTTTTTAAAAACAGCTCTTATAAGTTTCATTGATCTTTTATATTGTGTTTTAGTTTCTATTTCATTTATTTCTAGTCTGCTCTTTATTGCCTTCCTTGTACTAACTTTGGGCTTAGTTTGTTCTCATTTTTCTAGTTCCTTATTAGGTTGTTTATTTGAGATCTTTTTTTTCTTAATGTAGATTTATTGCTATAAACTTCCCTCTAAGGACTGCCTTTGCTACATTCCATAAGTTTCCGTATGTTGTGTTTCCATTTTCATTTGTCCTGAGGTATTTTTTTAATTCTCTTTTGACTTCTCATTTGACCCATTGGTTGTTCAGTCGTATGTTGTTTAATCTTCACATATTTGTGAGTTTCCCAGTTTTCTTCTTGTCACTGATTTGTAATTTCATACCACTGTGGTCAGAAAAGATGCTTGATATGATTTCAATCTCAATTTTATTAAGACTTTCTGTGGCTCAACATGTTATCTCTCCTGGAGAATGTTCCATGTACGGTTGAGAAGAATGTATATTCTGTTGCTGTTTGATGGAATATTCTATAAATATCTCTTAAGTCCATCTGGTCTAAGGTGTCATTTAAGTCCAATGTTTCCTTATAGATTTTCTGTCTGGGTGATCTATCCATTGATGAAAGTGGGGTATTGAAGTCCTCTACCATTATTGTATTGCTGCCTATTTCTCCCTTTATGTCTGTTAATATCTGTTTTATGTATTTAAGAACTCCTTGATATTCTTAACATTTTTTAAAATGCCTTTGGATTCCTTAACATGAGTCAAACAATCAGAATATACTTGGTTCACTGGAATGTGTATAAACATGATATGTTTCCTACCCTTAACAATATCACAGGTCTAACCAAAAAGACAATGTGGAACTACAGGAAAATTGAAACTTTTTGAAGGGTCACATAGGATAGGAGATCTGTCTTGGCAAAATGTTTTTGGAAGGATATTGCCACTCATTCCAGAACCAAGTTGAGACTTGTCTTCCCTTGCTCTTGTCTTCTTTACCAGGTAGTGTTCATTAACTTTTGTTTTTTTTTTTGGTTGCTAATATCTATTGTTTAGCTGCTGAGCTACAAAACCTATCACAGCAGTCATGCCAAAAGGTGAGGGTTTCTTTGGTCTGGCTTTTAGGAAGTTAGTAGAAAAAACTAATGTAACACGTACTGGAGCAAAACAGGAGCAAAGAGCACTGAAGCCAGGCAGAGGCCACTTATACCTAGTCCCCATATGTAAGATTGCCACCCAGAACTATAGCGAGCAGTGGTGCGCTCTTCTTGAGAAATCCTGAAATAATGCCAGAACTGAGTTCTGTAGTGATTTCCTTCAGTCCCTCCAATTTTAACCCAAATGGACAGGTTGAAACTGTTTCCTGAGGCTGTATCAGAACAGCTTTCCTCATGTCACAGAAATTTCCAGAAGTTTGAGATTTAGAAGTAGAACCTGTGGTGGGGCAGTGGTATCAGAGCCCGCTGCAGGAGCACAGGGGAGAGGCTGGCATCCCATCAGCAACCACCTTCATCCTTGATGACACACCGCACACCTTGTTTAGTTGTTGAACAGGTTTCTCTAAATCAGCGGGAAACTCTACACATTATTAGATTATGCAGTGATCCAATCAGTCTCTGTTGCGAGCTGACGATATGGCCACCACTTTGCAGGGTGCAGTGATGTGGGAAGGACTGAGACCCCATGCTTCCTGTCCTTGTGTCATTTAAGGCCCAGCAGTGTCTGGAGTAATACCTTTTTTGTAAAGGGGCAGAAGCTTGGTTTTGGTGGATTTGACTATCAGAATGGGAGACAGTGCCCTCTGGATTTTTCTGCCCTCTGTTTTCTATATCTGTGTTTTTGCATCAATTTGTCCTGCTAGGACTCCAACTCAGACCAGTTATTTAGTGCGTGGGGCCAAGAATCCAGCAGTAGTCTACAATTTCACTACAATGTCCATTTTTGTGGGTGAAATAGTATAATCCACTAAATCCCTACAGTTTTGATTCCACTGTGTCATCTGTGGGTGCTCTGTGAACTGAGAATTGAGTACTCACATTAGAAAAAAATGACTTTGAAATCCCAATGAGGTTGTGCAAGTGTCTGGGTGGTGTGGGTCACATGTGTTCCAAATCCTGTTCTGAGCTATTCCACTGACTTATTGACATTGAGCCACTGTGTCTTACATCAGCCTGGCCATTGTTAAACCAAGGGGTCCTGGCCAAACGTGTGGTAAACATTCCACTGCAGAATCATGATATCTCCCTAAGAGGAATGTTAACTTTGGTTTCCATTACTAATTGAGAAGAAAGAATACCAGGTTAAAATGCTGCCTCCAGCATTTACTAGCTGTATGACCCTGAGAACTTGGGCAAGTTAATATAACCTCTCTGAACTATTGCTTTAGTTCATTATGAGTAAAATGGGGCTCATAATATTTACCTTGTAGTGCTGTAGTGGCTAAATGATAAAGTCCCCAGTAGAGTGTTGACATGTACTGTGGGCAGCTGATGGCTGCTCCACGATTGGTAGCTGTGAATGACTTAACGGTTAGTGTTTTAGCGCAGTGAGGAGTCAGAGAGAAAGGGGACCAAGGGGAAGACTTCATATTACTATGGAATGTGAAGGAATTCCTGATAAGGCAGGACAAATGGGAACCATTTCTGAAGGAAGCCATTGAATCTCTTTCTCATTAGATTCTTTAAAATAAGACAATATCCATCTGTTGAAAGAATTCACTACAGAGTGGATAACCCTCTGAGGTATACTTTGGGTTCTGGGAAATGTCTGTTAACAGAGGAATTGCTGTTGAAATTTACCCATGAACCCAGACCCTGACCCTTGTTATAAGCTCATCCCTAACCCTTCCCGCTTGGTGATAGACCAACTCACTGGCCTTCCGCAGTTTTGTTTTCAAGTTCGAGGGAAGCAGAGCTGATACTGAAGCAGCATTTATAGGTCCTTTTTTTTAAAAAAAAAAAAAAAAAGCAAAACAAGATTGCCGTGGAAACTGAAGGCAAAATGACAAAACTCCAAGGGGGGCTATCCTTTGTTAATTGCTTATGAAAATATGAGAAGGGAACAGAAAGTTCAAGCCTGGTAAAATGATGGATCTATTCCCGAGGAGGAAATGAAAGAATAGGTAACAACACCCTTGGGGAGGCCCCAGACAGCACTGTGGAAGCATTTGATTAGAGAGTTTCAGTTACATTGCCTCTCAGATTCATGCTGAGGCTAAAAAAAAAGCTTCAGTTACATTGACTACTATATGATTAAACTGAGACTCTCTGGGGAGGAAAACAAAATGGTCAGCATACATGCTTCTTGGCTGGATTTTAAATCCCTTTTTAAAATTACCTGTCATTTCTTCAAGGATTAAATAAGAAGTGTTTCCTAAGTTTCAGTGAATTCAAACACTTCAGGTTTTTTTCCATCTATCTATAAAAAAGACATAGCCCAGGTATTAAAAGCTAAGTGTAGACTGCACAGCATTATAAAACGTAAAGTACTCTTATTCTTTACAGCTTCCTTTAAAACTTAAACGTGTATCAGAGAACGAAATTAAACCTCTATTTAAAAAGTACACCTTTGTTCAAAATGTTCTTTATAAGACTATAGGCCTTTCAGAACTAATTTTTGTAGAACTCTCATACTAAAGCAGTTTGTAAGAGCGGTAGGTTATTAAGGCTTCACAAGGAAAGTACTATTGTATATAATTTCAAGCCACACCTGGTTATCAGTGCCTAGTTAGAAACCTGGTGGAAAAGTGACTATTTAATTCTTCTTTATGAGTAAAGTAAGAAGAGATATGTCAGGATGAGGGGTGATGTTTTGGTGCTATTAGGATGGTGTTATTTCTATGGACCAGCATCACCCAAATTCTGTTTTGGGACTAACTCTTCCTCTGCAAAGTATTCTTGACCTGAGAGTGAGACCGAAAGAATAAAAACTAAATAGGAAACAAAACACAGGATTCTTTATATCTAAGGATAACTAATATTAGAAAAAGCTCACTCAAATGGAACCCACTTAAAGTTAGGACCAAAAACATCATAGTAGACAACATAAAGCCTAGAGATTATCATATTAAGTGAAGTAGGTCAGACAAAGACAAATATGTGATATCACTTATATGTGAAATCTTTACAAATGATATAAATGAACTTATTTACAAAACAGAAATAGATTCACAGACGTAGTAAACAAAATTATGGTTACCAGAGGGAATAACGGGGCAGGGGTGAAAGGTAAATTAGGAGTTTCAGATTAACATACACACCCTACTATACTTAAAATAGATAATCAATAAGGACCTACTGTATAGCACAGGAAACTCTAGTCAATATTCTGTAATAACCTAAATGGGAAAAGAATCTGAAAAAGAATAGATATAAGTATATGTAAAACTGAATCACTTTGCTGTACACCTGAAACTAACACAACATTGTAAACCAACTATACTCCAATATAAAATAAAATTTTTTTAAATAAAAGTAATAAAAAAACAGGTTTGATAGGTATGATTTTTGACAAATAAAATGAAAATTTATAAAAATGAGTTTATTTTGTTTTATAATTAACAAAATGATCTTATAATGACAATTGTGCACTAAATCATTCGGCTCAACCAAAAATAAATGGAGTGTTGATTTGAAGGATGTGATGGACTGTCACTTTGGTGGCCCTCAATGAACCATGCTTCTTTTTATCTGTACCCCTGTGAGTCGCTTCACACATTGATTCTGGTCTTGGCCACATGACTAGCTTTGACCAATGGAACATTAGTGAAAGAAGTGAAAGACTGGTAAATCCTTGGACATTGTCTTCTTAGAATGCTTCTTCTTGGAACCCATCCACCACGCTATGAGAAAGCATAAGCAACCATATGGAGAAGCCCACCTGGAGGAGAATCGAGACCCCTAGCCAAGTCAAACTGGGCTCCCAGACTGTAGCCAGTACCAATTTCCATCCTTGTATGAGTCCATTTCTAAAATGAGTCCATTTTAGATCTTCTAGACATCCCGTCTCCAAGCCAACAACATGTGAAGCCCAGTAACCTCCTGGTCAACCCACAGAGTTGTATGAGGTAATAATAAATTGTTAGAAGCCATTAAATTTGGGGTGGTGTATTATGCTGCAATAGATTAACTAAAGCAGAAACTATTACCTCCAAGTGGGGTCCTGCCATCACATGTGGCATTGATTTTGAGTCTGGGAGAGGAATGGAGAAATTTGGAGGAATGATGAAGAGACTGTTTGGTGGAGGCCGAAAGGTAGTGAGGAATATCTTATTGGAAGCTGAAGGAAAGAGAACTTTCAGCTTCCAATAGGATATAGGCAGAAAAATTAGCAAAATTATTAGCAGTATTGCAGAAAAACTAGCAAAACTATTAGCCTGTGGACATATGGGAAATAGAAAGGGTACCTCATGACCTTGTGGATCTGGCTGAGGAGAGTTCTGGACAGAATGTTGAAGGTGCCATCTGGCTTCTTTTAGATGCCTATGGTAAAGTCCAGGAGGAGCCTGTTGAGGCAAAGAGGGGACTATTTAGATTTCAAGCAGAATTTAGAAGAACTAAAAGCACTAGAACTTGTGGGCTTGATAACAAAATTGCATTCAACCCTAGTCTCTCCAAGAAAAAATTTCTCAATGTAAGAAATGGCCTTGGTTTGCAGATGAAATACAGGGTGCTGTTAGTAAAATATGACCTCAGGGTCAACGTCTCTGTTAAGGCATCAGAAAGATTTAAGGAGTATCTCAATCATCCTCTCAGCTACACAAGAAGATGTCTAAGAATCTTAAAGGTGTTTTCCCATACCTTCCTGATTTGCAGCTCCAAACAGAGAGATGGTTGTCTTGAAGAGATTTGTGAGTGTGATGATTTATCTAATAGAGTGGATTATAATTTGATACATAGAAAACTACAAAGTTTGTAATGTAATGTAAGCTACAGTAATCAAAACAGTATGGTACTGGCACAAAAACAGAAATATAGATCAATGGAACAGGATAGAAAGCCCAGAAATAAACCCACGCACCTATGATCAATGAATCTATGACAAAGGAGGCAAAAATATACAATGGAGAAAAGATAGTCTCTTCAATAAGTGGTGCTGGGAAAGCTGGACAACTACATGTAAAAGAATGAAATTAGAACATTCTCTAACACCGTATACAAAAATAAACTCAAGATGGATGAAAGACCTAAATTTAAGGCCGGACACTATTAATAGCTCATTTTTTAAATTGCTGAATAATACTTCATTTTATATCAGTTTGTTTATCTGTACACTTGTGGATGGACTTTTGGGTTGTTTCCTGTTTTGGGCTATTACAAATAAAGCTGTAATGACATTCATATTCAAGTCTTTGTACGGAATATGTGTTAATTCTCTTGGGTAAATACCTGAGTGAAATGGCTCTATTGTATGTTTACCTTTTTAAGGAACCATCACATTGTTTTCCAAAGTGGTTGTACAATTTCCCTTCCCACCAGCAGTGTATACGCGTTCCAGTTCCTCCACATTCTCAACAACACTTGATATGATCAGTCTCTTTAATCTTTGCCATTCTAGTAGATGTTTAGGGGTAGCTCACAATGGTTTTAATTTGCATTTCTCTAACGACTAATGATGCACTTGGTTGCCATCCTGATATCTTTTTTGGTGAAGTGTCTGTTCAAGTGTTCTGCCCGTTTTTATATTGGGTTTTTTGTCTTCTTACTGGGTTTTGAGAGTTCTCTGAGTATTCTGGATATGCATCCTTTATCAGATATACGCTTTGCAAACATTTCCTTCAAGTCTATGGTTTGATGTTTTTTTCTCTTAACAGTGTCTTTTATAGACAGAAGTTTTAAATTTTGATAAAGTGCTATTTTTGCCCAGGTAAGCAGAGGCTTTCTCCTAAAAGTTTCATGTTTTGTATTTTGAGTTAATTTTTGCCTATGGTGCAAGTTATGGATTGAAGTTCTTTTTTTTTTTTTTTGCATATGAATATCAAATTGTTCTATCACCATTTGTTCAAAAAACAATCCATTCTTCAATGCATTGACTCTGCATCTCTGTAGAAAAACACTTTATTTATTTATTTACTTCTGCACTCTCTATTCTATTCCATTGGCTTATGTATCTGTGTTTACACCAAAGCACACTATATTGATTACTATAACTTTACAGTAAGTCTTGAAACCAGGTAATGTTAGTCTTTTAAATTTGGTCTTTATTTTTTAAGTTGGTTTGGCTAAGTTCTTTGCATTCCATATGAAATCTGGAATCTGCTTGTCAATTTCTACCAAAAAGTCCACTGAGATTTTGATTGAGATTGCATTAAATTTGTAGATTAGTTTGGTTAACATTGACACCTTAACAACATTGAGTCTCCTGACCTGTTAGCAAACTGTGTGTCCATTTTTCACAGACTTCTTCCATTTCTCTCAGTAATATTTATAGTTTTCAGTGTATAGTCTTTTCAGCTTTATTCCTAAGTATTTTATATATTTTATACTACTGTGAATGGTATTGCTTTTTAAATTTCAATTACCAAACGTTTGTTGTTATACATAGAATACAATTGATTTGTGTATGTTGATCTTGTATTCCATACTTTGTTAAACTTGCTTATTAATTCTAGTAGCGTTTTTTTGTGGATTGTATCAGATTTTCTATATAGATGATTATGTCAGCTATAAATAAATAGAATTTGTTTACTAAATGAGTTAAAACATTTCATAATATCACTGTCTTAGTCTGCTCAGGTAAATGGTTTATTTATTAAACCATTTTAATTGAAGTATAGTTAATTTATAATGTTGTGTTAGTTCCAAGTGTACAGCAAAGTGATTCAGTTATATATATATACACACACACATATATATACACGTATATATGCAGATTCTTTTGCATTATATGTTATTACAAAATATTGAATATAGTTCCCTGTGCTATATAGCAGGTCCTTGTTGGTTATCTATTTTATATATAGTAGTATGTATCTGTTAATCCCAAATTCTTAATTTATACCCTCGACTTTCCCTTTTGGTAACCATAAGTGTTCTCGCTCTGCCTGTGTGGACTCTGGAATCTGATGCTGGGGTTTGAATCCTTGCTCAGTCACTTTGTAGCTCTGTGATCTTGGGTAAGTCAATTAACCTCTCTGTACCTAAGTACCTTATCTCTAAAATGAGGACGATACTAATACCTACTTTGAAGTGTGGTTTGGAGAATTAATTAAGATAACATATGCAAAGTCCTTACAACAGTGCTTGGCCTGTAGTATGCAATGTGTAAGGGTTAGCAGTTGTTAATATTATAATTTGGCAATGCTTGCTCGCTCTACGTCAGCTTGCCAGGAGTATAAACCGTTTCATATCCTCTCTCTTTTTTTCTAGCAAACCTGCAAAACACCTGCTAAATAACTGTTATGGACTGAATTGTGTCGCCCTCCCCACCCCCTACCCCCGTCCCGCCGCCTTCTCCCTGTCCAAATTCATATATTAAAGCCCTAACCCCCAAGGAGGCTGTATTTGGAGACAGGACCTTTAGAGAAGTAATTAAGGTTAAATGAGGTCACAAGCTTGGGTCTTAATCATCTTTCTAAGAAGACACACCAGAGATTTCCCTCTCTCCCTACATGTACACAGAAAAAGGCCAAGTGAGGACACAGTAGGAAGGCGACCATATAGGAGACTGGAAGAGAGACCACACCAGAAAGCAATCCTGCTGGCACCTTGATCTTGGACTTCCAGCCTCTCACTCTGGTATTTTGTTACGACAGCCTGAGCAGACTAAGACAGTGATACTATGAAATGTTTTAACTCATATATTCCATGAGAGGCAAATAAGCAGTCCTGACATACGACATCTGATGCCAACCTCGGGTACCATTTCCGCATTGTGGGAAAGTCTGGCATCTACCATGGTTGAGGTGGGGGAGTGCTGCAGAGTCATATACCATTGGGACTACTGCCCACTTGCTTCCCTCAATATAGCTATTTTTCCTACAAAATTTGTTGAAGCCCCAGGCTGACTACTAGCTATACAGGGGTTAGTTATTAACTGCGAGAGCTGTTACTCTTATTTCTTCTTTCAGGCCCATCACAGAGTCCACTAAGTCGCTGATCAGATTCTGGACTAGTGTGACCTCATGCAGGCTGTAGCCTTCCATTCCCTCCCGAGCTGGGCAGCGCTGGCTGGAGTCCTGGTCATTCCACTTGTTGGGATTCCCAAAGCCCTCCCGATTTGGGGGCCATGGGAGGTGAGGCCCAGCCTTGGAATTTTCTCTCCTGCTTCTCTAGCCTCTTTTCTCTTTACCTTTCCTTCCAGAATTCCCTAAGAACTCTTTTCCCTTCAGTACAGAGAAGAATTCAGCTGGGTTCCAGGGCTTAAACTTGCAGACACCCTGGTTAATAAGATGTTTGCAGAACAAAGAGCCTGCCATTTTAAGGCAGTTTTGCTTCTACACTTATTATAAATATATATTATATATAACATGTATGATATATGTACGATGGTATGTATATTATATGCATGATATTATGTATATGTGTGCTATATTGAATATATAAAAGATACATATTTCTAACTAATATCCTTTATTTTCTTCTTCTTACTACATTAGGAACAATTAAAGAAAATTGGAGATAAAAGCAACCTCTGAGTTTAGAAATATAGAACTGTGAGTTTGGGTCTCCTCAGGTTCACTCACTGACTTGTGAAAAGCTGTTTGCAATTTACCTCTGAATTTATTTCTCAGGTGTAGGGCGTTCAGAATACGAAAGCAGTAATTATGTAAATCATGAAGTCAGGTGGCTGCAGGAAAATCAGAGCACTATGGCTTTGGCTTTTCAAATCTTTTATTAAGACTTTCCAAAGACCATCATTAAAAAATAAGCAGAGAGAGAGAGGAGGTCCAGAAAAGTTTATTAGATCACACTTAATTTCCTAGTTAACCTCTGCGAAGGTAAAGTCAGATTGCTATATATTTGACTCTAAATGAACTACATAGAAAATGCAAAAACATATACAGAGTAATCATGGCAATTGACAGCGCTCGTTTTAAAGAGGCCGCGGGTGTGCAACAGGCTTTGCGCCTGGAAAGCTTTGACTCAGTCATCCGCGCTTAGGAAGAGGGCTGGGCCGCGGCTCCCAGCACTGCCTTTCTCGCGTGCTGCTCCCAGATACCGCGCCCGCCCCGGGGCGACGCATCCAGCGCAGAGCGTCTGTGGAGCATCGCGAGCCCCCCACCCCCGGCCGGCGTCCCGGCTCCGCCCCTCCCGCCGCGGCCCACGCCCCTGCCCCGGGGGGCGTGAGGAGGCGGCGGCCAGTCATCGCCGCGCCGCTGTGGGGTGTCACTGGCTGCGACGGGCCGAGTGCGCCTGGCGGCGGAGAGAGCGGCGCGTGGAGCTGGGCGCCCAGGGCTGCGCTTCTCCGGCCGGCGGGGCGGCGTCGTGGGCCGGACGCTCCGGGCTCCCCGACGCCGCCGGCGGCCCAGCTCCGCCCCGGGCCTCCCCGCCCAGCGCCCTGGTAGTGCGCCCCGGGCGCAGCGCCCACCTGGCCGGTTGCAGCCGGCACGCTGCCCTCGCGGCTGCTCGCCGCGCTCTGCCTGGCCGAGCGGCTCGGGGCCGCCTGCGGCTGCCAGCTGCCTTCGAGTGGAGACCCCTGAACGAGGGCTTCGGCGCCCAGCTGACCGAGAGCATCTCGTACGCCAAGGTGCTGGCGCTGCACCAGGAGGTGCACGGCCTATACAGCTCCTGCCCCGGCAGTACGAGGCCGGCAAGGCGGGGCGCCTCTACCGGGCCGAGGTCAAGCTGCTGTGGACCAGGCGTGGGGCAGCGTGCTCGAGGTGCCCGCGGGCTGCAGGCTCCACCTCAGCGGCCTGGGCTACTTCTCCTGTCACTCCCACACCGTGGTCTAGGATTACGCCTGTTCCTTCTTCCTCAGGTGAGCCTGCCACCTCCCGCCCATACCACCCCCTCGGCCCATTTGCGTGACCAACTGAGGTCGCCTTTATCCGGAGCCGGATCAGGAACTCGCAGGGAGTCCTGTCCGTGCGATGTTAGATGACGCCCTGGGCTCCTTCCCGTGCTCTTCGTTCTTTCCTGTTCCTCCCGTCGTGTCTACAACATCCTGGGTACCTCTGGCCAAGACTGTTGGAAAAACAGGGAGGATTCCCGTGCTTTAAGGACAGAAGAGTGTTTCAGGCAAAAGCTCCAGGTGCTTTCCAGTAACAAGTAGCCAGCCCATTCCAGATAGCAAAGGTTTATGCGCGGGGCTCCGCGGGGAGACCCTGGTCGCAGTGCTTTGAGGAATATAAAGGTAAATCAGGCAGGACCCTCTCTGATTGAGTTTATGCAAGTTGGTCTGTGGTCCAGATGAAACGCTTGTGTGTAAGAATTCAGGTGACAGGTCTGACTAAGGTTTGAAATAACAGCAGGTGGAACCCTAATTGAGGTGGAATCCTAGTATACTTGGAACTCTGTGTTTTAAACTGGATTTGGTGGGAGTAGTTTGGGATGGGTGGTGGTCACACCAAAGCAGAATCCCTTTGAAATCAATTGTTGGAATTCTGGCTCCTCTTTTCCTGTGGGTTTGAGCAAGTTACTGACCTTGTCCAGAATCTCAATAGCCTCACCTTCATAATGTGAGAAACAAGGTTGCTTGAGACTAAAAGCCAGTCACTCACACAAAACACCTGGTGCAGGTTAGATGCGGACCAGTCATTATTCTGCACACCTGCTTAAATGCCAAGATGGCGCTTGGTGTGGAGTGCAGCCCAGCTGGCCTCCCGTTTCACCCGCGTTATCTCCCATCGGCTGCCGGCAGATCTCAATGCCAGGCTCTAACAAACAGATTTATGGAGGAGGGGCGGGGAGTGGGGTGCTGGGTGGGGTCAGGGCCTTGCGGGGGTCACAGGGCTTTGAAGAATATAGAAGTGAATTAGGCAGGAGGCCCTGTCTGATTGGAGACTCCTGGAATCTTGGGCGGTTCCGTGAAAGTTGGTCTGTGGTCAAGACGAAACACATGTGGATAAGAATTTAGGCAATGGGTTTGACTGAAGTTTAAAGTAAAAAAACTGCAGGTGGAACCCTAAATGCATTGGTTGTCTCCAGTTGAAGGAGGAGACTGAGAGGAACCTCAGAATGGAATCGAATGCATCTATCGAGATAGCGATTGAATCTACAGCTGTGATGGGCGATAGATCCAGTCTTCCCAGTCTGTGGAGTAGGATTAAAGATATTTGGAATGACCATGACCTTGGTCTGCAGACTCACTCTTAGCTCTTTAGATTTCATGTCACTGAGAAACAAGAGTGAGTTCCGCAGAGGGCTGTCCGTAAGCTCATGGCAACATATTTTCCATGCTGAAGCCAGAATATCTAAGATTAGAATATGTGGCGTGCTTTGTGTTGGCTTGGGTGGTTTAGCTAGATTCAGTTGAATTTATTTTTAATTGCTGAACAAGTACAGCTTCTAAATAAACTCGTCAAGGAGTGAGACAGTACCTTCTTGATACAGAGAAAAACTAGACTTTTCATGTCTTTATTTAAGGAAAACACTGGGGACCCAGCTACAAAACTATTCAACAATGAAACTTCATTTTCCAAAGAAAAAAACCAGAGTACTTGAGAAGACGTTATTTTCTTTTCCTATTGTATAATGAAATACTGTTTTGTCCACTGGTTCTGTGGTCAACCAACTCTTTCATCTTCTCTCTGACATGTTTATAAAACGTTAGGGCAGAACTACAGAGTCAAATGGTAGTCTGATAGATTTCTATTTCACAGAGTTATGTTGCCCTGATGTGTGTTAACAGCTGCATACAAAGCATTCCTCCTCTGTTACTCTGGGACCCATTGAGAAGAGAACAGATTCCGGTCAGCCTCACAGGAGAGGGTGGCGCTGGAGACTCCCTGGTGAGCCCCACATGCCCCCCATGGGCTGGAGAGTAACTCGTGTCTCTCCTTTTCCTTTTGTTTACTTCTTCATCTTGACAACAGGCATTTTTTGCGAGGCTCCATAGAAATGTTAACTAACTTTCATACTGCAGTTACTCTAGCCAGAGACTTTTTTTTTTAATGCAATCCTTACATCACCATCAAAAAGCAAGGTGCTTTTGTCATCCTCTTTTTATAGATTGTAATACTGAAGCTTAGAGAATTTAAGAAATTCGTTTCCTATCAGACAGAAGTAGTAGTGGTAGGACTTGAACCTGGGTCATTGCAACTGGCCTCCCTTTCACCAGGAAACAAGGAACACACTGTCTATGAGAAGGAAGGCCACCTGGGAGATAACACAGATGGACAAACGCAGACACATGCACACACTCCCTCTGCCCCCAAACTCACCTTTTTCAAAAGCTTAAGAATAGACTCATGAAGTAGGAGGCAGAGAAACAATTAGAAATAATGAGAGCCGATGGTGACTGTCACAGTCTTCTGTTGACTCAAGATTCAAGATGGCGCACCCCATGGCTGTCCAATCTACAGCTCTACTTTCTTCCTCTTTCTTGTTAGGATGGATGAAAATTATAACCTCTTGCCTCATGGAGTCAGTTTCCAACATGCCATCTTTCCAGATACTCAAGAGAACAGAAGGATGTTTTCCCAGTGGCAGCAATGGTGACTTTTTCCAGTGACCGGGAGATCCAAGAAGACAATTGGTAAGAATTGGTACCCTGTGCCAGAGCAAAATAATAGAATAGCTACATTTTGACGCAGAGAGTCAAGAGTGCTCTTCCAGAAGCTCAGACCAAGGACTATTTTCCTCCGTGCCCCCGACCGCCACTCCCAGCAGTTAACAAACCCTGCTCATAAACCTTCGACTCCTGAGGCTTTACTGTTGGGCGTGGAGTTCCTCACAGTCAGGGAACAAGGTGGGATGAAGGTTGGCACGCTGTGCCTCAATTGCCTCTTCTGTCAAATGGAAACAATAGTAGCATCTACGCTATAGGGCTGATACCATAGGATTTAACTCTGTAGGAAATGTAGATATGTAAAGCCCTTAGCATAGCGCTTGACAGAGAAAGTGCTCAATACATGTGAGCTGTTATGACTACTACCATTATTATTATTACAATTGATAGCATAAGGCTACTCTGATTGATAGCATAGGGCTCTGAGGAATTTTCTAAGAGGAAAGAAAAGTCCTCAAGAAAATGAAATGAGAGAATTATAGTAGCGAACACTTCTATGATTCTTATCTATAGCTATTAAGACGTAGAGGTACAGGGTGACCAAGGTAGTCGTGGACCGTAAGGGTCAGGATGATTTGGGGCATGAACATATAAAAGGGGTATTCCAATCTGAGGCATTAGCCAGAGTTGTGGGGACATTCTGAGGACTGTCACTTTGCCAAAGCAGTGGCATTGACACAGTTGAGCTGGGACGATTGTGGGACCAGGTCAGGAGAGGTGGTGGCCCATGGCTCGCAGTCTCCCATCTGAGATGTTTTTAGGACCACATGACAGACTACTGGAGAGAGTTCTGATGTGGGTGTCCCCCAGGACAAGGACTTTTTTGTGGGTCAAGGAACCAATCTGAACATGTTGGGTGGCTTCCTTCTTTCCACCCGTCTGTGCTGGCCTTGCGAAGAGTGTCTTTCTCTCGTCTGGTGGGTTGGCCTAGGGGACGGCCTTGTTCTTCCAAACCTCCTTATCTTCTTCCCTGGCTCCCTGGCACCTGGAGGCCTTCTGCATGTTCTTTGCACAGAACCTGTTCTCACGATGGGCAGGGGTGTCCAGCTAAGGAAAAATGTTGATTCTTGCTTCCTAGACATTATCAAGGGTCCCTTCCTCAGGCCTACCCTACTGACAGATCTAGACTCCTCTGACCCCTCCTCCATGGTTTGCCAGAATTTTCTGAACTCTGCTCCCAGCATGGTTCCAAGCACCTGTTTGTTTTTCTGCTCTTAATCTGTACTGGTACCCACTCCACATTGAGCTGGACCTACCAGGTGTCAGCCTGAGTATCCCTGGCTTGAGTCAGACCTTAGCATGTTCCAAATGAAATCTTTTTGGTCTCCGTCCTTTGCTTCTCCATTTTTATGGGAGTTTGCTTATTTTACTAAATCTTTGGTAACAGTAGATTTGTATCAAAAGATCAGATGTTGTTCCAAAAACACCTTATAGCTTAGCCCCCAGACTCTTCAGGTGCATCACTAATTAGCCCTATGGTCACATAATGAAGCTATTAATATTTCCCTGGAATTAGATATTCCATCATTAGAAAAAAATAGAACAACAGGACCATGGAGAATTGTTTCAAGGTGAAGGCAGTTCTATTTCGGGTGGTCAGATGTTGATTTTGGGGAGAATCTCTTTTCCCTTTCATCACCCTGGTCTCTTAGATAACAAGGGGGTGGGTGTGTGCATTGCCCTGAGAGTCAAAAGCTTTGGGGGAAGAAAATTAATTCTTCCAGATTGCTGAGCTGCTGTGTAGCTGAATTTACGCATTGGAACCAATGGACCTTGCACGTTTCAACACCTTAGCTCCTTCCATTTTTATCCCTTGTCCTCTTTGAAAGGTACCACATCAGACCTCAGTTAGCTTGTTACTTTTAAAATTTAAATTTAAACTAAAAATAAATTGGCTTTTTGGTAAATTTTAGCATTTACATTTTATGATACTTGAGAAATTTTTACTTCCTCTGCAGCGAGTAAAGTAGTTGTAAATTGAAGATCTCAGAGTTAGATGAAGAATTGACAATTACTTGCTCTTTTCTTCCCAAAAAACCCACTAAAACTTCTCTGCCTTTTCCTTTTGAAGGTGAACATCTTATTTTCTCTCCTACCCAGAATAAATACATCACGTTACATCAGAAGCAGTCTGTTTTTCCTATGGTGGTGGGTCCTCAGTCTTAGGAGGGATCAGAGGAGCTGTTCAGGTCACCTTTTGTTTAAAAATTTATTTTATTGAAGTATAGTTGATTTACAATATTGTGCTATTTTCTGCATAGTAGAGTGATTTCATTATACATATATATACATTCTTTTTCATATTCTTTTCCATTATGGTTTATCACAGGATACTGAATATAGTTCCCTGTGCTATACAGTTGGACCTTGTTGTTTATCCATCCTATAGATAATAGTTTGCCTCTGCTGACCCCAGCCTCCCAACCCACCCCTCCCCCCTTGACAACCACAAGTCTGTTCTCTATGTCTGTGAGTCTGTTTAGTAGATAAGTTCATTTGCGTCATATTTTATATTCCACATATAAGTGATACGGTATTTGTCTCTTTCTGACTTGCTTCACTTAGTATGATAATCTCTAGGTCCATCTGTGTTGCTGTAAGCAGCGTTATTTCATTCTTTTTAGGGCTGAGTAGTGTTCCGTTGTATATATGTACCACATCTTCTTTATCCGTTCATCTGTTGATGGACATTTAGGTTGTTTCCACGTCTTGCCTATGGTGAAGAGCGCTGCTGTGAACGTAGGGACGTGTATATCTTTTTTGTTTTTGCCGCTGTTGTTTGTGGCTGCACCGTGCAGCCTGTGGGATCTCAGTTCCCCGACCAGGGGTCAAACCCCTGCCCCCTGCAGTGGAAGCATGGAGTCTTAACCACTGGACCGCCAGGGAAATCCTAGGAGCGTATGTATCTTTTCGAATTATGGTTTTGTCTGGATATATGCCCAGGAGTGGGATTGCTGGATCGTATGGCAACTCTATTTTTAGTTTTTTGAGGAACCTCCATACTGTTTTCCAGTTTACATTCCCACCAACAGGAGGGAGGGTAGGAGGGTTCCCTTTTCTCCACACCCTCTCCAGCGTTTGTTATTTGTAGACTTAATGATGGCCATTCTGCAGGTCAGCTTTTTGTTTCAGTTAGACGTTTGCTAATCAGAGCACGTGAACCTTCCGCATGCTCTGAGGCCTTTATGAATGGCCCTGGACGTTGCACGTTACACGGCTTCCCTGTATTCCATGCTGTATCTTAGAGGATGATAAATCCTAGAGGAACACTGCCGAGCTCTTGTCCTTTTCCCTGCTGCTGCTCTCTAGTCCCCCAGTCAGCCTGATCGGTGGATCTGGGCCTTGGTTGTCAAGAGCGCATTTCATTCCTTTCCCTCAGAGGTCTCACTCTCTCAGAGCATCACGTGAATCTGGGACTGCAGTATCAATCCAGAGGTTAAGAAATGGAAGCAGAGGACGATCTTATGTAGGGAAGCTTTTTGTGATGCACACCCAGGGTGACATGCAGCTTCGTCCTCAGCAGGCAAATAAATCCTCCCATTCTCTAGTTCCATCCTCAAACATCCCACCCACGCCTCAGTCAGTGGAAACACATTCTTGCTTTCAAAAGTTGCCGGGAAGTCAGCATCATCGTTACTAAGTATTCAGCGTCTCTGGTGCAGTATCACGGTGTTAATGGGACCTCAGGGGACGTCTGTGGCAGGTCAGAGCATCCATCCCCTTTACTGGCAGCGTTCTCTCCACACCAGCCAAGAACGTTTTCCTTCCTCTTCTCTTCTCTGCTGGGTGAGTGTAACACAGAACAGAAGTCGGCTGTTCTCCCCTCTCTGCAAGTCCTGTCCCCTAGGACCAAAACCCAGACTCACCCACACTTACATCAGTCTGTCCTAGAATGTCATGGGGTTGAAACAAAATCTGTGAAAGACCTGCTGCCATTTTTCTTTACCTTTTTTGGAATCTGGAAGGGTGGTGGGGAAGCTGTCATCCTCCGAACTGCATGGGAAGGAATGTCGACTTTTCATCAGAAGATCGAAATTGACTCTGACATTTCCAGAGGCGTGACCTTGGGAAGGACCCTTTATTTCTCACAACTTCAGTTTTCTCATCCATAAAATGGGGCTAAAACCATGTAAACTGTCTCAGGTTGTTGTAAGGACCTAATTAGAGAACATGTTTGAAAGCACTTAGTAAACTATACAAAGTGATGCAAGGGTTTACGACTAAATTGATAATTAGAGAGTATGGCTTTATAAAAAGTGATGCAAGGGTTTACGACTAAATTGATGATTAGAGAGTATGGCTTTAAATGTTAAAGAATACGTAGCTTTTGAAAAGCTGCTTACTTCTTCCCAGGGCGGTGGCAGAGTGGTGGCGGCAGTGCTGAGGGGGGATGTGTGTTAGAGACGGGAACGGTGATGGCGAAGCTGTCCTGTGAGCTGTAATTCATTCAACGGTTCATTGGGTTCTGGCCAGGGAGCACGTCTTTAAAAATTCATCTCTTCAGTTATAAACATATAACACATTCAGGTGGGTTCCCAAATCTAAGTATAAAATGATAGTAGAGTTTTTTTCCCCCACCTCTGACACCCGTCTACCCAGTTAGTTACACCTACCGTCTAAACAAGTAGCCACTGTTAAGTTTCTCAAACATTCAATGAGTATTTTCACCCAATAATGTGATTTGCTGTTGTCTCTGACACCAGCGGTACTTCACTATGCACATGCGCTTCGCTATGCCCTGCTTTATTCACAAGTAGAGCTTGAAGATCTTTCCATATCAGTGCATGTAAATTGCTCTAGATAGTATTCCACTGTATGAATGTCTCACAGTATATTTAATCAAGTCCCCTGTTGATGGGTCGTTCCGTTGTTTCCAATCCATTGCTATTATTAAAGAGTGCAGACGTGTATGACATTATACATACCTCATTTTGTGGGATTGTTGATTCCAATCTTTAGCAAATATTTATTGAGTGCCTACCTTGAGGCAGCTACTGTGTTAGATACTAGAGTTTCAGCGTTGGGCAAAATACAAAGTCCCTGATCATGGAGTTTATAGTCCTAGTGTTGGTGGTTGACATGATCAAAAGACCACATTAATGACTTCATAATTTTATTTTTTAATTAATTTTTATTGGAATATAGTTGATTTACAAGGTTTCTGCTGTGCAGCAAAGTGAATCAATTATACATGTACATATATCCACTCTTTTTTAGATTCTTTTCCCATATAGGTCATTACAGAGTATTGAGTAGAGTTCTCTGTGCTGTACAAGTAGGTCCTTAATAGTATAATTTTAAGTGGAAATAAATACTCCAAGGAAAGGAAAGGAAATCAGGAAGTCTGGTGTAAACTTCAGGGTAAAGAAAACGTTTTCTGCTGAATTGATTCTGGGGCTAAAATCTGATGGAAGAGAGGTATCCTAGTTAATTTTGGGGTAATGGGGTCATGAGAGCAATCCAGAGAAGGAGAAGAATCTGTGCAAAGGCCCTGTGGTAGCAGGGTCCATGGTACCTTTGAGGGAACCAAAGAAAGCCTCTGTAGCTGGAGGAAAGGGAGTGAGTGAGAAGGATGAGGCCAGAGCACAAGGTGGGGCCAGACCATGCAGGGATTGATAGATCCTGGTGAGGATCTGGGCTTTGTTCTAACGGTAATGGGAAACCTTTGATGTTTGGAAAGCAGAGGGTGATGGGACCAAATTCACATTTATAGAAAGACAAAGTGACAAGAGTGGAGAACTGGATTGGAGGGGATCCGGGTGATATAGTAATAAGTAGTGGTGGTTAGAAAGCTACCAGATAGATGTTGGTCTAGGATGGAGGCAGGGAGCATGGAGCGATGTAAGCAAATTTGAGAGATATTTAGGAAATTAAATCAGTAGATGTTAATGACAGGTTGAATATGGGTGGTAAAGGAGGTGGGAGGGTCAAAGATAACGTCCTGTGTTCCTGGCGGATGGCATGCCAGGACCAACACTGATAAATGGGAATAGGACAGCTTTGGTAGGAGATTCATGAGCCCAGTGTTGTACATCTTGAGTTGAGGTGCCCTTGAGCCGTCCATGTGAGATCTTGACGAGGTGGTTGCATCTATAACTTTGCAGCTTTGAGAAGAGCTCTGAGTAGAACTTACACCTTTGGGTCTGAGCCATAACTAGGTGTCAGCTGAAATGGGAAATGGGTGACATTTCCAAGGGAGAGGGCTTAGAGTAAGAGTAGAAGCCCCAAGGTAGGACCGAGTGGTGTAGAACGCTAACACTGGTGGAGAAGGAACAGTCAGACAGATACGAGGAAAACTATGAAAGTCAATGGCACAGAATATCTCTGAAAGGATGAGTGATCGACAGAACCAAAAGCTGTTGAGAAGTCAAGATGAGGGCTAAAAAGTAACCAGTCGACTTCGGCAGAGGTGAGGACAGTTCCATGGAGTGAGGGAGTAGAGTCTAGGCTGTGGAGGTGGGAGGAGGGAGTGGGACAGGAGGATACGGAGATGGTGGGGGTGGACGACTCCTTCAGGACGTTTGGCTGTGGAGGGTTGAATACAGATGAGGCTGCAGGTACAGGGCGCAGAACGGTTGAGGGAGGGGGTTTTGTTGTATTTAAAGATGGCAGCCATCCTGGTTAAACCATCTTGGTCCCTGTTTTCCTACTTATCAGATGCTGTCTTCCCAAGTAGACTAAACTACTCAAGGGCAGGGATATCTATTTTATTCACTGTTGTATACTGTTGTGCATTTTTATGGTGTCTTACACATTTATTGAATAAATTATCTCTCATCCAGAGAGCTCTGAGGCCTTAGGAAGCAGGGGTCTTCTCTCTCTCCCTCTCTATTTCTGTTTTCTAAATTAATATTTAAAATCCACATACAGTAAAAAAATTTTTAAATATTTATTTATTTATTTATTTATATTTTGGCTGCGTTGGGCCTTCGTTGCTGCACGGGCTTTCTCTAGCTGCTGTGAGCGGGAGCTACTCTTTGTTGCGGTGTGTGGGCTTCTCCTTGCAGTGGCTTCTCTTGTTGCGGAGCACGGGCTCTAGGCATGCGGACTTCAGTAGTTGCAGCGCGTGGGCTCAGTAGTTGTGGCTCTTGGGCTCTAGAGCACAGGCTCAGTAGTTGTGGCGCACGGGCTTAGTTGCTCTGCGGCATGTGGGATCTTCCCAGACCAGGGATTGAACCTGTGTCCCCTGCATTGGCAGGTGGATTCTTAACCACTGTGCCACCAGGGAAGTCCGTATACAGTAAAATTTGCTTTTTTCACGTATAGTTATGTTTTGGCAAATACACATGGTTGTATAATCACGACTACAGCCACAATGTAGAAAAGTTCCATCATTGCCAAAACCCTCCCCTGTGCTGTCGCTATATAGCCAGACCCTTCCCCAACCTCAACTCCTGGGAACCTCAGTGTGGACTGCCATCCATAATGACTGTACCAATTTACATTCCCACCAACAGTGTACAAGGGTTCCCTTTTCACCATATCCTCAATAACACATCTTTCAAGTTTTGGATAATAGCCATCCTAACATCCCATTATGGTTTTGGTTTGCATTCGGCCATTTGCATGTCTTCTTTGGAGAAATGTCTGTTCGGGTCCTTTGCCCATTTTAAAATCAGGTTTTGTTGTTTTGCTATTTACTTGTATGAATTCCTTATATATTTTGGATGAGATAGATGGCTTTCAAATATTTTCCCCCTATCCATATGTTGCCCTTTCATTTTAATTGATTGTTTCCTTTGCTGTACAGAAGCTTTTTATTTTGACACAATTTTTGCTTTTGTTCCTGTGCTTTGTGGGTCATATCTAGAATATTATTGCCCACACCAATGTCAAGAAGCTTTTTTCCTATTTTCTCGTAGTTTTATAGTTTTGGGTCTTACATTTAAGTCTTTATTTTGAGTTAATTTTTGTATATGTGTGTGAGATAAGGGTCCAGTTTCATTCGTCTGCATGTGAATCCAGTTTTCCCAACACAATTTATTAAAGAAACTATTCTTCCCCATTTTGTGTTCTTGGCATCTTTACTGAAGCTCAGTTGACTGTAAATCTGTGGATTTGTTTCTGGGCTCTTGATTCTATTCCGTTGGTCTATCTGTTTTTATGCTTGTACCATACTGTTTTGATTACTGTAGCTCTGTAATGTAATTTGAAATCATGAAGTGTGTTGCCTCCAGCTTTGTTCTTTTCTCAAAATTGCTTTGGCTATTCAGGAGATTTTGTAGTTCCACACAAATTTTAGAATTGTTTTTTTCCACTTCTGTGAAAAATGCCATTGCAATTTTGATAGTGATTGCTTTGGGTACTATGAACATTTTAACAGTATTCTTCCAATCCATGAACATGGGATATATCTCCATTGATTTTTGTCTTTCTCTCATCAGTGTTTTAAACTTTTCAGTGCATAGGTCTTTCACCTCCTCCATTAAATTTATCCCTAGCTCTTTTGTTCTTTTTGGTGCTATCATAAATGGGATTGTTTTCTTCATTTCCTTTTCAGATAGATTGTTGCTGGTGTAAAGAAATACGACTTTTTTTTTGATATGTTGATTTTGTATCCTGCAAATATACTGGATTCATTCATTCTAATCTTTGTGGTGTCTTCAGGGTTTTCTACATATGGAATTGTGACATCTGCAGACAGAGAATTTTACTACCTTTGTTCTAATGTAGATGCCTTTTATGTCTTTTTCTTGCTAGTACTTCCAGTATTATGTTTAATAGAACTGGGAAGAGGGGGAAAAACTTTCAGTTTTACCAATTGATTATTATTATTTTGCTGTGGGCTTTTCATAAATGGCCTCTATTGTTTTGAGGAAATTTCTTTCATATCTATTTTATTGAGCATCTTTTATCATGAATGGATGTTGAACTTTGTCAAATGCTTTTTCTTCATATTGAGATGATCACATCATTCAGATCTTTCATTTTGTTAATGTGCTGTATCACATTGATTGATTTGCATATGTTAAACCAACCTTCCATCCCAAGAGTAAATACCATTTATTCATGGTGTATAATCTTTTTGATGTGTTGAATTCAGTGTGCTAGTATTTTATTGAGGATTTTTGTATCTATGTTTATCAGAGACATTTGTCTGTAGTTTTGTCCAGCTTTGATATCCAGTGAGGCTGGTGTCATAAAATGAGTCTGGAAGTAATCCCTCTACATGTATATTTTGGAAGAGTTTAAGAAGAATTGGTATTAATTTTTATTTGAATGTTGGTAGAATTCAACTGTGAATCCATTTGGTCCTAGGCTTTTTGCTTTTGGGAGTTTTTTGATTACTATTTGAATCTCCTTATTTGTTACTGGTGTGTTCAGTTTTACTGTTTCCTCTTGATTCAGTCTTGACAGGTTGTATATTTCTCAGAATTTTTCTGTTTCTGCTAGGTTATCCAATTTGTTCACATAATTGTTCATAAATAGTCCCTTATGATCCTTTTTACTCCTGATGTATCTATTGTAATGTCTCTTTCGTTTCTGTATTTATTTATTTCAGTCTTTTTTCTTCTCAGTTTAAGTAAGGGTTTATTGATTTTCTTTCAAAAATTCAACTTAGTTTTTTTCTGTTGTATTCTAGTCTCTATTTATTTCTGCTCTGATCTTTATTTTTTCCCTTCCTGCTGCTAACTTTGGGTTTGTTCTTTTGTAGTTCATTGAGGTGTGTAAAGTTTGGTTGTTTACTAGAGATCTTCTTTTATAATGTAGTCATTTATCACTGTAAACTTTTCTCTTAGTACTGCTTTTACTGTGTCCCATAAGTTTTGGTATGTTGTGTTTTCATTTTCATTTGTTTCAGTGTTTTTAAAAATTCCCTTTTAATTTCCTCCTTAACCCATTGGTTATTCAAGAGTGTGTTGTTTAATTTCTGTGTATTTGTGAATTTTCCTCTTTTCCTTCTATTATTGATTATTCCATTGTGTTCAGAAAAAAATGCTTGGTATAATTTCATTCCTTTTAAACTTGTTAAGACTTGTTTTGTAACCTAACATGTGATATATCCTGGAGAATATCTGTGTGTGCTTGAGAAGAATGTATACTCTTCTGCTGTTGGGTGAAAAGTTTTCTATATGTTTCTTAGGCTCATTTGGTCTATACTGTTGTTCAAGTCTACTCTTTTATTTTAAATTTATTTATTTATTTGGCTGTGCCAGGTCTTAGTTGTGGCACACAGATCTTCGTTGCAGCGTGCAGGATCTTTAGTTGCTGTGTGTGGGATCTTTTAGTTGCGGCATGTGGTATCTTTTAGTTGCGGCATGTGGGCTCTTAGTTGTGGCCCATGAGATCTAGTTCCCTGACCAGGGATCGAACCCAGGCCCTCTGCATTGGGAGCCTGGAGCCTTAACCACTGGACCACCAGGGAAATCCCCTGTTTAAGTCCACTCTTAATTGATTTTCTGTCTAAGTGTTATCTCCATTATGAAAGTGGGATACTGAAGTCTGCTACTATTACTGTATTGCTATCAATTTCTCCTTCAGATCTGTCAATATTTGTTTTATATACTTAGGTGCTCTGATATTGGGTGCATATATATTTATAATTATTATATCTTTCTATTGAACTGACCCCTTTATGATTATGTAATGACCTTCTTTATCTCTGGAGACAGTTTTTTTTTTTTTGCGGTATGCGGGCCTCTCACTGTTGTGGCCTCTCCCGTTGCGGAGCACAGGCTCCGGACGCACAGGCCCAGCGGCCATGGCTCATGGGCCCAGCCGCTCCGCCGCATGTGGGATCTTCCCGGACCGGGGCACGAACCCGTGTCCCCTGCATTGGCAGGCGGATTCTCAACCACTGCGTCACCAGGGAAGCCCTGGAGACAGTTTTTAAAACCTACTTTGTCTGATATTAGGATAGTCACTCCTGCTTTCTTTTGGTTACCATTCACATGGAATATCCTTTTCCATTCCTTCACTTTTAGTCTCTGTGTCTTTGAATCTAAAGTGAGTTTCTTATAGATATCATACAACTGTATCTTAATTTTTTTGTATCTCTCCAGCTACTCTGTATCTTTTTATTGGGGAGATTAGTCCATTTATGTTTAAAGTGATTATTGATGCAGAAGGATTTACTGTTGTCATTTTGTAACTGGTTTTTGTTTGTCTTATAATTCCGTTGTCTGTGTTCTTCCCTCTTGCTATCTTCAACACTTTGTGCTATGGGGTTTTTTTTTATTGATAGGTTTTGATTTCTTTGTCTTTTTTTCTTTTGTGTAACTTCTGTAGGTATTTTCTTTGTGGTTACCAAGGGGCTTACATAATATACTGTATAGTTATAACATTCTGTTTTAGGCTGACAACTACTTAACTTCACTTGCATACAAGAAGTCTTGTCTTTTACCTCTCCTCCTCACTGCATTATATGTTCCTGATGTCACAGTTTACTTTGAGTTTCACATATTCATTAACATTTAGTTGTTTCTAATGCTTTAGTCTTTTATAGTCTAAAGTAATACAGTATGGTCTTTGTTTATATATTTACCAACTAGTTTCATTAACCAACTAGCTTTCTTATGGTCTCATATTTCTGATCAGTGTCTTTCATTTCAACTTGAACTGCCTTTAGCATTTCTTGTAAGGCAGGTGATAGACTTTCTTAGGCTTTGTTTGTCTGAGGAAGTCTTTATCTCCCCTTTGTTTTTGAAGGACAAGTTTGACAGAATTGTGTTCTTGGTTGGCAGTTCTTTTCCTTTTTTTTTTTTTTTTTTTTTGACTGTATTGGGTCTTAGTTGTGGCATGCAGGATCTTCATTGAGGCATGCGGGATCTTTCCTTGTGGCGCGCGGGCTTCTCTCTAGTTGTGGCAAGCAGGGGTTTTTTCCCTCTCTAGTTGTGGCATGCAGGGTTTTTTTCCCTCTCTAGTTGTGGCATGCGGGCTTAGTTACCCCACAGCATGTGGGATCTTAGTTCCCCGACCAGGGATCAAAACTGTGTCCCCTGCATTGGAAAGTGGATTCTTTACCACTGGACCATCAGGGAAGTCCCTTCTTTCAGTATTTTAAATACATCATTCCACTCCTTTTGACTGGCAAGAATTCTGTGAAAAATCCTCCGATAGTCTTATTGGAGGGGGTGCAGAGTTCCCGTCTACGTAACAAGTTGCTTTTCTCTTGCTCCTTTCAAAATTCATTCCTTATCTCTAATTTTTGACAATTTGAACGTAGTGTCTTGGTGTGGGTCTCTTAAGATTCATCTTATTCATCTCTAGGCATCCTGGATCAGGATGTCTATTTCTTTCCCCAGATTTAGGAAGTTTTCAGCCATTATTTCTTTCAACAAGCTTTTTGCCCCTTTCTCTCTCTTCTCTTTCTGAGTCCCCCATGATGTGTACATTGGTCCACTTGGTGGTTCCCCATAAGTGTCTTAAGGTATCTTCACTCTTTTTCACCTTTTTTTTTTGCTCCTCTGCTTAGATGATTTCCACTGATCTGTCTTTAAGGGTGTTGGTGCTTTCTCTCGTTTTATCTGGGATGCTGTTGAACTTCTCTGTTGAATTTTTCACTTCAGTTATTGTATTCTTCGGCTCTATGATTCCTCTCTGGTACATTTTTTTATTTATGTTTTGAGCATACAGATCCTGCCCATATTTTGCTAGATTTATACTTCATTATTTATTTGTATTCTACAATCAATGATACTGCTTTTAATGTTTTTATTTCTAATTATTGATTGCTTGTCTGTGGAAATACAATATTTTTTTATATTTACTTTGTAACCCACAATCTTGCTAAACTCACTTATTAGTTCTAAGAGCTTTTGTAGATTCCATGGCTTTTTTTTTTTTTTTTTAATGTGGTGCGCGGGCCTCTCACTGTTGTGGCCTCTCCCGTTGCAGAGCACAGGCTCCGGACGTGGAGGCTCAGCGGCCATGGCTCACGGGCCCAGCCGCTCCACGGCACGTGGGATCTTCCCAGACCGGGGCAGGAACCCGTGTCCCCTGCATCGGCAGGCGGACTCTAAACCACTGCACCACCAGGGAAGCCCTCCATGGCATTTTGTGTGTAAGTTATTATGTCTTCAATGAAGAGAGAGAGTTTTATTTCTCCCTTTCAAGTCTGCCTTTTTTTCCTATTGCATTGGCTAGGACTTCCTGTATGAGGTTGCATAGGAGTGATGAGAGTGGACAGCCTGTTTTAAGTATGCTATTTTTAGTTTTTGGTGTTCATGCCTTTTATCAGGTTAAGGACGTTTTCTTCTATTCCTAGCTTGGTAAGAATTTTAACCATGAATTGAAGTTGAATTTTGTGAGATGCTGTTTCTGCATCTGAGATGATCATGACATCTTTCTTCTTCAGTTTGTGATAAAGTGAACTACATTGATTGTCAAATGATGAACCACCCTTGTATTCTCAGGATAAATCGCATTTTTTATATATTGATGGACTTAATCTGATAATATTTTGAGAATTTTTTACATTTATGTTCATGAGGAAATATTGGTCTGTAGTTTTCTTATAATAAAATAATCAAAAAGTGGGCATCAGGATAATATTGGCCTCACAAAATCAGTTGGGAAGTGTTCTTTCCTCTCCTTTTTTTTAGATGAGATTGTGTAGAATTGGTATTTTTTTCCACTAAATGTTTGTGTATTAGTCTTCTGTGGAAAACAAAATACCACATAATGGGTGGCTTAAACGAGAGAAATTTATTCTCTGTCAGTTCTGGAGGCCAGCAGTCCCAGATCAGGGTGCTGGCAGGGTTGGGTTCCTCTGGGTCCCTGTCTGCGGCTTGCACAAGGCCGCCCTCTTGCTGCCTCTTCACAGGGTCGTCCCTCTGTGCGTGAGCATCTTTAGCGTCTCTCCCTTTGTCCTCATCTCCCTTCTTATAAGGACACCAGTCTGGTTGGATTAGGGCCCACCCTGACAGCCTCATTTTAACTTAATGACTGATTTAGAGGCCCTACCTCCAAATACAGTCACATTCTGAGGTACTGGGGGTACACAGTTTTGGAGGAACACAATTCAGTCCATAACAGTTTGGTAAGAATTTATCAGTGAATAGTCTGGGCCTGGAGTCTTCTTTTGTTGGAAGTTTCTAAACTACTCACTCAATTTCTTTGATAGGACTACTTAGGTTGTCTGTTTTTCTTATGCCTCGTGGCAGTGCAGATCTAAGACTAGGGTTGGCCGCAGTGCAAGGCTGGGTGAGGAAAAAAAAGAAAAAAGAAGAAAACCAGGGACTTCCTCCATACTCTCTAGTACACTGGGGCTCCTTTTCTGGGTCTTCTGGATAGAAATAGATTTCTCCTAGAGTTTTTGCTGCATAGGTCAACGACTCAGCCCCCTTTATTCAGGTCCCATTCAGGTCCCCTAGTTGTTTTCAGGGTCTTCGTGTATTATGTGCAGAGATTTTAACATACTCGCTAGGAATCATAGGCTGTGTTCAGTTTACTTCATCGTGACTGGCACTGGAAGCTGATGTTTCTGTTCGGCCCCGTTAAGAACATCTGGTCCATCTTGCATAGGACATACTGCAGGGAGGGAAATAACAGTATTTATTTTCTGATGATCAAAAGCAAATAGGAATGGGAAAGAGGATCTGTAGTTTTTCAAGTGAAGTTTGAGACCAAATGGGTCAAGAAAATCATAATTCAGTTCATCAGTATCTTCCATGAAGCCCTAGAAGTATTTGATTTAAAATGTCCCTGGAACTTTGTTTTGCCTAGACAGTCTAGTTAACCAGATAATTTGTTCAAGAACGAAGACATCCCTTAGGGATGGAGGAGTATGACATCAGTTTAACAAGAATGTGTCCACTTGTTAAATGCAAGTTAAATACTTTTCTGTATTTATTCTTCTTTGATACCACATCAAAACTCAAAAAGTAATAGTTTCTTAAAAGTTAGTTGCAGTACAGAATCTAAAACCTTATCAATGAACTTTTTGAATTCCTACATGAAAACCCAATAGTCTTTCTTGTACTTTGAATGGATTTTTTTAGTTCATGTGTGATTTTGTAACATGATGAATTGACCATGTGAAAAATATTAGTTCAGAGTTATACAGATCTTGAAAATGTTGAGATTTTTAATTATACAATATTTTAAAAAGTTCTTTTCATCAATATCACCACTGATCTCATCAGGAAAGTCTCAAAGTAATGGAAAAACATCAAGCACAAAGTTTTCTAAAATTCTGATTTTTGCCTGAAAGCTCAAATTTTATCCCTGGCAACAAATACTGCTTGTTTTCCTTGAAGTGACAGACTTACTTTATTCATTTTCAAGAAAATGTCTATCAGACATTCAAATCTATAGTTTGTCATTCATTCTTTCAAGGAAAAATAGTCTTTCACAAGGAAAGCTACTAGTTCAGCTCAGAACGCAATCACCTAAGTGCTTTTCCTTGAGACACGACCATTGTACCTTGATAAGCAGCAGAAGTGCTTTGTGTCAGCTTCTGATTTCTTCACACAGAGTATTAAAAACGTGTCCTCAAGGGTCAGGATTTGATTAATGATTTTTCACTGATTCATCAAGGACATTCTTAAATTAAACGGCCTTCTTCTTTTCTGCCCACACAAGGCACTGAAAATAGGTCATTCATTTGGCCAGACAGAGCCAGAACTATGAAGTAGGTAGGGTTAGGGTGGTGGTCTTTTTCATTTATTCATTTATTCAGACCTTCATAGTACACATATTTATTGAATACCTGCTATATGTTAGGCACTGAGAATAGAAAAGAAAACAAGCTTCTGCCCTCCTGGAGCTTATACTGTAGTGGGATGAGGGAGGGATAGTCAATACATCAGTCAATACATCAGCCCATTAAAAATGGCAGGTAGGGCTTCCCTGGCGGTGCAGTGGTTGAGAGTCCGCCTGCCGATGCAGGGGCCATGGGTTCGTGCCCCGGTCCGGGAGGATCCCACATGCTGCGGAGCGGCTGGGCCCGTGAGCCATGGCCGCTGGGCCTGCGCGTCTGGAGCCTGTGCTCCGCAATGGGAGAGGCCACAGCAGTGAGAGGCCCGCGTACCGCAAAAAAAAAAAAAAAAAAAAGGCAGGTAATGATGTGTTTGGCCAAGAATTGAAAGAGGGTGGTAATTGACAAAGAGGAACTAGTAACTACTTTAGGTTGAGGAGGTAACACCTACACTGAAGTCTGAATGACACAGTTCCAGCTGTACGAAGATCAGGCAGCAAAGCGTTCCAGGGAGAAGAAAAAGCCGGTGCCGTTGTGCAAGACAGACCGTGCTTGGCATGCTTGGGGGGTGGAAAGGTGTGAAGGGGAGCGATATTGGTGGGGAAGAACAGAATGAGATGAGTTTGGAGAGGTGAGCAGGAGCTGGACCATCTAGAGCTTTCTAAGCAAGGGTAAGAAGTTTAGATCCTTGTGCTTTGGGGAGCCGTTGAGAGGAGTGATGTGCCCTGAGTGACGGTGTCTGGGCCTAGGGGTCGGCAGGTGCTGGACAGGAATGGCTAAGTTCAGGGGACACTTGGAAGTGGGGCTTTTCCTGTGTTCCTCCAGTGTTCCCTGATCACAGTGTACTCTTCCATCCCCACTTTTTAGGGCTTTTCCTCTTTTTCCTCTTCCTAAAGAGCCTTGGCCACCCCCAAGGTGTTGGCCTAGTACCCTATTTTGTGCTGCACAATTTACACTTTGGGGAATATTTGCATCTTAATTTACTAGTAATTTGACTCTTTACGAACAGAGTTTTAAAGTGGCAATTTGCCTCTCCCTAGGGTTTTAGGATGAGCCTTGGGTTCTGACATTGATTCAGTACCAATTGTGACTCTGCATATCACTTACCCACTCTGAACCAAGGTTCCTTACCTGTAACACGGGTCAGATTATACCTCCTATGCTTTATTCATAGCACTGTATAAAAAACAACTGAAACGACATATTTAAAAGTACACAGTCGTGATTACGTGTGAGACGTTGTGTCTTGGCTTTCATGCCCCGTGTGTACCCATTCTCCATCACGTAGCTCACAAGAGTGAGAATAAAAGATCTTGAGGCAGGCGTGCCTTTATTCCATCAGTAGAGATTTTTGATACTTCCTACATTCTCAGCATTGTGTCGTGTATTATGGAGGATGTGGTAGAGGAAGACGACCTGGTGTCTGAACTCAAGCATCTAGTTAGAGAGATACGGTTAACCCATGTGGAAAGATGGATACTGCTGCTGGGCCTAATGACCCAGTGGGAAGGATTTGGATAAGTGGCGAGAAGATGGAGTCAGACAGGAAAGAGCATGGAGGGAAGCCCACAGGTGAGGATGTGTTAGGACAGCAGAGCTGCATTGGGGGGTTGGAGGGCAAGTGAGGACACTTGTTAGCAGGTCCACGCGGGAGTTCTTGATTTGTTATCAAGTATGTGCAGTTCATCTGAAAGGAGGATTCCCTCCAACATGTTGTAGAGGTGATGGCTTGTGGCTGTACTTCGCGGTCTATTTCCTCTTGACTTCTGCCTTCAACTCTGAGCTTTATTGAAATACTTCCATACTTTGAAACATTGGCTAATGCTCTGACTGTATAGTTAAAAATTTAAAAAAAGCTCACAGACTTCTTGTTTTGGAATAAATATAGATTCACAGGCAGTTGCAAAGAAATGGAGAGAAGTCTTTGGTACCCCTTGCCCATTCCCCCCAGCTGAGCACATTGTGTAACTAGCGCAACAGCAAAACTCGGTAATGACATTGGAAAATGCACACAGCTGATTCAGATGCTACCAGTTATACACGCACTTGTTTGTGTGTGTAGCTTCCTGTCACGACCAACAGAGTCAAGATACAGAACCGTCCCATCACCCCAGGCTCCCTCGTGCTACTCCTCACAGCTACACCTTCTCCACTGCCCATTCCCAAACCCTGGCGGCCACTCATCTGTTCTCTTTCCCCAGAATTCTATTTCAGGTGTTACATGAGTAGAACCATATAGTTTATGGAACTTTCTGAGATTATCTTCCTTCACTCAGTATAATGTCCCTGAGGTTAATCCAAGTTGTCGTATTTCTTTTTATTTACTGAGTAATAGTCCATGTTATGGATGGACCATTGTTTGGATAACCATACACCCCTCAAGGACATTGGGGAGTTCCCAGTTATGAGCTATAATGAAAAAAAGCTACTCTGAACATTCATGCATAGGATTTTGTGTGGACAGAAGTTTTTATTTCTCTACAGTAAATACCTAAGAGTGTTGTATGCTGGGTCATCTGATACACCCATTTGTCATTTTAAAAGAAACTTGCAAAATATGTTCCAAAGTGGCTGAATCATTTACAATCCCACCAATAACGTATGAGTGATCCAGTTTTTTACATCGTTGCTAGCATTTGCTATTGTCATATTTTTGTTTTAGTCATTCTGATAGGTATGTTCTCACTGTGTTTAAATTTTTTCCAGATATAATTCACATACCATAAAACTCACCCTTTTAAAGTATATTATTTGATGGTTTTTAGTATATTCACAGATATATGCAACCATCATCATTGTCTGTATTTCCAAAGCATTTTCATCCCTCCAAAAAGAACCAGTACCCATTACCAGTCACTCCCAATTCAGCCCTCTTCCCAGCCCCCGACAACCACTATCCTCTGTCTCTATGGATTTGCCTGGTACAGACACTTCTTATAAATGAAACCTTATACTATCTGGCCCTTTGTGAACGGCTTCTTTCACTTAGCATAATGTTTCCAGGGTTCATCCACGTTGTAATATGAATCTGTACTTCCTTTATATAGCTGGGTAATACTCTATTGTATGAATACACCACATTTTCTTTCCATCAGTTGATGGACATTTGGGTTGTTTCCACATTTGGCTGTTGTGAATAATGTTTCTAACAACATTTATGTACAAGTTCTTGTGCATCTGTGTGTTTCCATTTCTTCGGGGTATTTTCCTAGGAGTTGAATTGCTGGGTCGTAGGGTACTTATATGTTTAGCCTTTGGAGGAGCTGCCAAACTGATTTCCGAAGCAGCTGCAGCATTTTCCATTCCCACCAGCAGTGTGTGAGGGTTCCAGTTTCTCTACATCTTTTCCAACACTTGTTATTATCTGTCTGATTGATTCTAGCCATCCTACTGGAAGTGAAGTGGTCTTTCATTGTAATTTTGTTTTTTCATTTCCCTGATGACTGATGATTTGAGCATCTTCTCATGTGCTTACGGGCATTTGTGTAGCTTCTTTGGAGAAATGGCTATTCGTCTTTTGCCCAGTTTTGAATTGGGTTGTCTTTTTATTGTTGCGTTGTCACAGTTCCTTACATATTTTAGATACTAGACCCTTATCAGATATATGGTTTGCCAGTATTTTCTCCCATTCTGTGGGCTGTCTTTTCACTGTGGTTTCAATTTGTGTTTCCCTGATGACTGCTGACGTTGGTTATCTTTTCACCTGCATGCTTTACCATCTGTATGGCCTCTGATGAAATGTGTGTTCATATCTTTTGCCCATGTTGGTCATTTCTTCCTACTAGAGCTGTGGCTGTAGACATTCTCCTTTAGAGTATATACGTCTTCAAACTCATCTCTGCAGCAGCACTAAGATGGATCAGAGACACAACTGTTAAGCTACGCGTCGCTATAGATTTTTTAAATTGTGATTAAAAAAACACGTAACATGGAATCTACCCTCAACAGTTAGGTACACAGTACAAATGTTAACTGTATGCGTGTCGTTGTACAGCAGATTTCTAAGACTTCTCCATTTTGCACAAACTGAAACTCTAGACCCGCTGAATAGTAACTCCCCATTCCCCCCACCTCCCGGCTCCTGGCAGCCACCAGTCTGCCTTTGCCTCTGAGTTTGACTACGTTACGTTCCGTAGACCAGTGGAACCACGCGTCATTTGTCACTCTGTGAATGCTTTGTTTCACTTCACAGTGTCCTCCAGGTTCATCCATGCCGTAGCCGGTGACCGTGCTATAGATTTGGATCCATGCGAGGCCAGTTCTCATTTTTAACTCATTAATAATCACGTTCTCTCACCATGACTCAGTTTCTCCATCACGGAAAACTTGGCCGTAACTAAACTCAGAGCTTTGTGACTAATCCGTACTCTCGTCCTGTGGACCGCCTCACAGGTGGCAGTTACGCGCGCCTTTGCCAAAGAATCAGAGGTCAGCAGGAGAAAGTTCTCATCCTGGTTTGTTGAAGAGGCTTCACTGAGTGGCCTCATTTCTTCATTAATTTTTCATTTATTGCATAAGGAAGCTCACCCTTTAATCCCCAATCCATTCCAGAGTACCTCAGCACATATATCCTGAAATGCAGAAGGGAGGGCCAACAAGGGGTCTGGTTCTCAGTAAAGGGTCTTCTATGGCCCCAAAGGGAGGATGCTCAAGCTGGCCTCCATCTGGCCCCTTGAGGCACCCGGTTCTCGGGGAGTTGCTATGGAAACGTGCTCCAGTACTAGGAGGAAAGGAAATGAAGCATTCCGAGAGTCTCGCAGGCTAGGCAATGGACGTTCTGACATCTCTTCCCCAAGTCTCCT
This sequence comes from Tursiops truncatus, assembly GCF_011762595.2. NCBI lineage: Eukaryota > Metazoa > Chordata > Mammalia > Artiodactyla > Delphinidae > Tursiops > Tursiops truncatus. Next base: position 167,675,040 of record NC_047035.1, on the reverse strand, counting down.
GCAGTTGCTTTCTTTGTTGAGTTCTTTATGTTTCACTGTTCCCATGTGGACACAGAGGCTGAATGTGTTGACTGTCCTTGTAGAGGCTTTACAACGCAGCATGAGAGATGTATAAGATCTCTGCCCATAAAGCTGTGGATTGAAATGAGAAAGGATGAGCGTTTATTGCCATTATCTTGGAAGCTAAAAATCTGCCACCATCTGAGCTCTCCTGTACGCATCTTAGCTCATGCAACCTGGAAAACGTATCTTTGTCTTTATGCTTTTTTCTTCCCCAAACCCCCTCCACCCTGTAGGCCCTTTGCTTCTGCATCATCCCATCCCGGGAGGTGATCAGCAGCTTCAACTCTCCCCGGTCTCAGCACACACTGTGGTTTTGCGCACAGGCGGGGGCCCCTGGGGATGGATCTCGGTGGTCAGAACAAATACCACCTGTGAATTTTGAGCCAGAGGAGATTCCTCCAGTCTCCTCCATACTGCCAGACCCTCAGGGATGCTGTCAGGCTTCAGTTCCCATGGCTGGTTGAAATCAGCTGTGACCCCTGCAAGAGCCACACTTCCCCTGGGGGCCTAGGCAAACCCGGATGCTGCCAGCATGTTCTGGGGTTGGTGTCCCTGGAGCCTACTCAAGGCCAGTCCATTTACTCTGCACAGATGCAGAGAGAAGAATGTCGGTGCTAGAAGGGAGCCGAAAAGTCTTCTAGTCAACCCCTTAATGCACCATCACGGAAGAATTTTATAGGAAAACAAAGACCTGCCCCAGAGCTACAGCTCTACCTGCCCCAGAGCTACAGCTCCATAAACATTTACATTTTAAAGCGTTAGATCCTTTAATTCTAAAAAAAAAGAAAAAAGAGTAGGAGGGGAGAGGGCAGGGACATGATAGGGGAAGGGGATTAAGAGGTATAAATTACTAGGTATAAAATAAGATACAGGGACTTCCCTGGCAGTCCAGTAAAACACTTCGCCTTCCAATGCAGGGGGTGCGGGTTGATCCCTGTTCAGGGAGCTAAGATCCCACATGCCCTGCGGCCAAAAAACCAAAACAGAAGCAATATTGTAACAAATTCAATAAAGACTTTAAAAATGGTCCACTTAAAAAAAATCTTAAAAAAAATAAGATACAAGGATGTAATATACAGCACAGGGAATATAGCCAATATTTTATAACTTTAAATGGAATATAATCTATAAAAGTATTGAATCACTGTATTGTAAACCTGAAACTAATATAGTATTGTAAGTCAACTACAACTGAAAAACAGTGAGTGGAACAGGCCACTCAAGCAACAGTGGGAACGCAGCTTTTCTTTTCTGGGCAATGCCTTGGGTCACTCAAACCACATAGTTGATACCACCCAGACACCATCCGTGCACAAGCCCAGGCCCAAGTTTGTTCCTCTGTCCAGTTCTTCCTAAGGAAGATTAAACCTGCTTTACTCCAGGTGTGTCTTTTATGAGTATTTATCTGTCTCTAATCTGGTCCTAAGCTACTAATGAAGAGGGATCCTCTCCTTTGAATCCAATATATTCCTTAGGATTAGGTTCAGGCCAAGGATCAGAAAACCCAGGAAGCTTAGGTAGAAGTTTGTTTCTCACTCTTGTGAAAGTCAGGTAGGCAGGCCAGGCTTGAAAGGAACGCCCTGGGGTCTGGCCCTTCCATCTGGTTACTCCACTGTGCATGGTCTCCATGACTAACTCGACTCATGGCCTAAGATGTCCACTCCAGCTCCAGCCATCACGTCTGCATTCTTGCCAGTAGGAAGGAGAAAATGTTAAGAGAAGGACATGCCTTTTCCCTTCATGAAGCACTTCCCAGAAGTTGTACATTATACTATTCTACCTACCACTTCTACCCACATCCCGTGGTCAGAACTTGTTCACATGGCCGCACTTGGCTCAAGGCAGCCGGGATACGTGGGTTCTCACCTGGGCAGTTACAGTTAGTTACAGCCAGTTCTCACAGGACTCTGTTACCGAGGAAAAGAGAGAACCAATATAGAGGGGCCACTGGCAGTGGTGTTTGGCTCTTCTGCTATTTAAATAACCAAATGAGTCTTCCCTCCCAGGGACCCTGAAAATCAAATGTGATGTTGCAGTCCATTCACAGCCCCACTGCTTCCCAGGTGTCCTCATAATGTCGCAAGAGATAAATGAACTGGCCTAGGGACAGGGACTTGAGCTCTGACCAGACTTGTTGGTCGTCAGTTGGTCACCAGGTGTTTATTTAGTGCTCCCAGACTTAGGGCATATAAGGGCAAACACTGTCTGATAATGACCTTCATTCCCATCATTAAGATTAAAGAGAGAGACCAGCTGCTCTAGGAAGAGTCCTGCAAGTACAGAGAGAGGGGGAAGGGGTCTGAGGTGAAGGTGGCCCCTCCCCTCATCGTGTATGTGTGCTGCCTTCCTTCAGCACATCCGATTCTCATCCCCGCCATCCCTTTGACGAGGGAACCACCCTGACCCTACGGTGACTTCTGCAGACATCTAAGCTCATTCATAACATGGATGTTATTAGCGTAACTCTCCAGGGATCATGTGATTCTGAAGTCCTTGCAGACCATTTCATCGCAGTCTGCTGTGAACCAGGAACATATGTGAAATGTAGCAGTTTTCCAAACTGTAAAGTCTTATTCCCAGGAGAAACAGTGTACTGGGGCTTGGCTTGGGGGGGAAAAACTCAGTCACTCTTTTTCCAGATGCCTTGTTTCTCTCTGTGGGTGTTGCTTCTGTAACTGAGATAGTCTGGTGTATTTATGCAATTTTCTTTTCTCTGTAAAACACAGCTGCCAGCAGGGTCCTGTGCTTTGCCAAAAAATCAGCCTGTTTTTAGTTAAGTCTGCTGTGTTTACACAGAAGTAAAACTGGAGATAGGGAAGGTCCTGGAATGGGCACTTAACCCATCCGAGCCAGGTCTATCCTCTCCAAATTTAAAGGCCTCCAGTCTTACTTTGATGAACTGTGCTGGTACATAACAGTCTTTATTTTCAGGAAATGGGGAGTTAGCCAGTTAAGATTTTTACTAAGTCACTGGCTATAAAGTTATTGATTTTGGTCACTCTAGATTGCTCAGGCTTTGATTTCATCATTCTTTTAGGTAATTATCATGATTTGGTTGGAATCTCTAGTGTGTCTCTGTGTGGCCCCGTGTGAGAGAGCTGACCTTCCCAGAGTGTCTAATTTATTCTTTTTATTTTATTTATTTTTTTAAATTTTTATTGGAGTATAGTTGATTTATAATGTTGGGTTAGTTTCTGCTGTACAGCAAAGTGAATCAGTTATACATATATCCACTCTTTTTTAGATTCTTTTCCCATATAGGTCCTTACAGAGTATTGAGTAGAGTTCCCTGTGCTATACAGGAGGTCCTTATTAGTTATCTATTTTATATATAGTAGTGTGTATATGTCAGTCCCAATCTCCCAATCTAATTTATTCTTAGAGACCAGCTGATATCTGGACAGAATCAATCCATTTCTACTGTTTATCACATACTAGTAATCTGCATTATAAAATATAAAGCTTCCTTCTCCGGCAGCTTAAAAGCTGCAGTTGGATGGGTTGGATGGAAGTTGAGCGCTTGAGTAGGCATTTAGCTTACTCCAAAGAAGGGCAGCTTTTCTGTTGGAATGGGGAGATCAGAAGATGCAGTTATGTTTAAGGAATGAGGAAGAAAGTTGAGGAGACTATTCTGCCCCCCCCGTTTCTCTCATACACACACACACACACACACACACACACACACACATACATACATACATACATACATACATACATACATACATGGAAGTCTTTATTTCTCTATAAAGCAGGAAGTAAAGTCATCTGCCAGGAGTGAAGAAAGAGGCGGTAGGAGAAGGGTTTGCGCAGAGTGCTGAAGGCTGGCATCACAGTTGTGAGCGACAGGAAAGAGTTGACTTGAGACACATAAAGGAAGGGCTGGGCAGGGTTGAAGCTGGAGACGCTGAGTTTGTAGCGGAAGCAGTCAGCATCTGGGAGTAGAAGGAGAGAAGGTAGATCTTTGGTTAGATCTGGAGCTGCTGTACTGTTGGGGTTTTTATTAAAAGGACAAGAAGGCAGAGGGGTTGCGGGTATGAGAACATAGTTGAAATTATGGATCACTTATTCATTCATCCATTAAGCAAATATTTATGAAGCAGCCATGGGAGACAGGGTGGCTGGCTAGGGAAGGAGGTGAAGTCAGGAGTAAACGGAGAGGTGAGGAGGTAAGAAGCCTCAGGAAGTCAAGGACCAACAGAGGAAGTGAGGGCGTGAGCAATCTGGAAGGATGACAGTGGAAGCCGGTGTGTAAATAGCTCAGCATGTGTGCCAAGCGTTATTTTAGATTTTGGGGTAAATTAACTCATTTAACTCTCACAGTAACTGTATGAGAAAGGACTATTATTTTTCTTATTTTACAAGCATGGGAAGGTTAAGTAACTTGTCCAAAGTCTCCCCACTATTACAGAGCTGGAATTTGAACCCAGATAGCCTGGCATCAGAAAGCCCAGGCTTTCACACACTGTACTTACACTGCCTCTGGGAAGGTGTGGTCAGAATGGGTGCAGAATGTTAAAGGTGGAGTGGTTCCACGCGATTACCCCATACTGAAGACATCCATAGGAGAAAGGGGCTAAAGCCCGGAATAGACAAACATCCCTGAAGGCAAGATCGAGGTGCATTATCCGTGTGGTTCCTGTGGGGAGAGAAGAATGGGCTAAAAGCATTCACGGGTGTAGGCTGGTGATTAGAAGGCCAGTGGATGACAAATGAAGAAGTGGAGATGGTCATACAATCAGATGGCCTGAGTCTGAAAGAAAGCTCCAGGGTTCTCATATGTGAGTAGAGGAGGAATAGTTTGGAAATGCCATTGTCGGGGAAAGAAAAAGCGAATCCCTTCTCCCAGCCCTGCAGCCTGAGGGACCGGGAAGCTGTGTTCTTAGGGACGAGCCAGGCTTTAGCGAAGCAGGCAGATGGAAGGAGGATTGTCCCTGTGAGATGAAGGTGCTTGAGGATTGATTTTCTATACTGCAGAGTTCCAGGGATTTGGGACGGAGGAGGGTGTGGGGAGTCTGGATCAAAGCAAAAGAACACAGAGAAAATTAGAGTGGGAGCAGGGCCAAGGATGGGAGACAGAAGGGGCCAACATTTGGGGTGATGACAGACCTGGGCAGATTGTTTGCCTTCAAGGGTCCAGGTAGGGCCCTGGTGTGAAGTTGCATGGGCCTCCGTGCAGGCCAAGGCCCAGGTCATGATCGTCGTCCAAAGGGCTCGGGTTGGCCTTCCATCTGAGCCAGGCCAGTGAACATGCTTTCCGCAGACCATCAGCTTTCCTTTAGCCGTGGCAACAAGCTGTGAATGGGCTTATTCTGAGGGACACTCTATCCCTGTCCAGCATAGAGCTCCGTGACAGTCTGGTGAAATGTAAGGAGCCCTTTTCAGAGTAATAGTTTAAATGCATAAAATAAGATGCCCAGGGTTACAAAGGCAACCAATTTTATGTACACAGGTGATCAGAATATGAAAAACGAATTTGTGATATAGAAATATACATGCTCTATTGACACATTCTAAAATAAGAACTAGCTACAGGTCTAATAAAAATTTCAAAGTAATGATGAGCAAAAGGACTGAAATTGGGTCATTTATAGAGACATGGATGGACCTACAGACTGTCCTACAGAGTGAAGTAAGTCAGAGAAAAACCAATATTGTATATTAATGCATATATGTGGAATCTTAAAAAAATGGTATAGATAATCTTATTTGCAAAGCAGAAATAGAGACACAGATGTAGAGAACAAATGTATGGATACCAAGCGGGGAAGGATGGGGTGGGATGAATTGGGAGATGGGGATTGACATATATACACTATTGATACTATGTATAAAATACATAACTAATGAGAACCTGCTGTAAAGCACAGGGAACTCTACTCAGTGCTCTGTGGTGACCTAAATGGGAAGGAAATCCAAAAAAGAGGGGATATACATATAGCTGATTCACTTTGCTGAACAGTAGAAACTAACACAACATTGTAAAGCAACTCTACTCCAATAAAATTTTTTTAAAAGACATCAAATAAAATATGTAACAATAAAATAAACTGAATTAAAATAAATGATGAGCATAAATAATTTATTGAGATATAAGGTAAAATGAAGATATCTGTAATTTCTACCAGTGACATAAATGCCAGGTATTGCTAATACTGCTGTGGCTCGTTGAATGAATGTGTAACAGGGTGAAATGTGATATTTCAGTTAGTGAAAATAAATATGTGATATCTTCCCACCCAAATCCACAGTCTGTGAATTCTACTTACAGACCCTTTGGGGCCTGAGGACCCCAGAGTAAGAACCCCATAGAGGAAGCACACACATAGGACCTTATTCTTGATATGCAGACAGTTTAGGACTCCTGGCTTTTCCCATTCTCCTATAGATGCCTAAAAAGTTGAGAACTGTTGCTTTTGTGGGTGGACCTCATTCATAAAGGTTTGTGAATACAGTGTACTTGTCAGATCTGTAAATCAGATCTTCAAATCAATTTGTGCCCCCCACTATGTAGTCAAGTCTGGACCAGAGCCTGGGACAGACACATGTCATTGGAGTTCCACTGATGCCCCGTCCTTACAAGCCCCTCCTTCACTCTGTGCTCCAGATCTTCTGGAACGGGCTTTCTCAACCTTAGCACTGTTGGCATTTGGGGATGGATACTTCCGTGTTGTGGGGCCTGGCCTGTGCGTTGAGAGATGTTTGGCAGCATCCCCGGCCTCTGTCCACTGACGGCAGTAGCATTATCCCTTAAGTCATGACAAAAATGTCTCCAAACACTGTCAAATATCCCCGGGAGGTAAAATCACCCCCAATTTGAGAACTATCCTCCAGAACACGGTTTCAGCTGTTAACCCAATAGTAGTAGCCACTCTCTGCTATGGCCATTGTCAGCTGCAGAGGAAGACAGTTCTACTGCACGTGTCAGAACGGCATCCCGTCCCCTTAGTGTCACATTAACCTCTTACTAATCATACAGAGCAACGTTCACACATTGAAGGGACTTCTCATTCCAGTCATGGAAAGAGAACCTTTTATTTTCTTAACCATTTTTAAATTGAAGTACAGTTAATTGACAGTATTGTGTTTCAGATTACAGCAAAGTGATTCAGTTATATATAAATATTTTTCAGATATTTTTCCATTATAGGTTATGATATTGAAATGTAGTTAAGATATATTATATCTTATATCTTAATATAAAGATATTGAAATATAGTTCCCTGTACTATATAGTAGGTCCTTGTTTAACTTACATAGTAGTGTACAGATGTTAATCCCAAGCTCCTGATCTGTCTCTCCCCCCATCCCTTTTGGTAACCATATGTTTGTTTTCTATGTCTGTGAGTCTTTCTGTTTTGTAAATATGTTCATTTGTTTCATTTTTTTAGATTCCACATATAAGTGACATCATAGGATATTTGCTTTCTCTGACTTAACTTCACTTACTATGATAATATCTACATCATCAATGTTGCTACAAATGGCATTATTTCATTTGTTTTTATGGCTGAGTAATAATTCCATTGTGTATATATATATCACACCTTCTTTATCCACTCATCTGTCGATGGACGTATAAGTTGCTTGCATGTCTTGGCTGTTGTGAATAGTGCTGCTATGAACACTGGGGTACATGTATCTTTTTGAATTAGAGTTTTGTCCAGATATATGACCAGGACTGGGATTGCAGGATCATATGGTAACTCTATTATTAGTTTTTTAAGGAATCTCCATACTGTTTTGCACAGTGCCTGCACCAATTTTCATTCCCACCAACAGTGTAGGAGGGTTCCCTTTTCTCCACACCCTCTCCAGCGCTTATTATTTGTAGACTTTTTGATGATGGACATTCTGACTGGTGTGAGGTGAGACCTTATTGTAGTTTTGATTTGCATTTCTCTAATAATTAACGATGTTGAGCATTTTCTCATGTGCCTGTTGGCCATCTGTATGTCTTCTTTGGAGAAATGTCTGTTTAAGGTCTTCTGCCCATTTTTTCATTGGGTTGTTTATTTTTTGGATATTGAGCTATATGAGCTGTTTGTATATTTGTAAATAAAGCTGTTATCAGTTGCATCATTTGAAGGTATTTTTGGCCAGTCCATAGATTGTCTTTTCATTTTGTTGATGGTTTCCTTTGCTGTACAAAAGGTCCCATTTGTTTATTTTTGTTTTTATTTCCATTACTCGAGACGGATCCAAAAAAATATTGCTACAATTTATGTGAAAGAGCGTTCTGCTTATGTTTTTCTCTAGGAGTTTTAGAGTGTTCAGTCTTACATTTAGGTCTTTAATCCATTTTGAGTTTATTTTGTATATGGTGTTAGATAATGTTCTAATTTTATTCTTTCACATTAAGCTGTCCAGTTTTCCCAGCACAACTTATTGAAAAGACTGTCTTTTCTGCATTGTATATTCTTGCCTCCTTTGTCAGAGATTAATTGACCATAAGTGCTTTGGTTTATTTCTGGGCTTGCTATCCTGTTCCATTGATCTATATTTCTGTTTTTGTGCCAGTACCATACTGTTTTATTTTAATTATTATTTATTTATTTATTTTACAGTAGGTCCTTGCTAGTTATCTGTCTTAAATATAGCAGTGTGTACATGTCAATCCTAAACTCCCAATCTGTCCTTCCCCGCTGGTAACCGTAAGTTCATTCTCTAAGTCTGTGAGTCTGCTTCTGTTTTGTAAATAAGTTCATTTGTATCATTTTGTTTTTTAGAGTCTGCATATGAGTAATATCATATGGTATTTGTCTTTGTCTGACTTACTTCACTTAGTACGATAATCTTCAGGTCCATCCATGTTGCTGCAAGTGGCATTATTTCATTCTTTTTAATGGCTGAGTAATACTCCATTGTATACACATACCACATCTTTATCCATTCCTGTCAATGGACATTTAGGTTGCTTCCATGCCTTGGCTACTGTAAATAGTGCTGCAGTGAACATTGGGGTGCATGTATCCTTTCAAACCATGTTTTTCTCTAGATATATGCCCAGGAGTGGGATTGCTGGATCATATGGTACCTCTGTTTTTAGTTTATTAAGGAACTTCCATACTGTTTTCCATAGTGGCTGTATCCATTTACATTCCTACCAGCAGTGTAGGAGGGTTCCCTTTTCTCCACACCCTCTCCAGCATTTGTTCTTTGTAGACTTTTTGATGATGGCCATTCTGACTGGTGTGAGGTGATATCTCATTATAGTTTTGATTTGCATTTCTCTAATAATTTGCGATGTTGAGCATCTTTTCATGTTCCTCTTGGCCATCTGTATGTCTTCTTTAAGTCTTTTGCCCATTTTTTGATTGGGTTATTTGTTTCTTGAATATCGAGTTGCAAGAGCTGTTTGTAAATTATGGAGACTAATTCCTTGTCAGTTGCATTGTTTGCAAATATTTTCTCCCATCCTGTGGGTTGTCTTTTCGTTTTCTTTGTGGTTTCCTTTGTTGTGCAAAAGCTTTTGAGTTTAATTAGGTCTCATTTGTTTATTTTTGTTTTTATTTCCATGACTCTGGGAGATGAATCGAAAAAGGTATTTATTTCTGCAATTTATGTCAAAGAGTGTTCTGCCTGTGTTTTCCTCTAAGAGTTTTATAGTATCCAGTCTTACATCTAGGTCTTTAAATTTTTTTAAAATTTTTTAAAAAATTTATTTATTTTTGGCTGTTTTGGGTCTTTGTTGCTGTGTGTGGGCTTTCTCTATTTGTGGCGAGTGGGGGCTACTCTTTGTTGCGGTGTGCGGGCTTCTCATTGTGGTGACTTCTCTTGTTGAGGAGCACAGGCTCTAGGCACGTGGACTTCAGTAGTTATGGCACATGGGCTCAGTAGTTGTGGCTCAGGGGCTCTAGAGCACAGGCTCAGTAGTTGTGGCACATGGGCTTAGTTGCTCTGAGGCATATGGGATCTTCCTGGACCAGGGCTCGAACCTGTGTCCCCTGCATTGGCAGGTGGATTCTTAACCACTGTGCCACCAGGGAAGCCCACATTTAGTTCTTTAATCCCTTTTTGAGTTTATTTTTGTATATGGGGTTAAGGAATGTTCTAATTTCATTGTTTTACATGTAGCTGTCCAGTTTTTCCAGCACCATTTATTGAAGAGACTGTCTTTTCTCCACTGAATAGTCTTGCCTCCTTTGTTGTAGATAAATTGACCATAAGTGTGTGGGTTTGTTTCTGGGCTTTCTATCCTGCTCCATTTATTTCTATTTCTGTTTTTGTGCCAGTACCATATGGGTTTGATGACTGTAGCCTTGTAGTGTAGTCTGAAGTCAGGGAGCATGATCCTCCAGCTCCATTCTTTTTCCTCGTTTGTTTTTGCTATTCAGGGTCTTCTGTGTTTTCATACAAGTTAAAAAATTTTTTGTTCTAGTTCTGTGAAAAATGCCATTGGTAATTTGATAGGGATTGCATTGAATCCATACATTGCCTTGGGTAGTATGGTCATTTTAGCAATATTGAGTCTTCCAATCCAAGAATACAGTATATCTTTCCATCTCTTGGTGTTATCTTCAATTTCTTTCATCAGTGTCCTGTATTTTTCAGAGTACAGGTCTCTTGCCTCCTCAGGTAGGTTTATTCCTAGATATCTTCTTATTTTTGATGCAGTGGTTGCATTTGATGGATTGTTAATTTCTCTTTCTGATAGTTCATTGTTAGTGTGTAGAAATGCAGTAGATTTCTGTATATTAATTTTGTGTCCATTCATGAGCTGTAGTAGCTTTCCGGTAGTGTCTTTGGGATTTTCTATGTATAGTGTCATGTCATCTGCAGACAGTGACAGTTTTACTTCTTTTCTGATTTAGATTCTTCTTACTACTTTTCCTTCTCTGATTCCTTGGCTAGGACTTCCAAAACTATGTTGAATAAAAGTGGCAAGAGTGGCACCCTTGTCTTGTTCCTGATCTTAGAGGAAATGCTTTCAGCTTTTCACTGTTGAGTGTGATGTTAGCTGTGGGTTTGTCATAAATGGCCTTTATTATGTTGAGGTAGGTTTCCTCTATGCCCACTTTCTGGAGAGTTTTTATCATAAATGGATGTTGAATTTTATCAAAGGCTTTTTCTGCATCTGTTGAAATGGTCATACAGTTTTTATTCTTTAATTTGTTAATCTAGTGCATCACACTGATATGCAGATATTGAAAAATCCTTGCATTCCTGGGATAAATCCCACTTGATCATGGTGTATGATCTTTTTAATGTGCTGTTGGATTCTGTTTGCTGGCATTTTGTTGAGGATTTTTGCATCTATATTCATCAGAGATATTGGCCTGTAGTTTTCTTTTTATGTGACATCTTTGTCTGGTTTTGGTATCAGGGTGATGGTGGTCTCATAGAATGAGTCTGGAAGTGTTCCTTCCTCTGCAATTTTTTGGAATAGCTTCAGAAGGATAGGTGTTAAATCTTCTCTGAGTTTGTTAGAATTCACCTGTGAAGCCATCTGGTCCTGGACTTTTGTTTGTTGGGAGTTTTAAATTCACAGTTTCAATTTCAGTACTTGTGATTGGTGTGTTCATATTCTCTATTCTTTCCTGGTTCCATCTTGGGAGATTGTACCTTTCTAAGAATTTTTCCATTCCTTTTCGGTTGTCCATTTTATTGGCATATAGTTGCTCATAGTAGCATCTTAGGATCCTTTGTATTTCTGTGGTCCAAATTGTAACTTCTTTTTCTGATACTGATTTGGGCCCTCTCCCTTTATTTCTTGGTGGGTCTGGCTAAAGGCTTATCAGTTTTGTTTATTTTTTCAAGGAACCAACTTTTGGTTTCATTGATCTTTTCTATCTTCTTAGTCTCCATTTATTTCTTCTCTGATCTTTATGATTTCTTTCTACTAACTCTGGGTTTTGTTTGTTCTTTCTCTAGTTGCTTTAAGTGTAAGGTTAGGTTGTTTCTTTGAGATTTTTCTTGTTTCTTGAGGTAATCTTATATTGCTATAAAATTCCCTCTTAGAACTGCTTTTGCTGCATCCCATAGGTTTTGGATCATCATGTTTTCGTGTTCATTTGTCTCTAGGTGTTTTTTTATTTCCTCTTTGATTTCTTCGGTGATCCATTGGTTGTTTAGTAGCATATTGTTTAGCCTCCACGTGTTTGTATTTTTTGGCAGTTTTTTTTTCTTGTAGTTGATTTCTAGCCTCATAGCATTGTGGTTGGAAAAGAATCTTGATATGATTTCAATTTTTAAAAATTTACTGAGGCTTGCTTTGTGGCCCAGCATGTGATCTATCTTGGAGAATGTTCCATTTTCTCTTGAAAAGAACACATATTCTGTTGCTTTCAGATGGAACACTCTATAAATATCAATTATGTCCATTTGGTCTAATGTGTCATTTAAGCATGTGTTTCCTTATGGATTTTCTGTTGGGATGACCTGTGCATTGATGTAAGTGGGGTGTTAAGGTCCCGCCTACGATTGTGTTACTGTCAGTTTCTCCTATTGTGTCTGTTAACATTTGTCTTATATGCTGAGGTGCTCCTATATTGGGTGCATATACATTTAAAACTGTTGTATCATCTTCTTGGATTGAGCCCTTGGTCCTTGTCTATTGTAACAGCCTTTATTTTAAAGTCCATTTTTTCTGATATGAGAGTATTGCTATTCAGGCTTTCTTTTAATTTCCATTTTCATGGAATACCTTTTTCCATCCCCTCACTTTCAGTCTGTGTGTGTTCCTAGATCTGAAGTGGATCTGTTTTACACAGCATATATATGGGTCTTGTTTTTGTTTCTATTCAGCCAGTCTGTGACTTTCAGTTGGAACATTTAATCCATTTACATTTGAGGTAATTATCAAAACGTAAATCTTATTGCCATTTTGTTAATCGTTTGGGATTTGCTTTTCTACGTCTTTTTATCCCTTCTTTTGTTCTTTTCTCTTCTGAAATGATGACTATCTTTAGTATTATGTTTGGATTCTTTTTCTTTTCTGTGTGTATATCTATTATGGATTTTTGTTTTGTGATTACCATGGGGTTTTGGTATAGCAGTCATGTATACATGATTATTTTAAGCTGCTGATCTCTCAGTTTGAAATGCACTGTAAATACCCTGCATTTGTACTCTCCTTCCCTCATTATTAACTGGTTTTGTTATCATATTTTATATCTAATTGTTTTGTGCATCCCTTAACTGCTTCTTGTGGATACAGATGATGTTACTACTTTTTTTGGATTCAGGAGAAACATTTATTTGCTGAGGCAGCCTAGTTGTAAAAATAATATATAAAGTACTTAACTACTTGATAAGAAGCTAACTTTTACATTAGAAATTTAAAGTAGTAATGATTTTACAGTATGCTCGGAACATCAGTAATAATTATAAATGATATTCAAACTACATCATCTACACTGGATATACATTTTCTCTAAAAATTGGTACAGCAATTTTCAGCTTGGACAGCTCTTAAAAATAAGTTGGATAATCATTTGCCTCTATAATGTAAAGTAGCACTAAAAGACCACCCTTATCTTTTCCCCAAAGATCTCCCCTGTTTAACAGTCAGTTACCTGGAATTCTAACACTAACGATTTAGTCTTGTTGAAATAGATTGCTAGGCCCAAGATGGAGTCACTCCTGCTCAGGGTGATGCGTCAGTGAACGAAAACTTAGGTATCTTTTGCATCCCTGTAAATACTCCTCCACTTGGCCAGAAATGCAGTATATCCACTCAGCCAGTCACCAAACACCAAGCCAACAATGGGCTCTGTACTTATCTGCTATTCCTTCTTACCCTAATCAAGGCCTCAGCCAACATGTTTTCTATGCTTTCTATTTCTGTTTTTCTCTGCCTTGTTCTTTATTCTTTTTTTTAACATCTTTATTGGAGTATAATTGCCTTACAATGGTGTGTTAGTTTCACCTTTATAACAAAGTGAATCAGCTCTACATATACATATATGTCCATATCTCCTCCCTCTTGCGTCTCCCTCCCACCCTCCCTATGCCACCCCTCTAGGTGGTCACAAAGCACAGAGCTGATCTCCCTGTGCTATGCGGCTGCTTCCCACTAGCTATATTACATTTTGTAGTATATATATGTCCATGCCACTCTACTTTGTCCCAGCTTACCCTTCCCCTTCCCTGTGTCCGCAAGTCCATTCTCTACATCTACGTCTTTATTCCTGTCTTGCCTCTATGTTCTTCAGAACCGTTTTTTTTTAGATTCCATATATGTGTTAGCATATGGCATTTGCTTTTCTCTTTCTGACTTACTTCACTCTGTATGACAGACTCTAGGTCCATCCACTTCACTACAAATAACTCAATTTCATTTCTTTTTATGGCTGAGTAATATTCCATTGTATATATGTGCCACATCTTCTTTATCCATTCATCTGTTGATGGTCACTTAGGTTGCTTCCAATACGTCCTGGCTATTGTAACTAAAGCTGCAATGAACATTTTGGTACATGACTCTTTTTGAATTATGGTTTTCTCAGGGTATATGTCCAGCAGTGGGATTGCTGGGGCGTATGGTAGTTCTATTTTTAGTTTATTAAGGAACCTCCATACTGTTCTCCATAGTGGCTGTATCAATTTACATTCCCACCAACAGTGCAAGAGGGTTCCCTTTTCTCCACACCCTCTCCAGCATTTATTGTTTGTAGATTTTTTGATGATGGCCATTCTGACTGGTGTGAGGTGATACCTCATTGTAGTTTTGATTTGCATTTCTCTAATTATTGGTGATGTTGAGCATTCTTTCATGTGTTTGTTGGCCATTTGTATGTCTTTTTTGCAGAAATGTCTATTGAGGTCTTCAGCCCATTTTTGGATTGGGTTGTGTATTTTGTTCATATTGAGCTGCATGAGCTGCTTGTTAATTTTGGAGATTAATCCTTTGTCAGTTGCTTCATTTGCAAATATTTTCTCTGATTCTGAGGGTTGTCTTTTTGTCTTGTTTATGTTTTCCTTTGCTGTGCAAGTTTCATTAGGTCCCATTTCTTAATTTTTGTTTTTATTTCCATTTCTCTAGGAGGTGGGTCAAAAATGTTCTTGCTGTGATTTATGTCAAACAGTATTCTGTTTGACATAAACAGAAACAGTGTTCTGCCTATGTTTTCCTCCAAGAGTTTTATAGTGTCTGGCCTTACATTTAGGTCTTTAATCCATTTTGAGTTTATTTTTGTGTATGGTGTTAGGGAGTGTTGTAATTTCCTTCTTTTATATGTAGCTGTTCAGTTTTCCGAGCACCACTTTTCTCCATTGTATATTCTCGCCTCCTTTATCAAAAATAAGGTGACCATATGTGTGTGGGTTTATATCTCGGCTTTCTGTCCTGTTCCATTGATCTATATTTCTGTTTTTGTGCCAGTACCATACTGTCTTGATTACTGTAGCTTTGTAGTATAGTCTGAAGTCCAGGAGCCTGATTCCTCCAGCTCCAGTTTTCTTTCTCAAGATTGCTTTGGCTATTTGGGGTCTTTTATGTTTCCATACAAATTGTGAAATATTTTGTTCTAGTTCTGTTGAAAAATGCCATTGGTAGATTGATAGGGATTGCATTGAATCTGTAGATTGCTTTAGGTAGTATAGTCATTTTCACAATGTTGATTCTTTCAATCCAAGAACAGAGTATATCTCTCCCTTTGTTTGTATCATCTTTAATTTCTTTCATCAGTCTTATAGTGTTCTGCATACAAGTCTTTTGTCTCCCTAGGTAGGTTTATTCCTAGGTATTTTATTCTTTTTGTTGCAATGGTAAATGGGAATGTTTCCTTAATTTCCCTTTCAGACTTTTCATCATTAGTGTATAGGAATGCAAGAGATTTCTGTGCATGAATATTATATCCTGCTACTTTACCAAATTCATTGATTAGCTCTAATAGTTTTCTGGTAGCATCTTTAGGATTCTCTGTGTATAGTATCATGTCATCTGCAAACAGTGACAGCTTTACTTCTTCTTTTCTGATTTGGATTCCTTTTATTTCTTTTTCTTCTCTGATTGCTGTGGCTAAAACTTCCAAAACTATGTTGAATAATAGTGGTGAGAGTGGGCAACCTTGTCTTGTTCCTGATCTTAGTGGAAATGGTTTCAGTTTTTCACCATTGAGAACGATGTTGGCTGTGGGTCTGTCTTATATGGCCTTTATTATGTTGAGGTAATTTCCCTCTATGCCTACTTTCTGGAGGGTTTTTATCATAAATCGGTGTTGAATTTTGTCAAAAGCTTTTTCTGCATCTATTGAGTTGATCATATGGTTTTTCTCCTTCAATTTGTTAATATGGTGTATCACATTGATTGATTTGCATATATTGAAGAATCCTTGCATTCCTGGGATAAACCCCACTCGATCATGGTGTATGATCCTTTTAATGTGCTGTTGCATTCTGTTTGCTAGTATTTTGTTGAGGATTTTTGCCTCTGTGTTCATCAGTGATATTGGCCTGTAGTTTTGTTTCTTTATGACATACTTGTCTGGTTTTGCTCTCAGGGAGATGGTGCCCTCGTAGAATGAGTTTGGGAGTGTTCCTCCCTCTGCTATATTTTGGAAGAGTTTGAGAAGGATAGGTGTTAGCTCTTCTCTAAATGTTTGATAGAATTCTCCTGTGAAGCCATCTGGTCCTGGGCTTTTGTTTGTTGGAAGATTTTTAATCACAGTCTCAATTTCAGTACTTGTGATTGGTCTGTTTATATTTTCTGCTTCTTCCTGGTTCAGTCTCGGAAGGTTGTGCTTTTCTAAGAATTTGTTCATTTCTTCCAGGTTGTCCGTTTTATTGGCATAGAGTTGCTTGTAGTAGTCTCTTAGGATGCTTTGTATTTCTGCAGTGTCAGTTGTTACTTCTCCTTTTTCATTTCTAATTCTATTGATTTGAGTCTTCTTTTTTGCTTGATGAGTCTGGCTAATGGTTTATCAAATTTGTTTATCTTCTCAAAGAACCAGCTTTTAGTTTTACTGATCTTTGGTACTGTTTCCTTCATTTATTTTTCATTTATTTCTGATCTGATCTTTACGATTTCTTTCCTTCTGCTAACTTTGGGTTTTTTTGTTCTCTCTCTCTTATTGCTTTAGGTGAAAGATTAGGTTGTTTATTTGAGATGCTTCTTGTTTCTTGAGGTAGTATTGTATTGCTATAAACTTCCTGCTTAGAACTGCTTTTGGCATCCCATAGGTTTTGGGTTGTGGTGTTTTCATTGTCATTTGTTTCTAGGTATTTTTTGATTTCCTCTTTGATTTCTTCAGTGATCTCTTGGTTATTAAGTACTGTATTCTTTAGCCTCCACGTGTTTGTATTTTGTAAGATTTTTTCTTGTAATTGATATCTAGTCTCATAGTGTTGTGGTCAGAAAGGATACTTGATACGGTTTCAGTTTTGTTAAATTTACCAAGGCTTGATTCATGACCCAAGATATGATCTGTCCTGGATAATCTTCCATGAGCACTTGAGAAGAAAGTTTATTCTGTTGTTTTTGGATGGAATGTCCTATAAATATTAATTAAGTCCATCTTGTTTAATGTATCATTTAAAGCTTGTGTTTCCTTCTTATTTTCATTTTGGATGATCTGTCCATTGGTGAAAGTGGGGTGTTAAAGTCCCCTACTATGATTGTGTTACCGTCAATTTCCCCTTTTATGGCTGTTAGCATTATGTTTTGAGGTGCTCCTATGTTGGGTGCATAAATGTTTACAATTGTTATATCTTCTTCTTGGATTGATCCCTTGATCATTATGTAGTGTCCTTCCTTGTCTCTTGTAACATTCTTTATTTTAAAGTCTATATTATCGGATATGAGTAAAGTTACTCCAGATTTTTTTGATTTCCATTTGCATGGAATATCTTTTTCTGTCCCCTCACTTTCAGTCTGTATGTGTCCCTAGGTCTGAAGTGGGTCTCTTGTAGACAGCCTTTGTATGGGTCTTGTTTTTGTATCCATTCAGCATGTCTGTGTCTTTTGGTTGGAGCATTTAATCCATTTACATTTATGATAATTATTAATATGTATGCTCGTATTACTATTTTCTTAATTGTTTTGGGTTTGTTATTGTAGGTCTTTTCCTTATCTTGTGTTTCCTGCCTAGAGAAGTTCCTTTAGCATTTGTTTTAAAGCTGGTTTGGTGGTGCTGAATTCTCTTAGCGTTTGCTTGTCAGTAAAGGTTTTAATTTCTCCGTCGAATCTGAATGAGATCCTTGCTGGGTAGAGTAATCTTGGTTGTAGGTTCTTCCCTTTCATCACTTTAAATATGTCCTGCCACTGCCTTCTGGCTTGCAGAGTTTCTGCTGAAAGATCAGCTGTTAACCTTATGGGAATTCCCTTGTATGTTATTTGTTCCTTTTCCCTTGCTGCTTTTAATATTTTTTCTTTGTAATTAATTTTTAAGAGTTTGATATGTGTCTTGGCCTGTTTCTCCTTAGATTTATCCTGTATGGGACTCTCTGCACTTCCTGGACTTGATTAACTATTTCTTTTCCCATAGTAGGGAAGTTTTCAACTATAATCTCTTCAAATATTTTCTCAGTCCCTTTCTTTTTCTCTTCTTCTGGGACCCCTATAATTTGAATGTTGGTGTGTTTAATGTTGTCTCAGAGGTCTCTGAGACTGTCCTCAATTCTTTTCATTCTTTTTTCTTTATTCTTTTCTACAGTAGGTATTTCCACTATTTTATGCTCCAGGTCATTTATCCGTTCTTCTTCCTCAGTTATTCTGCTATTGATTCCTTCTAGAGAATTTTTTTTTTTTTTTTTTTTTGCGGTACGCGGGTTTGTCACTGCTGTGGCCTCTCCTGTTGCGGAGTACAGGCTTCGGACGCGCAGGCTCAACGGCCATGGCTCACGGGCATGTGGGATTTTCCCGGGCCGGGGCATGAACCTGTGTCCCCTGCATCGGCAGGCGGACTCTCAACCACTGCACCACCAGGGAAGCCCTAGAGAATTTTTAATTTCGTTTATTGTGTTGTTTATCATTGGTTGCTCTTTAGTTCTTCTAGGTCCTTGTTAAATGTTTCTTGTATTTTCTCCATTTTATTTCCAAGATTTTGGTCATCTTTACTATCACTCTGAATTCTTTTTCAGGTAGACTGCCTATTTCCTCTTCATTTGTTTTGTCTGGTGGGTTTTTACCTTGCTCCTTCCTTCATCTGCTGTGTATTTCTTTGTCTTCTCATTTTGCTTAACTTACTGTGTTTGGGGTCTCCTTTTCACAGGCTGCAGGTTCGTAGATCCCGTTGTTTTTGGTGTCTGCCCCCAGTGGCTAAGGTTGGTTCAGTGGGTTGTGTAGGCTTCCTGGTGGAGGGGACTAGTGCCTGTGTTCTGGTGGATGAGGCTGGATCTTGTCTTTCTGGTGGGCAAGACCGTGTCTGATGGTGTGTTTGAGGGTGTCTGTGACCTTATTATGATTTTAGGCAGCCTGTCTCCTAATGGGTGGGGTTGTTTTCCTGTCTTGCTAGTTGTTTAGCATAGCATGTCCAGCACTATAGTTTGCTCATCGTTGAGTGGATCTGGGTCTTAGCGTTGAGATGGAGATTTCCGGGAGAGCTTTCATTGTTTGATATTATGTGGAACCAGGAGGTCTCTGGTGGACCAATGTCCTGAACTCAGCTCTCCCACCTCAGAGGCACAGGGCTGACACCCAGCTGGAGCACCAAGACACTGTCAGCCACACGGCTCAGAAGAAAAGGGAGGAAAAAAGAAAGAAAGAAAAAATAAAATAAGGTTATTGAAATAAAAAATAACTAGTAAAAATTTTAAAAAAGTAATAAAAAAGAAAAGAAAGAAAGAAGAGAGCAATGAAACCAAAAAACAAATGCACCAATGCCAACAAGCACTAAAAACTATACTGAAAAACTGACAGAACCCTAGGACAAATAGTAAAAGCAAAGCTATTCAGACAAAATCATACAAAGAAGTATACACACTCACAAAAAGAGAAAAAGGAAATATATATATATAACTATATATGGGAAAAAAAGGAAGAGAGTAACCAAAAATCAACAAATCTACCAATGATAACACCCTAAATACTAAACTAAGATAAACATAAAACCAGAAACAAGTTAGACGTTTGGAGAAAGCAAAACCCAAGTCTACAGTAGCTCCCAAAGTCCACTGCCTCAATTTTGGGATGATTCGCTGTCTTTTCAGGTATTCCACAGATGCAGGTACATCAAGTTGATTGTGGAGATTTAATCCGCTGTTCCTGAGGCCTCTGGGAGAGCTTTCCCTTTCTCTTCTTTGTTCGCACAGCTCCCAAGGCTCAGCTTTGGAGTTGGCCCCACCTCTGCGTGTAGGTCGCCGGAGGGCGTCTGTTCCCCACCCAGACAGGATGGGGTTAAAGGAGCAGCTGATTAGGGGGCTCTGGCTCACTCAGGCTGGGGGGAGGGAGGGTTACCGAATTAGGGGGCGAGCCTGTGGTGGCAGAGGCCAGCGTGATGTTGCACCAGCCTGAGGTGCACCATGTATTCTCCCGGGGAAGTTGTCACAGTGGCGGGCTGCACAGGCTCCCGGGAGGCAGGTGTGGATAGTGACCTGTGCTCGCACACAGGCTTCTTGGTGGCGGCAGCAGCAGCCTTAGCGTTTCATGCCCTTCTCTGTTTTCCGCGCTGATAGCTGTGGCTCGCGCCCGTCTCTGGAGCTCGTTTAGTCCGTGCTCTGAATCCCTTCTCCTCACACACCCCGAAACAATGGTCTCTTGCCTCTTAGGCAGGTCCAGACTCTTTCCTGGACTCCCTCCCAGCTAGCTCTGGCGCACTAGCCCCCTGCAGGCTGTGTTCACGCCGCCAACCCCAGTCCTCTCCCTGGGATCCAACTGAAGTCCGAGCCTCAGCTCCCAGCCCCAACCTGCCTCGGCGGGTGAGCAGACAAGCCTCTCGGGCTGGTGAGTGCTGGTCGGCACCGATCCTCTGTGCGGGAATCTCTCCGCTTTGCCCTCCGCACCCCTGTGGCTGCGCTCTCCTCCGTGGCTCCAAAGCTTCCCCCCTCCGCCACCCCCGTCCCTGCCAGTGAAGGGTCTTCCTTGTGTGTGGAAACCTTTCCTCCTTCACAGCTCCCTCCCACTGGTGCAGGTCCCGTCCCTATTCTTTTGTCTCTGTTTATCCTTTTTTCTTTTGCGCTACCCAGGTACGTGGGGAGTTCTTGCCTTTTGGGAGGTCTGAGGTCTTCTGCCAGCATTCAGTAGGTGTTCTGTAGGAGCTGTTCCACATGTAGCTGTATTTCTGATGTATTTGTGGGGAGGAAGGTGATCTCCATGTCTTACTCCTCCACCAATCTTGAAGGTCCCCTGATGTTACCAGTTTCGTCTTTTAACTTCCCTATTAGTTTACGTGTTGGTGAGTTCCTACCTTTACTGTATATTAGCCTTTACTGGTGAGCCTTTCCATTTCATAATTTTCTTGTTTCTAGATGTGGCCTTTTTTTCCCACCTAAAGAAGTTGCTTTAGTATTTGTTGTAAAGGTTGTTTGGTGGTGCTGAACTCTTTTAGCTTTTGCTTATCTGTAAAGCTTCTGATGTCTCTATCAAATCTGAATGAGAGTCTTGCTGGGTAGAGTATTCTTGGTTGTAGGTGTTTTCCTTTCATCATTTTAAATATGTCCTGCCACTCCCTTCTGGCCTGCAGAGTTTCTGCTGAAAAAGCAGCTGATAACTTTATTGGAATTCCCTTGTATGTTTCGCTTTTAATACTTTCTCTTTGTCTTTAATTTTTGTCAATTTGATTACTGTGTGCCTGTGTGTGTTCCTCTTTGGGTTAATCCTGTATGGCAGGGGTCCCCAACCCCCAGGCTGCAGACCAGTATCGGTCCGCAGCCTGTTAGGAACCGGGCCACACGGCAGGAGGTGAGCAGCAGGGGAGTGAGCGGAGCTTCATCTGCTGCTCCCCATCGCTCTCATTACTGCCTGACCATCCCCCACCCTCCCAACCCCATCCGTGGAAAAATTGTCTTCCTCGAAACTGATTCCTGGTGCCAAAAAGGTTGGGAACCGCTGTTGTATGGGACTGTCTGCATCTCCTGGACTTGGGTGACTGTTTCCTTTCCCAGGCTAGGGAAGTTTTCAGCTAGTATCTCTTCAAATATTTTCTCAGGCCCTTTCTCTCTCTCTTCTCCTTCTGGGACCCCTCTAATGTGAATATTAGTGCACTTAATGTCATCCCAGAGGTCTCTTAAACTGACCTCATTTGTTTCATTCTTTTTTCTTTGTTCTGTGGCAGTGATTTCCACTACTCTTTCAGCTCACTGATCCATCTTTCTGCCTCACTTATTCTACTGTTGATTCCTTCTAGCATTCCATTTCAGTTATTATATTCTTCAAGTCTGGTTTTTGTTTATATTTTCTAACTCTTTTAAAAACTTCTGACTTCTTGCTCTGTGCATCCATTCTTCTCCCGAGTTCTTGGATCATCTTTATGATCATTACTCTGAACTCTTTCTCAGGTAGATCACCTATGTCCACATTACTTAGTTCTTCTGTGGTTTTATGTTGTTCCTTCATCTGAAACATATTCCTCTGCTACCTCATTTTGTCTAAATCTCTATTTGTATTTTATGTATGTGGTGGGTTAGTTATGTTTCTCGACCTTGGCAAAGTGGCCTTCTGTAGGGGATGTCCTACGTGTCCCCTCTTGTTACCCAAGGGCCAGGGGCCAGCTGGTCCCAGGGTAGGGTCTGGCCTGTGTTTGCGGACTCCATTCCGTAGGCTTCAGGACTGTAATTTCCTTGCTTCTGGTGTCTGTCCCCTGGTGGGTGAGGCTGCTCTAGAGGCTTGTGCAGGCTTCCTGGTGTGAGGGGCTGGCGCCTGCCCACTGGGGGATGGAGCTGCATCCTGGCCCTCTTGTGGGCAGGGCTGCAGCTAGGGGCATGTCTAGAAGTGGCTGTGGTCTCAGGAAGTCTTTAGGCAGCCTTTCTACTGCTGGGTGGGGCTGTGTTCCTGCCCAGTTAGTTGTTTGGCATGAGGTGTCCCAGCACTGGAGCCTACAGGTTGTCGGGTGGGCCCAGGTCTTGGTGCTGATGACCCAAGCAAGGTATCATCCTACAGGAGAGCGCATGCACGTGAATACTCCCCAGTATGTCTGCCACCAGCTTTTATGTCCCCAGAGAGAGCCATAGCCACCCCCTTCCTCCCCTGGAGACCCTCCAAGACCAGCAGGTATGTCTGGTCCAGGCTCCTATGAAGTTACTGCTTTTGCTTTTGGTCCCACTGAGTGTGACATTTTTGTACACCTTTAACAGTGAAACCTCTGTTTCCCCCAGTCCTGTGGAGCTCCTGAAATTAAGCCCCACTGGTCTTCAAAGCCAAATGCTCTGGGGGCTCCTCTTCCCAGTACCAGACCCCCAGGCTGGGGAGCTGACATGAAGCTCAGAACTCTCACTCCTGTGGGGGAGCCTCTGCACTATATTATTCTCCAGTTTGTGGGTCACCCACCTGGGGGGTATGGGATTTGATTATATCACCAATGCTGTTTTATTGTGGTTTCTCCTTAATGTCTTCAGTTGTAGAAGATTGTTTTTTTTTCCGGTAGGTTCCAGTCTTTTTAATGATGGTTGTTTAGCAGTCAGTTGTGATTTTGGTGTGTTCGTGAGAGGAGGTGAACCCAAGGTCCTTCTACTCTGCCATCTTGGTCTAATCCCACTGTTGTCTTTTTAGTCTCTATTTCATTTATTCTGCTCCAATCTTTGTTATTTCCTTCCTTCTACTAACTTTGGGCTTCATTTTTTTTCTTTTTCTAGTTCCTTGAGGTGTCAAATTAGGTTTATTCATGATCTTTCTTGTTTCATCATGTAGGCATTTATCACTATGAACTTCCCTCTTACAACAGATTCTATTGCATGCCATAAGTTATGGTATATATTATTTCTTTTTTTATATTTATTTATTATTTTATTTATTTTGGCTATGCCGGGTCTTAGTTGCAGCACTCAGGATCTTCGTTGCGGCATGCGGGCTTCTTAGTTGCGGCATGCATGCGGGATCAAGTTCCCCAACCAGGGATTGAACCCAGGCCCCCTGCATTGGGAGTGCGGAGTCTTACCCACTGGACCACCAGGGAAGTCCCTGGTATGCATTACTCCTTGCTTTCTCTTTTGACTCCTTGGTTGTTCAGGAGCATATTTATTCTCCATATATGTGTGAAATTTTCAGTTTTCTTCTGTAATTGATTTCTATTTTTATACCATTGTAGTCAGAAAAGCTGCTTGACAAGATTTCAGTCTTCTAATTTATTAAGACTTGTTTTGTGACCGAACATATTACCTGTCCTGGAGAATGTTTCCTGTACATTTGAGAGGAATCTTATGTTCTGTTGCTTTCAGATGGAATGTTCTGTAAATGTTAAACTACATGTTAGACCAGATTGACTTAAGCCCAGTGTTTCCTTATTTTTCTGTCTGTATGATCTCTTCATTGTGGATGGGGGAGTACTGAAATCCCCTAATATTACTGTATTGCTCCCTATTTCTCCCGTCTGTTAATATTTGCTTTAAATATTTAGATGTTCCTATGTTAGGTGCATAAATATTTACAAATGTTATATCCTCTTGATGAATTGATTCTTTATCATTATATAATGACATTTGTTTCTTAAGGTATAAATACAGCTACTCCAGCTTGCTTTTGTTTTCCATTTGTGTGGAATATCTTTTTCCATACCTTGACTTTTAGTCTCTATGCATCCTTAAAGCTGAAGTGAGTCTCTTACATTTTATATTTTATTCATTTATTTGCCCATGCTGCTCGGCTTGCTTGATCTTAGTTCCCCAACCAGGGATCAAACCCAGGCCCTGGCAGTGAAAGTGCTGAGTCCTAACCACTGGACCATCAAGGAATTCCCCTGAAGTGAATCTCTTTTAGGCAGCATATAGATGGGTCATTTTTTATATCCATTCAGCCAGTCTGTCTTTTAATTGGAAACTTTAGTCCATTTACATTTAATGTAATTACTTATAGGTATGTACTTATTGCCATTTTGTTAATTTCTTTCTGGTTGTCTTGTAATCCCTCTGTTCCTTTCTTCTCTTGCTCTCTTTACTGTCTGATGATTTTCTGTAGTGGTATGCTTAGTCTTTTCTCTTTATATTTTGTGTATCTACTATAGGTTTTTTTTTGTAGTTAGCAAAGCAAAACTACTCATTTTATATAAATGAGATATACATAAAACAACTTACAACAGTCCATTTTAAGTTGATAACTTATTTTCCAATGCTTTTGATGTCACAGATACATCTTTTATGTATCCATTAACAAATTATATAGTTATATTTTTACTACTTTTCATCTTCCTACTGGCTTAATAAGTGCTTAACCACCCACTGCCTTTATGAAATTATTCTGAATTTTACTGTATACTTACCTTTACCAGTGAGATTCATAATTTCATATGTTTTCTTATTACTAATTATCACGTTTTCTTTTCAGCTTGAATAACTCCCTCTTAACGTTTCTTGTAAGGCTGGTCCAGTGGTGATGAACTTCTTTTGCTTTTGCTTGTCTAGAAAACTCTCTCTTTCTCCTTCAGTTCTGAAGGACAGTTTTCCTGGGTAGAGTATTGTCAGTTGGCAGTTTTTTTCTTTTAGCTCTTTATATATCACGCCACACCCTCTGGGCTGTGAAATTTCTGCTGAAAAATCTGCTCATAGTCCTGTAGGATTCCCTTGTCTATAACAAATTGTATTTTTCTTGTTGCTTTTAAGATTCTCTCCTTGTCTTTTAACTTTTGATACTTGAATTGCAATGTATCTTCCTTTGGGTTCATCTTATTTAATAGTCTCTGGGCTTCCTGGATCTGGATCTAGGTTAGGGAAGTTTTCAGCCATTATTTCGTCAAATGAGTTTTCTGCCCCTTTCTTCCTCTTCTGGAATCCCTTTGCTTGATGTTGTTTCATAAGCTGCCTTCATTCACTCTTTTCATTCATTTTTCTTTTTGCTGTTCTGATTGGATGAGTTCCATTGCCCTGGCTTTGAGTTCAGTGATCCTTTTTTTCTGCTTCATCTCGTCTTCTGAACGACCTCTATTGTATAATTTTTCAGATCAGTTATTATATTCTTCAGCTCTGTCACTTTTATTTGGTACTTCCTTATATTTTCAATCTCTGTTGAAATTCTCATTCATGGTTGTTCTCCTGAGATCAGCAAGCATCTTTATCACCATCTTTTGAGCTCTTTATCAGAAAAATTACTTACCTCCATTTCATTAAGGCCTTTGTCTGGGGTTTTATCTTGTTCTTTCCATTGGAAAATATTCCTCTGTTTCTTCATTTTCCTTGACTCTGTGTTGGCGTATATACATTAGATAAAACAACTACCTCTCCCAGTCTTGAAGGAGTGGCTTTGTGTAGGAGATGAATCTTATTGTTCAACTCTGCCCTAGCTCTTGGTTGTCTCTCAAACCTTCGTGATTGTCCAAGAAGCCTACTTTATTCTTAACTGGTAGTTGAGTGTGTTCTGACCTGCCAGGGGGAGGATTTCGGTCAGCCCTTAGATTCAGGCTGATTGGAAACCAGACCCACAGGCAGCAGCGTTTATAGCTTTCAAATACATCTCTTTCAGGAGAAGACTGGGAGATGGGCATTTCTGTCTGCTCCTTCTGCTTTTGAACCCTATGATGATAGCCAGTTAAGAACTATTTCTTTGTTTGACACCATCCTGATGAACCCATGAAGACAAGCCCCATTGGCCACAAGAGCCACACCATCAAAGGATGTGCTCTCTGGGTGGCGGACACAAAAGCTAGGGTGTCAGGTATACACCTAAGCCCCTTTCTTGGAGACACCGCGACCTGGAGTGGGCAGAGGGAAAGCACAATGGTGGCACCTGCTGGCCATCGTCTTTGGAGAGCATTGCAGTTGGCCTTTAGTTGTGTGTTCAGCTAGAAGTCTGCTCCTCAGGCCAAAGCTTTAAGATAAACAAATTGGGTGCTTTTCAGCTGGCCGCCTCTGCACTGGGCTGTGGTGGTGGGTAGCCAGATGCGTCTGTGTGAGCCCTTTAGGAACTGTTTTTCAGCTCACCCATAGCCTCTGGATCTCATGTACCCAAGCCCTGGTGGCTTTCAAACTTGGAAATTTCAGGGCTCACCTCTCAGGTGCAGGTCTTGAAAGTTAGGGTGCCTGATGTGGGGTTGAACCCCTTTGCTCATCGGGGATGAGCTCCGAGTTATCAGTTCCCTCTTGATAGCAGGTTGTTGCATTAGGTTTATGATGAGATTGTCTCAGCTTCTCCTACCTCCTACGATGTGGGTTTTTTCTCTGTTGCCTCATATGTAGAAGTCAGCTAGTTTTGGGGTTTCTTTCAGGGGAAGAAGTTCTGTATGTAGCTGTAGATTCGGTGTGTCCATGGCAGGAGGTGAGCTCAGGATCCTCTTAGGTCACCGTCGTGAACTGGGACCCTATTTCTTTATTTTTTTGATGAGAATCATCGTGACAGGTGTGATATCGCATTATGGTTTTTGATTTGTATTTTCCTGATTATTAGTGATATTAGTGATGATTAGCACCTTTTCATATATCTGTTGGCCATTTGTATATCTACTTTGGAGAAATACCTGTTGAGGTCCTTTGCCTGAGAGGGGCTGGAGGGAGCTCACAGACCACTGCAGGGTCCACAGCCAGGACTGATGTCTGTCGACATCAATACATGGGTGGGCAAGGCTCCTCTGGGTCCCTTGGTAGACCCCACAGTTCTCTCAAAGTCACTTTCGTTCATGGATAAATGCCAACTTTTTGTTGGTGGACAGGGGCGTGAGGGATATTTTATATGGCCATGATGCTAATGTCATTCCTCAACCTTCTTATTACAGTGTTAGCTGTAATACACACACACACACGCTCACGTGGGAGTACATATATCAGATGAAGTCCCAGAATGACTAGATCAAAGGGTATATGCAGTTTTCATTTTGATACAGTCAAATTTCTCTTTATCAAAGTTTACACTCTACCCCGCAGTATATGCGCATGCCTATTTCCCCAAATCCTAACTCTGATTTTACCAAAGAGTAAAATCAAAATTTGATTTTGTGAAAAGAAAAAAAAGTCATTGTGGATCTACTTTGCAATTATTAAGAGTAGGCCTAAGCTTTTCCTCCATTTAAGAGAGATTTACATTCCCCTGCCTGTGGACTCTCCATATTCCCTGTGCATTTTTCTATTTGGGGTTTTGGTCATTTGCTGATTGGGTCACTGGAGCTCTGTCCTTTTGGATAGGGGTGACAAATAGTTAGACTATCTTTTATTTTCTGTTAGAAACCAAGGTGGCTTAGGTAAGAAACAAAAAACTCAATTTTTCAAAAGAGACAGTCACTTCCATCCCATCTCGTGATGACTAGAAAAGGTTCCAGAATCCGGGTATTTGCACCTCAGTGCAGGCAAAGCCCTTTCGTGGAAAGATGCTAAAGGCCCTCTGTGGATCCTGTTTCCCTTCCAGCTGGCTGATCCTCAAGCTTTGGCTTTACTGGAAAATGATTTGGACCCAGATTACAACCTAATAGGCAAAATTGCTAACTGAAAGCAGAAGGTGAAGAGTGACCTGCCCCAACAGGGAATCAACAGTATACAAACGGATAAGCATGTAGGAAGATAAACCATGGAGCATATTTTTTAATTTAATTTTTATTTTACATAGGAGTATAGTTGATTTACAGTTTTGTTAGTTTCAGGTATACAGCATAGTGGTTTTTATATATAGTAGTGTGTATAGGTTAATCCCAAACTCCTAGTTTATCCCTGCCCCCCCACTACCTTTCCCCTTTGGTAACCGTAAGTTTGTTTTCAAAGTCCCTGAGTCTATTTGTTTTCTAAATAAGTTCATTTGTATCATTTTTTTAGATTCCACTTATAGTGATAGCTTGTGATACTTGTTTTTCTCTGTGAGACTTACTTCACTTAGGATGATAATCTGTAGGTCCACCCATATTGCTGCATTAAATGGGCATTATTTCATTCTTTTTATGGCTGAGTAATACCACATCTTCTTTATCCATTCCTCTGTCGATGGACATTTAGGTTCTTGGCTGTTGTAAACAGTGCTGCCAGGAACATTGGGGTGCATGGATCTTATCGAGTTACGATTCTCTCCAGGTAGATGCCCAGAAGTGGGGTTGCTGGGTCATATGGTAGCTCTAGTTTTAGTTTTTTAAGGAACCTCCATACTGTTCATAGTGGCTGCACCAAGTTACATTCCCATGAACAGTGTAGGAGGGTTCCCTTTTCTGCACATCCTCTCCAGCATTTACTGCTTGTAGACTTTTTGATGATGGCCATTCTGAGTGGTGATACCTCACTGTAGTTTTGCTTTTCATTTCTCTAATAATTAGTGATGTTGAGCATCTTTTCATGTGCTTTTTGGCCATCTGTATGTCTTCTTTGGAGAAATGTCTATTTAGATCTTCTGCCCATTTTTGATTGGGCTGTTTTTTTTGATATTGAGCTACATGAGCTGTTTGTATATTTTGGAGATTAATCCCTTGTTGGTCACTTAGTTTGCAAATATATTTTCCCATTCTGTGGGTTGTCTTTTTGTTTTGTTTATGGCTTCCTTTGCTGTGCAAAAGGTTTTAAGTTTAATTAGGTCCCATTTTTTTACTTTTGTTTTTATTTTCATTACTCTAGGAGGTGGATGCAAAAAGATACTGCTGCAGTTTATGTCAAAGAGTGTTCTGCCTATGTTTTCCTCCAGTATCCAGTAAGTATCCAGTCTTACATTTAAGTCTTTAATCCATCTTGAGTTTATTTTTGTATGTGGTGTTAGATTTACATGTAGTTGTCCAGCTTTCCCAGCACCACTTATTGAAGAGACTTTTCTCCAGAACACTCCCAAACTCATTCTACTAGGCCACCATCATCACCCTGATACCAAAACTAGACAAAGATACCACAAAAAAAGAAAATTATAGACCAATATCACAGATGAACATAGATACAAAAATCTCCAGCACAATAATAGCAAACCAAATCCAACAACACATTAAAAGGATCAGACACCATGATCAGGTGGGATTATCCCAGGGAGGCAAGGAGTTTTCAGTATCTGCAAATCATTGTGATACACATTAACAAATTGAAGAATAAAAATATGATCATCTCAATAGATGGAGAAAAAGCTTTTGATAAAATGCAACACCCATTTATGATAAAAACTCTCCAGAAAGTGGTGAAAAACTGAAATCATTTCCTTTAAGATCAGGAACAAAACAAGAATGTCCACTCTCACCACTATTATTCAACATAGTCTTGGAAGTCCTAATCTAGGCAATCAGAGAAGAAAAAGGAATCCAAATTGGAAAAGAAGTAAAATTGTCACTGTTTGCAGATGACATGATACTATACACAGAAAATCCTAAAGATGCTACCAGAAAACTACTAGAGCTCGTCAATAATTCAGTAAAGTTGCAGGATACAAAATTAATACACATAAATCTCTTGCATTCCTATACACTAACAACAGAAGATCAGACAGAGAAATTAAGGAAACAATCCCATTTCCCATCCTATCAGAAAGAATAAAATACCTAGGAATAAACCTACCTAAGGAGGCAAAAGACCTATACTCAGAAAACTAAAAGATACTGATGAAAGAAATAAAAGATGACACAAATAGGGACTTCCCTGGTGGGGCAGTGGTTAAGAATCTGCCTAGGGGACACAGGTTCAAGCCCTGGTCTGTGAAGATCCCACATGCTGAGGAGCAACTAAGCCTGTGTGTGACAACTGCTGAGCCTGCGTACCACAACTACTGAAGCCTGCATGCCTAGAGCCCGTGCTCCGCAGCAGGAGAGGCCACCACAATGAGAAGCCTGCTCACCGCAATGAAGAGTAGCCCCCGCTCACCACAACTAGAGAAAGCCTGCGTGCAGCAACAAAGACTCAACAGAGCCAAAATTT
Source organism: Tursiops truncatus (assembly GCF_011762595.2). Lineage (NCBI taxonomy): Eukaryota > Metazoa > Chordata > Mammalia > Artiodactyla > Delphinidae > Tursiops > Tursiops truncatus. The sequence goes on along the minus strand of NC_047035.1, from coordinate 167,644,167 downwards.
TAAATAAATAAATAATTTATTTTTAAAACAAACCTAAGGGGTAAGCTTCTTGGCATCAGTATTGGCAAAGTTTTTTTAGATTTGATCCCAAAAACAAAAGCTAATATAAATAAGTGAGACTACATCAAGCTAAAAATATTTTGCACACAACAAAGGAAGCCATCCGTGAAAATGAAAAGGCACCCAATGGAATGGAAGAAAATATCTGCAAATCACACATCTGATAGTGGGTTAATATCCAAAAAATATAAAGAACTCATACAACTCAATGCAAAAAAAGAAATCAGATTAACATACGTACAGAGGATCTAAATAGATGTTTTTCCAAAGAAGACATACAAATGGCTGACAGATACATAAAAAGGTACTCAACATCACTATCATCAGAGAAATGCAAATCAAAACCACAAGATATCACCTCACACCTGTTAGAATGACTATTATCAAAAAGATAAAAATAACAAATGTTGGCAAGGATGTGGAGAAAAGGGAACCCTTGTGCACTGTTGGCAGGAGTGTAAATGGGTGCAGCCACTGTAGAAAACAGAAAGGTTCCTCAAAAAATTAAACATAAAACTACCACATAATCCAGCAATCCCCACTTCTGGATATTTATCTGAAAGTAACAACAAAATCGCTATTTTGAAAAGATACCTGCATGCCCGTGTTCATTGCAGCATTGTTTATAACAGCCAAGATATGGGAACAACCAGAGTCCATCAATGGACACATGGATAAAGAATCTGTGTGTGTGTGTGTGTGTGTGTATATATATATATATCTATATATATGCATATGTATGTATATATACCTTTGTGTGTGTGTGTATATACACACACACACACAATGGAATATTATTCAGCCATTTCAAAAAAGAAGGAAATCTCACTGTCTTGCGATGTGGGTCAACACAGATGGACCTTGAGGGCATTATGCTAAGTGAAATAAATCAGAGAAAGATAAATACCATATGTTATCATTTATATGTTGAATCTAAATTTTAAAAGACAGAGAATAAATTGGTGGCTGCCAAAGGTAGGCGGTGGTTGTAATGGATGAAAGTGGTAAAAGGCACAAAATTCCAGTTGTAAGATAAACAAGTCCTGGGATTGTAATGTACAACATGTGACCCTAGTTAACAATACTATATTGTATATTTGAAAGTCACCAAGAGAGTAGTTCTTAAAAGTTCTCATCACAAGAAAAAAACTGTAACTATGTCTGGTGATGGATGTTGACTAAACTTACTGTTGTAATCCTTTCATTATTATATATATATATGAAATCATGTTGTACACCTAAAACTAATACAGTGTTATATGTCAATTATATCTCAAAAAAAAAGAATAAAATGCCTAGGAATGTCTTTAACCAAGGAGGCAAAAATCTGTGCACTGAAAACTATAAGACAGTGATGAAAGGAAGACACAAATAAATGGAAATATATTCTGTGCTTTGGGACTGGAAGAATTAATACTGCTCAAATGTCCACACTTCCCAAAGTGACCTATAGATTCAGTGCAATTTCTCTCAAAATTCCAGTGGTGTTTTTCACAGAAATAGAACAAACAATCCTAAAATGTATATGAAACCACAAAAGAGCTGAATAGCCAAGGCAATCTTCTGCAAGAACACAAAACTGGAAGCATCACATTGTGTGATTTCAAAGTATATTACAAAGCTATAGTAATCAAAACAGTATGGTATTAGTATAAGAACAGATATTTAGACCAATTGAACAGAATGAGTCCAGAAGTAAATTCATGCATTTACAGTCAACTGATCTTTGACAAAGGTGCCAAGAATACATAATGGGAAAAAGATAGTCTCATCAATAAATGGTGTTGGCAAAAGCTGGATAACCACATACAGAAGAATGAAATTGGACCCTTATTTCACACCTGATACAAAATTTAATTCAAAATGGACTAAAGAATTGAACGTAGACCTGAAACCATAAAACTCTTAGAAGAAATTATACGGGAAATTTTTCTTGACATTGTGCAGTACTTTTCATGGTATGATTAAAAGCAAGACAACCAAAGCAAAAATAGACAAATGGGATTGCACGAAACTAAAAAGCTTCTGCACAGTAAGGAAAACAATCTATAGAGTGAGAAGACAGCCAACTGAATGGGAGAAAATATTGACAAACCACATTTCTGATAAGAGGTTAATATCCAAATTTTATATGTAACTCACACTATTCAATAGTTAAAAAAAAAGATTGAAAAATGTGCAGAGGGTCTGAATAGATATTTTTCTAAAGAAGATATACAGATGGCCAACAGTTATATGAAAAGAGCTGAACATCAATAATCAGGGAAATGCAAATCAAAACCACAATGAGATGTCACCTCACACCTGTTAGAATGGCTATCATCAAAAAGACGAGAGAAAAAGTGTTAGCGAAGAGGAGAGAAGGTAATCTCTGAGCATGGTTGGTGGGAATGCAAATTGGTGCAGCCACTATGGAAAACAGGAGGGAGGTTTGTCAGAAATTTAAAATAGAGCTACCATGTGATCCAGCAATCCCACTTCTGGGTGTATATACAAAGGAAATGAAAACAGGATCTTGAAAAGATATCTGCACTCCCATGTTCATTGCAATATTATTCACAATAGCCAAAATATGCAAACAGTCTAAGTATCTGTCCATGGATGAATGGATTAAGAAGATGTGGTATGTACACACACACACACACACACACACACACACACGAATAATAGTCATGAGAAAGAAAGAAATCTGCCATCTGCAACAACATAGATGGACCTTGAGGGCATTATGCTAATTGTGATAAATCAGAGACAGACAGCTACTGTATAATATCACCTATACGTTAAGTCCAAAAATTCAGATTCATAGAAACAGTCTAGGATGGTTGTTACCAGGGGCTGGGAGGGAGGAGGGACTGAATGGAGAAATGTTGGTCAAACAGACAAACTTCCAGTTATAAGATGAGTAAGTTGGGGATCTGAAGTGTACAGCATGGTGATTCCAGATAATACTGTATTATATGTGTGAAAGTTGCTAAAAGATAGAGTATATTTTAAATGTTTTCACCACAAAAATGTAATAGTATATATGTGAAGTGATGGAGGTGTTAGCTAACACCATGGTGGTAATCATTTTGCAATATGTTAAGTGTATCAATTCAACACATTGTACACCTTAAACTTACACAATGTTGTATGTCAATATATCTCAGTAAAGCTGTGAAAAAAGAAAACGAAAATGAAAAAGTATTTAGTGTCACTGTCCTTAAAACTGAAGCCATCTTCAGAAGCTGAGAGATGAACGTGGGAGAGGCCATTGAACTAGTCCTGTGATTTCAGTGTAGAATGGGGTCCTAGGGTGCAAAGTCCATGTCTCAGTGCTCATCTTCAAGAGACAAAAATGAGTGTTAAACCAAAAGAAAGCATGACTAAAGAGGCCATCCAAACAACTGATCATGGAGTTCCCAGGACTGAAAAGCTGATGGACCTCCTACTAAATATATACATATAAATATTGGGATTGGCCAAAAAGTTCGTTCGGGGTTTTCCGTAAGATCGTATGGGAAGATAGAGGAACCAAGATGGCGGAGTAGAAGGACGTGCTCTCACTCCCTCTTGCGAGAACACCAGAATCACAACTAGCTGCTAGACAATCATAGACAGGAAGACACTGGAACTCACCAAAAAAGATACCCCACATCCAAAGACAAAGGAGAAGCCACAATGAGATGGTAGGAGGGGCGCAATCACAGTAAAATTAAATCCCATAACTGCTGGGTGGGTGACTCACAGACTGGAGAACACTTATACCACGGAAGTCCACCCACTGGAGTGAAAGATCTGAACCCCACGTCAGCCTTCCCAACCTGGGGGTCCAGCAACAGGAGGAGGAATTCCTAGAGAATCAAACTTTGAAGCACAGTGGGAATTGATTCCAGGACTTTGACAGGACTGGGGGAAAATGAGACACCACTCTTGCAGGGCACACACAAAGTAGTGTGCTCATCAGGACCCAAAGGAAGGAGCAGTGACCCCAGGGGAGACTGAACCAGACCTACCTGCTAGTGTTGGAGGGTCTCCTGCAGAGGCTGGGGGTGGCTGTGGCTCACCAAGGAGACAAGGACACTGGCAGCAGAAGTGCTGGGAAGTACTCCTTGGTGGGAGCCCTCCCAGAGTCTGTCATTGACCCCATAAAAGAGCCCAGGTAGGCTCCAGTGTTGGGTTGCCTCAGGCCAGACAACCAACAGGGAGGGAACCCAGCCGCACCCATCAACAGTGAAGTGGATTAAAGTTTTACTGAGCTCTGCCCACCAGAGCAACAGTCAGCTCTACACACCACCAGTCCCTCCCATCAAGCCTCTTAGATAGCCTCATCCACCAGAGGGCAGAGAGCAGAAGCAAGAACTACAGTGCTGCAGCCTGTGGAACAAACACCACATTCACAGAAAGACATACAAGCTGAAAAGGCAGAGGGCTATGTACTAGATGAAGGAACAAGATAAAACCCCAGAAAAACTAAATGAAGTGGAGATAGGCAACCTTCCAGAAAAAGAATTCAGAATAATGATAGTGAAGATGACCCAGGACCTCGGAAAAACAATGGAGGCAAAGATCAAGAAGATGCAAGAAATGTTTAACAAAGACCTAGAAGAATTAAAGAAAAAACAGAGATAAACACTACAATAACAAATGAAAACTACACTAGAAAGAATCAATAGCAGTATAACTGAAGCAGAAGAAGGGATAAGTGACCTGGAAAACAGAATGGTGGAATTCACTGCTGCAGAACAGACTAAAGAAAAAAATGAAAAGAAATGAAGATAGCCTAAGAGACCTCCGGGACAACATTAAACACAATGACATTCGCATTATAGGGGTCCCAAAAGGAGAAGAGAGAGAGAAAGGACCAGAGAAAATATTTGAAGAGATTATAGTCAAAAACTTCCCTAACATAGGAAAGGAAATAGCCACCCAAGCCCAGGAAGCACAGCTAGTCCCATACAGGACAAACCCAAGGAGAAACACACCAAGACACACAGTAATCAAACTGGTAAAAATTACAAACAAAAATTATTGAAAGAGCAAGGGAACTCCCATAAGGTTAACAGCTGATTTCTCAGCAGAAACGCTACAAGCCAGAAGGGAGTGGCATGATATACTTAAAGTGATGAAAGGGAAGAACCTACAACCAAGATTACTCTACCAGGTAAGGATCTCATTCAGATTCGATGGAGAAATCAAAAGCTATACAGACAAGCAAAAGCTAAGAGAATTCAGCACCACCAAACCAGCTCTACAACAAATGCTAAAGGAACTTCTCTAAGTGGGAAACACAAGAGGAGGAAAGGACCTACAAAAACAAACCCATAACAATAAAGAAAATGGTCATAGGAACATACCTATTGATAATTACCTTAAACGTGAATGGATTAAATGCTCCAAACAAAAGACACAGGCTTGCTGAATGGATACAAAAACAAGACCCATCTATATGCTGTCTACAAGAGACCAACTTCAGACCTAGGGACACATACAGACTGAGAGTGAGGGGATGGAAAAAGATATTCCATGCAAATGGAAATCAAGAGAAAGCTGGAGTAGCAATACTCATATCAGATAAAATAGACTTTAAAATAAAGAATGTTACAAGAGACAAGGAAGGACACTACATAATGATCAAGGGAACAATCCAAGAAGAAGATATAACAATTGTAAATATCTATGCACCCAACATAGGAGCACCTCAATACATAAGTCAACTGCTAACAGCTATAAAAGAGGAAATCGACAGTAACACAGTATTAGTGGAGGACTTTTAACACCTCACTTACACCAGTGGACAGATCATCCAAAATGAAAATAAATAAGGAAACAGAAGCTTTAAATGACACAATAGATCAGACAGATTTAATTGATATTTATAGGACATTCCATCCAAACACAGCAGATTACACTTTCTTCTCAAGTGCACACAGAACATTCTCCAGGATAGATCACATCTTGGGTCACAAACCAAGCCTCAGTAAATTTAAGAAAATTGAAATCATATCAAGCATCTTTTCTGACCACAACACTATGAGATTAGAAATGAATTACAGGGAAAAAAACATTAAAAAACCAAAAACATGGAGGCTAAACAATACGTTACTAAAAAACCAAGAGATCACTGAAGAAATCAAAGAGGAAATCAAAAAATACCTAGAGACAAATGACAATGAAAACACGATGATCCAAAACCTATGGGATGCAGCAAAAGCAGTTCTAAGAGGGAATTTTATAGCTATACAAGCCTACCTCAAGAAACAAGAAGAATCTCAAGTAAACAATCTAACTTTACACCTAAAGGAACTAGAGAAAGAAGAAAAAACAAAACCCAAAGGTAGCTGAAGGAAAGAACTCATAAAGATCAGAGCAGAAATAAATGAAACAGAAACAAAGAAAACAATAGCAAAGATCAATAAAACTAAAAGCTGGTTCTTTGAGAAGATAAACAAAATTGATAAACCATTAGCCAGACTCATCAAGAAAAAGAGGGAGAGGACTCAAATCAATAAAATTAGAAATGAAAAAGGAGAAGTTAAAACAGACACCGCAGAAATACAAAGCATCCTGAGACTACTACAAGCAACTCTATGCCAATAAAATGGACAACCTGGAAGAAATGGACAAATTCTTAGAAAGGTATAACCTTCCAAGACTGAAACCAGAAAGAAACAGAAAATATGAACAGACCAATCACAAGTAATGAAATTGAAACTGTGATTAAAAATCTTCCAACAAACGAAAGTCCAGGATCAGATGGCTTCACAGGTGAATTCTATCAAACATTTAGAGAAGAGCTAACACCCATCCTTCTCAAACTCTTCCAAAACATTGCAGAGGCAGGAACACTCCCAAACTCATTCTACGAGGACACCATCACCCTGATACCAAAACCAGACAAAGATACTACAAAAAAAGAAAATTACAGACCAATATCACTGAGGCATATAGATGCAAAAATCCTCAACAAAATACTAGCAAACAGAATCCAACAACACATTAAAAGGATCGTACACCACGAGCAAGTGGGATTTATCCCAGGGATGCAGGGATTCTTCAATATACATAAATCAATCAACGTGATACACCATATTAACAAATTGCAGAATAAAAACCATATGATCATCTCAATAGATGCAGAAAAACTTCTGACAAAATTCAACACCCATTTATGATAAAAACTCTCCAGAATGTGGGCATAGAGGGAACCTACCTCCACATAATAAAGGCCATATATGAAAAACCCACAGCAAACATCATTCTTAATGGTGAAAAACGGAAAGCATTTACTCTAAGATCAGGAACAAGACAAGGATGTCCACTCTCACCACTATTATTCAACGTAGTTTTGGAAGGCCTAGCCACGGAAATCAGAGAAGAAAAAGAAATAAAAGGAATCCAAATTGGAAAAGAAGAAGTAAAACTGTCACTGTTTGCAGATGACATGATACTAAACATAGAAAATCCTAAAAATGCCACCAGAAAACTACTAGAGCTAATCAATGAATTTGGTAAAGTTGCAGGATACAAAATTAATGCACAGAAATCTCTTGCATTCCTATACACTAATGATGAAAAATCTGAAAGAGAAATTAAAGAAACACTCCCATTTTACCACTGCAACAAAAAGAATAAAATACCTAGGAATAAACCTACCTAGGGAGACAAAAGACCTGTATGCAGAAAACTATAAGACACTGATGAAAGAAATTAAAGATGATACCAACAGATGGGGAGATATACCATGTTCTTTGATTGGGAGAATCAATATTGCGAAAATGACTCTACTACCCAAAGCAATCTACAGAGTCAATGCAATCCCTATCAAATTACCAGTGGCATTTTTTATGGAACTAGAACAAATCATCTGAAAAATTTGTATGGAGACACAAAAGACCCCAAATAGCCAAAGCAGTCTTGAGGGAAAAAAATGGAGCTGGAGGAATCAGACTCCCTGACTTCATACTATACTACAAAGCTACAGTAATCAAGACAATATGGTACTGGCACAGAAACAGAAATATAGAACAATGGAACAGGATAGAAAGCTCAGAGATAAACCCACGCACCTATGGTCAACTAATCTGTGACAAAGGAGGTAAGGATATACAATGGAGAAAAGACAGTCTTTTCAATAAGTGGTGCTGGGAAAACTGGACAGCTACATGTAAAAGAATAAAATCAGAACACTCCCTAACACCATACACAAAAATAAACTCAAAATGGATTAAAGACCTAAATGTAAGACTGGAAACTATAAAACTCTTGGAGGAAAACATAGGAAGAACACTCTTTGACAAAAATCACAGCAAGATCTTTTTTGATCCACCTCCTAGAATAATGGAAATAAAAACAAAAATAAACAAATGGGACCTAATGAAACTTCAAAGCTTTTGCACAGCAAAGGAAACCATAAAGAAGATGAAAAGACAACCATCAGAATGGGAGAAAATATTTGCAAACGAATCAACGGGCAAAGGATTAATCTCCAAAATATATAAACAGCTCATTCAGCTCAATGTTGAAGAAACAAACAACCCAATCCAAAAATGGGCAGAAGACCTAAATAGACATTTCTCCAAAGAAGACATGCAGGTTGCCAACAAACCCATGAAAGGATGCTCAACATCACCATTTATTAGAGAAATGCAAATCAAAACTACACTGAGGTATCACCTCACACCAGTTAGAATGGGCATCATCAGAAAATCTACAAACAACAAATGCTGGAGAGGGTGTGGAGCAAAGGGGGAACACTCTTGCACTGTTGGTGGGAATAGGAATATATGATCCAGCAATCCCACTACTAGGCATATACCCAGAGAAAACCATAATTCAAAAAGACACATGCACCCCATTGTTCATTGCAGCACTATTTAAAATAGCCAGGTCATGGAAGCAACCTAAATGCCCATTGACAGATGAATAAAGAAGTTGTGGTACATATATACAATGGAATATTACTCAACCATAAAAAGGAACGAAATTGAGTCATTTGTTGAGATGTGGATGGATCTAGAGACTGCCATACAGAGTGAAGTAAGTCAGAAAGAGAAGAACAAATATATATTAACGCATGTATGTGGAACCTAGAAATATGGTACAGATGAACCAGTCCAGGGCAGAAGTTAAGACACAGATGTAGAGAACAAATGTATGGACACCAAGGGAGGAAAGCCACGGGGGGTGCGGATGGTGGTGTGCTGAATTGGGTGATTGGGATTGACATGTATACACTGATGTATAAAATTGATGACTAATAAGAACCTGCAGTATAAAAAAACAAAGAATACTAAACTTTCTTTGGGTTATGTGTATGGAAATATGTTAATATAAATGTTTCAGACATTACCTGAAATTTCTAAAAATCTTATATGTTCTGGTATAATGTTATAAGTCATAATTCTAGTTATTACTTTAAAATGTATATCTCAGAAATAACTAAATTTTATTGTCAATTGCATTATTATGAACTTTCATCAAATCTTTAACTGTGGTCACTTTTAAGTCTTTTGTCATTTACAGACAGTTCTGGGTGTACTCTGATGCTTTCGCAAAAATGTTCCTATAAAAGGGTTTCATCTTCAAGGAATTCATGGAAAAGACTCAGACAAGTACAGGTTTCTGGTAACTGACTATACCGCTGAACTGAATGAATAAGCATTTTCAGAACTCTAATGGAAAACTCATGAACTCATAAAAGTGGTAACAAAAGATCAAGCTGAAAAAAATTAATTACATGGGACTGAGTGAACTGATGAGGATGATTATAATTTTTGTGACTTTCTGTTTGAATTAAAAAAAAAATCCCACAAGGACTCAGAGGCAAAAAATATACAGATCAATTTTCACTGCAAAGTAAAGGAGCTGTTACCGTGGAGGATTCCTGGACTGAATGTCACTATTATGACATAGTGTGAGTGTGTTTCGTGTGTGGTCATTGCAATCATTGTTGCTTTTGTTGTGGTCATCCGTTTACGATGCTTGGTGTCAGTCTATTTATCTCTTGTAAAAATAAAATACAGTGTGTATGTGAGTTGTGGAAAAGAAAAAGATTGTATATGCCTAAATTACATGTTTTAGACCCTTCAAAGAAAGGATGAATTAATATTTGCTTTTTTTTTCCTGGTAAAAACTATTCATTGAGCGAACATCTAAAAAAACAATTTCAATATTACCATAAATTTGAAGTGGAAAATGTTTTTCTATAAAGGAGTTTGTATAAATTACTTAAAAAGTAAACTGGAGCTCAACTAAAGAGTGTATTGTAGGAGGGAAAGTGGTCTCTTCATGAACAGAAACTAAATGTTTTCATAAAGTGGTGCAGTTATTGTGACAGCACAAATTGTATTAATAACTAGTTGGGAACTGAAATAAAATGTTACTAAGTTTCAAAAAAAAAAACTATCAAGTAGTCACTATCCACCACACGTTCTTAAATTAGCATGTATAAGAAATCTGGAGGCTGGCCCCAAGGTACAGTGGTATGCCAGGAGTCTGTCTGTCTCACTAAGATTCTGTATTCGATCTCCATTGCTAAAATTTGGGGCAGCAGTCACTTTAGACCTTGTCAAACTTCTAAAAGTCTCACTACTTGATACCTTACTCTGAACATAAGCTAATAAACAGACAAGGATAAATGTGCTGTAAGGTGTTTGGGACACAGGAAATTTAATGTGTGAACAGAGTGGGCCAGGTGTACATAAAGCAGGGAAGTCCAAGATAGATTTTTCTCATGTGACATAACCATGTTAATTCCAATTCTGAAACCCTTTTTCCCTTGAATTTGGAGTATATCTTGGTGAACACAGCTTTCTCTTGTTTCACTTAATAACTGCTGTTAAAATTTTAGTGACAGAATGAGAAAGCCATTCAGTGGAGACTGTCAAATGTCTAATTACACGATGTTGAAAATCAAAGGAGGAGAATCCAACTGCTAAATATAATAAGCTCAGGCATAAAATCATTGATGAGAAAAGAAAACGGTACCTTCACTTTGTTAAAGTGGGGTACACGTATTAGATATTTCCTGAGATTCTCCGTTGATTAAAGTCTATTAGGACCAGTATCGACTGAGTTTCAACTCTACATTGATTTCACATCTGATCCAGAATTACTGTATACTCATTGTACTAGAGAACAAAAAAGGAACTAAACCTGTCTTCCTAAAATTAAAAGAAGTAAAAACCGTAAAAAAACATATAAATAAAATCCACTACCTGAAAATTTTAAACTACTTTTAAACAAAAGACACCTAAACAAAGTTCAAAGACAAGAAACAGATTGTGAAAGATAGTCAACACAAATATGAAAGACAAAATGTATATATCCAGAATATAAAAAGAACTGCTAAAAATTAGTAAGAAAAAGATGATCCAGTAGGAAAATAAATATAATAGGCAATTCATTGAAGAGGAAATACAAATGGCCAAGAAACAGGACAGTAAGTTTGCCCTCACTAACAACCAGGGAAATACAAATGGCCAAGAAACAGGACAGTAAGTTTGCCCTCACTAACAACCAGGGAAATACAAATTAAATCACTAGTGGTATTTTACAGTGATCAGATAAGAAGAAATGTTACATTTGAGAATACCATGCATTGGCAAGGTTTTATAGACAGAGGGATCTATTTACCAGTGGCGACCTGGTCAATTAGAACATTCACTTTGCACCACCTGTTAAAATGTAAAACGTTCATACCCATGACCCAGATGTTAAACTTCTAGATATCTACTAATTTAAAAAAAGGGGGGAGGGAATTAAAAAAAAAAAGATCGTATGGGGAAAACCCGAACGAACTCCCGAGCGAACTTTCTGGCCATCCCAATATATACATGAAACAGAGGCCTGCCTTGAGTCTCTACTTATACGTTAGTCATGGTTCTTCAACTGATTCCAAGACCTGAGAGAGTTCATAGAGCCCTTGATTAAAGGGGAGATCAGAAACCCTGAAGAAAACCCTGTGGTAACATTACAGGACGTTATAAATCTTGTGTGTACAGGTGCTCACTCGTGTACATGTGCACCAGAGAAAGGGAAACCCTAGAACCTGAATAGGATCCGATGATGGCACTGAGCTGTCCCTGAGCTAAGAGGGGCGATGCTTATTGAGGGAGGGGGGTGTCTCATAGTAAATGGTATTCTGGCCCAAGTCCCTGTCACAGTAAGTCTCATGGGTCTGTGAACCCATTCTGTGTTTACTTTCCCCAGCTCCCAAGTATACAGTTGGAATAGACATTCTTGGCACCTGTCGGACGCCCACATTGGATCCCTGAACCATGCGGTTAAGGCTAGTATGGCAAGGAAGGTCAAGAGGAAACCCTGAAGCTTCTCCTCTTAAGTAATGTGAAAATATATAAAATAGTGAACAAAACAGAATCCATTAGAACAATATCTTACCAGATAGGGAATATCTATAAGCAAAATAAACCACCTTCCCTATGATGATAATATGCAGCAAGAATTGAGAAGTCACTGCTCTGAAGGTAAAATAGGTTATTTATCTTCAGAATAAACACTTTAGGGGTAATTATCTTGGGGAGCCCCCTGGGGAAGAAGATAAACATTGAGGTACCTGGAGCACCTCTGAACAGGTAAACTGATCCAAATGCAAGTAGTTTAGACTGATACGTTAGCCACCTACTGCTGTGTAACAAAGTACCACACAGTAATAACTGTGTAATTACTAATGACTTAGTAACTAACTGTGAGATAGCACATGAGCATTGTTTTATTGCCTCACAGCAAGATGCATTTATTATCTCACATTTTCCATGGATTCTGGGCACGGCTTAGCTGGGTTCTCTGCCTCAGGGACTATCACGAGGCTGCAACTGAGGAGCTGGCCGGGACTGGGGTCTTATCTGAAGGCTCGAATTATTTCCAGGCTCACGTGGTTGTTGGTCAGATTGGTTCCTTGCAGGCTGTTGAACCGAGGCCCTTGGTTCCTAGCTGGCTGTTGGCTGGAGGCTGCCCTCAATTCCTTGCCACGTGGGCTGCTCCAGCATGACTGTTTACTTCAAAGCATACAAACCAGGAGGGCAACAGAGAAAGTCCACAAGTAAGGTGTAAGTTACAGTCTTGTGTAACCTGATCAAGAAAGTCATATCCCATCACCTTTACAGTATTCCATTGGTTAGAATGAAGTCACAAGGTCCTACACACACCCAAAGGGAGGACAACCCAACATAAATACCAGGAGTTGGGGATCTGTGGGAGCCGTCTTAGAATTTTCCTGCCTCAACTTGGGTTCAATAATTCAATTTAATGGTATAAATCATGTCCTGTGGTGAGAAGGGTACATCCCTATGGACACATTTTTCTCCCAGCTTTACTGAGGAATAATTTAAAAATAAAAATTGTATATATTTAGGGTGTACATGATGTTTTCATATATGTATAGATACATCATGAAATGCTTACCACAATCAAGCTAGTTAAGATATTCATCACCTCATATAGTTACCTTTTTTGTTTTGTTAAGAACAATTAAGAACTACTCTCTTAGCAAATTTCAAGTATACAATACAGTATATTTAACTGTAGTTGCTGGGCTGTACATTAGACATCCAGAACTTATTCATCCTGCATATTTTAAGCTTTGTACTCTTTGACCAACATTGTCCCACTTCCCCTACTCTCCAGCCCCTGGTAAACACCATTCTACTCTCTAAGGGTTTGAATATTTCAGATTATTATATATAGGCAACATCATGCAGTATTTGACTTCCTGTGTCTGGCTTATTTCATTGAGCATAATGTCCTCCAGGTTCATCTATGTTATCACAAATGACAAGATTTCCCTTCTCTTTAAGGATAATGTTCCATTGTATAATATATATATATTATATATATACACACACACATATATACACCACATCATCTTTATCCATTTATCTGTCAGTGGACCCTTATGTTGTTTCATTGGCTGTTTTATCAATAAATGCTGCAATAAATGTGGGAGTGAAGATCTCTCTTTGAAATACTGATTTCATTTTCTTTGGATATATACCCAGAAGTAGGATTGCTGGATCATATGGTAGTCCTGTTTTTAATTTTTTGAGGACCCTCCATACTGTTTTCCATAATGGTTGTACCAATTTACAATCACACTAACAGTGCACAAGTGTTCCCTTTTCTCCATATCCTTGCCAACACTTAATCTTTTGTCTTTTTTGTGATATCCATTGTGGCATTCACTTGCATTTCCTGATGATTAGTGATGTTGAGTACCTTTTCATATACCTGTTGGTTCTTCGTCTTCTTTTGAGAAATATCTATTCAGGTCCTTTGCCCATTTTAAAACTATGTTTTCTTGCTTTTGAGTTAGTTGAGTTCCTTATATACTTTAGATATTAACCCTTTATCAGACGGCTCTACTCGCAACTCATTTTTACCATTTTGGTTTCATGTTATAGAGATGATTTAGCTTCTCTATACTAGTTTCCCCATTAGTACATTTAAAAACCAATCAATCTATTATCTTTATATCTATATTTGCTTTCCAACATAGCCCTGGAAGATACATGAAGAGGATTGATTTTTTTACATTTGCTCAAGTACGGGATTCTCTTCCAAAGAGTGGTTCTACCTACACCCCCCGACCTTGCGTGTGGGCAGCACTAAAAATGGACTTTCTTCGTTAAGTGTGACTTTGCTTTGGATCCCCCAAGGCAATTTTTTACTTGGAGTTAATAACTCAGACCCAAGTGTTTAGTTTGGAAGACGGAAGTTATTGTCAATCTTGGGTTACCTAATCCAAGGCCAAGTGGAAAGTTTTTCTAAGCAGCAGGTGGAGGGAGGGGCCAGCCCAGCCCTTCCACCGCTCTCCTCCAGGTAACCCCTGTCAATGTCCCAGAGGCATACATACGCCTTTACACGCACCCAGTCTGCCTGTTTGCCAAGAACTGTACACCACGGGGACTTCTGAGAGGAAAGCAACATGATCAGTTTGAGAGACATGATTTCCTCTAATCTCCATAGATTTTTTGTTTCGATCATAAACATCAGTGATGGGTAGAATATTTGTCCTGCCACCGCTACAGAATGTTTATCCATCCATCATCCACCCCAGCAAGCAGTGTGAGGCTGGGCCTTCAACATCGCTCCCTCATCTGCATGTGGCGACGGATGCCCACCAGGGACATTCAGCAGGGTCACTGATGCGGGGGGAGGCCTACAACTGGCTTTCAGCTACAAAAGAGGAGGAAAGAATGGGAGGATTCTCCCATAGTCCTAACTCCCCTCACATAGAACCTATTTCTACTTTTAAAAGCATGTCAGTCATGGTTATACATGTTTTCAACCCATGCTATTGGCCATTTTTAAATTTTACTTTTGCACTGGGACTTTGAAGGATTGGACTACTGTCCTTTTTTTTTTTTTTTTGGAGAGTTGTGGTGGGGAATAAAGGGAACATTATAACCCACAGAGCACAACACACTGAATGTGACCACACAGCATTTCACAAACAACTACTCTTACATCCCTGAGGAAAAGGCTCTACTCTCAACTCATTTTTACCATTTTGGTGTCAGACACCAAGTGCCAACAGGTTGCACACATCAAGTGCTTCCCATTTTCTGGCTCTCAGATAATCGAATATCAGGAAGGTTTTGGCTAGGAGGGTCACCAGCTCCTCTTTCCTGGAAACTCAGACTGCAAAGATTTAAGCCCTCCCTTTTCTGATTTTCCCTTCCAAATTACAGTGATTGATATATACAGATGTTTCCAGAACTTTATTACACTGTTTAGTGAGACTTTTTCATCAGACTAAAAAGAGGCGTAAACAATATTTCAAAAGAAGAACAAATTCTAACATGCGTAGATCACGATGTGTCTCAAGCTATGAACTCTGACCTCCTCTAGAATAATGGAAATTTTGACAGGTTTTCCCTTTGCCTTCATGCCTCCCTATTGGCTAATTCACATGTATAGATTAATACTCTTAAGAATACCTTTACTTCAGATTAACAAAAGCCTTTACCATTTCATCTTCCCTTTATAATATTTCTGCCACTGTGTATATATCTATGTGTGTATGTGTGTGTGTGTGTGTATATTGTTTTTCCCCCATTTTGGCCACAGCATGGTATGCGGGATCTTAGTTCCCAGATCAGGGATCAAACCCGAGCCCCCTGCAGTGGAAGCGCAGAGTCTTAACCACTGGGCCACCAGGGAAGTCCCAGTATATTTTCTTAACTGGTCCCGCTGTTCCTTCTTTCTGCCTCTCAGGAGATTTGGAGGGGAGATGTTGCTGGGAAACAGAGAGCTCTGTCATATTTTCAGCTTCCTCCTTAGGAGGAGAGCTAGCACTTAGCTTCTCATTCCAGTCCCTCTCATAGAAGCTGGATACTTGCTGCATTCCCAGAACTCTGCAGTGTGTTGGGATGGAACATAAAAATAGCCTTCTCTCCTGCAGGGGACGCATCTTGATTAGAAATCTTGAAATATTTTTCTCAATTGCATTTTCCATGGAAGGGACTAGATTTCAAACCAGGCAGGTGGCAAACAGTCACATGGTTTTTCAGCTCGCTGGCCCTGACATCTCGTGAGAACAACTTAAAATGCTTACAAAACATCTTTCATTTCAGGAGCTTAGCAGGGTGTTACAGTGGATCCACCCAACTCTGGGCCATAATTCTGCATATGCCATCGTGCTCAGTGATTGAAGCAAACAGCACTCACGGGTCTTGGAATTCTACCATGTTGTTTGCCTCTATGTTCCCTGGTAATTATCCCAGGTGGGGTCTTTAAGATCCAGTTCCTCCCTCCTACACTGTTGGTGGGAATATAAATTGGTACACTCACTATGGAGAACAGTGTGGAGGTTCCGTAGGAAACTAAAAATAGAGTCACCATATGATCCTGCAATCCCACTCCTGGGCATATATCCACAGAAAACTCTAATTCGAAAAGATACTTGCACCCCTATGTTCATAACAGCACCATTTACAATAACCAGGTCATGGAAGCAACCTAATGTTCACCTACAGATGAATGGATGAAGATGATGTGGTATAGATACACAATGGAATATTACTCAGCCATAAAAAAGAATGAAATAATGCCATTTGCAGCAACATGGATGAACCTCGAGGTTATCATACTAAGTGAAGTAAGTCAGAAAGAAACAAATATATAATATCACTTATGTATGGAATCTAAGATAGAACACAAGTGGACTTATTTATAAAACAGAAATAGACTCACAGACATAGAAAACAAACTTATGGTTACCAAAGGGAATTGCAGTGGGGGAGGGGCAGGAGGGGGAAGAGATAAATTTGGAGTCTGGGACTAACAAATACACAATATGTGTAAAATAAATAAACAATGAGGACCAACTATATAGCACAGGGAACTATATTCAATGTCTTGTAATAACCTATAATGGAAAAGAATCTGAAAAATAATATATTTGTATGTGTGTATAACTGAATCACTTTGCTGTATACCTGAAACTAACATGACACTGTAAATTTACTATATATATATTTTTAAAAAGTTAAATAGGGACCTCCCTGGTGGTCCAGTGGCTAAGACTTCATGCTCCAAACGCAGGGGGCCCTGGTTTGATCCCTGGTCAGGGAACTAGATCCCACATGCCGCAACTAAGAATTCGCATGCCACATGCCACAACTAAAAAAAAGATCCCACATGACACAACGAAGATCCTGCATGTGGCAACGAAGACCTGGTGCAGACAAATAAATAATTTTAAAATACATAAAAATTTAAAAAGGTTAAATAAAATCCAGCTCCTCAGACCCGCTTTATCTTGCATAACTGAAAGTTTATACCCATTGAATAGCAACTTCCCACATCCCCCTCACCCTGCCCTGGCAATTACCGTTCTACTCTCTGCTTCTACGAGTTTGACTATTTTGTTAAGAGGGTAGACCCCATGTTAAATGTTCTTATCATAATAAACAAAATAGAGCAAAACCCATTCCTTGTCTTGGGCAGAGGGCTTGGTGATCTGGAGGAAGGCTACTCCAGCCCATGCTTAGAGCATCAATTAATCCACTCATGATAGACAGGGGAAGCTTGTTCACATCCTCAACAAATATTTATTGTGCACCTACTATGTGCCAGGCACAGTGCTAGTTCTGGCTGACAGTGATGACCACGCAGGCACGTTTCCTTCCATCATAGAGTCTAATTCTCTCTCCAGTGGAGGGGGGAAATAAAAAACATAAACTAATTATTATAAATGAATGATATGAATAAAATTAACAGTGTGCTGGCTGAGGAAATGGTGCAGTAGGGGTGGAAACCAAGCGAGGAGACCTATTTTGCATAGGGAGGCTAGAGAAGGTCTTTCTAAGAAGGTGACCTTTAACGTGAGACCTGAAAAACAGGGAGTTAAATGGAGTCTGAAAATACATATGATCCCGCAGGAAAGGGAAATATTCATAGGAATGTGGTGATTGACTATCAGTGTTGAGTGAGAACCATCTCTATGTTTGCCTCCCCTTCCAAAGCCCCTAGACTTTGCTCCCTGTAGGCATCTAGAGACACTGAACTGGACCTTAGGGGGAGACAGGAGAAATGGTGGCCACTGCGATTTCAAGGAGACGTAGTAACAACACACTCTATGTTGCTACGGACATTTCCTTGTATCTTGAGCCTTGATCTTGTCCCTGAGCTCCAAACTATCAGATTCTGTTGTGTGCATGACGTTTCCATATGGCTGTCTAATATACACCTGAAATTTATCAGGTCTAAAACAGAACTCAATTTTCTGCCTGGGATTCCCTTACCTTACATATGACACCAGCATCTACCCGTAGCACAAGCCAAAACAGATAGAGTCATTCTTGATTTTTTTCTTTTTCTCATCTCCTTCGTGAAATACATTAGCAAGACTCTATCACCAGTATATATCCAGAACTATCCACTTCTCTCCTTCTTCAAGACCACCACCATGGTCCAAGGCCACCACCATGGTCCAAGCCCCCAGTGCCTGTAACAGCCTGCTGCAACAGCCTCCTACAAGTTTCCTTGCTTCTGTAATAATTTTCCACAGCATAGACAGAGTGATTACTGTAATGTTAAATCAGGTCTTCTTAATCCCCTTTGTAAACCTTTCAAGGGCTTCCATGGCCTTCATAATCCCTGAAAAGCCATTGATCCATACTTTTCTCAGCTCTATCTCAGACCATTCACCTTGCTCCCGACTCTCAACTTCGCTCACGACTCTCCGGTCATACTGAGCTTTTGTTCTTTACTATTCAGGCTCATTCCAGCCTTTTAGTAGGTGCTCAGCCAACGGTTTTAACATTTTCAACAATACATTAAAATGATCCTACACCATGACCAAGGGGGATTTATTCCAGAGATGCAAGGATGGTTCAATATCTGCAAATCAATGTGATACACCACATTAACAAATTGAAGAATAAATCATATGATCACCTCGATAGATGCAGAAAAAACTACTGACAAAATTCAACATCAATTTATGTTAAAAATCCTCGACAAAATGGGTATAGAGGGAACAAACCTCAACATAATAATGACCATGTATGACAAACCTATAGCCAACATCATACTCAATGGTGAAAAGCTGAAAGAATTTCCTCTGAGATCAGGAACAAGGATGCCCACTCTCGCCATGTTTATTCAACACAGTATTGGAAGTCCTAGCCACAGCAATCAGACAAGAAATAAAAGGAATCCAAGTTGGAGAGGAAGAAGTAAAACTGTCACTGTTTACAGATGACATGATACCATATATAGAAAATCTTAAAGATGCCACTAAAAAACTATTAGAACTACTAAATGAATTCAGTAAAGTTGCAGTATACAAAATTAATATACAGAAATCTGTTGTGTTGCTATACACTAGCAATGAACTAACAAAGAGAGAAATTAATAAAGCAATCCCAATTACAATTTTATCAAAGAGAATAAAACACCTAAGAATAAATTTAACCAAGGAGGTGAAAGACCTGTGCACTGAAATATATAAGACACTGATGAAAGAACTTAAAGAAAACACAAATAGAAAAATAGTCTGTGCTCTTGGATTGGAAGAATTAATATTTTTAAAATGTCCAACTATCCAAAGCAATCTACAGATTCAGTGCAATCCTTACAACGGCAATTTTCACAGAAATAGAACAATCCTAACATTTGTATGGAACCACAAAGACCCTAAATAGCCAAAGCAATCTTGAAAAAGAATAAAGCTGGAAGCATCATGCTTCCTGATTTCAAAATATATTATAAAACTAAGTAATAAAAACAGTATGGTATTGACATAAAAACAGACACATAGATCAGTGGAGCAGAGTAGAAATTCCAGAAACACACACATATTTGGTCAATTAATTTATACCAAAGGAGCCAAGTATATACAGTGGGGAAAGGATGGTCTCTTCAAAATATGGTGTTGGGAAAACTGAACACATACAAAAGAATGAAACGGAATCACTATCTTCTATCATACACAAAAATCAACTCAAAATGGATTAAAGATTTGAATGTAATACCTGAAAGCATAATGCTCCTAGAAGAAATCATAGCGAGTAAGCTCTTTGAAGTTGGTCTTGGCAATAATTTTTGGACTTGGCACCAAAAGCAAAGGCCGCAAAAGCAAAAATTCAAGAGAGACGACCTCAAACTAAAAAGCTTCTTCGTAACAAAGAAAACCACTAACAAAATGAAAGGCAACCTACTAAATAGGAGGGAATATTTCAAATCATATATCTGATAAGGGGGTTAATATCCAAAAGATATAAAGAACACAACTCATTAGGGCAAAAAACGATCCACTTAAAAATGGAACTGAGGCAGGGTGCACATCTGTGATGGCGAGAAGATAACATTTGATGCTGGGGCCCTCCTTCTTAGTACACACCATCTAATTTGGAGAGATCAGAAAAATCATGAATGCTGCATGGCCTTTCCTCTTTCCCAACTTGTGTTCATTGAAGAACAGGCAGCTGGAATTGGGAAAAGTGCCCAAATAGTGGTTCATCTTCACCCAGCTCCTTCTAACAAAGAACCTGGCCCATTCCAGAGTAGTAAGAACTCCTACATCAAGCTTTCCTTCAAAGAACACGGCCAGATTGAGTTTTACAGGCATTTATCAGAGGAAGTGACACAGAGAAGGTGGGAGAATATGCCAGTTTCCCAGTCGTTACAAGCAAATAGAGGACCCCAGCCAGGAAGAATAAGGGCTGTAGGAATTGTAGGTATTGAAAAGAAACTGGAAGAAAAAAGAAAAGAAACTGACAAACATTGCTGAGGCCTTCAGAGACCTCAGTAAGCTAATGGTCAAGGCTAAGGGAATTGGTGGTGTTATCAAAATCCATCACTAATAAGATTAAAGAGAAGCAAGGTGACATCACAGATGATGAGACCATCAGGTTTAAATCCTACTTACTGAGCATGGGAATAGCTAACCCGGTTACCAGAGAAACCTACGGCTCAGGCACACAGTACCACATGCAGCTGGCCAAACATCTGGCTGGAATATTGCAGGCGCCTTTGGAGGAACGAGGGGGAATAAATGTCACTCACAGAGGTGTACTGTTTAGTAAACCAAGCTCGAGGAATAGAATTGCTCTCACCAGAAGATTTAGTGAATGCATGCAAGATGCTGGAAGCCCTGAAATTACCTCTCGGCCTCCGTGTGTTTGACAGCGGCATCATGGTAATTGAACTTCAGTCCCACAAGGAGGAGTCAACGGTGGCCTCAGCCTTGGAGACGGTTTCAGAAAAGGGGTCTCCAACATCAGAAGAGTTTGCTAAGCCTGTGGGAATGTCTGTCCTCCTGGCTAAAGAAAGGTTGCTTCTTGCTGAGATGATTCAGTGGAAGGCTTGCAGTTTTACCCAAATTTAATTATGACACAGAGCTAAGAGTTTTGTATTTGAAATAACTTGTTACCGGTATACTTGCCTCATGCAGAAGTTGTATGACATTGAGCTAAGGGTAAACCCTGATAAACAGAATTTACTGGAACTTCGCAATATAATATAAAACGCTTTTAGTTTCTATGTAAATATTATGATCCAGGAAGCCTCTTTAGGTTAAATATAGGAAAATATAGAAAGATGAATGCCAATATGAATTTGAAATCATGCTACAGTTGTATAGAAACCCTCAGAGTTTAACTTGAAATATGGTGGATTTTAACTTGATCTTCAAATCTGACCATTTTTTAAAGAAGAGGATTTAGTTCATGGGGGAAAAAAGAGAAAAGTTACATGTTTGAACAAGTTTGATTATTTTGGTGTGATGAAAATTCACCTGAATTATAAATGAGGTTTTTCTCTGCATTTAGTGTGCACATTTTGGGAGAATTTTCATGCAACAACTTATACCTACAGTGTAGTTTAAGAACCTGACAACACTGGAGCAAACTATCCAACTGCAGGATATCATCTGAGGCTCTCCCTAAGGGCTTTTAGAAGCAGCCATAGGCATGTCTTCAGCAGACCAAATAAAGCTCCTTAAAAAGAGAGAGAGGGCTTCCCTGGTGGCACAGTGGTTAAGAATCTGCCTGCCAATGCAGAGGACACGGGTTCAAGCCCTGGTCTGGGAAGGTCCCACAAGCTGTGGAGCAACTAAGCCCATGTGCCACAACTACTGAGCCTGTGTACCACAACTACTGAAGCCCGCGTGTCCCAACTACTGAAGCCTGCACGCCTAGCGCAGTTGTGCTCCCCAACAAGAGAAGCCACCACAATGAAGCCCATGCACCGCAAGGAAGAGTAGCCCCCACTTGCCGCAACTAGAGAAAGCCTGCGCACAGCAATGAAGGCCCAACGCAGCCATAAATAAATAATTTTTTTTAAAAACGATAGAATTTTATCTGACTTATGTATATATAATCTGACTAGTTTTTTTTTTTTTTTTAAGTGATGATTTCATGGCTGGCATTTAAAGAATGCAACTATGTCATTTTGTTCTAAAAATGCTATGGATTTTGAAAGTGAATTAAAGAGCTACATAGACATGCCCAGAGATATGGTTACAGATTTGGGAAGCAGACGCTTCAGGATTTCCCTAGGATTGTTTTGTGGGTAGAGGGACCAGGAGAACCTTTAACACGCTCTACAGGAACCTTGGTGCTCTTGTACCTCAGAGCCAAGGATGGAAAATAGAGAGTGGGAACATAATATGTCTCCTTTTCCTTCCCTAAAGAAGGAGTTTCAGTGCTGAACTTTTAAAATCTTTCTATCATATTCTAGCAATATGTTTTTCCTTTACCCCACACATTATAAGTTGTGTGGAGAAACTATCTCGCTAAAAGGTATTACTGAGATAGCAGAAACAGGCTAATATATTGAATCTAGATTGATTGAGCTTTCCAGTGGACTGCCTGACTTTGTTACTGCCACACAGCGTACGGTACGTTGGCATTACCTCAAACTCAGGGACCCCACAGAGACAGAAGGAGAACCCCTTTCTAAGACTGAGTTGGCAGTGGAAGGTAGTGATGGGTTTTGGCCAAGCCTCTAGAAGGGATAGTACCTGTAATGAGAGAACCTCTGAGACCAGGAGGCGGGGATACCCAGGCTCAGACCCTGGGATCCGTGAGACGTCCTCGCTAAGAGGTGGAGGGCCACTGCCAACGCCCTTTGGGGAAGGTCCAGGGATCCTCAGCTGCAGACCCAGGGAATCCCTCCAAGTGCAGCCAGAGTCAGTCCCTGATCCCTGCCTGAACCCTGTCGCTGCTTCACAGCCTCCAGTGTCATGGGAATGTTGTGGCCGAGGCATCCTGCCTTCGTCTTAGTTTTCCGAACCTCTCACTGATTCCACGTTGTGAGCACAGATCCTGTAATTCCCCCATTGCTCAGCCTCAGGTTTGTTTGGGGGGAAATTCGGTGTCTGGCTGCCCAAGTCTTTGGGGCCATTGTGTACGGTTGCTTGTATATCACTCCTCTCTCTGGGATGCAGACACTCTCCCACTGCCCTGGCAAACTTGTATGTGTACAGACACACACACACACGCACACACACACACACCCCTCATCTAGCTAAGGTTTTTTAAAACTACACAGATAAATAATGTGTTTCACTAGTTGGAATGAGCTGCAACTAAGATTGTTTGAGCTACTGGGTCTGGCTCCAATGGTCTGGATTCATTATGGCAAACTCCTGTAATTCAGAATATCTATTTACACTAGTGTGACAACACATTAACAAACATGGGGCAGAGTCTGAATTGTAAAAGTGAACTAAAGAGGAAGAAAAGTGACATGGATGTATTTTGCAAACGTCACATTAGTTAAAACACAGGTACGACTGGTTTTACTGTTTTAAAGTGGGCATTCTTCAGTTTCCAGACCTCAGTGTATATATTTTTATCCTTTTTTTCTTTGTTTTTACCAAATAAGGTGTCATTTTGGTCCTTTTTGGTAGAGGTTATGTTTAAATACAACCAATCAGGCCCTAAGTGCAAAAAAGTTCTGTCTTGGTGCTAATCAGTGTTATAGTATTATTTTTGCTTTTCTAACTTTGCTCTTAGGAGCATAAATCTGTTTGTAGCTTTATGGTAATGGAATATTTCTAGTCACATACTGTCAAAAATTTTTTTACATTGTACAAGAATGTTTTCAGTGTTAAATGATTGGTATTAATGTATACCAATCACTTTGCCAATACTGCAAAATTTAAAAATGATTTTTTCTTAACTAGGTGTTCTTTTTAAATACTCTTTGAAAAAATTGATTAAAATGATAACCCTTTAGTCAGAATAAGCCCATGTGTTAAGATTTTTTCTTTTAGATTTTATAATCAGGAGTTGATTATAAATATTTATGACCTGAAGCTCTTACTATTTTAGCTGTTTTTAAACAATGGGAAATGGTTCACGAACTTTTTTAAAATTCTTGGCATGAATTCCACTGTTGATTGACTGTGTATGTTTATGTGAATGTACTATCTCTTGTTCCCTGTTACCAGACTAAACCAACCAGCCATGGATTTATCATGCTGTCACTCTCATGCTCAAATACTTAAAATGGTTCTCCTTTGCCCAACAATCTCAGAGTTTCCACTGTGGTACAACACAGTCACAGCTCAGAAGGTGGGTGGGTGTTTAGGGCTGCGCTAAGGATGGAATCAAGCATGCTCAAAATGGTCCTCGGAAATCTCTATAATCTTACAATTCAAATGCCTGTAGAGTTATACATGGGTATGAATATTTTATGAACATAGTAAGTAGAATATATATAAAAAACTACATATTAACAGTAGACTTTTATAGTACCAATAATTAAACTATTTAAATGTGTCTTTTTCACTTTGCTGATAGGTATGGTTGAATTTATGTAAATTTATTGCTAATCCCATCCCTTATGATAGATCTTAAATGTAAGCTCTACAGGAGCAGAGATTTTTATCTGCTTTGTTAATGGATGCCTCCTCAGAGCCTTGAGTAAGGCCTGGTACACAGTAAGCATTCAATAAATGGCTACCGAATGAATGACAAAAAAAAAAAAAAATGGTTAGATAGCCTCATCCACCAGACGGGAGACAGCAGAAGCAAGAAGAACTACAATCCTGCAGCCTGTGGAACAAAAACAACATTCACAGAAAGATAGACAAGATGAAAAGGCAGAGGGCTAGGTACCAGATGAAAGAACAAGATAAAACCCCAGAAAAACAACTAAATGAAGTGGAGATAGGCAAACTTCCAGAAAAAGAATTCAGAATAATGATAGCGAAGATGATCCAGGACCTCGGAAAAAGAATGAAGGCAAAGATCGAGAAGATGCAAGAAACGTTTAACAAAGACCTAGAAGAATTAAAGAACAAACAAACAGAGATGAACAATACAATAACTGAAATGAAAACGACACTAGAAGGAATCAACAGCAGAATAACTGAGGCAGAAGAACGGATAAGCGACCTGGAAGACACAATGGTGGAATTCACTGCTGTGGAACAGACTAAAGAAAAAAGAATGAAAATAAATGAAGACAGCCTAAGAGACCTCCAGGACAACATTAAACACAACAACATTCGCATGATAAGGGTACCAGAAGGAGAAGAGAGAGAGAAAGGACCAGAGAAAATATTCGAAGAGATTATAGTCAAAAATTCCCTAACATGGGAAAGGAAATAGCCACCCAAGTCCAGGAAGTGCAGCGAGTCCCATACAGGATAAACCCAAGGAGAAACACGCCAAGACACATAGTAAACAAATGGGCAAAAATTACAGACAAACCAAAATTATTGAAAGAGCAAGGGAAAAAGGACAAATAATGTACAAGGGAACTCCCATAAGGTTAACAGCTGATTTCTCAGCAGAAACGCTACAAGCCAGAAGGGAGAGGCATGATGTACTTAAAGTGATGAGAGGGAAGGACCTACAACCAAGATTACTCTACCCGGCAAGGATCTCATTCAGATTCAATGGAGAAATCAAAAGCTTTACAGACAAGCAAAAGCTAAGAGAATTCAGCACCACCAAACCAGCTCTACAACAATGCTAAAGGAACTTCCCTAAGTGGGAAACACAAGAGAAGAAAAGGACCTACAAAAACAAACCCAAAATAATTAAGAAAATGGTCATAGGAACATACCTATTGATAATTACCTCAAACGTGAATGGATTAAATGCTCCAAACAAAAGACACAGGCTTGCTGAATGGATACAAAAACAAGACCCATCTATATGTTGTCTACAAGAGACCCACTTCAGACCTAGGGACACATACACACTGAAAGTGAAGGGATGGAAAAAGATATTCCATGCAAATGGAAATCAAAAGAAAGCTGGAGTAGCAATACTCGTATCAGATAAAATAGACTTTAAAATAAAGAATGTTACAAGAGACAAGGAAGGACACTACATAATGATCAAGGGATCATTCCAAGAAGAAGATATAACAATTATAAATATCTATGCACCCAACATAGGAGCACCTCAATACATAAGGCAACTGCTAAGAGCTATAAAAGAGGAAATCGACAGTAACACAATAATAGTGGGGGACTTTAACACCTCACTTACACCAATGGACAGATCATCCAAAATGAAAATAAATAAGGAAAGAGAAGCTTTAAAATGACACAATAGATTAGACAGATTTAACTGATATTTATAGGACATTCCATCCAAACACAGCAGATTACACTTTCTTCTCAAGTGCGCACAGAACATTCTCCAGGATAGATCACATCTTGGGTCACAAATCAAGCCTCAGTAAATTTAAGAAAATTGAAATCATATCAAGCATCTTTTCTGACCACAACGCTATGAGATTAGAAATGAATTACAGGGGAAAAAACGTAAAAAACAAAACACATGGAGACTAAACAATAGGTTACTAAATAACCAAGAGATCACTGAAGAAATCAAAGAGGAAATCAAAACATACCTAGAGACAAATAACAATGAAAACACGACGATCCAAAACCTATGGGATGCAGCAAAAGCAGTTCTAAGAACGAAGTTTATAGCCATACAAGACTACCTCAAGAAACAAGAAAAATCACAAATAAACAATCAAATATTACAACTAAAGGAACTAGAGAAAGAAGAACAAACAAAACTCAAAGTTAGCAGCAGGAATGAAATCATTAAGATCAGAGCAGAAATAAATGAAATAGACACAAAGAAAACAATAGCAAAGATCAATAAAACTAAAAACTGGTTCTTTGAGAAGATAAAAAAAATTGATAAACCATTAGCCAACTCATCAAGAAAAAGAGGGAGAGGACTCAAATCAATAAAATTAGAAATGAAAAAGGAGAAGTTAAAACAGACACCGCAGAAATACAAAGCATCCTAAGAGACTACTACAAGCAACTCTATGCCAATAAAATGGACAACCTGGAAGAAATGGACAAATTCTTAGAAAGGTATAAGCTTCCAAGACTGAACTGGGAAAAAACAGAAAATAAGAACAGACCAATCACAAGTAATGAAATTGAAACTGTGATTAAAAATCTTCCAACAAACAAAAGTCCAGGATCAGATGGCTTCACAGGTGAATTCTGTCAAACATTTAGAGAAGAGCTAACACCCATCCTTCTCAAACTCTTCCAAAAAATTGCAGAGGAAGGAACACTCCCAAACTCATTCTACGAGGACACCATCACCCTGATACCAAAACCAGACAAAGATACTACAAAAAAAGAAAATTACAGACCAATATCACTGAGGCATATAGATGCAAAAATCCTCAACAAAATACTATCAAACAGAATCCAACAACACATTAAAAGGATCATACACCATGATCAAGTGGGATTTATCCCAGGGATGCAAGGATTCTTCAATGTGATACAAATCAATCAATGTGATACACCATATTAACAAATTGAAGAATAAAAACCATATGATCATCTCAATAGATGCAGAAAAAGCTTTTGACAAAATTCAACACCCATTTATGATAAAAACTCTCCAGAAAGTGGGCACAGAGGGAACCTACCTCAACATAATAATGGCCATATATGACAAACCCATAGCAAACATCATTCTCAATGGTGAAAAACTGAAAGAATTTCCTCTAAGATCAGGAACGAGACAGGGATGTCCACTCTCACCCCTATTATTCAACATAGTTTTGGAAGTCCCAGCCACGGAAATCAGAGAAGAAAAAGAAATAAAAGGAATAAAAATTGGAAAAGAAGTAGTAAAACTGTCACTGTTTGCAGATGATATGATACTAAACATAGAGAATCCTAAAAATGCCACCAGAAAACTACTAGAGCTAATCAATGAATTTGGTAAAGTAGCAGGATACAAAATTAATGCACAGAAATCTCTGGCATTCCTATACACTAATGATGAAAAATCTGAAAGAGAAATTGTGGAAACACTCCCATTTACCATTGCAACAAAAAGAATAAAATACCTAGGAATAAACCTACCTAGGGAGACAAAAGACCTGTATGCAGAAAATTATAAGACACTGATGAAAGAAATTAAAGATGATACAAACAGATGGAGAGATATACCATGTTCTTGGATTGGGAGAATCAATATTGCGAAAATGACTACACTACCCAAAGCAATCTACAGAGTCAATGCAATCCCCATCAAATGACCAAAGCCATTTTTTACGGAACTAGAACAAATCATCTTAAAATGTGTATGGAGACACAAAAGACCCTGAATAGCCAAAGAAGTCTTGAGGGAAAAAAAACAGAGATGGAGGAATCAGACTCCCTGACTTCAGACTATACTACAAAGCTACAGTAATCAAGAAAATATGGTACTGGCACAAAAACAGAAATATAGAAGAATGGAACAAGATAGAAAGCCCAGAGATAAACCCACACACCTATGGTAAACTAATCTATGACAAAGGAGGCAAAGATATACAATGGAAAAAAGACTGTCTCTTCAATAAATGGTGCTGGGAAAACTCGACAGATACATGTAAAAGAATGAAATCAGAACACTCCCTAACACCATACACAAAAATAAATGGATTCGAGACCTAAATGTAAGACCGGACACTATAAAACTCTTAGAGGAAAACATAGGAAGAACACTCTTTGACAAAAATCACAGCAAGATCTTTTTTGATCCACCTCCTAGAGTAATGGAAATAAAAACAAAAATAAACAAATGGGACCTAATGAAACTTCAAAGCTTTTGCACAGCAAAGGAAACAAGACAAATATACAACCCTCAGAATGGGAGAAAATATTTGCAAACGAATCAACGGACAAAGGATTAATCTGCAAAATATATAAACAGCTCATGCAGCTCAATATTGAAGAAACAAACAACCCAATCCGAAAGTAGGCAGAAGACCTAAATAGACATTTCTCCAAAGAAGACATACAGATGGCCAAGAAGCACATGAAAAGCTGCTCAACATCACTATTAGAGAAATGCAAATCAAAACTACAATGAGGTATCACCTCACACCAGTTAGAATGGGAATCATCAGAAAATCTACAAACAACAAATGCTGGAGAAGGTGTGGAGCAAAGGTAACCCTCTTGCACTGTTGGTGGGAATATAAATTGATACAGCACTATGGAGAACAGTATGGAGGTTCCTTAAAAAACTAAAAATAGAATTACTGTATGATCCAGCAATCCCACTACTGGGCATATACCCAGAGAAAACCATAACTCAAAAAGACACATGCACCCCATTGTTCATTGCAGCACTATTTAAAATAGCCAGGTCATGGAAGCAACCTAAATGCCCATTGACAGATGAATGGATAAAGAAGTTGTGGTACATATATCCAATGGAATATTACTCAGCCATAAAAAGGAACGAAATTGAGTCGTTTGTTGAGACGTGGATGGATCTAGAGACTGCCATACAGAGTGAAGTCAGTCAGAAAGAGAAAACCAAATATCGTATATTAACGTATGTATGTGGAACCTAGAAAAATGGTACAGATGAACTGGTTTGCAGGGCAGAAGTTGAGACACAGATGTAGAGAACAAACGTATGGACACCAAGGGGGGAAAACCACGGTGGGGTGGGGATGGTGGTGTCCTGAATTGGGCGATTGGGATTGACATGTATACACTGATGTGTATAAATTTGATGACTAACAAGAACTCGCAATATAAAAAAAGAAACAAAAAAAATGGAACTGAATAGACGTTCTTCCAAAGAAGACATACAAATGGACAACAGATACATGAAAAAGTGTTCAACATCACTAATAATCAGGAAATGCAAATCAATCCCACAATGAGATGTCACCTCATACCTGTTAGAATAGCTATTATCAAGAAGACAAGAAATAAATACCGGAGAGGATGTGGAGAAAGGAAACACTTGTGCACTGTTGATGGGAATGTAAACTGGTGCAGCCACTATGGAAAACAGTACGGAGTTTCTTCCAAAAATTAAAAATAGAACCACCATGTGATACAGCAGCCCCACTTATGGGAATTTATCCAAAAGAAACAAAATCACTATCTCAAGCGGGTCCCCAAGCAGCTCGGGCAGCAGGAGGAACGGCAGCGGCCAGCCATCCCAGCTTTGCCAAAGGTCAGCTCCGCCACGGGGGCAGCAAACGAGGAGCCCGAGGGGAGATGGGCGAGGTTGTCAGCTACACCGGCTCCTGCAGAAGTGGGAACGAAGCCCAAAACAGGCGGCAGGAAAGGATACATCTTCAGACAAAAAAGTGCAAAGGGGAGCAAAAAAAGTGAAAAGGGGAGCAAAGGGAAAACAGGCCGAAGTGGCTAACCAAGAGACTGAAGACGACTTACCTGCGGAAAACAGAGAAACTAAAAACGAGGAGCCCCCAGCCTCTGATAAAGCAGCAGAGAAAGAAGCCAAGTCTGATTAATACCACGCACCCGGTCCCATCAGTGGTCCCTGTCTCCCTTCTTGTACCTTCCAGAGGAACATTTTTATCAACTATTTTGTAAATGCAAGTTTTTTAGTAGTTCTAGAAACATTTTTAAAAACGAGGGAATCCTACCTCATCCCATTTTTTAACTGTAAATGCTTTTTTTTTTATTTTTAAGAGGTGAAATCATTTGCTGGTTGCTTATTTTTTGGTACAACCAGAAAATAGTGGGATATTGAATATGGGAGGCTTTGATTGTCTTGGGTGTGAGCTTAACATTCCATAGATTGGGGGGGGGGTAGCCTTTCTATCCTATAATACAAAGCACACTAAATGGCAGTTTGGAGTCAGTTGTGCATTTAATGTCCTGAACACTTTAAGTTGCTTCTCTTCCCATGTTGTTTCTGGTAGAATTGTTTCCTAAAGCGAACCACTCACTCCTTGATCTTGGCTCTCCTGGTCAGAATTCCGTGCACTCTGTAACATCCTTGGTGGCGGTAGTCCAGTTTTCCTAGTAACTTTGTTAATGTGCTGTGAATGATTGACAATTTGACTATGTAGGGTATGTGATATTAAATTGTGAATTAGTAGGACTTACGATGTAACAACATGCCAGTATCTGAAGATGTTGGTACTTGATGTCCTGTTAAGGGAAATTTGCCTCCAAATTTTAAGCTGGAAAGTCACTGCAATGACTGTGTAGAAAAGAATCACAACTACATGATTTTTTAGATTTTTGGTACGTATGTTGAGAATTGTGGACAAATTGAAATGTCTGTGCACTCATCCTCAAAACAACCAATAAAATCTCAATTATGAAAGAAAAAAAATCACTCTCTCGAAAAGCTCTCTGTACCCCCCTGTTCACTGCAGCATTATTTACAATAGACAAGACATGGAAACAATCTAAGTGTCTCTCAACAGATGACTGGAAAAAGAAGATATGATGTGTATACAAATACATACATATATATACACATAAACATATGAATATTATTCAACAATAAAAAAGAAGGAAATCCTGCCATTAGGGACAACAAGCAGGGACCTTGAGGATTTTACGCTGAGTGAAATAAGTCAGACAAGGAAAGACAAATACTGTATCATCTCACTCATAGATAGAATCTAAAAAGAAACTGAACTTACAGATACAAAGAACAGATTGGTGGTTTCCGGAGGCAGGGGGAGGGAGTGGGCAAACTGGATGAAAGTGGGCAAACTGGATGAATGTGGTCAAAAGGTACAAACTTCTATTATAAGATAAGTAAGTCCTGGGGATGTAATATACAGCATGGTGACAATAGTTAACAATGGGATACTACATATTTCAAAATTAAGAGAGTAAATCTTAAAAGTTCTTTTCACGAGAAGAAAAATGAATAGTCTAAATTTACTGTGGTAATCATTTGACAGTCTATGCCTATATCCAATCACTCAGAGAACAAAATGCTTCACTTTCCAAAAGGAAAAGAAAAACTTCTCCAGATATCAGAGAGCTCTCTTCAGTGTAGAACCAGACTAAATGTTTAAAATTTTTAATTTAGGGCAGCTGGCCTTGTTTGATACTGCCAAGTAGTTCTTTCCTTAAAAAGGTTACTGTGAGGCACAGAAAATGAAGGCTAGGCTGTGGGGAGCATGGTTATAAATCCCATGTTATTAAAAAGAAGATGTTCAGCACCACTGAAGAGTTGCACTCTGAGTGGCACACAGCTATCCTCTGAATACAGAAGTGTGCCTAACGGCTCGTGACGCACGTGGAGACGCCTCGCCACTGTGAGGTCTTGAGCTGTTTGTTATTTACTCTGCACCAGGCTCTGGGTTAAATGCTTTTTCTCCGTTGTCTCATTGGATCCCCATAACCATCCTGGAGCAAGTATTTTACAAATATAAAATGGAAACTTATTTTACAGATGAGAAAAATAAAGGTCAGAAAGGCTAACTTCCTCCCACTCAGATAGCTAGTAAGTGATGGGCCCTGGCTTGTGAACTTTTAGATATCTGATTCCCAGGGATTCTCTTGGCCCTCAAGTGAATTGCAGAGTAGGAATACTAATAAGAGCTTCTGTTTCAGGAGCCCTCACATGTACTAAGGCATTGCAGTACACACTCTAGGTGGGTGGAGATTCCCACATGTTGGAAGATTGTAGAGCTGAAACATTTCCCTTTGGGAACTGGGCAGGAAAAGGAATATTCCACTGAGGGGATTCCCTGGTAAGGCTTCACTTCTTAACTATTTTCCTCTTGGACTTTGAGGAAAGTCATATTTAGCACATAATTATAAGGTACTGCGCCCACCCCAGGATGAAATTCCATTTAATTACCCAAACCCTTCAGTAAAAAGCACAAGGCAGCAGGTGGTAACATGAAGAAATCCATACAGAACTCACTACGGAACTAAAAAGAAGTAAGTAACATTGAGTGTTTCATATGTGAGAAACAGATACCTGCCTTGTGGACAGAGCAAACTAAATATATAGCCATAAAGGTAGCCCAGTCACGTTTCTTTGGTTGCAAATGACAGAAAATCCAGCTCAAGCTATGTTAAACAAAAACTGATAACTTTAGCTTTAATTTTTGAATTATTAATACATTCACATGATCCCAAATTCAAAAGGTGGCAAAGGAAGTATAAGGAAAAGTCCTACCCAAATACCCCAGCCATCTGGTTTCCTCTCCAGAACCAGCCAAAATTATCAGTTTCTTGTGTATCTTATCACATACACGCGCACGCACACGCACACACACGCGCACGCACGCACACACACACACACACACACACACACACACAGAGAACACTACTCTGTACTTTCCTTATTTAAAAATACATATTGGAGATTTTCCATGTCAGTACATTAAAAAAACATTCCTCATTCTTAAAGCAGGTAATTTATTGTCCATGGAGGGTTAAGTTTTGAGGTATTTTTTCCGTCAACTATGGGGGAAGTCTTATTTAGTCATCCTCTTTCATATTGTTAGGTCAAGTGTCATGAAATGGTTCTGTGAAGACTTCAGTCTTGTGTGGTGCTGGTGTGGACCCTAATGTGATGGGGCAGTGAGGGGAACTCTGACTGATTCCACATCCCTCCTTCCACTGGTACCCAGGGGCAGGGAATGGCACCCTATCAAAAAGGTGCATCCACGCCAGCAGGAAAGTGGGATCCCTGAGGGATGGAAGAGCTCTCAGACTCCAGGAGTAATACCAAGAGTCCCCTCAGGAGACACCGAAGCTAACACCTACACCTTTGCCATATGCACTGGAAAGAGGGGAGCCTTGAAAAGAAGGGCGCTGATGCTTGAGTTCAACTTGTAAGTAGAGCTTAGTTTTATAACAGCTCCATTCTCTACCTGAGATTGTGAAACAGCACATTTCCACATGAGAAAGCCAGCATCACTCCACTACAGTCCATTGCAGAAGTCAGTGTGTGAGCCCATACCATGCAGGGTCCCTAACTCCTCATTACAAGGTTCTTAGGAAGGTCCACACACAGGAACTCCAACCCTGGGAACTGCTCAGGGCTGCACTGAGCCACGTGTCCAGGAGTGAAGAAGTTGCTCTTCAGAAGAAGGACCTCCCTAAAAGGCAAGAACACTGTTGGTGTTTTAAGGAAAGGGAGAAAAAAGGGTGAGTTGAAGGGCAATGGGGAGGCTATCCTGATTAAGACAATTTAGTTTCCATCTTTGATAATCCTAGCCATGCAAAATCCACTACAACCTTTCTTAGCATTCTATGAAAATACAAAGGAGAAAAATCATTTGAATGTCCACAGTTTTAAACAACAGCCGGGACTTCCCTGGCGGTCCAGTGGCTAAGCCTCCACGCTCCCAATGCAGGGGACCTGGGTGGAATCCCTGGTCAGGGAACTAGATCCCACACGCATGCTGCAACTAAGAGTCCACACGCCACAACTAAAAAGTGTGCATGACGCAACTAAAGATCCCGCATGCCTCAACAAAGACCCAGCGTGGCCAAAATAAATAAATACATATTTAAACAACAGCCAATTATCGCTTCTCATCCTTCAGTTCTTTTGTACTTTGGCTCAAAACCAACTACCAGGTAACTCAATAGCAAAAAAAATCCCAAACAACCCAATCAATAAATGGACAGAAGACCTAAATAGACATCTCTCCAAAGAAGACATAAAGATGGGCAATAGGCACACGAAAAGGTGCTCAATATCACTATTAGAGAAATGCAGATCAAAACTACAATGAGGTACCACCTCACACCGGTCATAATGGCCATCATTTAAAAGTCTACAAACAATGAATGCTGGAGAGGGTGTGGAGAAAAGGGAACTCTGCTACGCTGCTGGTGGGAATGTAAGTTGGTGCAGCCACTGTGGAAAACAGTGTGGAGGTTCCTCAAATAACTAGCGTTGCCATATGATCCAGCAATCCCACTCCTGGGCATATATTCAGACAAAACTATAGTTCACAAAGATACATGCACCCCTATGTTCATAGCAGCACTATTTACAATAGCCAATATGTGGAAACAACCTAAATGTCCATCGACAGATGAATGGATAAAGATGTGGTATATGTGTGTATAAACACACACACACACACACACACACACACACAGTGGAATATTAGCCATAAAAAGGAATGAAATAATGCCATTTGCAGCAACACAGATGCAACTAGAGATTATCATACTAAGTGACGTAAGTCAGAAAGAGAAAGACAAATAACATCATATCACTTATATGTGGCATCCAAAATATGACACAGGTGAACTTATCTACAAAACAGAAACAGACTCACAGACATAGAGAACAGACTTGTGGTTGCCAAGGGGGAGGGGAGTATGGGAGGGAAGGATTGGGAGTTTGGGATTCAACTGAAAGAGTAGCTGTGAAGTAGGAATTTTAGACATAGTAACAGGTTAAGGGCATGTATTTGTAGACAAGTTGGACTTTTAGTTTCTTCCCGAGGGACCACATAGGCAGTAACTACAGATCGTCATGTACAGAGAACATCAGTCAACTCAGAGTGAAAAGAAGGCATCACCCTTTCTCCATCTCCTTGCATCCTCTGGCTCTTGACTCCTGTGACGTCTCATCACAGAAAGTTGCTTATGGAGCAAGGCTCT
The DNA here is from genome assembly GCF_011762595.2 of Tursiops truncatus. Taxonomy (NCBI): domain Eukaryota; kingdom Metazoa; phylum Chordata; class Mammalia; order Artiodactyla; family Delphinidae; genus Tursiops; species Tursiops truncatus. The sequence goes on along the minus strand of NC_047035.1, from coordinate 167,607,773 downwards.
CTGATCCCACCAGGGGGCTTTCTCAGTAATGACTGGAATATAACTCACAAGGCACCCAGCGCGTATAAAGAAAATGAATCCGAGGATTAGATCCCTGAAGAAGAAACGTACTTGAATTGGATGGAGCATTTCTCTGGCCTCCTCTGAAATCACCGTGGCTTCTTATGCAATTTGGGGCGACGAGATGAGGGTGAACACAGAGGCCATGCAATGTGGATGGGGATCAGGGAGAGTGGCCATTTAATTTACTGTCCAAACGTGGACACTTCTGAGACTGAATAGGGACACTCTGACATAATTATGCGAGGACAACAGTTACAAGCTGGGACTCTCCCAGGAAAACCAAGACATAGGTCACAGGCTATCCTACTTCCTCCGTGTTGCCACTATAATGCATTAGGAACCTGCATCCTCAGCACACCACTTTAGCAACTCCAGGGCCCATTTTAACCACTGGAAGGGAGCTGGCAACTGGGAATAGCATGTAAAGTTCAAAATCACCCACTTGGATGTTATAGCAACATCAACTTGCTAAAAACTTTCTGGATGTTTCCACTATTTTTCTCTTCTCAGAAACCACACTTTGAGTAGCACTGAAGGCTACTCATATAGTAGATTTGAGGGTCCTTATTACGCAAAAGGGAGCCAAAAGCTCTTTTCAGCAGGGATTATAACTGGGAGAAGAGGTGCGAGAGGTGAGCTGAGCCCGGGGCTCTTGGGAGTGACGTGACGCTAACGGGGCAGATATACGGCCTTCAGAATGATGAAAGGATACGTAAGAAAAAAGCCACTGAAGCCAAAAACTGAGACAATTTTTAGTGGTCGCACCAGTCAAATGAGACATGGAGTTGGCATGGAAGGAACAAATGGAAATATCCAAAGTGTAAAGGAGGGAAGAGCTATGGATCGGGAGCACAGGTGTGCAGGGGAGGGACCGTCTGAGGACGTTCCCCTCCTCTTGACGTGCCCATTACTCCCCAGAGATGATCACTCTCCTCACACACGACTGTTCACTTCAGGAAGTGATTCCCTTCAAGATCTGTGTCTCCCACTCTAAAATTTCTTGTAATTTAGTTTTATTCTATTTAGGAGTACATTTATAATTGGAATAGCTCTAAGTCACCTAGAGACATTTTTCAATGGAAATAAAATTCTATATGCCCCCCTCTTGGGAAATTCCCAGAATTGGAAAACTGAAAAACTCTGTGAATCAACACCCATTCTTCTAAGAATTCCCAGAGGACGATCATGCCCCTTGAGTCACTCACCTTCTGCTTCACTGTGGGACCCAGGGCAGCTCAGCTGTGCTCCTGCAGACAGTTCCAGCCCCCTGTGGTTCACGTCACCCCACACCATCAGCCCAGAGCTGCTCCTCTGTCACACAGGCTGAGGTGTGGGGCAGGATTGGCCTCCCTGCCTCTTCTACCTACTCTCTCCTCTGTGTGTCCCTCCCCACATCCCAGCCTGTCCACGGGGGTCGTTCAGCACAATAACGCCCAGCCTGATGCTATGTGAAGGAAACCACCTTGGTAGGTGAGAGGTCTGGGTCTTGAGGGCGCTTGTGCCTGAAGGATCTCGTGATGGATGGACAGTCGTAGCCCTTCTAAGACAGAACCAGGCACAGGTGGCCCAGACTTGGACACAGGAACAGAGGCACATGGGATCCGGGATCAGGTCAGGTGCACAGAAGGGTGTAAAGGAAGGAGAATGAGCAAGTGACCAAGAAAAAGTGGTTTCCAGGAACCCATCTAAGAGGATACTGTGCGTAGAGAAGGACACCTGATGGGGAGCCTTGCACTGTTCTCTGAACCCCCTGTGTGCTGACCATCAGCCTGTCATCTTCCTGGTGGGGGTTCGGCTGCCCGATTACAGCAACCAGCTCAGTCCAGATTCTAGTGGACTTTCAAATGGCAGCTTTCTGCCCCTCGACCTGTTTATTTTACAAGAAGAGGGACACCTGAGGCAACAAGAGGGCACACAAGGGGTGGGAACCACTCCAGGGTGTTCCCACATCCCTCAGTAAACCAGCCCCCAATTCACCACCTGTCCCCTTATCCCTCTTGTCCCTTCCTGTTGGCAGCAATATCAGGGCATTAGATATGGCCCTGGGCACAAAAACAGTTATATAGATCAATGGAACAGGAAAGTCCAGGGGTAAACCCACGCACATATGGTCAGCTAATCTATGACAAAGGAAGCCAGAAAATATAATAAAGAAAAGACAGTCTCTTCATTAAGTGGTGCTGGGAAAACTGGACAGCTATATGTGAAAGAATGAAATTAGATCATTTTCTAACACCATACACAAAACTAAACTCAAAATGGATTAAAGACCTCAATGTAAGGCCAGATGCTATAAAACTCGTAGAGGAAAACATAAGCAGAACACTCTCTGACATAAATCACAGCAACGTCTCTTTTGATCCACCTCCTAGAGTAATCGAAATAAAACAAAAATGAACAAATGGGACCTTATTAAACTTAAAAGCTTTTGCACAGAAAAGAAACCATAAACAAAATGAAAACACAACCCTCAGAATGGGAGAAAATATTTGCAAAGGATGCGACCGACAAGGGATTAATCTCCAGGATACACAAGCAGCTCATGCAGCTCAATATCAAAAAAAAAAAATACAACCCAGTCAAAAGGTGGGCAGAAGATCTAAATAGACGTTTCTCCAAAGAAGCCATTCAGATGGCCAAAAAGCACATGAAAAATGCTCAACATCACCAATTATTAGAGAACTGCATATCTCAACTGCAGTGAGGTATCACCTCACTCCGGTCAGAATGGCCATCATCAAAAAATCTACAAACAGTAAATGCTGGAGAGGGTGTGGAGAGAAAGGAACCCTCCTACACTGTTGGTGGGAATGTGAGTTGGTACAGCCACTATGGAGAACAGTATGGAGGTTCCTTAAAAAACTAAAAATAGAGTACCATATGATCCAGCAATCCCACTCCTGGGCATATATCTGGAGAAAACCATAATTTGAAAAGATACATGCACCCCAGTGTTCATTGCAGCACTATTTACAATAGCCAAGACATAGAAGCAACCTAAAAGTCCATCAGCAGAGGAATGGATAAAGACGTGGCATGTACATATAATGGAATATTGGCCATAAAAAAGGACGAAATAATGCCATCTGCAGTAATATGGATGGACCTAGAGATTGTTATACTCAGTGAAGTCAGAGAAAGACAAATATCATATGATATCACTTAAATGTGGGATCTAAAAAATGATACAAATGAACTTAGTTACAAAACAGAAACAGACTCACAGACATGGAAAACAAACTTATGGTTACCAGGAGAGGGATAAATTGGGAGATTGGGACTGACATATACACATTACTATGTATAAAATAGATAACTAATAAGGACCTACTGTATAGCACAGGGAACTCGGCTCAATACTCTGTAATGGCCTATATGGGAAAAGAATCTAAAAACGAGTGGTATATGTATAAGTGACTCGCTTCTCTGTACAACATAAAGTAACACAACATTGTAAATCAACTATACTCCAATAAAAAAGTTATAGGAGATAAAAATAGAAAAAGTTTTTGGATTTTTATTTTTTTATACAGCAGGTTATTATTAGTTATCTATTTCATACATATTAGTGTATATATGTTAATCCCAATCTCCCAATTCATCACACCACCACTACCACCCCTGCTTTCCCCCCTTGGTGTCCATATGTTTGTTCTCTACATCTGTGTCTCTATTTCTGCCTTGCAAACCAGTTCATCTGTACCATTTTTCTAGATTCCACATATATGCATTAATATACAATATTTGTTTTTCTCTTTCTGACTTACTTCATTCTGTATGACAGTCTCTAGGTCCTTCCACATCTCTACAAATGACCCAGTTTCGTTCCTTTTTATGGCTGAGTAATATTCCATTGTATATATGTACCACATCTTCTTTATCCATTCGTCTGTCAGTGGGCATTTAGGTTGCTTCCATGAACTGGGCATTGTAAATAGTGCTGCAATGAACATTAGGGTGCGTGTGTCTTTTTCAATTATGGTTTTCTCTGGGTATATGCCCAGGAGTGGGTAAAAATAGAAATTTTTTTAAAAAAAGATCTGGCCCTGGGGACAAGAGAAGCTGCTCAGAAAAGGGAGCAGAGGGGAAGCTGTGACAGATGTGGCACCTGAAATAGGAATCATATTCACTGGTGTGCTTTTTACTCCCAGGTGGCTGGATTGTTTCAGAGGATTCTAGTTTCTAGCTCACACCCTAAATGGTCTTTCAGGATGCACAAACATTTCCAGAAGGCTCCTAGGGCGGAGTGACATAGTTCTGAGCGGTCAAAGTTGAAACATAGTCACTGATGGCTCATAGTGACCTTTGTCACCCCATCTATGAGCTTGTGAAGCTGGGTTTGCAAAACATGGGGTATGTGCTCTCTACAATCTACACCAGTGGTTCTCAGCCTTGGTGGTCCCTTGAAGTTCCCTGGGTGACCCTAACATTGAGAACCCATGTTCTATACTTTCTATTGTAGGTGGGCCAGCCCCATTTTCTAGTCTCTCTTCCTTTCCCCCAAGCAGCTTCATTTTCCAAGGCCCAAACCCAAATATCAGAAAAATTAAAACTAGAGTTCTGATAGCTCACCATGCAACCAAAGGATGAAGGCCACAGAACATGATGGGTATAACCTGCCTCAAGAGGTCCTTATGTTTTCCGTGGTTCCTACTTTATAGAGCCTTGGGGGCTCTGATAGAACTTACCTGAGCTATTTCTGAGGGCCTGATATCCAAAGGACTAGCAGAACCTGAGAAGGAGATAAGAGCAGGTACAGGAAGGGAAGAAGAAAACTTACAGGGGAAAGTGAGACCAGAGGTAGAGGCAGGGTGAGGTGCCTGGTGATCTCTTAATGTCGTCACCAGGCAGCTTGGCTGAGTACCTGTGGAAATACTGTTTCTTGACTCCCAACAGATCTTCCCCCACTTCTTCCTTTCATTACTAGAACCCCTCAATTTTAGCCCCCCAGGTAAAGACTACAATTCCCAGCCTTCCTTGCAACTAGGTGTGACCACATGACTAAGTTCTGTCCAATAGGATGAGCACAAGTGATGTATGCAATTATGGTTGGGCACTTACATGGGAGCTGTATGCCCATCACTCATTTTTCCCCCCTTCTCATTGGCTGAGGTTGGTGGTGTTGAGCTCTTCCTGGCCATGCAGGTAGACAGGGCACTAGTGGGATGGTGAAGCAACAGAGTAAGCTTAGTGCTCTGATAAAAGAGACCCCAGAGAGCTCTCTTGCCCCTTGTGCCATGTGAAGACACAGTGAGAAAACATCTGTCTATGAAGTGGGCCCTCACCAGACACTGAACCTGCCAGCACCTTCATCTTGGACTTCCCAGTCTCCAGAACTGTGAGAAATAAATGTCTGTTGTTTAAGCCACCCAGTCTATGAGAGTTTGCTATGGCAGTTTCAAGTGGACTAAGACATATGTCTTTTTATTATATAATAATATTTTACTTCCTTCTTTCCCTTTACTATTAGCCTTCAGTGGGACCTAGCAGATGCCTAGAAGGGCATTCAAGACTTGCCATCTTCCAGTGCACTGTGCTGGGTTACAGGAAGTTTCCAGCACCCAAGAGAAGGCAATACACTGGCTACAAAGAGTGGGCCCAGGACATTTACAAGTATCTGAGGCTGGAGGGGATAGTACAGGACCCCATATACAACCCGTGCAAAATTTCCCCTCTTCTTCCTGCCTCTTTAAGCCTCAGAGAAATGGAAAGAATCTCTGCACTCCGTCTTTAAATTATAGCTCAGAATGAAGAGGAATAAAGTGATTCCAGAGAGGTTTAAAGGATGCCAAGCAAAAATCCTGAGACGATCACAGTAAACATAACGTCTATACTAAGGCACCCATATTAACCATAAACAAGACTTTTTGTTAATGGCAAAGCAACTATGCTAATAAACTTCAAGGAAGAGATAAAAAAGAAATACAGGGAAGTTTATAGCCTTAGAGGCTTATATTAAAATATCAGTATAAAGAAATTTGAAAATCAACAAAAGACGGTAAAAAAAAATCGGCAAAGGACTTAAGTATTAATACTTTACAAAGAAAACATTCAAATGGGCCAAATAACCTAAGGAAAGGTGCTCAAGCTCACTAGTTATCAGGAAACTGCAACCTAAAACTATTAGGATACATAAGTATCACATATGTACAATGATACATAAGTGTACGAACACTATTTTGGTAAAAATTTAAAAGTCTGGCAGTTCCAAGGACGGCAATAATATTGAGTAACAGGAATTCTCAAAGCTGCTGGGGTTCCATGTAAATGGAAATAATTGGAAAATTTGACATTATTGACTACGATTGAACATGGGCATACCCTATGACCTAGCAACAACTTCCCTCCTGAGGGATAGTCTAGCCTTCAGAAATGTGAGTACCTATGTACCAGGACACAGGTAAGAATATTCATTGGCAAAAACTGGAAACAAACCAAACGTCCATTTACTGTAGAACGGATAAATGCATTATAGTAGATTCAGGGGCATGCTGGAAGATGTTTAACAACAGTGGGGGAAAACCCTGGTTTGTAGCATTTGCCAATTTCTGTGATGTAAATACTCCCATTCATGGCCAATTTCTAGCTCCCAACATGGTATCAACCAGCTTGCAAAAGTCCTGAACATTCAACAGTCAGCTCCTCTGAGCCAGTACAAGCCGGTTCCAGCACATCATCCAGTAGATTCAGACTTTGGAACACTAGACAGCCGTAAAAGTGAACGGACTCTAGCTCCGTGCACCAACATGGGTAAATCTCACAAATGTAACATTGAGCCAAGTAAACAAAGGACAGAAGAAGATATAGGGTATGAATCCATTTACATAAAGTTCAAAATAGGCCAAAATAAGTCAGAATGATTAGGGATGTATACCTAGGTGGTAAAAGTATAAAGAATATCATGGGAGAGATCACCATAAAAGGGAGGGTACGGTTAACTCTCACGGGGAAGAAGAGGTTATAAATGGGAAAGGGCGTGTGGTAGACATCTGGGGCACTGACAATGTTCTATTTCCTGACCTTGGTGGAGTTACATGGGTATTCTCTCTAAAAGAATTTGTTAAATTATATGTACAGGTTGTGTGCATCTTTCCATATAGGTTAACATCACTGCTGAGTCTGCTGGTCCTGCCTCCTCATACCAACGTGTGCTATTTTATCCCAACTTCCTATTCAGTGATGCGTGTTGACAGCTAGAAATCGGCCATGGTGGGACTATTTACACCACTGTAATTGGCAAACAACATGTCGGGGCTTTTTTTAAAAATAGTGCACCACTGGTTAAACATAGTAATAAATTTTTTAAAATATCTCAAAATTGGTTTATTTAGGCAGATATTTTTCCAAGGCCTGACACTCTCAACAATCTCAAGGCAAAATTACATTAAAAAAATAAACCTAAACATGACAAGATCCCTGCAATGAAAAAAGGCTTGAGAGTTAAAGAGAATGAACTGAGAGAACTATAATGTGTTCGGGACTCTTAATTATTTGATGTGTAATAAAAATCATCACACTGATGGTAAAATTAAGGACACTATCTAAGGACCCACCATCTTTCCTCACAGAAAATGTTGATGAATACTTCGCAAGATGGTGAAGATATAGTGGATTGGGAACTTTTTCAGTGTACCATTCAACCCCACTGTCTCAGTAAATTTATACCAAAAGTGGCCCCAAATGTTATACTATACCAAGTCTTTGACACTATTCTGGGCAGCTCTCCTTAGTAATTACCAATCATAACTTGTATAGCACTGAGAAAACACTGTTATTTTCTACATATTTATGTGAGTCTATGTTCTTAAATTTTTATAACCCTAATATATGATATCACTTATGTTCATTTCAGCTTTCCTGATAGTTAATGGTTTAAAATCTTATTTTATGTTAAAATAAGCCCAGATCTATTAATGATGTAGAATAAGAAAAACTTAGGTGGTTTTCAAGGTAAATCATAGGTCTGTGGGGAAATTTGGGGCTTGTGCATGACTTCTTTAGACAATGACTTCAAATCCCTTGGGAGGGTGGAGCACAGAAGCCCTATGGCTGTATTTCGGTGGGAAAGTTTCCACCATTAGGGAAGTAATCTAGTGGTTAAAAAAATTAATTATAAAGTATTATTATCATTTCAGTTCAAGTATGAATCAGAAAATAATGGATTTGGTTAGATGTTAATATCCTCATGTATAGGACTTCCCTGGTGGTGCAGTAGTTAAGAATCTGCCTGCCAATGCAGGAGACACGGGTTCAAGCCCTGGTCCGGGAAGATCCCACATGCCACGGAGCAACTAAGCCCATGTGCCACAACTACTGAGCCTGCGCTCTAGAGCCCGCGAGCCACAACTACTGAGCCTGCGCTCTAGAGCCCGCGAGCCACAGCTACTGAGCCTGCGCTCTAGAGCCTGCAAGCCACAACTACTGAAGCCCGCGTACCACAACTACTGAAGTCCACGTGCCTAGAGCCCATGCTCCACAAGAGAAGCCACCAAAATGAGAAGCCCGCACACCACAACGAAGAGTAGCGCCCGCTTGCCTCAACTAGAGAAACCCTGCGTGCCGCAACCAAGACCCAACGCGGCCAAAAATAAATAAATTTTAAAAAATACTCATGTATAAACCTGCAATGTGGAAACTTATGCTGACTGGAAAATACTGCTTTTATTTGGGGGACGGGTGTCAGGAGCAGGGGTGGGAGAGGCCCCTGACTTCTTGAGTGATTCTGATTCATTTGTCATCATTTAAAACCTAAGTGTTGGGACCAGATAACCATTGAGTTTAGTTATGTTCCCACTGGTTCTAGAGAGCCGTGGTTTACCTTGAGCTGAGTGGGACAGAGATGGAGGAGACCTGGGGGTGGGAAAGCTCTTCTGTGGTTGCCGATAGCTGGGACACTGGAATAAGTTCAGAGTCGCCAGGTGGAATCTACATCACAGGCGAGTCCGAGTCCTGGGTTTTAGGTGTCTCTCATCCACAAGCTGTTACTCACCACTTTCCGTTGCTATTCTGCCAGCCTGGCAACCCCACACTGAGCCCCTCCCACTGCTATTGTTCGACTTCATGCTTCCCAGCTCCCAGTTCTTTTTGACATTATTGCGCAGGATTTGATTCTTATTCATTATAACTTGAAGTAAAGCAAACAGAGCATTCCTTCCTCCCCATATTTAATATCCATGTTGCCAGTAGTAGTTCCATCCCCAGACATCATGGGGATCACTGTCACAACACGTTTTTCAGGAGCCAGAGGAAAAAGAACTTTAAGTCCCACCCTCAAGCTCTGTCAGAACTAAACCTAAGTCATCGGAAGAAGGGAAACCACCTCCCCCAATTAATGAGCCTCTTTTTCTAGAAAGCTCCTTTTGTGCTTGCATGAAAGTACTTCTAAATATAAGACTAGAATTGGTTAGCGACATGCAACTTTATTTGGCTGACGTTTGTACTGAATTATTTCCAACATAATCGTGGCATACCACGTAGTGTGAAGATGTGTTGAAATCGAACCACAGGCATTGCTGCTCCAGACTTAGTTTTGATATTCTAAGCCACAGGAGAGAATTGTTTCAGAACTATTTTCCGCTGAAGGTGGTTTGTGGGAAGAAGAGAGCAGCTTATCAGAATTATTGGTGGAGCTCTTCAAAAACCAAAAACACATTCCTGTCCAACCCAACATCCCCACCTTCTCCATCACGATTTCCTAAAGCATGAGATAAGCCATTTCATTTGAACACATTGATTCTGATAGACACTCCCTGATGGAGAGGTGTGTTAAATAGAAATGTTGGTTTATGAGAACTGGGGACAGGAGGATAACAGAGCCTTCTTCCCCACCTTTCTAGTAATTTAATACATCCAACAAAGCCCCACGCTGGACCCAAGGAAAGAAGAGAAGGAAGAATCTCTGCATTTAAGAAGCCTATGCTCTAGCGGGACAGCCGAGAACTCAAACATGAGCCCCACGAACAGAAAGGTCATGACACAGAGCAGAATGGGGCAACTCCTGCAGCCCTCCCCCTCCCTCTGGAGTGTAAACAGCCAGCCACCCACCTGGCCGGAGGATTTTCAGGTGCCACCTTGGTGAGGTGACCAGGGCACAGTGCAGTCAGAATGTTGTGGATGAGCCATTCAGACATCAGAAGTGGGGGTCTTCAACCATAGCAGATTGAGAGGTTTCCCCCTTTCTGTATAGCCAGAGGGGTACACAGAGCTGGAGGAAGGATGCCCCCAGCAAGGCAGTACTGGCCCTCTAGCCCCACCCCACATGACACACTAAAGACCTTGGTCTCTTCTTCATGCACGAGCCCCCGCTGGACGGCAGAGAGGTAAGGTGTGTGTGCTCTCCTGCTACAACAGCTGAGCAGCTGTGAAGTTCATTTAGAGACCCTCAGGGGGTCGCCCACTCTTTGACCTCACAGCCATCCTAGCTAATTCAGATCCTCCCTTCCTTAGGCAGTGCATGCTCACGTTTGGGATGATCAAGGAGTGCATTCCGGGCTTCCCTGGTGGCGCAGTGGTTGAGAGTCCGCCTGCAGGGGACGCGGGTTCGTGCCCCGGTCCGGGAAGATCCCACATGCCGCGGAGCGGCTGGGCCCGTGAGCCATGGTCTCTGAGCCTGCGCATCCGGAGCCTGTGCTCCGCAACGGCAGAGGCCACAACAGTGAGAAGCCCGCGTACCGCAAACAAACAAAAAAAAAGAAGTGCATTCCCTCTTTGCGTGTAGTAGACATAGGCGTGCTCAGAATCCTTTCGCTTGGAAAACCGCCCATATTCCCATCTGTTGTAATGCTGATCAGTCCATGTGATTTAGGGGCGGGGGGTGGGGCAGGGAGTAACCACCCCTCCAGCCATAGGGACCGGCATGGGATAAACACAAGAGCAAACCCACTACTCAACTTCCTTGGCCACAGTGGTTCAGGGGTAGATGTGTGGCCTCAAGCCAGAAAAATCAGCCTTGCCTGTTTCTGCAGCACTCAGGAGAGACTTTCTCTTCCACTGGGATCACAAGCTGTTAGGACTAGGCAAGGCCAGAGCCCCCAAAGGCCTTCTTTCCCTCTATTTAGAAAGACCTGGATGGAGAAAAGAGGAGCCAAGAAATATGGAGACAGCTCTCTGGACACATCTAAATACAGCCCCAATAAGCAGGCTTTTCAGTTACAGAAACCCATTAATTAATTAATTTTTTTGTGCTTGAATTAGTTTCAGTTGGGTTTTTGTCATCTGTAACAGTAGAATTCTGAGTACTTTATCTATTACAATCTCCCAATGTTTTCACACAAAAATACAGGATTCCAAGTTGAATTTGAATAATTTCTTAGTATAAGTATATCCCAAATATTACATAGGCTATGCTTATACTAAATAAATTCATTGTTTTCTGAAATTCGAGTTTAACTGGGCATTCTGTATCTTATCTGATATATAACATGTATCAAAAGTGTTTTCAAATCCTTTACTCAAAAGATAAGAGATTGGTCACCTGGTGGATTTAGCCTTAAAGAACATTTAGCCTTAAAGATAGGAGGGTTTCCAGAGAAGCATCCTAATCCAATCTTTCTTCTCCAAGTCATCTCTTCTTTGTACGAACCAGATGAGGGCAGTAAGGAGTTCCAGTGTCAGGCTATTTACTCCTCATCAGATCTAGAAATGCTTCAGCTGGGCCACTGAGTCCCCGCCTTTTCCCAACACTAGAATCATCAGAGGGAGCTTTAAACATTCCCACTGCAGAGGTCACACTGCAGACCAATTACATCAGAACCAGCGAGACTCATACGGGTGATTTCAATGTGCAGCCACATCCGACAACCACTGAGCCAGGTCCTTAAGCAATTCAGCCAAGTCATGGAAACAACCTAAATGTCCATCGACAGGGGAATGGATAACGAAGTTGTGGTATAGATATATATATATATATATATATATATATACAATGGAATATTACTCAGCCATAAAAAAGAATGAAATACTGCCATTTGCAGCAACATGGATGGACCTAGAGATGATCATACTAAGTGAAGAAAGTCAGAAAGAGAAAGACAAATACCATATGATATCAGTTCTATGTGAAATCTAAAATATGACACAAATGAACTTTTCTATGAAACAGAAACAGACTCACAGACATAGAGAACAGGCTGGTGGTTGCCAAGGGGGAGAGGGGGTGGGGAACGGATGGACTGGGAGTTTGGGTTTAGCAGATGCAAACTGGTATATATAAAATGGATAAACAACAAGGTCCTACTATATAGCACAGGGAACTATATTCAGTAACCTGTAATAAACCATAATGGAAAAGAATATGAAAAAATGTATATATATATATATATATGTATAACAGAATCACTTTGCTGTACAGTAGAAATTAACACATTGTAAATCAACCATACTTCAATAAAATAAATTTTTTTAAAAAAAGAAATTCAGCCAAATTGTAAGAGTTCAAACAAGACGTGAGAAAGGTCATCCCAAAGGGTCCCCACCCCCCTCCCCAGACCCCAGCGACCAGGAGTGAGCAAATCACCCCAGGTGAGAATTAGCCAACCGGGGCAGCCTGAAGGCTTGGACACCATGGGGGGCCCTACCACAGGGTCTTCATTCCAGGCTGGCCCATGCCTGGCCATGTGGCCAGCCAGTGTTTGGGCCACAGGGAAGCAGACAAGGAGGTCCAAGCTTGCTCACAATCGGCTCCCAAATAAACTAAGCATCTGACGCAGAATGTGAGTTTCCAGCCTGCACACAGCTCAGCGTCTGTTCCCCAAGAGGGAGGGAGGGAGGGGCCAGGCGAGGCAGGGTGGGGGAAGGAACTCTAGATGAGTTTCTGTCATAACCAACAGCAGCCTCTTTCCTGCCCCCGTCGTGTGCAGACAACCCACCCGTCACGTCCAGATCGGCCAGAGCGTGTCCCCGCGCCTCCAGGTCTTAATCCATGACTTTCTCTCCCTGTACCTCATTCTCAGAGGAGCAGAGCCACATACCGGCAACGTCCCCCCCCCACCAGAGTGAAGCATCCGCTACAACAGATGGACCTACACTGACACGCCATCATCCTCCAAAGTCCGCAGTCTGCATTAGGGGTCACTCTTGGTGTTTGAACACATATAATGACGTGTATCTACCATTATAGTATCATGCGGAGTATTTCCACTGCCCTGAAAATCCTCTGTGCCCCAGCTGTTCATCCTTTCCACCTGGCCAAGCCCTGGCCACCGCTGCCTAAGCGTGTCTGTTGTTGATTAGGTCCTCAGAGCCCCTGGCGTTCTCCTAGGCATCCTGAAGGCGTCACATACACACAGTTGGCCACTGAAAGGAAACATCTGGAACTGTCTGATTAAATTGACTCGGAACACTGTCCCTTCCAGCTGTTATGAATACTGCTAGAGGGCCAGGCTTGGTTAAAACTGAATACTGGGTGAACATCCATCCTAGTGGTGGGATGACACTAAGCTGACCCTAAGATGACACAGAGATGACACCAGGCAAGGTCCAGCGCAGGTTGGTGACTCGTGTCCCCATTGGCTCCAGGTAGGTTCTGGCCATTTCCCAGAAGCCATCGCGGCCCTGACATGCTAGGCTGGGTTGCTCAGCTCTGAACCAATACCTTTTCCAGTTTAAAAGTCCCTCTGCCTGGGCACAGAGGGAAGACGAACAAAGGGGTTAAAAGGACATAGAGGAGGGTTTTGACCTCTACTCCAACTGGGCTTCAAGGCAATGCGGCAAAGCCCTACTTTCTCAAACCTTCCCCTCTGATGGCCCCCGTGAGCAAGTTAGACAGTGGTGCTGGTGACAGCACACCTGGTGAGGGCTCTCAAGGCTCCACCTGCCTGTCCTCTGTAAACAGGAAAGCAGAGCTAGCGTCCGGGTAGTTTCTAAGAGGGCCCTGAATCTAGCAGGCTAATGAATGGCCAGAGCGAGAGCAGAGCGTAGACAAAGGGAAAACGAAGCAGCACAGCTGAGACAGCCAGCGCCCAAACAAGCAGGCTGCAGGTGGGAGAACCAAGGGGAGCTGCGTGGCGGGACCACGTGCATTCGCCCGGGACATGTAATTGGCAGAGAGGCTGACCTGCCAGTTCCATTTACTAACCCAGTAATTTGGAGATTCATAAATTCGTGCAACAAATAGTGCTGACTGGTGTCCTGGGGGTGAGAAGGTGAGCAAAATATTCCTGGCATTTGCCCTCAGTCATTCAGATCCACCCTCCACTACCGCCATCTGTAACGAATAACCAGGGGTCGGTAAGGGAAAGCAAGAGGTTCCTGCAGCTCTTCCTGAGTGGGGAAATCAGCCACGTAGCCTCCCAAAACGATTCACTGGCAAGTCTGCTCAAAGCGTGACTCTGCGGGCAGATGCCTTGAAGAGTATCACAAGCTAATTCACAGTCGCTTTAAGAAACGTTTCAAAAACGGCCTCATTTCCTCTGGGAAAAACAGGGTTGCACACGTTTACCTGGGGGGTTGGGGCACCTTGCTCTGCTTCAACCAAGTCTAACAGCTTTTCTCGCTACTGAGAAAATCTTTTTCCTTTACGTCTTCTCTAGTGAAAGACAACAGCAGTTTCTAGCCACTTCACGGGAGCGCGGGGGCCAGAGTATCGCCTTGAAATCCCAGCGGGCAGCTTCCTTCAGAAAAGGAGAGGAAGAACCACAGTGGTCCCGACCGGAAGAAACGGCTGCCCCTGGGGCTCCTGGTCTTACCTTTGAGGTGTGGGTGCTGGAACCAGTCCTGCCCAGCACGTGAGAGCTGGCTTATTCCCACTGGAGTTGCCTCTCTGCCGGCTCAGGTCACAGGGGGACTTTCCACGCAGAGCTACCCTGGGAGGGCTTTGTGCTGACGGCCCAAGCAGAGATGCAGCCCCACTTCATCTGCCCTCAGAGCTACTTTCAGCTGCTCAGCTGCTGCCTCTTCCCCTAAAGAGTGGCTTGTCTCCCGCTGCAGTGCCCACCCCTCGGAAAGGATGGGAAGTGGATTTAAAGAAGTTTCACGGGAAGGTGCCATCTGATTGGCTGGAGGTGATACTGAAGGGTAGTTGGCTGGGCTACCTTAGTAACTACCTTAGTTAGTTACTACCTTTAGCTTCTCTGCTTTAGGTAGAGCCCACCAGTGCCAGCCTCTCTTGGAGGCCACACCTGTTGGACTGCTGCCAGCTAGTTGTGACAGGCTCGGGAAAGACTGGACTCCCCTGTCGAAGACACACCGATGGGAGGGTCTCGTTACTCAAGGTGTGGTCTTGAACCTGCAGCACCTGCGTCTCTTGGGAGCTTGTTAGAAATTTAGAATCTCAGGCCTCATCCCAGGCCTGTTGAATCGTAATCTGCGGTTTAACAAGATGCCCAGGTGCTTCTCATGACCATTTATTTTTTGAGAACCACTGCCCGAGGGGACGTCCTAGCATCTCAGTTAGACCTAACTAGCAAGGACCTACTGTAAAATAAATAAATAAATAATAATTAAAATAAAACAGTATGGTACTGGCACAAAAACAGAAATATAGATCAATGGAACAGGATAGAAAGCCCAGAGCTAAACCATAGCACTTATGGTCAATTAATCTCTGACAAAGGAGGCAAGAATATACAATGCAGAAAAGACAGTCTTTTCAATAAGTTGTGCTGGGAAAACTGGACAGCTTAATGTGAAAGAATAAAATTAGAACATTATCTAACACCATATACAAAATAAACTCAAAATGGATTAAAGACCTAAATGTAAGACTGAACACTCTAAAACTCCTAGAGAAAAACATAAGCAGAACACTCTTTGACATATATTGTAGCAATATTTTTTTGGATCCGTCTCGAGTAACGGAATAAAAACAATAAACAAATGGGACCTTTTGTACAGCAAAGGAAACCATCAACAAAATGAAGACAACCTATGGACTGGCCGAAAATACTTGCAAATGATGCAACTGATAACAGCTTTATTTACAAATATACAAACAGCTCATATAGCTCAATATCCAAAAAATAAACAACCCAATGAAAAAATGGGCAGAAGACCTAAACAGACATTTCTCCAAAGAAGACATACAGATGGCCAACAGGCACATGAGAAAATGCTCAACATCGTTAATTACTAGAGAAATGCAAATGAAAAATACAATAAGGTCTCACCTCACACCAGTCAGAATGTCCATCATCAAAAAGTCTACAAATAATAAGCGCTGGAGAGGGTGTGGAGAAAAGGGAACCCTCCTACACTGTTGGTGGGAATGAAAATCGGTGCAGGCACTGTGCAAAACAGTATGGAGATTCCTTAAAAAACTAATAATAGAGTTACCATATGATCCTGCAATCCCAGTCCTGGTCATATATCTGGACAAAACTCTAATTCAAAAAGATACATGTACCCCAGTGTTCATAGCCGCACTATTCACAACAGCCAAGACATGCAAGCAACTTAAACGTCCATCGACAGATGAGTGGATAAAGAAGATGTGATATATATATACACAATGGAATTATTACTCAGCCATAAAAACAAATGAAATAATGCCATTTGTAGCAACATTGATGATGTAGATATTATCACAGTAATTGAAGTTAAGTCAGAGAAAGCAAATATCCTATGATGTCACTTATATGTGGAATCTAAAAAAATGAAACAAATGAACATATTTACAAAACAGAAAGACTCACAGACATAGAAAACAAACATATGGTTACCAAAAGGGATGGGGGGAGAGACAGATTAGGAGCTTGGGATTAACATCTGTACACTACTATGTAAGTTAAACAAGGATATACTATATAGTACAGGGAACTATATTTCAATATCTTTATATTAAGATATAAGATATAATATATCTTAACTACATTTCAATATCATAACCTATAATGGAAAAATATCTGAAAAATATTTATATATAACTGAATCACTTTGCTGTAATCTGAAACACAATACTGTCAATTAACTGTACTTCAATTTAAAAATGGTTAAGAAAATAAAAGGTTCTCTTTCCATGACTGGAATGAGAAGTCCCTTCAATGTGTGAACGTTGCTCTGTATGATTAGTAAGAGGTTAATGTGACACTAAGGGGACGCGATGCCGTTCTGACACGTGCAGTAGAACTGTCTTCCTCTGCAGCTGACAATGGCCATAGCAGAGAGTGGCTACTACTATTGGGTTAAGAGCTGAAACCGTGTTCTGGAGGATAGTTCTCAAATTGGGGGTGATTTTACCTCTCAGGGATATTTGACAGTGTTTGGAGACATTTTTGTCATGACTTAAGGGATAATGCCACTGCCGTCAGTGGACAGAGGCCAGGGATGCTGCCAAACATCTCTCAACGCACAGGCCAGGCCCCACAACACGGAAGTATCCATCCCCAGATGCCAACAGTGCTAAGGTTGAGAAAGCCCGTTCCAGAAGATCTGGAGCACAGAGTGAAGGAGGGGCTTGTAAGGACGGGGCATCGGTGGAACTCCAATGACATGTGTCTGTCCCAGGCTCTGGTCCAGACTTGACTCTACATAGTGGGGGGCACAAATTGATTTGAAGATCTGATTTACAGATCTGACAAGTACACTGTATTCACAAACCTTTATGAATGAGGTCCACCCACAAAAGCAACAGTTCTCAACTTTTTAGGCATCTATAGGAGAATGGGAAAAGCCAGGAGTCCTAAACTGTCTGCATATCAAGAATTAGGTCCTATGTGTGTGCTTCCTCTATGGGGTTCTTACTCTGGGGTCCTCAGGCCCCAAAGGGTCTGTAAGTAGAATTCACAGACTGTGGATTTGGGTGGGAAGATATCACATGTTTATTTTCACTAACTGAAACATCCCATTTCACCCTGTTACACATTCATTCAACGAGCCGCAGCAGCATTAGCAATACCCGGCATTTATGTCACTGGTGGAAATTACAGGTATCTTCATTTTACCTTATATCTCAATAAATTATTTATGCTCATCATTTATTTTTAATTCAGTTTATTTTATTGTTACATATTTTATTTGATGTCTTTTAAAAAATTTTTATTGGAGTAGAGTTGCTTTACAATGTTGTGTTAGTTTCTACTGTTCAGCAAAGTGAATCAGCTATATGTATATCCCCTCTTTTTTGGATTTCCTTCCCGTTTAGGTCACCACAGAGCACTGAGTAGAGTTCCCTGTGCTTTACAGCAGGTTCTCATTAGTTATGTATTTTATACATAGTATCAATAGTGTATATATGTCAATCCCCATCTCCCAATTCATCCCACCCCATCCTTCCCCGCTTGGTATCCATACATTTGTTCTCTACATCTGTGTCTCTATTTCTGCTTTGCAAATAAGATTATCTATACCATTTTTTTAAGATTCCACATATATGCATTAATATACAATATTGGTTTTTCTCTGACTTACTTCACTCTGTAGGACAGTCTGTAGGTCCATCCATGTCTCTATAAATGACCCAATTTCAGTCCTTTTGCTCATCATTACTTTGAAATTTTTATTAGACCTGTAGCTAGTTCTTATTTTAGAATGTGTCAATAGAGCATGTATATTTCTATATCACAAATTCGTTTTTCATATTCTGATCACCTGTGTACATAAAATTGGTTGCCTTTGTAACCCTGGGCATCTTATTTTATGCATTTAAATTATTACTCTGAAAAGGGGTCCTTACATTTCACCAGACTGTCACGGAGCTCTATGCTGGACAGGGATAGAGTGTCCCTCAGAATAAGCCCATTCACAGCTTGTTGCCACGGCTAAAGGAAAGCTGATGGTCTGCGGAAAGCATGTTCACTGGCCTGGCTCAGATGGAAGGCCAACCCGAGCCCTTTGGACGACGATCATGACCTGGGCCATGGCCTGCATGGAGGCCCATGCAACTTCACACCAGGGCCCTACCTGGACCCTTGAAGGCAAACAATCTGTCCAGGTCTGTCATCACCCCAAATGTTGGCCCCTTCCGTCTCCCATCCTTGGCCCTGCTCCCACTCTAATTTTCTCTGTGTTCTTTTGCTTTGATCCAGGCTCCCCACACCCTCCTCCGTCCCAAATCCCTGGAACTCTGCAGTATAGAAAATCAATCCTCAAGCACCTTCATCTCACAGGGACAATCCTCCTTCCATCTGCCTGCTTCGCTAAAGCCTGGCTCGTCCCTAAGAACACAGCTTCCCGGTCCCTCAGGCTGCAGGGCTGGGAGAAGGGATTCGCTTTTTCTTTCCCCGACAATGGCATTTCCAAACTATTCCTCCTCTACTCACATATGAGAACCCTGGAGCTTTCTTTCAGACTCAGGCCATCTGATTGTATGACCATCTCCACTTCTTCATTTGTCATCCACTGGCCTTCTAATCACCAGCCTACACCCGTGAATGCTTTTAGCCCATTCTTCTCTCCCCACAGGAACCACACGGATAATGCACCTCGATCTTGCCTTCAGGGATGTTTGTCTATTCCGGGCTTTAGCCCCTTTCTCCTATGGATGTCTTCAGTATGGGGTAATCGCGTGGAACCACTCCACCTTTAACATTCTGCACCCATTCTGACCACACCTTCCCAGAGGCAGTGTAAGTACAGTGTGTGAAAGCCTGGGCCTTCTGATGCCAGGCTATCTGGGTTCAAATTCCAGCTCTGTAATAGTGGGGAGACTTTGGACAAGTTACTTAACCTTCCCATGCTTGTAAAATAAGAAAAATAATAGTCCTTTCTCATACAGTTACTGTGAGAGTTAAATGAGTTAATTTACCCCAAAATCTAAAATAACGCTTGGCACACATGCTGAGCTATTTACACACTGGCTTCCACTGTCATCCTTCCAGATTGCTCACGCCCTCACTTCCTCTGTTGGTCCTTGACTTCCTGAGGCTTCTTACCTCCTCACCTCTCCGTTTACTCCTGACTTCACCTCCTTCCCTAGCCAGCCACCCTGTCTCCCATGGCTGCTTCATAAATATTTGCTTAATGGATGAATGAATAAGTGATCCATAATTTCAACTATGTTCTCATACCCGCAACCCCTCTGCCTTCTTGTCCTTTTAATAAAAACCCCAACAGTACAGCAGCTCCAGATCTAACCAAAGATCTACCTTCTCTCCTTCTACTCCCAGATGCTGACTGCTTCCACTACAAACTCAGCGTCTCCAACTTCAACCCTGCCCAGCCCTTCCTTTATGTGTCTCAAGTCAACTCTTTCCTGTCGCTCACAACTGTGATGCCAGCCTTCAGCACTCTGCGCAAACCCTTCTCCTACCGCCTCTTTCTTCACTCCTGGCAGATGACTTTACTTCCTGCTTTATAGAGAAATAAAGACTTCCATGTATGTATGTATGTATGTATGTATGTATGTATGTATGTATGTGTGTGTGTGTGTGTGTGTGTGTGTGTATGAGAGAAACGGGGGGGGGCAGAATAGTCTCCTCAACTTTCTTCCTCATTCCTTAAACATAACTGCATCTTCTGATCTCCCCATTCCAACAGAAAAGCTGCCCTTCTTTGGAGTAAGCTAAATGCCTACTCAAGCGCTCAACTTCCATCCAACCCATCCAACTGCAGCTTTTAAGCTGCCGGAGAAGGAAGCTTTATATTTTATAATGCAGATTACTAGTATGTGATAAACAGTAGAAATGGATTGATTCTGTCCAGATATCAGCTGGTCTCTAAGAATAAATTAGATTGGGAGATTGGGACTGACATATACACACTACTATATATAAAATAGATAACTAATAAGGACCTCCTGTATAGCACAGGGAACTCTACTCAATACTCTGTAAGGACCTATATGGGAAAAGAATCTAAAAAAGAGTGGATATATGTATAACTGATTCACTTTGCTGTACAGCAGAAACTAACCCAACATTATAAATCAACTATACTCCAATAAAAATTTAAAAAAATAAATAAAATAAAAAGAATAAATTAGACACTCTGGGAAGGTCAGCTCTCTCACACGGGGCCACACAGAGACACACTAGAGATTCCAACCAAATCATGATAATTACCTAAAAGAATGATGAAATCAAAGCCTGAGCAATCTAGAGTGACCAAAATCAATAACTTTATAGCCAGTGACTTAGTAAAAATCTTAACTGGCTAACTCCCCATTTCCTGAAAATAAAGACTGTTATGTACCAGCACAGTTCATCAAAGTAAGACTGGAGGCCTTTAAATTTGGAGAGGATAGACCTGGCTCGGATGGGTTAAGTGCCCATTCCAGGACCTTCCCTATCTCCAGTTTTACTTCTGTGTAAACACAGCAGACTTAACTAAAAACAGGCTGATTTTTTGGCAAAGCACAGGACCCTGCTGGCAGCTGTGTTTTACAGAGAAAAGAAAATTGCATAAATACACCAGACTATCTCAGTTACAGAAGCAACACCCACAGAGAGAAACAAGGCATCTGGAAAAAGAGTGACTGAGTTTTTCCCCCCAAGCCAAGCCCCAGTACACTGTTTCTCCTGGGAATAAGACTTTACAGTTTGGAAAACTGCTACATTTCACATATGTTCCTGGTTCACAGCAGACTGCGATGAAATGGTCTGCAAGGACTTCAGAATCACATGATCCCTGGAGAGTTACGCTAATAACATCCATGTTATGAATGAGCTTAGATGTCTGCAGAAGTCACCGTAGGGTCAGGGTGGTTCCCTCGTCAAAGGGATGGCGGGGATGAGAATCGGATGTGCTGAAGGAAGGCAGCACACATACACGATGAGGGGAGGGGCCACCTTCACCTCAGACCCCTTCCCCCTCTCTCTGTACTTGCAGGACTCTTCCTAGAGCAGCTGGTCTCTCTCTTTAATCTTAATGATGGGAATGAAGGTCATTATCAGACAGTGTTTGCCCTTATATGCCCTAAGTCTGGGAGCACTAAATAAACACCTGGTGACCAACTGACGACCAACAAGTCTGGTCAGAGCTCAAGTCCCTGTCCTTAGGCCAGTTCATTTATCTCTTGCGACATTATGAGGACACCTGGGAAGCAGTGGGGCTGTGAATGGACTGCAACATCACATTTGATTTTCAGGGTCCCTGGGAGGGAAGACTCATTTGGTTATTTAAATAGCAGAAGAGCCAAACACCACTGCCAGTGGCCCCTCTATATTGGTTCTCTCTTTTCCTCGGTAACAGAGTCCTGTGAGAACTGGCTGTAACTAACTGTAACTGCCCAGGTGAGAACCCACGTATCCCGGCTGCCTTGAGCCAATGCGGCCATGTGAACAAGTTTTGACCACGGCATGTGGGTAGAAGTGGTAGGTAGAATAGTATAATGTACAACTTCTGGGAAGTGCTTCATGAAGGGAAAAGGCATGTCCTTCTCTTAACATTTTTTCCTTCCTACTGGCAAGAATGCAGACGTGATGGCTGGAGCTGGAGTGGACATCTCAGGCCATGAGTCGAGTTAGTCATGGAGACCATGCACAGTGGAGTAACCAGATGGAAGGGCCAGACCCCAGGGCATTCCATTCAAGCCTGGCCTGCCTACCTGACTTTCACAAGAGTGAGAAACAAACTTCTACCTAAGCCTCTTGGGTTTTCTGATCCTTGGCCTGAACCTAATCCTAAGGAATACACTGGATCCAAAGGAGAGGATCCCTTTTCATTAGTAGCTTAGGACCAGATTAGAGACAGATAAATACTCATAAAAGACACACCTGGAGTAAAGCAGGTTTAATCTTCCTTAGGAAGAACTGGACAGAGGAACAAACTTGGGCCTGGGCTTGTGCATGGTGTCTGGGTGGTATCAACTATGTGGTTTGAGTGACCCAAGGCATTGCCCAGAAAAGAAAAGCTGCGTTCCCACTGTTGCTTGAGTGGCCTGTTCCACTCACTGTTTTTCAGTTGTAGTTGACTTACAATACTATATTAGTTTCAGGTTTACAATATAGTGATTCAATACTTTTATAGATTATATTCCATTTAAAGTTATAAAATATTGGCTATATTCCCTGTGCTGTATATTACATCCTTGTATCTTATTTTTTTAAAAATTTTTTTTAAGTGGACCATTTTTAAAGTCTTTATTGAATTTGTTACAATATTGCTTCTGTTTTGGTTTTTTGGCCGCAGGGCATGTGGGATCTTAGCTAACTGACCAGGGATCAAACCCACACCCCCTGCATTGGAAGGCGAAGTCTTTTACTGGACTGCCAGGGAAGTCCCTGTATCTTATTTTATACCTAGTAATTTATACCTCTTAATCCCCTTCCCCTATCATGTCCCTACCCTCTCCCCTCCTACTCTTTTTTCTTTTTTTTTAGAATTAAAGGCTCTAACGCTTTAAAATGTAAATGTTTATGGAAAGGCAATAATGCCACTAATCTCCTTTACCACTTCACCTGGAATTAGTGTATGGGATCAGCTTCACCTGTCTAGCAGAGCCTCGGGGCTATACAACACAGATCAGCAAAGGACAGGTGGGGCAGAAGAAATCTCTGGGGCCTAGAGAACGGGACTCTGAGAAAGAGAAAGGTGGGAACCGAGGGCACTGGGCAGGTGCCCAACCCGGGTCTGCAGGGAGAACCTAGAGATGGAAACAAAAAGACAAACAGCACAGAGACTAACCCTGGTCTCCAGACACAACTACAACCACTTCCCAGAACACTGAGAAATCAACCCTTCTCTCTGGCCACAGAATAAGGAGATTGAAAAATGACCCTCTTCTCAGGGCAAATAAATAAACAGAAATAATTTGGAAAGCACCTGCAGCGTTACCAGCTGACACTGTGCAAGAATGTCCTTCCTTTTTACGAATGTATGAATGTACTGTATGTACGTATGCACACATGCATTGGTTTACTTCCTTTGATCTGTATTATGACTATTCTGCTTTACTACAAAGCTGCGACAGAGGCTTCACACTTTTGGAACCCTATGCTAGCTTCTACTAATATTTTAATAGTTTTATCATTGAAATTATGATTATTGTATTTAAAGTCAAAACAGCATCACTGGGCTTCCCTGGTGGCGCAGTGGTTGGGAGTCCGCCTGCCGATGTAGGGGACGCGGGTTCGTGCCCCAGTCGGGAAGATCCCACACCTCCGCGGCTGGGCCCATGCGCCATGGCCGCTGAGCTTGCGCGTCCGGAGCCTGTGATCCGCAACGGGAGAGGCCACAATAGTGAGAGGCCCTCGTACCGGAAAAAAACAAACAAACAAACAAAACAGCATCACTTGGCCACCTGCTAAGAGCTGTAGCTCTGGGGCAGGTCTTTGTTTTCCTATAAAATTCTTCCGTGATGGTGCATTAAGGGTTGACTAGAAGACTTTTCGGCTCCCTTCTAGCACCGACATTCTTCTCTCTGCGTCTGTGCAGAGTAAATGGACTGGCCTTGAGTGGGCTCCAGGGACACCGACCCCAGAACATGCTGGCAGCATCCGGGTTTGCCTAGGCCCCCAGGGGAAGTGTGGCTCTTGCAGGGGTCACAGCTGATTTCAACCAGCCATGGGAACTGAAGCCTGACAGCATCCCTGAGGGTCTGGCAGTATGGAGGAGACTGGAGGAATCTCCTCTGGCTCAAAATTCACAGGTGGTGTTTGTTCTGACCACCGAGATCCATCCCCAGGGGCCCCCGCCTGTGCGCAAAACCACAGTGTGTGCTGAGACCGGGGAGAGTTGAAGCTGCTGATCACCTCCCGGGATGGGATGATGCAGAAGCAAAGGGCCTACAGGGTGGAGGGGGTTTGGGGAAGAAAAAAGCATAAAGACAAAGATACGTTTTCCAGGTTGCATGAGCTAAGATGCGTACAGGAGAGCTCAGATGGTGGCAGATTTTTAGCTTCCAAGATAATGGCAATAAACGCTCATCCTTTCTCATTTCAATCCACAGCTTGATGGCCAGAGATCTTATACATCTCTCATGCTGCGTTGTAAAGCCTCTACAAGGACAGTCAACACATTCAGCCTCTGTGTCCACATGGGAACAGTGAAATATGAAGAACTCAACAAAGAAAGCAACTGCAGGAGACTTGGGGAACAGACGTCAGAACGTCCATTGCCTAGCCTGCGAGACTCTCAGAATGCTTCATTTCCTTTCCTCCTAGTACTGGAGCACGTTTCCATAGCAACTCCCCGAGAACCGGGTGCCTCAAGGGGCCAGATGGAGGCCAGCTTGAGCATCCTCCCTTTGGGGGCATAGAAGACCCTTTACTGAGAACCAGACCCCTTGTTGGCCCTCCCCTCTGCATTTCAGGATATATGTGCTGAGGTACTCTGGAATGGATTGGGGATTAAAGGGTGAGCTTCCTTATGCAATAAATGAAAAATTAATGAAGAAATGAGGCCACTCAGTGAAGCCTCTTCAACAAACCAGGATGAGAACTTTCTCCTGCTGACCTCTGATTCTTTGGCAAAGGCGCGCGTCACTGCCACCTGTGAGGCGGTCCACGGGACGAGAGTACGGATTAGTCACAAAGCTCTGAGTTTAGTTACGGCCAAGTTTTCCGTGATGGAGAAACTGAGTCATGGTGAGAGAACGTGATTATTAATGAGTTAAAAATGAGAACTGGCCTCGCATGGATCCAAATCTATAGCACGGTCACCGGCTACGGCATGGATGAACCTGGAGGACACTGTGAAGTGAAACAAAGCATTCACAGAGTGACAAATGACGCGTGGTTCCACTGGTCTACGGCACCTAACGTAGTCAAACTCAGAGGCAAAGGCAGACTGGTGGCTGCCAGGAGCCGGGAGGTGGGGGGAATGGGGAGTTACTATTCAGCGGGTCTAGAGTTTCAGTTTGTGCAAAATGGAGAAGTCTTAGAAATCTGCTGTACAACGACACGCATATAGTTAACATTTGTACTGTGTACCTAACTGTTGAGGGTAGATTCCATGTTACGTGTTTTTTTAATCACAATTTAAAAAATCTATAGCGATGCGTAGCTTAACAGTTGTGTCTCTGATCCATCTTAGTGCTGCTGCAGAGATGAGTTTGAAGACGTATATACTCTAAAGGAGAATGTCTACAGCCACAGCTCTAGTAAGAAGAAATGACCAACATGGGCAAAAGATACGAACAGACATTTCATCAAAGAGGCCATACAGATGGTAAAGCATGCACATGAAAAGATAACCAACGTCAGCAGTCATCAGGGAAACTCAAATTGAAACCATAGTGAAAAGACAGCCCACAGAATGGGAGAAAATACTGGCAAATCATATATCTGATAAGGGTCTAGTATCTAAAATATGTAAGGAACTGTGACAACGCAACAATAAAAAGACAACCCAATTCAAAACTGGGCAAAAGACGAATAGCCATTTCTCCAAAGAAGCTACACAAATGCCCGTAAGCACATGAGAAGATGCTCAAATCATCAGTCATCAGGGAAATGAAAAAACAAAATTACAATGAAAGACCACTTCACTTCCAGTAGGATGGCTAGAATCAATCAGACAGATAACAAGTGTTGGAAAAGATGTAGAGAAACTGGAACCCTCACACACTGCTGGTGGGAATGGAAAATGGTGCAGCTGCTTCGGAAATCAGTTTGGCAGCTCCTCCAAAGGCTAAACATATAAGTACCCTACGACCCAGCAATTCAACTCCTAGGAAAATACCCCGAAGAAATGGAAACACACAGATGCACAAGAACTTGTACATAAATGTTGTTAGAAACATTATTCACAACAGGCAAATGTGGAAACAACCCAAATGTCCATCAACTGATGGAAAGAAAATGTGGTGTATTCATACAATAGAGTATTACCCAGCTATATAAAGGAAGTACAGATTCATATTACAACGTGGATGAACCCTGGAAACATTATGCTAAGTGAAAGAAGCCGTTCACAAAGGGCCAGATAGTATAAGGTTTCATTCATAAGAAGTGTCTGTACCAGGCAAATCCATAGAGACAGAGGATAGTGGTTGCCGGGGGCTGGGAAGAGGGCTGAATTGGGAGTGACTGGTAATGGGTACTGGGTTCTTTTTGGAGGGATGAAAATGCTTTGGAAATACAGACAATGATGATGGTTGCATATATCTGTGAATATACTAAAAACCATCAAATGATATACTTTAAAAGGGTGAGTTTTATGGTATGTGAATTATATCTGAAAAAAATTTAAACACAGAACATACCTATCAGAATGACTAAAACAAAAATATGACAATAGCAAATGCTGGCAACGATGTAAAAAATTGGATCACTCATACGTTATTGGTGGGATTGTAAATGATTCAGCCACTTTGGAACATATTTTGCAAGTTTCTTTTAAAATGACAAATGGGTTTATCAGATGACCCAGCATACAACACTCTTAGGCATTTACTGTAGAGAAATAAAAACTTCTGTCCACACAAAATCCTATGCATGAATGTTCAGAGTAGCTTTTTTTCATTATAGCTCATAACTGGGAACTCCCCAATGTCCTTGAGGGGTGCATGGTTATCCAAATAATGGTCCATCCATAACATGGACTATTACTCAGTAAATAAAAAGAAATACGACAACTTGGATTAACCTCAGGGACATTATACTGAGTGAAGGAAGATAATCTCAGAAAGTTCCATAAACTATATGGTTCTACTCATGTAACACCTGAAATAGAATTCTGGGGAAAGAGAACAGATGAGTGGCCGCCAGGGTTTGGGAATGGGCAGTGGAGAAGGTGTAGCTGTGAGGAGTAGCACGAGGGAGCCTGGGGTGATGGGACGGTTCTGTATCTTGACTCTGTTGGTCGTGACAGGAAGCTACACACACAAACAAGTGCATGTATAACTGGTAGCATCTGAATCAGCTGTGTGCATTTTCCAATGTCATTACCGAGTTTTGCTGTTGCGCTAGTTACACAATGTGCTCAGCTGGGGGGAATGGGCAAGGGGTACCAAAGACTTCTCTCCATTTCTTTGCAACTGCCTGTGAATCTATGTTTATTCCAAAACAAGAAGTCTGTGAGCTTTTTTTAAATTTTTAACTATACAGTCAGAGCATTAGCCAATGTTTCAAAGTAATGGAAGTATTTCAATAAAGCTCAGAGTTGAAGGCAGAAGTCAAGAGGAAATGACAGACCACGCAGTACAGCCACAAGCCATCACCTCTACAACATGTTGGAGGGAATCCTCCTTTCAGATGAACTGCACATACTTGATAACAAATCAAGAACTCCCGCGTGGACCTGCTAACAAGTGTCCTCACTTGCCCTCCAACCCCCCAATGCAGCTCTGCTGTCCTAACACATCCTCACCTGTGGGCTTCCCTCCATGCTCTTTCCTGTCTGACTCCATCTTCTCGCCACTAATCCAAATCCTTCCCACTGGGTCATTAGGCCCAGCAGCAGTATCCATCTTTCCACATGGGTTAACCGTATCTCTCTAACTAGATGCTTGAGTTCAGACACCAGGTCGTCTTCCTCTACCACATCCTCCATAATACACGACACAATGCTGAGAATGTAGGAAGTATCAAAAATCTCTACTGATGGAATAAAGGCATGCCTGCCTCAAGATCTTTTATTCTCACTCTTGTGAGCTACGTGATGGAGAATGGGTACACACGGGGCATGAAGGCCAAGACACAACGTCTCACACGTAATCACGACTGTGTACTTTTAAATATGTCGTTTCAGTTGTTTTTTTATACAGTGCTATGAATAAAGCATAGGAGGTATAATCTGACCCGTGTTACAGGTAAGGAACCTTGGTTCAGAGTGGGTAAGTGATATGCAGAGTCACTATTGGTACTGAATCAATGTCAGAACCCAAGGCTCATCCTAAAACCCTAGGGAGAGGCAAATTGCCACTTTAAAACTCTGTTCGTAAAGAGTCAAATTACTAGTAAATTAAGATGCAAATATTCCCAAAACAAAATGTAAATTGTGCAGCACAAAATATGGTACTAGGCCAACACCTTGGGGGTGGCCAAGGCTCTTTAGGAAGAGGAAAAAGAGGAAAAGCCCTAAAAAGTGGGGATGGAAGAGTACACTGTGATCAGGGAACACTGGAGGAACCCCACTTCCAAGTGTCCCCTGAACTTAGCCATTCCTGTCCAGCACCTGGCGACCCCTAGGCCCAGACACCGTCACTCAGGGCACACCACTCCCCTCAACGGCTCCCCAAAGCACAAGGATCTAAACTTCTTACCCTTGCTTAGAAAGCTCTAGATGGTCCAGCTCCTGCTCACCTCTCCAAACTCATCTCATTCTGTTCTTCCCCACCAATATCGCTCCCCTTCACACCTTTCCACCCCCCAAGCATGCCAAGCACGGTCTGTCTTGCACAACGGCACCGGCTTTTTCTTCTCCCTGGAATGCTTTGCTGCCTGATCTTCGTACAGCTGGAACTGTGTCATTCAGACTTCAGTGTAGGTGTTACCTCCTCAACCTAAAGTAGTTACTAGTTCCTCTTTGTCAATTACCACCCTCTTTCAATTCTTGGCCAAACACATCATTACCTGCCTTTTTTTTTTTTTTTTTTGCGGTACGCGGGCCTCTCACTGCTGTGGCCTCTCCCATTGCGGAGCACAGGCTCCAGACGCGCAGGCCCAGCGGCCATGGCTCACGGGCCCAGCCGCTCCGCGGCATGTGGGATCCTCCCGGACCGGGGCACGAACCCATGGCCCCTGCATCGGCAGGCGGACTCTCAACCACTGCACCGCCAGGGAAGCCCTACCTGCCATTTTTAATGGGCTGATGTATTGACTGATGTATTGACTATCTCTCCCTCATCCCACTACAGTATAAGCTCCAGGAGGGCAGAAGCTTGTTTTCTTTTGTATTCTCAGTGCCTAACATATAGCAGGTATTCAATAAATATGTGTACTATGAAGGTCTGAATAAATGAATAAATGAAAAAGACCACCACCCTAACCCTACCTACTTCATAGTTCTGGCTCTGTCTGGCCAAATGAATGACCTATTTTCAGTGCCTTGTGTGGGCAGAAAAGAAGAAGGCCGTTTAATTTAAGAATGTCCTTGATGAATCAGTGAAAAAATCATTAATCAAATCCTGACCCTTGAGGACACGTTTTAATACTCTGTGTGAAGAAATCAGAAGCTGACACAAAGCACTTCTGCTGCTTATCAAGGTACAATGGTCGTGTCTCAAGGAAAAGCACTTAGGTGATTGCGTTCTGAGCTGAACTAGTAGCTTTCCTTGTGAAAGACTATTTTTCCTTGAAAGAATGAATGACAAACTATAGATTTGAATGTCTGATAGACATTTTCTTGAAAATGAATAAAGTAAGTCTGTCACTTCAAGGAAAACAAGCAGTATTTGTTGCCAGGGATAAAATTTGAGCTTTCAGGCAAAAATCAGAATTTTAGAAAACTTTGTGCTTGATGTTTTTCCATTACTTTGAGACTTTCCTGATGAGATCAGTGGTGATATTGATGAAAAGAACTTTTTAAAATATTGTATAATTAAAAATCTCAACATTTTCAAGATCTGTATAACTCTGAACTAATATTTTTCACATGGTCAATTCATCATGTTACAAAATCACACATGAACTAAAAAAATCCATTCAAAGTACAAGAAAGACTATTGGGTTTTCATGTAGGAATTCAAAAAGTTCATTGATAAGGTTTTAGATTCTGTACTGCAACTAACTTTTAAGAAACTATTACTTTTTGAGTTTTGATGTGGTATCAAAGAAGAATAAATACAGAAAAGTATTTAACTTGCATTTAACAAGTGGACACATTCTTGTTAAACTGATGTCATACTCCTCCATCCCTAAGGGATGTCTTCGTTCTTGAACAAATTATCTGGTTAACTAGACTGTCTAGGCAAAACAAAGTTCCAGGGACATTTTAAATCAAATACTTCTAGGGCTTCATGGAAGATACTGATGAACTGAATTATGATTTTCTTGACCCATTTGGTCTCAAACTTCACTTGAAAACTACAGATCCTCTTTCCCATTCCTATTTGCTTTTGATCATCAGAAAATAAATACTGTTATTTCCCTCCCTGCAGTATGTCCTATGCAAGATGGACCAGATGTTCTTAACGGGGCCGAACAGAAACATCAGCTTCCAGTGCCAGTCATGATGAAGTAAACTGAACACAGCCTATGATTCCTACCGATTATGTTAAAATCTCTGCAAATACACGAAGACCCTGAAAACAACTAGAGGCAATGGGACCTGAATCAAAGGGGGCTGAGTCGTTGACCTATGCAGCAAAAACTCTAGGAGAAATCTGTTTCTATCCAGAAGACCCAGAAAAGGAGCCCCAGTGTACTAGAGAGTATGGAGGAAGTCCCCGGTTTTCTTCTTTTTTCTTTTTTTTCCTCACCCAGCCTTGCACTGCGGCCAACCCTAGTCTTAGATCTGCACTGCCACGAGGCATAAGAAAAACAGACAACCTAAGTAGTCCTATCAAAGGAATTGAGTGAGTAGTTTAGAAACTTGCAACAAAAGAAGACTCCAGGCCCAGATTATTCACTGATAAATTCTTACCAAACTGTTATGGACTGAATTGTGTTCCTCCAAAATTTGTATATTGAATCCCTAACCCCCAGTACCTCAGAATGTGACTGTATTTGGAGATAGGGCCTCTAAATGAGTCATTAAGTTAAAATGAGGCTGTCAGGGTGGGCCCTAATCCAACCAGACTGGTGTCCTTATAAGAAGGGGGATGAGGACAAAGGGAGAGACGCTAAAGATGCTCACGCACAGAGGGACGACCCTGTGAAGAGGCAGCAAGAGGGCGGCCTTGTGCAAGCCGCAGACAGGGACCCAGAGGAACCCAACCCTGCCAGCACCCTGATCTGGGACTGCTGGCCTCCAGAACTGACAGAGAATAAATTTCTCTCGTTTAAGCCACCCATTATGTGGTATTTTGTTTTCCACAGAAGACTAATACACAAACATTTAGTGGAAAAAAATACTAATTCTACACAATCTCATCTAAAAAAAAGGAGAGGAAAGAACACTTCCCAACTCATTTTGTGAGGCCAATATTATCCTGATGCCCACTTTTTGATTATTTTATTATAAGAAAACTACAGACCAATATTCCTCATGAACATAAATGTAAAAAATTCTCAACTAAATATTAGCAGATTAAGTCCATCAATATATAAGAAATGGGATTTATACTGAGAATACAAGGGTAGTTCATCATTTGACAATCAATGTAGTTCACTTTATCACAAACTGAAGAAGAAAGATGTCATGATCATCTCAGATGCAGAAACAGCATCTCACAAAATTCAACTTCAATTCATGGTTAAAATTCTTACCAAGCTAGGAATAGAAGAAAACGTCCTTAACCTGGTAAAAGGCATGAACACCAAAAACTAAAAATAGCATACTTAAAACAGGCTGTCCACTCTCATCACTCCTATGCAACCTCATACAGGAAGTCCTAGCCAATGCAATAAGAAAAAAACAGCATACAGACTTGAAAGGGAGAAATAAAACTCTCTCTCTTCATTGAAGACATAATAACTTACATACAAAATGCCATGGAGGGCTTCCCTGGTGGCGCAGTGGTTGAGAGTCCACCTGCCAATGCAGGGAACACGGGTTCCTGTTCTGGTCTGGGAAGATCCCACGTGCCGCGGAGCGGCTGGGCCCGTGAGCCATGGCCGCTGAGCCTGTGCGTCCGGAGCCTGTGCTCTGCAACGGGAGAGGCCACAACAGTGAGAGGCCCGCACACCACATTAAAAAAAAAAAAAAAAAAGCCATGGAATCTAGAAAAGCTCTTAGAACTAATAAGTGAGTTTAGCAAGACTGTGGGTTACAAAGTAAATATAAAAAAATATTGTATTTCCACAGACAAGCAATCAATAATTAGAAATAAAAACATTAAAAGCAGTATCATTGATTGTAGAATACAAATAAATAATGAAGTATAAATCTAGCAACATATGGGCAGGATCTGTATGCTCAAAACATAAATAAAAAAATGTACCAGAGAGGAATCATAGAGCCGAAGAATACAATAACTGAAGTGAAAAATTCAACAGAGAAGTTCAACAGCATCCCAGATAAAACGAGAGAAAGCACCAACACCCTTAAAGACAGATCAGTGGAAATCATCTAAGCAGAGGAGCAAAAAAAAGGTGAAAAA